>NW_024962277.1:27205-764718 GCF_019238085.1 Lagopus leucura
GGGCGCCAGGGCAGCTCATGGTAGAAGTCCTCGCAGCGCTCACAGTTCAGCCCCTGCGTGTGGTGCTTGCAGACACAGCGCCCGTGGATCTGGGGGAGAGCATCTGGATCAGCCCAGGCGGTCACCCTGCACCATGCCGTTCCGCGCTGCATCTCACCATGCCAGGGACAGATGGCGGAGCACCAGGTGCAGGGGCACACTCAGCAGCGTGGCCGTGGCAGAAGCAGCTCCCACGCATCACCAGCTCATCCACAGCATAGTAGTATTTGTGCAGCACTTCCTGCCGTGAGTCCAGCAGGTTGTCCCCCAGCGTGTGCAGCTTGGTGAGGTTCACACGCAGGTTGGTGACACGCAGCAGCTCTGGGTAGCACAGGTGGCATCGTCAGTGCTCACTGCGCTGCCCCAGAGCACCGCATCCCGTCCCTATGGACACTCACCCTGGATGCTGGGACTGTATGGGTCCACCACTGGGATGGAGGGATCCAGCACCTTGAAGATGACCTGGAGGTGGGATGTAGCATGTCAGCGCATTCCCCAGCCCCATCTCCCCACACCACCCAGCCGTACGCACCTCGCCGTGGCTGGAGGGCTCAATCTCAGAGTAGCGCTGCTCACACAGCACCTCGCCTATGTGCCCTGAGGGATGTGTGGGGATGCTGGGGAAGAGCTTGGAGCAGTTGTAGGCGAAGTAGCGGTACGTCTTCCAGCTGCGGCCAAAGTCAGCCGAGCGCTCCACCAGCATGGCTGCGGGACGGAAGGTCTGCAGGGCACACAGTCAGATGGGGGCACACGCTGGGATAGGGACCGGCGGGTCATGGGGACCATCCCACTGTGCCCCGTGCACCCACCTTGAACTTCATGATGAGGTGTGTGAAGTGGAACTCGCCTTCCAGGTCCAGCTGGATGCTGACGTGCTCCACACCTGCAGGGACGGATGGTCTTGGCTGAGGCACGCAGCCCACGTGGGGACACACGCATGGTGTGGCCATGCTCTCACCATTCTCCGACTGCCACCAGCTCCTCTCGCTGTGGGGGCCGTGCAGGTAGATGACGTTCTCGATGCGGTGGCTCTCACGCAGGGCCGGGTTTCGTGAATCACAGGTGAAGCATTTCTCAGAGTCCTGCACGGGGAGCATCAATCGCTCTGGGGCTGCACCGGCACACTTCGCCATGCTGTGCTGTGCTGTGCCATAGGCTCACCTGGAGATGGCTGACGATGCAGTACTCCTGGGGCCCCTGCAGCCCGCAGGTGGACGAGGCACTGAGCTGCCGAGCTCTCCCCACCAGCAGGTTGCCGGTGGCCGGGTAGCAGCTGCCACGGGCACAGCCCTGGGATGGATCTGGCTCCTCCCAGCCCCCTGCTGCTGGCACCCCTGCTGCACAGAGCGCAGGGGTTGGGAGGGCTGTGCCACAAACCCACAGCCCATAGCCCTGTGCTACCCTACCCCCATCCTGCCCCATCCCCACATCCTGACCCACTGATGCAGCACAAAGCTCCGTGACCCGGAAAGATGCTGGCAGTGTGGCTGTGGCCTCATGACCGGGGGGAAGGGTGAGGGCCGGGAGGGCAGCACCAGCAAGTGGGACGCTGGGCTGCGGGCTGCTGGCAGGAAGGGATGGGGAGGGGGAGAGTGTGGGTGTTGCAAGCACTCGGCTCACAGAGTGGTGCCAGGGGGAGCTGGGAGCCAGGTCAGGTGCTTGCTAATCCTGCAGGGCTCAATGCAGCCCAGATTCCTCGCTGGGATTTGCAGTACCTAGGCCCTCACCGCATTAATATGGCCCTGCGACCCACAGCTCCTGCACAGGGCAGTGGTCCTGGGGCCACTGCAGCCCCGGGAACTGTGGGAGCAGCACTTACCCAGGAGGAGAGCGAGGACCAGGACATCCATGGGCAGCCACGGGCCCTACCTGTGGGGCACAGAGATGGGGCTGCAGCATGGGGCAGCACTGCCTGGGCCTCTCGCAGCCCCACACACGCATCACCCGTCTCTCAACCATGTCCCCAGCCCCATGGCTGCATCCCCACACCCCATCCTGCAGTCAGAGAGCACCCATCCCTGCCTCCGTGTCCAGCACTGGTACTAGTGTCCATTGGGTCCAAGCACTGGACCAGGACACCTGGGGACAAGAGTCAGCAGGGCTGGAGCAGGCCAGGCAAGGACGTCCTGCAGCTGGCCGGGGTCCTGCTGTTAAATTTAGGCTCCTGTTGCGCTCTCTTCTCAGCCGTCACCGCCTCCTTCCAACCTTGCAATCACCGGATCAAAGCCTGACTCCACGCCGCCCCAGCACAGCCTTCCTGTCCCCGCATGCAGCCGCCCGGGGCTGGAGGACGCCACAGGCCCATCCCAGCCGGACACCCGCGCTCTGCCCGGCGCCGGTCCCGCTCAGCGCAGTGCCAATGGGCTGGAGAGGCAACACCGAGCGCTTCCCTAGCCCTGACCCCGGCCCGGCAGTACCTGGGTAGTGCAGCGATGTGTGAGGCCGGAGGTGAGGGCCCACCGCCCCAGTCCAGGCGTGCAGAACTGAGCGGGGCGACGGGAGGCGATGGGAAAGCGGGCAGCCGTCCGGCCCCCCCGCACACACACAGACACACACGATTCTTATTCAAATGCGCTGCCCACTGAATGGGACGGCGGTCTCCAGGCTACGGGAATGTCACTGCCGATTCCTTCTGCCTGGAGGCCCTCGCCGCCCGCCCGTGGGGCTGTGGGGCCAGGCCTGGCAGTGCGGCCCAGCCAGGCGTCGGCAGCCCAGGCACGCCCCGGTGCCAACAAAGACGCCTCGAGAGGCTGCCGGCTCATCTTCCATGGGGCCAAGCCAAGGCCCCATGACCTCCCTGCCTGGGGATGCCGCGCGGCACCGCCCGGGCTCAGCACTGGGGCCGTGCTGGGTGTCGGCAGGCACGCGGCCCTCCAGGCACACACGGGGCTCGCCGGGCAAAGTCCGACCCGCACCCACCCTGGGGAGCACCCGGTGGCCGTGGGAGGATGCAGCCCCTCCTCACGAGGACCCCGGCCCCGTTCCTCACATACTGTGCCGTGCTGGCTGCCCGTGCCCAGCCGTAAGGCCACGCCGCGCCCTGGGGCCCTGCAGCCGCTCCTACCTGTGCACGTGGGGCCGGCGGGCCGGGCAGGTGGCCGTGCCCTCTGGGGGCCACGAGCTGAGCCGGCACGGCCCCGCTGCGCTCGGCCGCTTGTTCCTGGAGGAGGGCGGCTAATGGTTGTCTCCTCCTCCGTGCACTGTGCCAGGGAGGGAGGGCCCTGCCTGCGTCGAGGTGCAGCAAGGTGAGGCGCAGGCCGGGTGCCAGGTGGTGGTTGCCCCGCACGGCACAGCCATGGCCGGTCGCGTGGCACCGTCAGCACACGCCATGGCTGCGAGTCGCCGTGCGGCCCGTGGGCACCCCATGCCTACACAGGGCGCGTCTCCAGGAGCACAATGCGCGCCCTGGGGCGGCACGCTTCCCCACGCCTCCCTGCACCACAAACCCTGCTCCGCAGGTGCTGCCGTGCCCTAAGAGGCCTCACTTACCCCGTGCCCGCCGGCGCTGCCTGGGATCCCCGAGAATGCTGGAGCCCAACAAAGTCCTCACTGTCACATGGTGCCTTTTATTAGCCAAGGCTGAAGGAAGGAAGAGGACCCGCGTGCTTGCACCAAGGCCGTGCTCTGGCTGCATGCCGCGGAGCAGGGAGGCAGGAAGGTAACGCAGCCCCCAGGGCCCGGCAGCACTCAGCGTGTCCCAGTGCTGCTCATCCCCTGGGCGAGGGATGCCAGGGCTCAGAGCAGGGTGGATGTGCAGCTCAGTGGCCGGACACTGTGCAGGGGAAGCCCAGAGGAAGGGAAGGGCCATGCTCAGCAAGGCTCCCACGGCAGTGACCGGGCACCGACCTTGGCTCTGGTGAGGTAATGGGAGAGCTGGGAGGAGATGAGCTGATAAAGAGCCACTAGCACGGGCCAGCAAGTCTGACAGGATCTTGCCAAGCACATCTTATTTGCTCTGGGGAGATCGCCAGTGGCCCGATAAAGGTGGCTGTAATAGGATCTCCGGCCTTGGAAAAGCAAGAGGGAGGAATCCTCAGATCCTTCTGAGGATCTGAGCAGCCAGCAGTGCTCCTAAGGCCACATCCCCTGCCTCCCAAAGGCTGCTGGCTTCCCACCCAGAGCAGCTTGAGCCTGGCGGATGACACAGGTGGGGGCAGTGAGCTCAGCTCCACTCCCGCAGCACGCAGCTGGTGTGCTGAGCAGCCTCCCACGCCTGGCCAGCCCTGCTGGACCAACTTCAGTGCGCCCAGCGGGCGGCTGACGCTTCCCTGAACATCCTCAGCAAGCAGAGCTGCTTAACCTCTTTCCTGCCTGAGGACTTTGCTCGGGCACCCTGCATGCCACAGGGGCTGACTCACCAGGGTGCTGCAGCTCGCCGCTCTGGGGCAGTTCCCAGCTGTTCCTGGTGCACCGGGAGGAGCAGGCGCTCGGCTGGGGCCGCAGTCCCACCACTGTTAGTGCCAGGTCAGTGCACCGATGGCCCGGCAGGACAAACGGAGCCAGATCACACAGCAGCAAACAATGGCATTGCTGTTGAATTAGCCAGCAGAAAGGGATCCCGAGGGAAGAGGGAGGGGGGCAGGCAAGCGGGGCCTGGCGGAGCGCCAACAGCACAGCGCCGACCCGGGAACTAACCTGGAATGCAGATTGGTGCCAGTTGTACCAGCATGGCACCAGTGCTGCTCGTCTGGAGCATCTCCCATCCTGAGCCAGGCATTCCTTCGTAGCAGCTGGGCGACCCCACAGCTCACTGGGGTGCACGGGTGTGCCTGAGTGGAACAGAGCAGCGGTGGCACACTGCAGGCACAGCACAGTCCCCCTGCAGCATCCCCACGGGCTCGGAGCTGCAGCACTGTCTGGCAGGGACTAAAGAAGAGCCGGACACGCTGAGTGGTTCTGAGCACCATTTACTGAAGGGCTGGACAACTGCTAGGACTTCATAACAAAAGTTCATTTCATTTAAGAAAAAAGACAGTCTGTTTTTTGTCCTGTTCCCTCCTAAGAGTGGAATAATACTAACGCTGTCTTTTCACTAAACAATGCCATTCCAAAATATACAACACTGAGTGTGGAACAGCCCAGCCTCATATTAAACATTAAATATACCTTCAGAAACATTCTACACAAACAAATGAAACAGTATAAGGTTCACTCGAGAACAAGATGGTCGGTTGTTGTGAATTCACCATACAAAAGTTTGTTGTGTGCCCAGCCATGGGGACGAGGCAGCGGCACCAGCAGCCTGGGCACGGCACATCGCTGCTCCCAGTGTCACTTGGGGTTCCCAAATGTTGGGGACCGTTGGTGGCTGCGCTGGTGGCACCAGTCCTGGCCAGGGCAGGGTGGTCATGCTGAGCTGTGGAGGTGGTTCTCTCAGAGGTGATGGCTGGAGAAGGAGCTGCTGCAGCCAGGCTGTGCTGAGACAGACCCCCGCATCCCTGCCGTGCCCTGCTCCAGGAGCAATGTTTCCCAGCAATGCTGCACTGGGAACCGCAAGGAGGGAATGTCACTACACACCACACAGAGTGTCTTCCCTGACTTCATCCCGTCCCAGGCCTTGATGGGGATGGGGGCACACTCCCAACGCCCTGCTTTGCAGGCTGTGCCCTGGGAATGACAGGTTTTGGCAGTAGCTCTGCAGCACCCACTTTTACAGCAGCACCACGTGCCTCACTGTCTGTGGGAATCACCAAACTGCCGTTAGCAACAGGAACCAGAAGGGCTAATTAAGACAAGGAGAGAGTCCCAGAGGATAATAAGGCCTTTAAGGGACTCCCTGGGGGCAAGGCCTAATCATCCCCACGGGGGGAAGTCATTTCAGATGCTCACTCTCCCCCCCAGTTCTTCCAGAGGGCAGCAGGCAATAGGCACCAGGGGAACTTGTGCCTTCTTTGTGGCCCCACAGCTCAGCAGCTCATGGAGGACAAGGATGAGTGCTGGTTTCACCCCCACAAGGTCCTGCAGAACCGCAGCTCCTGTGCCCAGCATCATGCTACTGGCTGGTAAGTGGAAGCTCTGCTTTGGGGACACTGCACGCGCGGCTCCCTTGCCCTGAAGATCTCTTCTGGCAGCAGAAGCTGGCTGGCCAGGCACTGCTGGATCTTCGTTTTCCCCAAATCCCAGCTTCTGCTTCTGCCTAAGGGATCCTCTGCCTTCCCAGGCAAGTTGAGGGGTCCAACCTCAGCACTACTGCGCTGCAGGCAGCACAGCGCAAGACCGTCACATCCACAGATGCTCAGCCATGGCTGACAGCCATCAGCACTGCCGCACACACAGCCCAGGAGCTCTGTCCTCAGATGGTCCCAGCCTGCACAGCTGACAAGGCAAAGGGACATCCCCATCCAACCCAGTGCAGCTCTAAGGACTCCCAAGCGCAGCTCTCCATGCTAAAACACCACCAGTGGGCTACAAAACAGGAGTTCTGTAATAATAATAATCCCTTATCTCACAGAAAAGTGCTTACAAAATTCTGTACAAGGACACTACTGCAGCTGGCACTTGGGGGGAAAGCAAACAGTTTGGAAGCAGCAGTGCCACGCTACATGGCTTGCAGGAAAAAGGCCAAGGAGAAACTTCTCCAGTTGAAAGCAGCAGCAGAAGGTGAAATCTGATCACAGCGCACATGAGCTTTAAAACATTTCTACCAATTAACACCGTGATTTCAGCCTGGTGTCTGATGTGTGCTCCCTGCTGTACAAGCCGCTCTCCCCAAGGACCTCACTGACAGACATCTGAAGCATGCAGGAAGCTCACAGACCTCGTCTGGTGGAAGCGAAGCATAAACTCTTGCTTCTTGGCAGCCGAATAAAAGAAAAATGATTTCCACAAACTCAGTCTGAAGAACAGCCCTTTGACCGCTGCCTGAATTGTTACTAGAAGTGACAGTGGCAGAAATCCACACAGTAAAAGCATTCCTTAGAGAGTCTCCACAGCCCTTGGCTGTCATGGTGCCCAGGAACAGCACAGGCCAGGTTAGGCACTTGGATGAATTCAAAGAGACTAATACAGAAGCAGGTCTGAGCAACCTGCATACAGCATGTCAGGAGAGACCAGGACACTGCAGGCAACGTGTTTTCCACACGCTGCGCGGCCAGCGCTGCTGCAAGTCCCTGGAAGGCATACGATCCAACACTGTCACTGAACAAACAGGGTGGAAGTGACCTCAGGAGATCTCTGGTAGGGCCAAGGGGTTTGATATCCCCTGACCTTCCCGGAGCTCCAGGCAGCCGTGAGAACAGCGTGAGACAAAGGATGGC
Source organism: Lagopus leucura (assembly GCF_019238085.1). NCBI lineage: Eukaryota > Metazoa > Chordata > Aves > Galliformes > Phasianidae > Lagopus > Lagopus leucura. The sequence goes on from NW_024962277.1 coordinate 34,501, forward strand.
AGAACCAAGCACAGACGGGCTGTGGAGAGCCTGCAGGCAACGCCGCCTCTGCCAGGGCGTCACAGCGAGGCTGCACTGGCTGACACTGGCACCAGAGGCCACAAAGCCCCTCCATGAAAAATGAGCTGCCATTCTTCCAGCCAGGTTCCAAACTCATCTGTGATGGGGAAAAGGAGACGTCAGGATGGCAGAGACCCGGTGTTAACAATGTGAATTCAGCAAACGCAAAGCAAGCCTGAGAGCTCCAGCACGGCCCTGCAAGCTCAAGGCCTGCTGCTCTGTGCCACAGAAATGCTGACAGAGGCAGGACTGACCACCTGCAGGTCCCTGAGCACAGCATTACAGGGTGCTCCCGTTCCTGCAGGATTCTGTGATGCAGCCCTAGCACAAAGCATTTCTAGCAGAGCAGAGCTTGCACTGGTGGCCGGGGAAGGATGCTGGGCAAGATAACATCTCTATCCAGCACAGTGCCTGGAAAGGTGGAGCTGAGGCACTGTGCTCTGCACAATGTGCAACGCAGCACAAGGCAAGTCCTCAGCTGGCACAGACTCAAAGCATGAAATAAGAGGTGACAGAAAAGCAGGGAAGCAGAGAGCAGTGTAGCAAAGAAACAGAAGGAAAGTGAGGGATGCAACAGACAGCTGGCTTCAGGTGCTCAGCTTCCTGCTCACACTGGAGGAAAAACAATGTCACCCTAAATTCAGCCCTGTGGATGAGCAACTGCTTTTCCCAGTGGAACCCAGGCACACTGCTGGGAGGTCTCGTGCTGCACAAAGAAGCTCCAGGACAGCTCTTGGTGCCCTTATATGGGGCTGGGAATGGAGGAGCCACGAGAGCAGCGATACCACAGAGCCCTCCCTGGGACACTGCCAGAAAGAGAAACTCCAGCACAGGACTTTGAGACCTGGCATTTGAGAGCGTGGGAATGAGAAAGGTCTGAAGGGGTGGGAACAAAAGGGACAAAGTAATTTCTGGCCAGTTAGCAGTGATGGAGGGTTCTTGTTCATCCAGAACATGTCAGGAAAGGGGATTCTCTGCCAGGGCATTTTAAAACACAGAAGAAAACATTCCTCCTGCTCTGCAGCCAACCAGCGGCATTCACAGGTCAGTCCTGAACACTGCAAGTTATGACGTCTGACAGCAGGTCAGCTGCACACAGTCAAACTGCCCAGAAGCAGAGCGTGTGATGCAGGGCCAGCCATTATCTCCCGAGGGTGAGAGCTGAGCCCGAGCTGTGCCCCAGAACACCAGCTCCTCTGCCCTCTCACTCCCTAGTGAAACTCCTTTCTCCTCTCCCCACCTCAGTTTTGCTCTCTGAGCTGGCGATCAGACACCAACCCCTTTTATTAAGCACTGAAATCCAGACTGGTGCTAGAGAAGAGCTGACACGTAAGAAGCTGTGGCTTCCCTGGAGAGCTCATCCCTTCCCCCAATGTCCCCAGAGATTACTAGGTCAGACAATCAGTATTTTGAGCCGGTGAGAGAATGAGTGGATTACCAGCCCGCTGCTGCAGAGACCTGAACGCAGCACGGCAAACAGCCAGGCACTACTCGCTCTCCCCAGGCTGCCAGACTGCCATACCCCACTGACATCCCATCACAGCCATGTGTACATGCCCGTGTGCCGTCCCTACAGCTGCTGTGTGCTGCTCACTCAGCTTCGACCCGAGCCTGCCCTGGCACAGGCAGCAGCACAGCCCGCTGCAGTGGCACGTGGTGCTCCTGGGGACCAGCAGAGCCTCTGCTGAGCTGTCACGCCTGCCTCATACCTTCTCCCAAAATCCCAGAGGTTGGCAAAGCTGCTATCCATCATTATGCAGTGATTCTCCCCTCCTATTGCTTCATCCCCACAAACTGACAGACATCCCCACAAACTCTCCACACGTAAGTGCTGGTATATACCTTTCAATAATCCATCTCTTCAGTGATTCAGGCTCACAGATGCCACTGAACTCTGAGACAGGTGAGCTTTATCTAATACATTCAGACTCAGCGGGCATCTTCTCCACCAACATCTAGAAACTGCTCCTGACGTGTCCAGCAACAGCAGCTACATCATGGGCAGGGCACTTCAAGCAACGCTGATCAGCAACTCCAGCCCTAAGGCTGTAACAGTCACGGCTCATTTTCTACCTTTGCAACAGGCGTACGAGAGGGGGGAACAACACTGGGCTCCAGTAGGATTGCTCTTTGGAGGCAAACCCCCTAGATGAGTTCAGAGCTCCTGTTACAATTAATAGAGGAAGCACCCAGAAACATCCAGCAAAATTGCAAGCAACAGCGCAGTAGCACTCCCCCACTTTCAGGCAGAGGTAATACCAAAAGTATGATCTCGAGGATAAAAAAGGCATGATAGTACCAACTACCAGCTGGTAATTCTCCAGACTGCTTGGCATTTTCAAGTGGTTATAATTCTGCCTGCTTCTGAGCTGTTCCAAGAGCACCCAGATCAGACTGCCACAACACTGAAACACAACGAAATCCCAGCACCTTCAACAAAAGACTGGCTGACGGGAAGGGGGAACAAAAGCTATCGAACCCAATCCCAGAGGGATGGAGGAAGTGCATCTTCCCACAGTTCCTGGGCTATATGCACATATATGGATATATAAAGTTATAAAATTTGATCAAAATAAAACCAGTAAATGTACAGCTTGAAAAAGAGCAATATCACAGTGCATCCATGTCATGAGAAAGTCATGTGTTCTGACCCTGCAGTGAGAGCACAGCCTGCCACATTTAGAAGAGAGACCAGAGAAGGCGGGCGCTCTGACCTGCTCGGCTCACGGTGGGCCAAAGGCACCATCCCGTATTCCTAAACATGGTTCTGTACTCGTGCAGCCAGTTCTGCACAGTGGTGGTGGTGGACAGCCAGAAGCAGCACAAGAGCAGGCTGCTCCGTCTGCAGGTTAGTCGATGTACAGTCACCAGACACCAGAAATCCAAAGTTGCTCTCAAACTTCACCACGCTCCGGTGCCAGGATCATATTTACTTACAAAAAGTGACCAAGTGAAGAAACTCAGGGGACGCTGTGAGAGTGGGACAAGGGCTGAATTCGGATCACAGGGGACAGGTTGACTCTAAGAATCTTCTGTGCTCTTCTTCTCACTTCATCGTCGGAAGAAGAGTTGCCCACCTTGATGGCCCAAAATTTCAGCAGGTTCAAAGTGCTCCGAGCTCGTCGAGTCTTATTTTGGACAGGAATGGATTTTGATTTTTTTCTCTGCGGCGCATCTCTCGCCTCTGCAACTCTTTTCCTCTTCTTCCCAACAGTCTCCTGGTAAGTGCTGCTATCTTTCCACTCCGCTTTCCCCACCGGAGCTTCCTTAGCTTTGATTTTCAAGGCCTTGGACTGCGGTGCTGTGGTGCAGCCTTGGGAGGAGCTGCCTGCAATTCTTCCGTTCAGGACTCCTGAGGCTTTGCAAGCATTGCTCTCCTGCAGCACTCCACCCTTTAGTCCTTTCAGAAGATTTAAAGCGAGGGTGGCAGAATCCGGTGCTTTCTTTCCCACACGCTTACATCGCTTGCCTTCTCTTATTTTAGTGGTCTTGCTTGAAGAAAATTGCCTTGTCTGGCTTGAAACCTTAAGGAGTTTAAGGTCCGAGGGTGATACCCCAAGAGGCCCACGTCCGTACTTGGATTTCAAACAGGATGTGGGGGTTTTCAGTGGCACCAGAGCTTCCAGAACCACAGAGAGCCTCACTGCCGGATACACATCAGGATACATGCTTGCAGGAAAGCCCACTGCTGGGGCCTTGGACTTCCCCGACCTGGTCTGCTTAAAGGAGTTCAGCAGCAGATTTGTGGAATCACCTTTAGAGACTGGCGGAGAGACTCTCGAAGAGTTCACAGAAATGCTGGTGGGGGAAGCAGATGCCCTCGCCATGGCTGCAGTGCTTCTAGCTGGAGTCTTAGGGGGGCTGGAGGTGGTGGCAGCAGCACAGCTGTGCGGCGTGCTCCCTTTTGCCTGGCTAGGTGTGTCTGCTGTGCACGAGCTGTACCCATACACATCTTTGCTCCTCAGAATTGTGGGCTGGAAACCCTCTTCCTTGAGGCCCTGAATGAAGGCCACCAGCTGGGTTTCTGTGTCTGAAAGGTCCTTCGACATGGGATTGAAGACTCGGAGGGCTTCCTCCAGCACTTTTTGTCCTGCAGAGTAAATTCTCGACCAGGAATGGACAGCTTTTTCTTCCACATTGTTCACTGCAATATTCATGGCATTAGGCAATCGGGTGCTTCAAAATTACTGGAAAAACAACCCTAGGCACCTCAAAGGGAGAGAGAAGATAGTTAGCTTACAGCAACTGAAATCATCTCACATTTTTAAGCGGGGACCTGAAACCATTAAGCCTAGACTTTTGCTACTCACAGGCATCAGGTTGGAATCTGTGCACAACTCCAGCTAGCAGCAAAAAACAAACACTCCATCACTGATTTATCTCTGCAGCAAAACTAAAACATATCTCACAGAAATACACTCAGACCTAAACAAAGATTTCAGACAATCCCATCCAACCCATCCCAGGATGAACAGTTCCAGTCGTTAACTTAGTGACATCCACAGCTTTGTTCCGGTTTGAGTTTGATAGGCCCCAGCATCTGGAACCCAGATCTCATTTTGCCTCTGCAAAGCAACATTTCCTTTAAGCCTTTCCCTGTGCACATACTGAGGACAACATGATCACACCATGTCAGCACTCTCACTGATGAACTAAGCAGCTCAAGCAGCTCAATTCTACTCCTGTGTCACATTCAATTTTTTCAGCTTTGAATTGATTCTGCTCAAAAAAGGATTCCAAGTCCTTTCCAAATCTGCAGCATCCTTCTGAAACACTGACAGCAGAACTGGAGGCTATTTCAGCCATGCTCCAGTGATGCTGAACATCAGGGCAACACAACGCCACTCCTTGCTGTCCCCATGTTTCAGCCACAGTCTACAACTTGCTGTTCCAGCAAACTGCTGTCGATCCAAGGACGTTCGCTGCCAAGTGAGGAAGTGAGAAGTTCAAGTGGAGTGGCAGGCAGGAAATGGGCATCAGCAGGCCATGTGCACAATGGTTAGAAGTACAACACTCAGATCTCACTCAGTGGCACAAAGCAGCTGCAACAAGAGCACCAATTTTGGCTCACAAAACAAAAACAAAAAGATACCAAAGAGCAGGGTGGGATTTCGTGGTGCAACTGGGAGAACTCAAACTCTCACGCTGATTTGGCTGCCCAGCCAACACCTCAGCTGGAAGCAAAAATCTGTAGCACCGTTCTCTAAATAGCGAAGAGGAATCAAAAGAACAACCTTTTCAGGGACATGCTGAAGGTGTGGCAGGCACCAGAGGAGTGGGCAGTATGCAGATAAGAGAGCTGGAAAAATGAGCACTTGAGGCGGCAGAGAGAGGAACTGCTCATAGCCTGGAATCCTCCCAAAGTGCAGCTGCACCGCAGGGCTGGGCAGCTCCTCCAGACAGGGAAAATACACAAGCCCACAGTTTAATATCAGCCAAAAGTAGACAGAGGGGAAGCACAGGTCAGCGAGGGGCTAAGAGCTGCCACATGACAGACTAATCCATGTCAAGTGTTCTGCAGACGTCACAGCAGAAGAGGGATTTGAAGGAGGATCATGCAGTCGCTTTGCAACACCCAGGGTACCTCCCACGGGTGAGGAGGGAAGCGCTTGGACAGGACTGAGGCTGGTGCCCGTGCCCAGCAGCCAGGTTTGCCATCTCCATAATGATCGAGCAGCAGCGGGCACTGTGAAGCCAGCAAGCACAGAGAGCTTAATCCTGATGTGGTAGAGAGTGAGAAGCCAGCAGAGAAGCACAACTAACAACACACTCTTAGTAGGCTGCAAAATTCATAATCTTCCACTGAGAATTTCAGGCTGCACAGAGCCCAGGGGCAGCCAGGACACCTGGGCAGGTATTTTGGTGTCCAACAGCAGTGTGTGGTCCAGTGTTCACTGCCACATGGACAGAACATCCCAGCATCCAGACACACAGCCTTGCTTCGTGCAGTGCAAGTTGCAGTGTGCACAAAGGCCCACCCAAAAGCAAGGCTGTTCAACTGGTGCCCTACTCAGGAACAAGTCCTAGCAAAAGTGCCCGATGGCCACAGCTGCTGGTGTGGCCGCCCTGCAAGCAAGGTGCTCTGCTATCCCAGGAGCAGATCAGTAGCAAAGCCAGAGGGCTCGAGGAGCCCGGGGGCGACTGTCAGTAGGACAAGACCAGGCCAGGCTGCGCCCCAGGAGCTCTGCAGGGCCGACCAGGGAGCGTTCATAGGGCGGGCAGGCTCACGGCGCCGCCTCCCTTCGGTAGCGAGACGATGCCCCTTCCCCGGGCCCGACCCTCGCTTCCTCACATCCTCCCTCGGCCTGGCGGGAGCCGGGACCGTGCGCTTTCGGCCCCACCGACCGGAGGAACCCGGTGCGGACAGCCCCGCCGGGTCTCGGTGCTCTCCCCGGGGGGGCTGCGGGGAGGTGATTGGTGCAGACAGCGGGTGCGGCCCCGCGCCGGCTCCCGGCACCCGGAGGGGGCGGAGACCGGGGCGGGGCCCGCAGAGCTGCGGCTCCGCCTCCAGCACCCGGAAGGCGCTCCCCGCCGGGGCGGCTCGGCAGTGCCCCCGCCCGGGAGCGCGGGACTCGGGCACCGCCGGCCCCAACCTACCGGCCGCCGCCAGACCCGCACCCGCCTCTGCGCCGCACTCTCCGCTCCAACATGGCCGCCCGCAGAGCGCCGGAAATACCGCCCAGTTCCGCTTCCGGCTTCTTGGCCACGCCCACCACATCGAGCCGCCCCCGCCCCCCCCTCTATCGGCCACGCCCCTCCCGACCCTTGAGCGCGGCAACCGCGGCCCCGGGAGGGCTCGGCAGGGGGCGCCGCCGGGGCGGCTGCGGAGGGCGGAAGCGGCGCCGTTTCCAGGCAACGGGCTCCGTGTCGCCGGTTCCGGTGCCGACAGCGGGACCATGAGCGGGCGGGCGGGGCGGCGGCGGTTGGTGCTGCACGTGGACCTGAACAACACGGTGGTGGCGACGGACGCGGTGTCGGGGCTGGGCCCGCGGGAGGCGCTGAACATCTTCCTCAGCACCGCCACCTGGGGCCGGGAGGGGGCTGACGGTGAGCGCCGGGCTTGAGGGCCGGGGGCCGGGGGCAGGGGGCAGGGACGGGACTGAGGGGTCGGGGCTGGAGCTGGGGCCGGGATCGGGGTGCCGGGGCCGGACCGGAGCCGGGGAATCCGGGCCGTGCCTGCGCGGGGTCGGTGGGCAGCCAGTGAGCGGCTTTCTCTCTTGCAGGTGAATGGCAGTGGATAAGTGACCGCCCCTCGCTGCGAGCCCCCTGCCCCGGAGCCGTCAGCTACTACTGTCGCTATGGCCGTGACCAGGCCTTCACCGAATCCGGCCCCGGCCAGTGCTTCAGCAGCCTCCACGCGCAGCACCTGCGGCTGCTGGAGTGGCCGGGTGAGCCCCACCAGGAGCTCTCCGTGCAGGATGGGCACGGCAAGCACTACCACTTCATCCTGCCCTCCTTCTTCCGCCTGCTGGATGCCCTGCACCGGGATGGCAGGGATTTCACTATTATCTTTAGGACCTTTGGTACCGACTTGCCCCGCACACTGTTGGCCCTGCGCTCGGCCCTGGCTGGGCAGCACCCCCAGTTCCCTGCCCTGCGGGACCTGGCGGTGAGTGTGTCCCCATGTGCTGGTGGGGGATCTGCGGGCAGGGTGGCTGAGCTGGGCATGGAGCAGCCTCTACAGCACAACAGGACCTTTACCCAAAGCTGGCCCCACCAGGAGGCAGGGCAGGAGCACTAGTAGCAAGTGTCATAGAATCACAGAATCACTGAGGTTGGAAATGACCATTAAGATTATCTAGTCCAACCATCAGAAGTCACTTCAATTGTTTCTCAGTGAGCTGACAACAACTGGGCACTGAAAGGATGGAAAGGTGCAGCTAGATGGTCTCTATTTCCATTCCCCAGCAGACAGAAAGCTTTTTGGGTTGTGTGGGTTTCACATCTCGTTTTCCCTAGTGCTTTCACATCTCGTTTTCCCTAGTGCTGTCCTCCCACACTGTCATGAAAGGTTACCACCCTGCTGTTTGTTGTCTGTTACAATGCAGTAAACAGTCTGCTTGCTTTGGAAACCTCTCATCTCCTGCTTTCAATAATACTGCAGCTCCCTGTGGTCCTCACTCCTGGCCAAATACGCTGCAGTAAGCAAGAGGTTGTGCTGAAACGAGGATCAGAACGACTCACCACCAGGGAGGATGGAAGAAAGCTGTACGATTACTTCAGCTCTTTGGAGGGAATTGGAGGCTTCCAAGACCACTTTGACTGGTGAGAACTAGGGCACTGAGAAAGCAGATTGGGCATTTTATCCTCCTCTGTGATTCTCCTGGTTTGAGATAGCTCCTAGTTTTGATGCCTTTACATTGTTGCGGCTCCAATAACTTCTGTGCTCACCATTTTGCTTGTAGGCAGGCTGATGGTACTCTTGCATTTTCTGTTGCATCTCCATCCCCTGCTGTAATTCTTGCTTTTTTCTAAACACCCTCTAATTTGTCTCCTGGCTGCAAAGTGTTTCTCTTTCATAGGAGGCAATATTAAGAAGAGAGACAGGACTCTCTCTGCCTACTGTTCCATTTCCCTGGCTCTTAGTAGTAATTTGGTGCTGACTCGACAGCCCTTACATGCAAGCCATCGCCCTGTCCTTTCTCTGACAATGCATTGCACCACCTTTTGTTTCAGGTGGGCCAGAAATCAATTCTCTTCCCAGGGTGGGAAGCCCCTGTGGATAGACCCCCGTGATCCCAGCATTCACCACATCTTCATTGACGACAACATCCGGCTGGATGATGCAGACACCATTGTCCACCCTCAGGTAGGTGGCCGAACATCCCCTACTGCTAGCTGGGGTGTCCCTGCTTAGGCAGACATGTTCTGTTCCCTTTGTGTCAGCATGAGTGTGCAGAGAGGGACCAAGGCTTTGTCCTGGTGTCGCTGGTCCCCAGGTGACTGGGGCTGCCGGTGGGGAGGCTGGAATTGGCTGTCAGCACAGAACAGCAGGCGTTCAATGCCTGTGCATGCTGCCAAGCTCCTGTGCTCCACTGGGGTGAGTCATCCCTGCTCCCTGCCAGCACGGCAGCCAGCCAGCCTCACTGTGCGGCTGCAGCGTCCTGTGGCACTGTATTTAAAGGGCAGCATTTGTGGTGGAGCCTGGGAACACTGATGCAGACCGAAATGCACTCAGCAACTGGACAAACTATCAGTGATCAAACAAGAGCTGCAGCTCCACAGGTGAGTCTTAGCCCTGGCTGGGTTCCATCCAGGAGGAGTCAGCACACGAAGAAGCCTGCAGTGGTGTGCAGGGCACCTGGAGCATAGCAAAGATATTCACTTCTACACAAGCACTCTCAGATTTGTAGCTGGTGACAGGAGTTGTCACTGCACAGAGCAGACCTGTTACAGGAAAGGCTTGCTCTGTGCCTGGGCTGATTGAAGTGAATGAATGCAGAAGGCTCTGCTGAGAGCCCAACGTTTCTCTGCAGCAGCTGCTTCCTGCATGTCTAGAGCAGCCAGAGCACAACTCATGCAGCTCCACTTGCTGCATTTCAGCCCTGGGCTGTTTCCCTGATCAAGGAGCTCTGCCTGTCACCATCTGTAGCCAGCACAGCTGGGTCATTTGGGCTGCTCAGCTTGTCTTGGGACAGCTGTGAAGATAACCTCAAGGTTCCCCTGGCACCAGATCAGACAGGTGGGATCGAGTTATCTTGGCAGCAGACCCAGTAGGGGTTTGGATGGCAGCTGAGCAGTTTTCCAGCAGGGCTCAGTGCTGCTGTCTGGCCTCGCTCTGTAGTCTGGATAGCTCGCTTAGACACCATCTTCCTCTTTTGTGTCACTAGCTCTGCAGGGCCATCCCCTGTGTCAGTGACAGTGACAGAGTGCTGCACGGCTGTGCTGGGAAGGAAGCAGGTTATCAGGCAGCCTTAGGCAAAAGCATGGTGAAGCTGTTGACCCTTCCTGTGCCGTGTGGCTGCACCAGTTCTGGCAGCAGGCTGAGGCAGCAACGGCAGAGCTGGCGGCAGAAGTTTTCCTGGGGTTGGCTGATCACAGCACAGTTTTTCTTCCAGCAGCCCGGTGTGGCCCTTTCCTTAGGGGAGCCCCAGCCACACGTTGTGACAAGCTGGTTCTGATCCAAAGGGGCCGTCTGGGAGGGGAGGGAAATCTGGAGAAACTTAATCTACCGCTAGAGTGAAAATGGGAGCCCTTTCCTGCTGCCATCAGCTCGCTCAGCAGGAGATGCTCAGTTAGCTGTCAGCACCTGGCTGAGGGAGGCACTGTGATGCACACTGGGATGCATGCACTGCTGCCAGGCTTTGCACTTGGGCCGGGCACAGCCCTGGCACTGTTGTCCACAGGGGATGAGTGCTTCTTCCATACTCTGCTTTCTCCCACAGGTGTTTTCAGAGCGAGGCAGCAGCAGCCCCAGGTGTGCTCCTACCTCGGAGCTGTATGATGTTTGCTTGGTGCAGACCGACCTCCTGGAGGCCATCGCCAATGAGGACTATTTCCTCCGCTGCGTGAGGAGGTGTGAAGAGAACTATGATGGTTACCTGGCCCGCATGGAGAGCGGCTCCCTGAGCCAGCAGAGTGATGGACAGTGATACCACTGGGCAGACGGGGCTGGGGCCAAGGAGCTCAGAACAAGGATACCCCAATGCTTCCTTCCTGCTCCACAAAAAGTCCCGAGTGGGTTTTACTCTGAGCTGTCACCTCTCCAGCATGCGATGTGCCCTGTCCCACTGAGAGCCGCCAGGCCCAAACACAACTGTCCTGGGAGCTTGTGTGATGGCATCCCTTAAGGAAATTGCTTTCCCTTCCTCAGCAGCAGTGTAGGGAGCTGGAGCCCCTCAGCAGGCAGAGCTGTGCCTTGTGCCTGCTCCTGCCATGGGGCTGGGGCTCTCTGTGCCCTCTGATCCTGCAGCTACATGCAGCCATGCCAGTGTTTGTCTCCATTCCCACATCCCACAGAGGCAGCCGGCCTAGAGCTGGCACCATGGGTACGGTGTGCTCCCTAGCAGAGCTGGTTCCATGCCACTTCCGCCTGGTTTTAAAGCAAATCTTTCTACCTTGTTTCCGGTGCGAGTTCCCTTTCTGCCCTCACTCGGGCTGTGCAAGCACGGGGGAAGCGCCTTGCCCTCCGCGTTCACTTGCTTAGAGTTTGGCAAAGCGAGGAGCAAAGGGATGAGCAGCGTGGCATCGGCAGGCACCTGCCGCCGCCGAGCGACACCGGCTCCGGGTCTCCTGCGGGCGAACCCCGGTGCTCAGGGTGGGCTCCACGCCCTGCCCTCTCTTGCCTCCACCTGGTGATCCGCGCAGGACGTCGGGGGCATCGGGAATCGGGGCCCGGGAACAGATCCGGGGGGGCCGGGCGGGCGCGGCACCGCCTCCACCGGCAGCGGGCGGGCCCCGCGCGGAGAGAAGCGGCGGCGCTGAGCGGAGAGCGGCGGAACGGGCAGCGAGGTGAGCGCGGTGCGGTGCCTGTCCCGCTCCCGGGCGGCGGGACCGGTACGGGGCGGGACAGCTCCGGGAGTGCGGGATGCGGACGGGGAACCAGGGGAGGGTGCGGAGAGGGAGCATTGGGAGTCCGAGATGTGCACCGGGAGCCCTGGGGAGCGAGAGCATCAGAGAGTGCGGGAGATGAGCCGGGAGCGGATGCCCCACGGGACGAGCAGAGCCACGGGGAGCGGGTGCCCTGCGGAGATGGGCTGGGCACTGGAGCCCAGGGGCGTGAGATGGCTGGGTGTGCGGGATGACCGCTGGGATCCTCCAGCTGTGGGAGCCCCAGTGGATGCGGGTGGTGCATTGGGAGCACAGCAGCATGCTGTCACGCCGAACCGGAGGTTGTGACTCGCAGGGACCGAAGCAGCAGTTGGTGCTCAGTGCTGACCCTACTGCTCTCTTTGCAGGAGCTGGGCGGCAGCCGAGTCAAGTCCCACCACTGCCGTGGGCCGGATGGGTGGCACGGTGGGGCTTGGGCCCGGGGACCCCCAGGGTGGCTGAGCCATCCCATGGCGGCATCAAGTGCGGGTGCCTTTGCGTGGGTCTCCTTCCCCTCCATGCCCACACGGCGCGTGTACTGCAGCGCGGCGCACCACGATGGGCAGCTCTTCGTGCTGGGTGGCTGTGGAGGCAGCGGGAGAGCCCTGGGAGCAGCCGAGGTGCTTGACCTCCAGGCCCAGCGCTGGACCGCGCTCCCTCCGCTGCCCACGCCACGGGCTGGTGCTGCCACCCTGGCTGTGGGCAAACAGATCCTGGTGGTGGGCGGTGTGGATGCCTCGCAGAGCCCCCTCGCCTCTGTCGAGATCTACCATGTGGATGAGGGCAGGTGGGAGAAGGCGGCAGCGCTGGCACAGCCCTCCATGGGCATCGCGGCCGTGCAGAGAGGTAGGTGACACGTCCTGCCCAAACTTTGCCTCCGAGCCTCAGCACAGCCTTTGTGTGGGAGTCCCATGGAGGATGCGTGCGTTTGCTCTGGGCTGGGGATGCGGTGGCATCACCCTGGGGCAGAAGCCGGTGGGGCTGTGATGGGCGCAGGCAGGGGTGCCGGCAGCGGAGCAGGATTTGGCAGCATGGCAGCGTTGCCATGGTGTCTCCAGGGAGATGGTGCTGCCGGGAATAATTAGAGCCGATGGCCCTGGTGCTCTGCTCCACACAGGGTGGATGGGGCGGGCGAGGGTCCAAGCGGGGTCAGGGCACTGCCCAGCTGTGCTAGCTGTCTTCCCCTCACCCCTGCTGGTTCCACAGATGGTGCCGTCTATGTTCTGGGGGGAATGGGAGCAGATACCTCTCCGCAGGCGCTGGTTCGCGTCTATGAGCCGGCGAAGGACCACTGGCAGCCGCTGCCCTCCATGCCCACACCATGCTATGGGGCCTCTGCCTTCCTGCAGGGCAACAAGATCTTCGTCTTGGGTAGGTAGACGAGCCCAGAAGCCTGCCCCGATGGGTGCATTGCTTCAAGGCCCAGGGTTGTTCCATGAGGACCCTTCTGCTGGGCATCACTGGTGGTACCGGCTGCCTCTCAGGTGCCACCAGCCCTTGCATCTCATCCACACACAGGGGGCCGGCAGGGCAAGCTGCCCGTCACCGCCTTTGAGGCTTTTGACCTGGAGACAAAGAGCTGGACGCGCTACCCCAGTGTGCCCAGCCGCCGCGCCTTCGCCTCCTGCGCCATGGCTGACAGCGTCTTCTTCAGCCTAGGGGGGCTGCAGCAGCCAGGGCCACACAACTTCTACTCCCGACCACATTTCGTTAACACCGTGGAGATGTTCGACCCCGCGCAGGGTGAGGCCCAGATGGGGAAGGAGTGCTGCCTGTGTTGTGAGGTCCATGGTGATGCTGACAGTCTCTTCCTGACAGGTGCGTGGAGCAAGCCCAGCCGTGCCATCCGCATGAGGGAGAAGAGAGCTGACTTCGTTGCTGGCTGTCTGGGAAGATACGTGGTCGCCATGGGTGGCCTTGGTAATGCTGACTGCTGTGGCTGTGGTGGGGAATGGGCGCTCAGTGCATGAAAACCTGTCCTTCCTGGGCTCCATCTGCACAGAGCTGCAGCATTGCAACCTGCTCCCAGGAGAGCTGGGGAAAGGTCAGCACTGCTGCTCAGCAACAGGAAAACTGTGGAGAGGGCTCCCAGGGCAGCTGCAGCACCCCAGCCTCGTGGGCTCTGGCCACACTTGAGATGCCAGAGTGCCAGCCAGGGGCAGCACCATGGTGCAGCATTGTTGCCAGCAGCCCTCTCCCAGGGGATGCTGTTAATCCTGCTGAACCCCTGCATCGTTACTTCAGTACAGCAGAACCCAGGGTGCATGGAGAGGGCTGAGGCCATGCCATCTCTTGCAGGGAACCAGTCGTGCCCGCTGGACTCAGTGGAAGGGTTCAGCCTCACACGGAAGAGGTGGGAGCTGCTGCCCCCCATGCCCACTGGCCGCTGCTCCTGCTCCAGCTGCCCAGCCCCTGACCTGCTCTTCGTCATCGGTGGAGTGGCCCAGGGCCCCAGTGGAGCTGTTGAGGCTCTCTGCCTGCGTGATGCACCCTGACAATGGCTCTTCGGCCTGGGGAGCAGCCCCAGCAGAGCATCAAGTGCCTGAAGACGGGGACAGGGTGTGCAGGGCTCCAAGAAGCTGCCGTCCCGTGATACCAAGTACTGCAGCAGCGTACTGCAGCAGCCACGGTTTCTTGCAACGCACCAGAAACCCCTCCAGGCTCCCACAGCAGCGGAGTCCAGGGGCAAAACCTGGTGCCCAGGGTGGGACAAGGCTGCTGGCATGGGGAGCCATGGAGGTAGGGCTGTCGCTGGCCATGCTGCCCCATCCAGCCCCGTGTCCGTGCCGTGTGTGTAGCAGTGAGTGCTGTGTCGTTGTAGACCCAGTCGATGTCTCATGTAGCGCAGAGGTGCCCTGTAGCTCAGTGCCTAGGAGGTGATGTAGCACCTCAAATAAATGAAACGTGAAGTTTTAGCTTACTGCAGTCATGTCATCCTGCTGTGGGGGGGACAAGGGTTGCCCCAGCTTGCTTAGCACTTGCTTGAGCCTTATTGGTTTTAGCTTCATGCAAAGTCACACACTTAAAAGCACAGACAGGTCGGAACAGATGCAGGTGAGAGATTCAGTCTTTTAATGAGATGACATTAGAAAAAATCTCATGGGCCGGGGTAAATATCAAACGTGAGCATCTGACCTTTCAGAGAGGGTGGCCAGTGTGCTGCTGCTGCATCAGGCTTTACACATGCCAGGGCATTGCATGGAAAAAGTTGGGCATGGTTCAGAGAAGAGCCACTTGCTGCATTTTGGGAGGAATATTCTGGGATCCTTGGGCTGGCGGTACCTCTGTTGCTTGAAGCATCCTTGCATTCACCTCTGGAGTTGCCATAGAAACACTCCTGTGCTGGAGCCAGCATCAACATGGGGCCCCAAACTGGGAATTGAGGTGAAGCAGCTGGAGGGACTCGCCATCAGCAGGACATTAGTGACTTGTGCTGTGCTGAGAGGTCAGGGGGCTGGAAAGAGGGATCCTGTGCTCCAAGCACAGCACACTGGCACACTGCTATGAATATTGCAGCAAACTGCACTTTCACAATGCTCCCCTGAAATGCCTTGGTGGGACAGGTATGGTACCCCTCTACAGCATGCCAGCCCTTTCCAGAAGCCACCGAGGCTCCTAAGAACTCACCACAGCTTTTGTCGTGCGCAACCCTAAATCACAGAGTTGCACTGGAAACGCAGACCTGATTAACGAACTCATCCCATGGCAGCATGGCACGGACAGAACAAATCAGGCACTGAGTCACCGGCAGGCTGACACTCCTCTGCAACATTCCCTTCCAGCATGGCGGGCTGCAGAGTGGGTGCTGGTGCTTGGAACTGCCCTTTCCAAACGCAAGGCCATGCCAGCTGCACCTCAGCACCTTGCTGTCGTGTGTCCCCACTGCGGCGACATTTCCAACAGCTCTACAGCTGTTGTCTCTTTGTTGCCTACAGTCAGCTTGCCTCTTTCATTAGCACCCAAGTCTCCTGCATGTGACTAGGAAATCTGGGGTGCATCCACTGACTGCAGCACCACTTGACTGTTTCAAGTGAGAAGAATCTGTGACCTTTCCTAAAAGTCTGGATTGCTCATTCTTGTCTCTCTCCACTTTTGGGCATTGGAGCAGGATCCCAACCAAATGAGGGGAAGAAAGCCTCAAAGACAAGAGCCAAGAATGTCTTGGGATGGATGGAGAAATCTTCAAGCAAAAGGGCAAAATAAATGATGACCCTGACGGTGCTTAAGACTGACACATAAGACTGACACATTATTTGTTTAAGAGCTCATGTGAGTTGCTAATTAAATGCTAACAAATTGAAGAAAAACAGTTGAGGGTCGTACAAGATATATTGCTGTCTATCTCCTGGTATGTTCTAATTTTTACTAAATGAAAGGCTTCAAGTGTGTGGCTGGACTCCCTAATGCTAGAAGCACAGTCTGTTACTCCAGATAGAAGGAATTCTACAAGCCAGCACCTGGCAACACTTCTGATCTCCACAGAGCTGCGTTATGGATGAGGAAGACTGGGACTGGAACTAGCTGTCAAACCCATAATTAAAAAAATGTGTTTTCTTATAGAATTTCTTTCTGTTGTCAGGAGAGAAGGAATACAAAATCTCATTTATCATATTTCACAAATTCAGTAGACATTCAAACCAGAAAGCTCCAGCCACATCAGAAACATGAATAGTTCTGCATAATAACTTAAAATAACGCCCTGAATCCTATAGCTCACACACAAAGTGCCAGGAAATCCTTTCCAAATAACAGTGCTGTAATGGGTAGAAGGCCCTGTGGGCTCCTATGAATGGAGTTCTAGATTTTCCAATAAAAGGATGGAAAAACACTGTTTGTGATGTAGGACCACATTGGACCTCAATACAGCAATAGCAGCACTGGGCATTGGCCTGCACACCCAAGCTGTACAGAGCACAGCAGCAGACCAAAGCCTTCTTTTACTCAAATGGTGCCATAACCATGGATATCCCTGCAGCAGTGCTCTCTGGAGGAAGGTTGGGCTTCCATCCTTAGGTGGCTGACTATCATACTACTGTCATCTGTGGGAGCACAGCCTCTGCTTCAGTCCTAGAAAAGCTTCCTACCACCCAATCATCGCACAGGCAAGAGTTAAGAAGTCATGGAGATAAAATTGAGTTATTTATACAGACATAGCTTTGTTGTTACGAGCAAAAACAATGCAGCAGAGCTGCTCCAAATTGTTTGTGAAGGGTAAAAGTCCGTAATTCTTTAGGTCAAGCCTTCAGTTCTTCAAGATTTGTTAAGGAAACACAGCATAGTTATTGTTTTGACACCTCAGAGCTCCAGGCTGTATTAATGCTAAAACTTCCCTCCAGGCAAGAGGGGCTTGAAGGGGATGTGATGAACCCCTCTAATCTATCTTCAAATTAAAAGCAGCTTTATTTCTGCAGCAGTTTGTTGCTCACAGAGCACCTTCAGAACTTGCAAACAAACAGCTTAACAGGCATTAAAATTGCCTTGAGTTAAAGGGGGAAAAAATAGGCAAGCAAGCGTGCCCATTTTCCATTCCTGAAGATGAGGAGCATAAAAATTCCAGAGAAACCATATTTGAGAGTATTTCTGCAGGGCACGTTTAGATCATGGGTTATTTCTGTCAGACTAGCAAGTAAAATTAAGCTGTTCTGCATTTCCAAGAGTGTTGTTGACACTGGAGACTGCGCAGCCCTTGGGCACAAAGCGCCCCAGTGTGCTGCACAGACAGCCAAGGGTCCCCAGGCTCAAGCACTTCCTTCACACAGCACTGGGGTTGGTCCTGCCTGTGTGGGGACAGCCTGAGAGAACCCAGCTCCGTGAGGAGCCTGCAAGCCCAGCTCCAGCATCCACACTGGCCGTGGCAGCCATGTTGGCTGTGGCAGCCATTTTGGCCGTGGCAGCCATGTTGGCCAGGCCTCACCGGGCCCCATGCTGGGCCGTGCTCCCCTTGCAGCAGCTGTGCTGTGTCCCAAGAGAGCCTTAACTCTGCAACGCTCACAAACTGCCCCCGGCTCAGGCGGTACATGAGTTTCCTGGGGACAGAGCCCGGCAGAAGCGTTCCTCACCCCAGCCCCAAAAACACAGTGGCTGCAGGGTGACCAGGCTGCAGGTTGGCTGCTGCCATTGCAGTGCAGCCAGCAGCCCCACAGGTGGCTGCATGCAGGATCAGTAGCTCTCGTATTTTTCCTTTCTAACAGTTAATCTTGAGGGGAAAAAAAAAATGAATTTCAACGTCTGGAATATCAAGGAGATGCTCAGCACTCCCACAGCCTCTGGGTAAGTGCCGTGTGTTTTCACACCCGTCACACTGCAGCCCTCAGAGCCTTTAAGTACAACAGCCTCTCTCAGGAATTGAGATGATGAGGATGTTATAAATTCAAAAAGCTCCTTCCTGATGTGTGGTTGGTTAGAGTACCAAACAGTTGGGAGGTCTTGCACTGCTAACATACAGCATTCCTAGAACTGGCAACATTCTGAGTGTTTAAGAGCATTTACTCAAAAACATTTTAGTGGTCCACTTATTGAATTCAAGACGTATAAGCAGAGGGATTGTGGTGAGCAGCAGGTTATATTACCTGAGTGAATACTCCTGTAAATGTGGTGTAATAGAGTGAAATATGGAAAGAGGAAAATCTGCTGTGCCTGCCCTATGCCCAGCTTTTGGGTGGCTTTCAGACTGTTCTCTTGGGTTGGCCTAGGATAGGAACAGGCAGGAACTTTGCCTGTATAAGGTTATAAGCTGTACAATAGGGATATAAGCTAGGAGGTGATCCAGCAGGGTCACCTGGAACAGGAGGCACCACCATTTTTTTTGTTATAGCTCCCTACTTTTGGAAATTGTTGGAGAAACTGCCATAACTACATGGTCACTGTACTGCCAAAGCAGGGAATGACTGCAGGAATGACAAGAAATATGTCTAAAATTAATCTGCGGTTAATCATGGTCTGTTGAATTATGGCTAATTAGCCTACTCTGTGATTCTGTTTCTGTCTACATTACTCTCAGCCTACTAAGTACTGTGATAGATTTACCATTGTAGGGAATTTTAAAATCAACACTGGCAGCTCTGCTGAAAGCTATTCTGTGCTTTGAGCAGGAATTTATTCAGGAGTCCTATGGCCTATCTTATGCAACATGTCTAATTAGATAAGTTAAATGCTCCCTTCTTGCCTTGCATAGAAGATAGATAGAATGAATCACGATTTGCAATATCATTACACGTTATGTAACTCTAAAGTTATTCCATATACTGCATTTATACACATGGATGATTTCTTTCCCCAGTAGAAGTCAAAGAGCAGCTATAACTCCCCACATCTACAATATATAATGAAATAACAAATATTATTTGTATTGAACATCTAGAGAACAAACGCATAAAATGCCTTTTTTTTCCTTTTTTTCTTTTTAAATGAACAGCAGAGTATCAACCTTTGCATCACTTGGCTTAAAAACAGTGCCAGATTTATCCCTCATTTAACTCTGGAGAAGCTAATTGATTACTTTTGTCCTCTGATCCTCTGGTAGTTAAATAACCACTTACATAACTAACTGTTCAAATTCACAGTTTTAGTCATAGTGTCTCCGATGTGGCCTGATGTTACAATGATGATGGATGATAATGAAAATATAATCGCAGGTTCCTTCCCCATTATAAAAGTACTTGTCGCATAGGTATGAATTAATTGAGTTTTGCACAGATGCAGGGGTCAAAGAGGACCCAATTCAGAGAAAAGTATGTTTATACCTGTCACAATTTAGCCTTCATAAATATGCATTGCATCATTCTATTGTCTTGATTTTTTTTTCTCTGCTTTTATTAAAGCCTTGCCTCTTAACTAATCTAATAACACACGATTGAAACACAGGTGAGATTTTATCACCTGCTCCTCAGCATTCCACTTTTTTGGCAAATGAGTTGAGAGGGTCAAGTAGGGCATGAAACAATACTGAGAATGAAGCTGAGCTTTTAGAGGAGTTAAAAGGAGAACTCAGAAGGCAAATTAACTTATTTTAAAGGAAAAAAAAAGTTAGGAGTGTGTGCACAAAACTGAGATATGAGAAAAGCTGTTAATAACTTCGCCCAGCTCACTTCTGTTACTAGATCCTTTTCTCACTACAGCAGGATATGATACACAGACTGCACAGTGCTGCCTTTCAGAAAGCTTCCAAGATGAAACAAAATCAGCACATAATATTGACAGGTGTGCCTCAGTGTGCTCGTTCTTTGCACATTTGAGGAAAGGTGTTACTTCTGAGAGCAGCTGCCGCCAGGTCCATGAGCAATGCAGGACTCCAGTGATGTAATAAGGCCACAACAGAGAAGCCCAACGTTGCCCTGCTCCGTTACCTCTGGCGCTTCCTTTCCACCTGCGCCTCAGAACAGAGCGGGGGCTTGGGGTCATAATCCATCAAGCATGTGTGTTCTCATCTGCAACTGCTGGCTGCCTGAGAAATAGGATGGGGGAGCCAAAGTCCCCACTTCACCTGTTCTTATATATGAATATTGGCATAGCAGAGATCATACAGACTCATCAGAAAGAAGATTATCTAGTTGGACACTGTAATATCAGGCTGCCAATTATTTGAGAAGGTAAGAAGAGGTCATGCTGATAAAGTGACAGCTATGCTGTGGAGAAAGCTAAGAGTCAATTTAAGTGTACCAACAAACAACACGATTCTGGGGGATTGAAATGCCAGACACAATTAGGGAATGTGTCGCATTAGAGCTGCGCTGCTGCCTGCCCGGCCAGAAGGGCACACAGAGGAAGATCACAGGGCACCTGAGCACAGCGGTCACAAAAGCAGCGATGCCTCAATTAGCCTTCTATCAACTCACAGTGTTGAAACCAGATTTTCAGCACCAGTAAGACCTGCTCAGCGAGAGAACTCCCAGGGAAGAATCGCATCTTGCTTTGGTCCTGGGTTGGGCACAAGGCCCTCGTTTGGAGCATTACTGCATTATTCTTGTTGCACTGCCATAGAAGTGACAGTAATGAACTGGAGTCAGCATCTCTGCGGAGAAATGGGAGCCAAAAATCCACTACAGAGATGTTTAATTTCCAAAAAGACATTTACGTAGAAATAAAGAAGCTTGTTAGAAAGGAATTTAAAGGGGTGGCAGGAAGGGCTGTAGGTTCGCCTGAGGAATAGAGATTATTTAGACCTTGAGCTGAAACACAGAACAAATGCAGAGCAGCCATCAGAGCAGAGTGAGCAGGACCAGTACCAGACTGACAAGGTTAGATAGCATGGTAAAGAAAACAAGAGGGCACCCTTTAAGAAATTAAAGAGCATTAAAAATGTAAAAATGGGAAGCAAAGTATTACAATTTTGAATTGAAGTTACCATAATTTTCTTGTTCCACGTGAAAGGCAGTAACTTGCTAAAGGCATAATAACTACTAATAAACCAATTTCAAAAGCCATCAGGAGCAGAAAGCCTGCCAGAGGGTGGGTAAGGCCAATACATGATGAAAATACTGAAGAGAAATATTAAATTAAAAAAAGATGCTGTAACATGAAGTCTACTTGTACCACTTATTCTCCGTGGCGTATTTCTGCTTTGAGAAAAGACTTTCGAGTTTAACAGCCTCATTCAACCTGTTATTTCATTCCATTCCATTCCATACAGCAGAACCACAAATTCCTTATGCTTTAAGAATCCAAGGTCCAAGAATTAGCAGAAAGTGACAGAGAGAGACAAGGCAGTGACTGAGAGAGCAGCTCAAAACAAATCCTGAGCCTTACAGGACTCTGCAGCCTGGAAGACGGCTTCAGAGCGGGGGACAGTTTCTGTCTCCAGAGGTCTAATTCCTAATATGGCCAAGGATCAATGTGTGAGTAAACGCGGCTGTGCCGCAGCAATCTCCGCCTGCTGGCTCCTCGCTCAGGACAAAAGAGCCGACACGGTTTCCAAGGTGAGGAATGTTTGGGTGGTATTGAATCGCGTTGGAATGAATAATGGAGTCGCTCACAGAAAGTAAAAATGACCTTGAAGAATTAAAGCAAGAGCAGAAAGACTTTCAGCCTGATACCTGGAAACTGGAGGCGGTGGCTGTAAGGGATCCTGTTGTGGTTGGGGCCACTGCCAAAATCTCTTTGTAGAAATTCCTTTTAGGATATGAATGCAGAAATGAAACAAATGATTTGCAGCAAGCAGGTCACTGAGTTCCAAAGGATAGAGAACAGAAAAATAATGTTATGCTTTGGCAGTCTCCAACAGAGACGGTAAATGGCTGGGAGCAGAAATAGCAGCTAAACCTCCTTGATTTAAGCTCCTCCAAGCCCCCTGGATGCTGAAGTCCCTCCTCTGCACCCAAAGCAAACGCTGATCTTTGCTTGTTTGATGAACACTTTGGCAGGCAGCAAAAAGTAACGACAAGAGCAGCACGGCAGAGGTAGAGACAGTTCCTACAGATGCAGACTATGAGGAAGGGCAGGTGAAAAGCAGCTCGCAGCTCTTCAGCTGGATTTGTTGTGATGCAGTCCTAGCTGCTAGGCTAAATGAGAGGGAGCAGAAGGGGCAGGGAGGTTTTCGGATAGAAAGCAGGAGGAAAGGAACAGTACTGCACTGATACTACTCGAGATTACTACCAGGAGAGAAAGATCTCTTCAGGAAAGCACTGCACTTTAAATATGTCAGGAAGGCATAAGTGAGCTTCACCCACAGAGCTGTGGAAGAGGAGGGACATTGGCTCAGGTTTGGTGTGGATGATGAGGCTAAATACAATCCCAGCAGCACCACAAATAAATGTTGTTTTGGAAACTGTAGAAGACTCTGTTTGCTTTTCCAGCTGACTCTTACCATTTGGTGTTGGACCCAATAACAGAATTGTTTTCACAGACCAATAAGGCCTAGGACAATTTATAAGATTTGGCATGGCGATTCTAGAAACACCTAGAGAACACAAGAAGAGAAGATTTACTGCACGCTACATGTCTCTGTGTGTTGCATCTGACAGCTATTTTGGGGCAAGGCAGAACCTTTAAACGAAAGGCGATATGTTTGTGTGTGGCCATGCTGAAGTATCTGGATGTGCTAACTGCAACTTGGGAACAAGCAAGAAGGTCCAAAAAGATCCAACTTATCTTGAGGGACAGGGAGGAGGAATTCCCATAGGTGGCAATGAAACTGAGACAGCAGAGGACCAGCTGACTCCGCAGCTATGCAGAGGGCTGCAGATTTTTTAGGTCATGCTCATATTACAGTAAATGTCGGGGTTGCCAATATCACAGGACCTCGCGTAAAGTTAGGTGGGAAGAAGAAACCATTCCATGGGTCAACAGAGTATGATTGAGCAATTTTGGAGCTGACAGGAGCTTGTGATGGTGCCTATCTTACACATCTAAATCTCTTCTTCCTTTGAATGCATGCAGTAGTGCTTTAGGAGAGCTCCTGGCACAAATGCATGAACAACACAGGAATGGCTCATTTTAGCAGAAGGCTGAAAGTTCTCTGGATTAACTACTGCACCACCTAAGAGGGACTGCTAACCAGGATTAAATGGCTGGGATGTTTTCTTGCTGTTTGCAAGGAAGGGTTTATATTTAGAGCAGATCATGCATCCATGAAGCTCAGGCATCCTGAAGGAAACAGTCAGGTGGCTGTCTGATTTTACCATCACAGAGAGTTCTGGGCCACGTGTGGCCAGGCTGATGCCTTGTCCAGATGGCCTTGTTAGTAAATTCATTGCCAGCAGTGCTAAGCAGGGGAGAAAGAACTCCGCTGCTCAGGGGGGTGAGTGTGCTCCAAGAGGCATCTGTTTCATCTCCCCCCATAGTTTGCAAAAAGTGTCATCGTTCCTAAACTGACCACCAAGAGAGCAGACTAAAAACGGAAAAATGAGGCTTCATGGCTGCCAATAGCCTTCTTTGGTCATAGCATCAGCACAGAGTGAGCCTGGGGAGTTACATGGCTCATAAAGTCCTCTGAGCTTCCTCAGAATGTCAGCAGTAGAACTCTTTGTATTGGAATCTTGTAATTCAGATGTTAGGTAATGCAAAGGGACTGAGCAGAGGAGCAGGTTACGGGATGTGACATGCTCCAGTTGTACCAGACACTTTGAAAGGGGATTATGGAACTAAGTGCTTTACTGTCAATATATAAAGAGCATAAAAACCCTTCCTCAAACTAAGGAGGAGCTTTTTCAGCTAAAAGATGGATGTTTAGAAAAACAGTGCAGGAGATGTGATACTTACACTGCCAGCCAAAGTCCTGCAGCTCAGAGTACACAGCGAGCTCAAAGCCAAAGGCATTAAGATAATATTGCCACTAACACTGCTATATGGAGGAGGCTGAGCAGACTCCCAGTAAAGGCTCTTTCTGTTGTATGTATGGTGTTTGGGATCCTTCCAAAAGTGGAGATTAACTGAAGACGTCACTGCTAATAAATGCTGGGGTGATGATCTTTTGTTAGAAACAAAATTTAGTCTCCTGTTCTTTTTTTCCTTAGGTTATACAATTTGATATAGAAGGAAAACCCTGCCTAAGAGCCTACATCATTAATTTTGATCTGTAATTCTCAGTTCGTTTATCCTTGTTTTGCCAGGCTTGATCAGAAGAAAGCCTTTGTGATTTATGAGCATTTTGCTTTGAACTAATTCAGTTTGTTTGTCCTTGACCCATTTCAGTTTGTCCTTGACCCATTTTAGGGATGCTATATGGTGAGATTTTTGTTCTCGTGGGCAGGCTGGGGTCTTTGCACAGTGACACAGTTGGAAGGAGTGGAAGAACAGATTTCATCTACTGCTAGGGAGAAACAGCACCAACACATCTTTTGAGTAGCGTCATTACATGTGCAGTATTTCCAACAGTCAGATCAACGTGTCCAGCCACACACTGCCTGCTTACTTGCTGTTCACACTCACAAGCCCCTCTCCTCCATCTCAGGCCGAACAAGCTCTTTGCCCGCAGCGGCGCTCTGAGCGACTACTCAAGTCTGAGCGACTCCCAGGTGCTCTTCGGCTCCCAGTTCTGCCCAGAGAACACGCAGTCAGCAGCACCGCTGGAGCTGGGAATGCAGCTGGGCCAGCACAACTCCCAGGACGTGAGTTTTGCTCCCCCCTTCAGCCCTGCCCAGGCACACAGCCACCATCCCAAATTAGCGGTAATACTGAAATAGGCGCTAACATTTGCCAAGCCCAGTTACCTCCTGATACTGTAAGAAGAGTAGATATTTACAGCTACCAGGCAGCAGCCCGGCTAGCTAAAAAAAAAACTACCATTTCTAATCAATGATCACTATTGAGATAAGCATTATTTGCTTTGATTCTTTTTGATTACCAACATAACGGGAAGTTAGTCTCAAGCTAAAGTCTTTAGACTCCCTAGGTAAGGTAGAATAAGTCATCTGTTCTTTCAACCGTTCTGCGTTATCATGATTAGCTTTCCACAAGAGCAACAGAGGTATTCAGAGGTGTTCAGTTCCACTGACAGAAAGTTACCTTTCAGTACTGTTGTTGCAGCAGATCTCTGAATGCTTGTGGATGAAAAGCTTCTATGCTCAAAATGTTCTTCCTGTAGCACGTGGCTTCTGATGTTACCAGCCTCACTAAAATAACTCCTGCATCACTAGCAGATAGTGCCAGATCCAAATAAAGACACCTGGGAGCAAAGATTAGAAAAAAATAGTCATGCCAGCTCCATAGCCCTAGGCAGCCATTCAATCCCAGATCCTATCCACCATCCCCTGCACTTTGCTGAAGAGCTTGTCCTTTAACTGTGTAGCTTTTCATCAGATGCAGGAAAGAAAATTCACTCTTCAAGATGAAAGAGCATTGAAACGTGTGAAAAACTGAGCTACAGTCTGATGATGCTAGGCAGCAAAGGCTGTCACCTACAGGAAATTCAATAGGATTTTCTGTAGATTAATGTACAGGGAGCTCCCTGAAATCGTTTTATAGTCTATGTGTTAAACATAAGGGAAAAATATCAATGCACCTGATGACTGCAATCAACTGAAAGGAGTTGGGATGAGGAAAAAGCCCAAATCTGAAGAAATTCAGGCTGGGTTTCAGATCCACTGGGAGCCAAACAATGCTAAAACCATTAGGGTTGGAAAAGACCACTAAGATCATCCAGTCCAACCATCAACCCATTGAGCCCATCTAACAGGACACACTCAGTGAGCAATAACCTCATGATACTTCAACATCCTCATCCAATGTGTAACATCCAATCGCTGTGAACCATGCCTCTAAAAAGTGCTTGCTATGCAAAATGGTTTTTGCTTATTAACATTCTGATTATTTTTATACCTCAACATTTTTTCTTTCCTTTGTGCAACAGAGCGAGCCCAGTATTTTTACCAAATACCAAGCAAAACCACAGCTATTCGATGAAGATACAAGAGAAAAAGGGTTGCTTAATTTTGGTGCAGCACAAGGGAAGAGAGTCCTGGAAAACTTTAAAGCAAATAACAACAAAATAAAGGACAAATACGATCGGTATGTACACACTGCAAACTGCCTGTGAAGTCTGTTATCGCTCCCTGCAGCTCCTCTTTAAAAGTTAGACATGGCATAGCTGCACATTTCAGGTTTCAGATAATCTCTCACTGCAAAGAGTGGCAGGATAAGAGAATAGGGTTTATTTGCAGTGAGAGTTGTGTAACGCTTCCAGCCATAAGCCACAAGGAACAACAAAACCATAACCTGAATTTACCTTTGTCTTCTTTCTCTAGTCAGCAGGGGTTTGTTGGTTTTTCTCTCCTGTGTTGATTCTCTGTGAAAGCCTGTGGTTCTAAAAAATTGATAGACTGTATTGGGACTGATCAAAGGGACTCCTGGTGTGACATTTACCTTTGAGACAGGTGAGGAGAATGCCAAGCACACTTGTGTGCAGAGGAAGATGTGATGATTTTAACATAAACCTGCACAAATCCCTATAATTTTACTTATATACAGGATTTTTCTGTGTTTTTTATAGGACGTGCAGTTTGATGATGAGCCCTCTGTCAAGCATTAAGAATTAAATGTAGCTGTCAGACCTCTAGGACTTCAGGATTAAGCCAATATTTTCAATCTCAGAAATGAAAGATGGCAACCTTCCCAGTGCACCCATAAATAATTCTTCATTCTGTACATTTTGTGAAGTAACATTCAAAGTGAAACACATCTTTGTTAAAAGCCTTTAACCAGATCAGACTGCACTTCCTCTCCTGCAACAGGCACTACAACAGTACCAGTGATTCTGATACTGCAGAAATGTGATGCTCTGGTGCTTATTGGAAAAGTGGAGGATTTTTGTATTTGTGACCAAATTGTGAGGAATTAACATACATTTTTAAATGTTTAGACACAACTCTTAATTATCCTCTAGCTCTTCTTTAAATCAATTATGCTTCTTTCCATACTACAGATGCATTCTCAGATTTGAAGCATGCTTATAGAAGTAACTGTATTATCTCTAAATATATATAGACCCTTTATCTATTTGTATCTCCTGCATGTTTGATGACCAAAATGAACTTATTCTTTTCATAAAGCTGAAAAGAATTCCGGCAGCCCTGCCTACTTCTCACTGCTACACTCTACCTGGCCTCCACCTTTCTGATTGCTGTAATTCGGATGACTAAATGATCAATTTAAAATGACCCAAAACTCCAGAGAGGAAATAGGCTAGCACTGTGCTTAGCAACAGTCCGTGCGTTTTGGCTTGATAGGTTAATCATGAATATAGCCTGGTTCTTGATTCCTTTCTTCACACCGCTCCAAAGGACGGATAACAGAAACCACAGGCTTCATCTCAGGAGAAAAGGATTTGTGCTGTATGTTCTTCCTTTGTTGGTGCTGCAGCTTTTCCCTATTTCCCCCCACAGCTATTTTTGCCCAAATACAATATGTGTTTGTATATGTACCTCAGCAGCTGGCACGTCACCTCCACCCAGACTGGGTCCTTCTGGACCAACAGCACAGCAGCAGCACCCAGCAGCCAACATGCCTGGAACTTCCATGGGAGGCAGAAATGCTGGGCCAGGATCAGGAGAATCACACACACACACACTCACACAAAATATACATATATATTCATGTGTGTGATGTATATGTGTGTATATATATATACATATATAACTTTTTTTACTGTGATATTTTCAATTTCTGACCACTTCAGTATCTTCCACGTCTGTCTTAAAAGCCAGAAACACAGCAAGTATAAACTGTTCTGGTTTTGTTTTTGTTTTCATTTTAGAGAAGTGTTAAGCACCTTTATTTCCAGCATCAACAACAGGCTTCAAGGGGTAAGTTAATTCAAATTCAGAGCTCAGGAGAAGGAAGAATTAGAAATGCTACTCAACATTCATCTTCTCTCACTTTCTTCACTGATATTTGACTTAGCTTACTGTTTGCTGTGAGCACACAAATGCTCAGACCAACAAATGTCAATGCTTTTTACACATAGCATGCTCTTTGTGGCCAATCCTTAGGGTTACAGGCCTTAGGGCCTTGTCTCAGAGTCAGCAATGGAATTTCTCTGGGGCTTGGGAGCAAGAATAGGTTGTAATGGCTGTCTGCAAATACAAAGGCTTCTTTCCTTCTGCCTGAAGACAGTACCTTTCTCTCAGGAACAAGTAATCCAGCATAGTCTCACAGTCTGAAGGTGAAAGTCTCTTCTCCCCCCTATTTTTTATAAATAATTTAACTGCTATCCTTAGTGTTTGTTTTGTTTTTTAAACAGATTAATATCTCTATCGTAAAATAATTCAAGACTTCTGCAATCCTTCAGTTGTCTTTTGAGCCATTCCAAGTCTCTTTTGGGGTTGCAACCAATGGATGGACAAACTGTTTGAAGTTACCCATTATTCTGTAGCTTTTAAGGCTATGTTTTGCAGACAAATGAAAGATAGCATTTGATTTTCTCACTTACCTTTACTCTTGCAGCTGCAAGCATGCTTGGACAACATTGAAAAAGAGTTCAATTCAAGAAACAAATCAATTTCTGTTCACCTGGAGACCATTTCCAAGACACGTGAGTCCTTTCTGTGCTTCTGTTAACAGCAGAGGGCACAGTCAAACTACTGAATGTCTCCAAGCTGGGCTGAAATAGGCGACTCATGCCATTCACAGCTGCTCCTCATAAGGGTGAAGAGCCAAGAAAGGCTTAGTCACAGCAGGGGTTTGGTTTTCCCATTCTTGTTATACTTACCTTTTCTCTGCTCTCCTTTGTCAAAGAATGTAGGTGCTGTATGGTCAGACACTATGTGTGTATAGATAAAGACACCTCTATGCTTTGTGCTCTCATTTTTAGGCTGTATCTGATACACTACTGAAGTACTCATTAAAAGTACTGTTGATACTTATATTGTATGTTTCCACATCCAGGTTTTAAGGATTTCTCAAGTTTTCACTGTAGTTTGCAGTTTTCTATCTCTGGTACTGTTCCTCTTAGGTAAAAAGCAGGTCATGAGGTGCACTTGTACTGTGATGAAAGGACGATCTCCCAGAAGAGCCAGTAATGTAAAACTCTTGTGAACAGCAAGTAGCTCGTCACAGCAGTCTTTATTGAGGGGGACTGCTGAAGTTGTTTCTAATTTGACTTGGATCTGAGCTTTTGAGAGTGCAGTGGTTTTTAATTGTGTCATTATCTTTTATCAGCACTGTGTCAGGACTGTGCTCTGTGCAAGAACAAGGAACCGGCTTCAGAACACGTGCAGAATGTGTGATATACCTCCTGAGTTCAATGGAAAAGGCCCTCACAAGAGCAGTCAAATCTTATCTGTGCAGCAAAATGTGGCTTCTAAGACACGCAGCTTTGACAGTTGCCCTTTAAATCAACACAGCCCTCTCAGGCAAGAGCAGTGGAGTCTGATGCATTCTTCACAAGGCTGTGGAAGCACGTGTGTTCCAAATATCAATGGTGTAGCAAGAGCACTCCCTTGCTTGGCAAGTGCTCTTTGTGGGTCCTCAATGCAAGCAAGTATCTGTCTGCTTTGGCCAGCACAGCAAGCTTCCTATTTGCATTTGCCCATCCCCTAGTTGCTTCAGTGTCAGCTTGTCCACTCTGAGGCAGGACTTTGCCTAATTTCATACACCTCTAGCACAGAAATTGTTGTCATGGCACTGAAAATTAAATCTATTGTTCATGAGTCCCCCTCGTCCTTCTCTGCCATTTGCTCATCTGCCCTGTTTTTTCTCAGTAACCATTTTAAATAACTGTGCCTTGAATGAAATGAGAAACCTCCCAGAGGTGCCTGCTGCTAGATTTTCAAAGCAATTGAAAAGAGAAATTGGCACTTTCTGTAATGTATCATGCTGCAGAATGTTGAATACATAATGAAAATCATCACTCCACAATGTTGTTCTTTTTATATTTCTGGGAGGTTCATCTGTCACTGGTTAATTGCTGATAAACACTGCCATTTGACTGGTGTCACAGTGATGGATAATTAAGTTCCCACCACATAAATGCCCACACTTGTGCCTTGAAAAGATCCCAGCTGAGGTAATTCCTTCAAAAAGGCCATCTAAAATTCCTAAACTCAGCTGGCAAAGAACCAAATTCAGAGCCAAGGAAGCACTGAATGGCAGTGGTTGATGATACAGCACCGTGGGATGTGGTGACATGGTGACATGGTAGAGGTGTTAAGCCAATGGTGGCGGAGGATTTGACGTGAGGAGCTGAATGCAGGAGATGATGAGGCTCTCTTCAGAGACACAGGTTGTACAACAGGGCATTCAAACAATGCTGCAAAGTAAAGAAATCACTTGAAATTAAGTCCATTCTCATTAGAAGCGTTTCAGGAGTGTCACAGGCCTCGTTTACAGCAGTGAGCAGCACGGACCTTTGGCAGAGTCTGCACAGCCACAGTGTGAGAAGAAAACAGAAAATATTTTTCAAAATATCCTTGCAAATGCTGCTGTGCTAGCACGCTCCTTGCAGTGAGATAAAAACTGTTCTCTTGTGTGCATTTGTTCATATGTGCACACAGCGAATAGAGCTGCGTCTGCCACCATCAGTGAGATAGCATTTGCCTGAGCAGCTTTCACAGAAGCACAGCTGCTCTGTTCCTTGAACACATCTCAGTGTGCTGTGCACTGGGATGTAAAGAAGGAAGCAGAGCTGTGTTCTCAGAGTTCCTCTGGTTGACTTGCTGCCTTACCATTTGCTCGCTCTTTCTGGTCTCAGCCGCTGTAACTCATTTCTTTTTCTATTTTCCTCATTTTCATTTATATACCCACATTTATATCAAAGCTTTCTTACATATATATATATAAATCCTCATATTCACAGCTCTGCCCTCTCTGAACTGCCTTGCTTTTCTGGTATCTGGCAGTTCCAGCTGTGACAACTCACAGCAGCCCTATCCTCTGCAACACTTCTTAGCATCTTCCCGGTGAGCGCACTGCTGACAGTCTGCCCCTCCTGCCAGCAAAGATGGTGAATGATGGGCAATATTTCCCTTAGACAGGACGAGCCAGTGCAAATCTCTGACAGAACCCAGCACTGGGCAGCAGGGTGGGCTTACTGGATGAGCTCACCTACCGCCGGCCCTGAGGACCTGCAGCATTCTCTCTCCTGATGGATTTCACATTCCTTATGTTATTAATGGGAACCAGCGGCATTCAAAGACAATGGTACAGCAAACCCAACCGTAGCAACATTCCAGGTTGGAAAAAGCAGCTTGGCTTGGAGTGAAATACCTGAAGAGAGGCACAAGCCCGTGCATAATCCACTCATTAACCGAGTAAAGGTTTTTCCTCTGTGATTGAGTTACTCAATAACCATCCACTGCAGGGTTTATTTGAAGAAGACTTTCTCTGAGGCAGCTGTTCTTGATCATTTTCAAAGCCAAGAGGTCTGACTAGCAGGATCCTTGATCTGATATACCTCAGCCATCTCAATGCCGTTTTTTCTCGGCGTAGATCAACACCCATTTCTGTTGTGTTTAATAATGTTTGACAAGTCTGAACGCTCCTTGGTGCGGAAGGCAGCGAGGGAGGAAAGTGCCCCTCCTCTGTACTGAGGTTTTTCTGCAGAGCACTCCCACATGTACAAATGGAGCACGTTCCACAGGCTGCTGGGAGCCTGCCCGCAGCACGCTGTGCTGAGTCAAACATATGTGCAGATCACAAGCCCCGAGGATGCAGCACTATTTATAAACCGAGGATCCATGTTGAGGAACAGATAGACAGGGGGAATCGGAAAGCCTTAAAAATAATTCAGAATCAAAAGAAAGCACATGGGGAAGAGCAGCAAGCTGAGGTAAGCCGTCGTTGTGTACAGCTGGAATGGGATGGAGTGACGTGAGGGGCTTTCTTCGCTCAGTTGCTGCTGCCTTCCTCTCCTTGGTGGGGCTGCAGGCCTGCAGGGGGCCAGCAGCCTCCCAGAAACAGTGCAAGTAGCACTTGGGTCTAACCAGGGAGATGCAGACTCTGAAAGGAGCCGCTGAAACACCTCTTCCATCATTACAAACCTATTCCACAAGCCGTACCTCGCTGCTCTGTGCCCCTGCACACAGCCTTGTGTCACAGGCTGGCTGCCCATTGCCTCGCCTGCACCCAGGTCCCCTCCTGCCACCACTCTCCAGAGCCTTTATGCACCTCACGGTTTTTCTCAGCTTTTTTCATATGACATGATTTCCAGTGAAAAGCTTTGTTTGAATCCACACAAAGGCCACTGCACTGCCTTTGTCTAACTGCTCACCTCTCTTATCATCAGGTATTGCATTAGTCAGGCACAATCTGCCTTTCATGAAGTCTTGTTCTGTTCTGTTCCATTTTCCTCTGTATCTTTGACTGCTCTTTCCTTTAAGGTCTAGTTAAAACCTTGGGCAGCATGAGAACAAACCCGCCGGCCCATAATTGCTCACATCTCATTCTTTTCTCCCTTCCAAATGTACCTGTTCAAAAGTCTCCGTTTTTTCACGGAACCCAAACGTGTACGATCCCTTCTGCCTGTCTCTCCTTAATAGTTTTTAACTCTGGCCAATTCCATCACGAGTTTGACAGAAGGGCAGAGCCACCAAGATAATTAAGTCCCCGCGAGCTTAATGAAAATAGCAGAGCAGGAGAAGTGATGCCGAGAACCATGCGGTGCTGCAGCAGGGGAGCAGCATCCCTGGGGTGAGAGGAGCTGCCCTGAGGAGCTGAGATAAATACACCACGTGCAGGAACCTCTTCAGCAGGGCTCTCAGCTCTGCAGACACCACAGTCAATCAAACATATTGGATCTGCAGGAAAAGAGGATTAATTGACTGCAGAGCTCTTGCAGCCACTTGTTGGAACATTGCTCTACACTGATCTTTCTCTTGGGCACACAGCAGCATTCCTGAGTTTTGGTTATCCCACCCAGCTGGCTTGGGAACACTTTGTTTTAGGAGGGCCCTGAATCCTGTTTTGGGAGAACCAAAGGCTCTGCCCCAGCCACACATCCAAACCTTCCTATGCTTTTCAAAGGGAAGAACAGACATGGCTAGAGAGCATCTCTTCCTCTGTTTCATCATTTATGGTTCTAAAGGAAGACTTCAGGTTGGATATTAGGAAGAATTTCTTCCCACAAAGATGCACTGGCACAGGGTGCACAGGGAGTGGTGAAGTCAGTGTCCCTGGAGGGGTTCAAGGAAAGGGGAGTTGTGTTACTTAAGGACATGGTTAGCGGGCAGCGTTGGTGACGGGTGGGTGGTTGGACTGGGTGATCACAGAGGTCTTTTCCAACCTGAATGATTCTATGATTCTGTAAGATTGCTAACGATCTTCCCCCCTCCACGTAAGCTGTAAACCAGGCACATTGTGGTCCCTCTCCCAGTGCAATCTTCGTTCACCTCAGCCTTCCTTGTGCTGA
The DNA here is from genome assembly GCF_019238085.1 of Lagopus leucura. Taxonomy (NCBI): domain Eukaryota; kingdom Metazoa; phylum Chordata; class Aves; order Galliformes; family Phasianidae; genus Lagopus; species Lagopus leucura. The sequence goes on from NW_024962277.1 coordinate 67,865, forward strand.
GCTAACCAAGTGTTCCAGCTTCACGCAGCCTTTCATCTCCAGCTGCCATATTAATAGAGCACAGTAAATGAGATTTGGCCTGCACTCAGCATCTTATAAATTCCAAATGCTTTGCATTAAGCATGTACCCCACTGTCCATTGTTTGGTGCTTGGGGAGAGCTCAGCTGTGGTTGCATAGCACAGCGAAGTATTTCATGCCAGGCCGTGGCAGAAGCAGTGATAGTATTGATAGTGCTTTATTCACATTTACAAATGAAAGACCAAATGTGTCTTTTATTGATTTGCCTGTTTAGTGCAAGATGCTCTTCAAAGTCACAGTGACGTGGTGCTGAAAGCCCTGGAAGATAAAAGCCAAATGGAGCAGGCACTGCTGGAGATGGAGAGGAGACTGGCGGCTGTAAGTGGGGAAATTAATCTTTTATTCTGAATCTTCATTCCGAATTTCTCCAATTTCTTCAAAATATTAACTGAATATTAAATTGTCTTCAGACAGAGGATTACAAACTAGACCGTTTCTATTGTATTGAATGGGGAAAGCATATTAAAATGCAAATTCTGGACCACGTACTGGCTGATGCTTACCCAGGAGCCCATACACAGTGCTGTCAGCACTGATGGAATCGTGGTCAGAGAGAAGGGAGCCCAACAGTGCCCTGTGGTGGCAGCCGCACGGTGAAGCACTGCTTTCTTGCTCTGTCACATGCCTTTGCTGGAGGAGGTGGTGCAGTGCATGCCCACCTTTGGGTCACAATAAATACATTTTACACAGAGTGATACAAATCGCTAAGATTGGGTCTTAAAGTGTCTCACTGATGCGTGGTACCAAAGTTTCCTCTTTGAATCCTATTATTGTACTTTGTAATGCATTGTTTACTGCTTCTGCTCACTGCTCCCCCAGAAAGATGTGGATATTTCAGATGTGAAATCCAGTGTCCTGCAGCTGAAGGAGGGTCTGGAGTCACTGCCAGCTCAGCTCAGCGACCACCACCTGAAGCTATGTGAAGAATTACGCTCCCTGAAGCTCCCCAGTGCCTTAGCTGAGCTGCAGACCTTCATGACCAGTGCCAAAGTCCCCCCCAGGATGGTGGATAACTCCTCCCAGACCTCGCCTGACACGTGCCAGGACCGTGCCCCACGCCAGCAGAAAGCACACTGGCCGTGCTGCCATGGTACAGGGGGCTGCAGTTCCTTGGGTCTGTCTGCTGCGGGGAAGCAGCACAGAGTCAGCGGGGACGTGACGCCTCGGGGTGGCCTCGATACACCTTGTGAAAGCAAAGTCAGCCCCGTTGCTACAGCTGCGTATGGCAGGGAGGTGGAATCTGCTTTGGTAGCACAGAGCTGCTCTCACCATCCGTGTGCGTGCAGTGCTAACAGCCAGTTTCGGGGGGACGGTCGGAAAAAGCCCATTCCTGTACTGCAGGAGATATCCCCAGTCACTCCTCTGAGGAAGGCAGTCCGCAGAGGTACCAGTGGATTTAAACCCGTGACACCATCACAGCAGAGGCAGCCTCAAGCGTGCCATCTCTTTGTGCAAAGCAACGTGTCTGGGCAGAGAGATGGGAGCTCGTCCACGGACCAGGAGCTGGAGAACATAGCCGTAGGGAACAAGGCAAAGCTGAAGCTGGGAAGGATCCCCTGGAATAAAGTAATGGAGAGGAAGAAAACACACCCCGGCAAGAGAAAAGGGGAGCTCGCCAGGTGTGCTGATGGTGGGCTGAAGCAAGTAAGAGCAAACAGGATTATCGGGTTGGGAAGCACAAGAAAAAATTGCTTTCCCAGATACACAGTTGCTCTCAGTTTAGCAAGCTCTAACCCAATTCCTGCAGCTCCCCATCAACAGATGCTCAGCAGTGCTCAGCCCAGGCTTACGAAGAGTTTCCTCCCAGTGTCGTGCTCCAATAAAAGCATGCTCCAACTTGCAGACCAAAGAAAGAGAAGTTTGGAAAACAGAAAAAGAGCCATAGCTGCCAGTGTGAGAAGGGATTTCTGGGACTCCTCTCCCCAGGAGAGTCTGTTCTCCCTGCGCAGAGCAGGTGAAAAGCAGGCGAGCTGCTCCACAGGCTCCACCAACCCGTGTCCTGGCAAAGTGCAGGGCACAGAATGTTGCTCCTTAGTTTTTGATAGTGATTATTCAGATTGAGGGGTTTTGTTTTCAGAGCCTCCAGTGCAGACATGGCTGTCTGTGTTGCTGTTTACTCCTGTTCAGTCTCCTACAGCTGATGCTGGGAGCTCCTGTTGGGACTGCTGAGAAGGGCCGAGTGCGAGCACAGCCCCTTGAAAACAGGCAGGGCTCCTGCCTGGCCCCAAGCATGTCACTGCCTGCTCACATCCATCTTCAGAGACAGCTTAGGATCTGAGGCTTGGGAAGCTGCGTGGGTCTGCGTTGTTTTACCCCCACCAGAAGTGCCCCGGGCTCTGCTTACTGTTGTGTTCACACAGCAGAGAAGTGCCTGCACTCCGCTGAGACTTTCAGCCCTACCCCTCTAATAACATCTTTGTAGCTGGAGGCTTTCACTCCTCTCTTACTCGTAGTCTCTGTTTTGGTTTGCATGTCTGCAAGTTCTGACTTTTGGCTCTCTAGAAAGTAGGGGTGTTTTTCTGACTGTTTTTGGTAAGGTTAAGATTTGCCCCAAGAGCTGTTTTTGAGTTTTGATGGACAAGGGCTAGGCTGAGGAAAGCAAAGTCCCAGCAACCCGGTGCATGGACTGCTGTGCTGCTTCTCCCTTGAGGCCAAACTTTGTTTCAGGAAATTCAGGATGTTGTTTAGTTTCTATCACAGTAGCCTCATGTCTCTCCTATGAATAAAGGACGTGTCCATCTTAAACTTTTCAAGGACGGCTTTGGACAGAAGCCCAAAGAAGCAAAGTCGAAATTCAACACCTTCAGTAACTGATGGATATTTCTCATCTTTTAGATGTAGTTCTTTGGCTCAGGGTCATCCCAGCTGTGCAGATGTTGACTGGGAAGGGACCACCTCACCACCAGCCTGGGATAAATGGCAGCTCGAGCCCTCGGCAACCCCAGGAGCAAACAGAGCAGATCTTGCTGGGTCACCAGCCGTGGATCTGTTTCCACAGCTTCGAATGTTTTTGCCCTTTTGATCTTTGATCTGAGCTGCTGGTGGAAGAAGCGTTTCAATATTGACAGAGCAGTCTGTTGCCACGAACCCACATGGCGCAGCGCTCTCATCCTGCAGGGGAGGGCTGGGATCGTTTGCCTGGCTTTAATAAACACGTTGTTTCTTTGCAAATGTCTCATTTCTCTGTACTGGTTGGTTTTTTTTTCAGGGGAGGTGATATCCCATTTCAGCAGGTGAACAGACAGCGTGACAGCTGCCCACAGCCTTTCTTCCTTTTACATTTCCCCTCTGCAGCTGCTCTCCTCAGAGTGCAGCAATTTGCGGTGGGTGAAACCTGCTGTGGGGAGCTGAGGTTCTCACTGCATTTTGGGGATAGGAGGGCTTGGTGCTCTCCATTCTGCACTGCTGCCAGCCCGGCAGCACACTGCTGAGCTTGGAGGGACCTCTGCTGCGAGCCCCAAGGACGGCATAGCCCCAGGCCTAAGTGCAGCGGGGTCGCGCTGGGGATCCCACGGGCACGGAGGGGTCGTGAGCAGCGTTTCGGGATGCAGAGCAGTGAGCGGTGCTCCCCCCGCGCTGGCCTCCGTGGAGACATGGGGGTGATGCGCCGGGGTGCGGTGTCACCCATGTGGCGCGGGGCACAGACACGCACACGCACTGCGGAGATGGCCCTGAGTCACCGGGCAGAGCGGGAGAGCGCCGGCGGCGCGGGGATGCGGGAGCTGCATGGAGCCGGAGGAACCGCGGCGGCTGAGATACGGGGGGCGGAGGGCGCAGCCGGCCCGTGCGCAGGGTGAGGCCGGCACTGCCCCGCTCGCCCCGCAGCCTCCCCGCGGCTAATCCCGGGATCAGCCGCCTGCCTGCTGCCTTTGTGGGGCCGGCATTGCCCAAATTCCCCGGCCCTGAGCTCGGCGCAGCGGTGCTGCAGTAGCAGCGGGCAGGGGGTGCCGGTGCCGCCCCTCGCCTCTTGGGGGCACCTTTTGGGAACGCCGCCCTGCACGGTAACGCAGCCCCCGGGTGCGGGTGGCCGGGACGCAGAGTCACCCCCGGATTTGGGTGTCACCGGCACAAGGGCTGCCTTCGCTGCCTGCCCCGCTTTAGCATCCCCTATGGAAACCTGTCCCTGCCCCGCCGTACCGCACCGCACCGCCCCTCCCGCCCCAATGCCGGGCGGGTTCCCGGTGCGGGTGCCCGCGGCTCGGAGCGGCGCGTGACCGCCTGCCGCCGCCTCCCGCTCCGCCGCAGAGCCCGGCCCGCACCGGCAGCGGCAGCGGCAGCGGCAGGTCAGCGGGGGCTGCGGCGGTACGGGCTTCGGGGCCTCCCCGGGCTGCGGCGGGCGGCGGGAGGCAGCCGGGGACGCGGCAAGGTGAACGGAGCGCGGCGGAGAGGGGTTGTCGGTACCGGGAACACGGGGGATGGGGACACCGGGAGCGGGGACGCCGGGGATGCTGTGTGCGGGCAGCACAGGCACCATGGAGCATCCGCACCGGGGATGGGGACGCTGGGGATGGGGACTGCCGACCACCAGGGCCGCTGCAAATGGGAGCGTTGGGAATGCGGGCTACTGGCACCGGGGACACCGGGAATAGGCCCAGCTGGGATGCAGCCAGGAACCACCCGGGATGGGGCGCAGCTGGGCACGGGCCCCAGTGCAGGGAAACAGGGACAGTCCCCACCCCCAGGCAGCGTCACTCCCATTCACCAACCCCCTGTCCCCGCAGGGTGAAGGTGAAGGCTCACCATGGCTGCAGTGTGGCTTATCACCTGGACGCTGCTCCTGGCTGACAGGGTCTCCACCACGGCCCAGGAGACACTGTCCCCAGAGGAGACATCACAGCAGGGCAGGGTACCCCTGCACGTCCCATCCTGGGGACACCTGGGGACACCTCCAGCCTGGGATGCATCGGGGGAGCTGAGTGGTGCTGGGAACATCGAGAGTGAGCGCTGGAGAGGTGGCAGTCCTGTGCACTGGTCTCAACTGCCACAGCTGGGCACTGTCACTAGGACACCTCGGGTGACAGGGGCAAGCCTGGCAGGTGACACAACCCTGGCTGTGGTAGAGGAGTCCTTCACCTGGCAAGGACGTGAGGCCGAAGGCCAGGGCAGCTCCAGGGGGAAGACAGAGCTACCTCACAGCTCCACACCAGGGATGGCATCCCCCCAGGTGCCCATAGACACAGGGCCACCCTGGGCAGGTCAGGGGACACTCCCATCTGAGCAGAGTGCATCCCTGCCAGGCAGCACTCCCAGCCCTCAGCCAACCATGTCCACTATTGCCCTGACCCCAGAGCCAGCAGTGGGGACCCGAGCGGTGACAGCAGCCACACACACCTGGGGACAGCCAGCAGCTGCGGGCAGCAGCAAACAGGGACTATGGGGTCACCTCAGCACTGCTCCTGCCTCCACCCTGGGGGAGCACAGAGCCCCATCCCGTGGGCTGACACCCAAGATGGCACAGGAGGTGAGGGCTGAGACCTGGACTTGGCTGCTGCCTGCGCATCAGAGAAGCACACGCAGAGCCCCACTCAGCAATGCCACCGCCGGGGATGTGGCACCTGCCAGGTCAACAAGACTGCGGGACCCCCAGCCCACCCTCAGCACCAGCATCACACCGCCGCCCATCTCCAGCACGTCTCCCCCTGGCACTCCTTATACAGGTAGGAGCTGGCAAGATGCACGGACACCTCACAGTGACTGAGCCCTGGGTGCCACCTGTCCTCTCTCTCACAGGGCTGCTCCCTGAGCAAGACGTCGGCTCCCCGCAGCGAGTCCGGGGCGCTGTGGGGCATGGCAGCATCCCCAATGCCACCGAGGTGACCGTGCCCACAGTGCGCCCCACAGCAGGGACACCATCCAGCACCAGGCGCTCAGGTGAGCTGCAGTGTGGACAAGCACCGTCCCAGCATGGGGTCTGGGGGTTGACCACCAGCTGGGCGAGGGGATGGCAGCTATCTTGGGCTGAGGTGCCACCTTCAATCAGGATTGTGCCCAGCGATGGCCCTAATCTACTGCCTATAGGGATTATCGCGGTTAGAGCCAGGCAGGAGGGGGCTTCCCTGTGGGGTCAGAGACAGTGCACTCAGCTGGAGCATTGGCCATCGCAATAGATCCACATATGGGGCACCCCACTAACGAACAGCCCTCTCTCTACCTGCAGATGCCGCAGGGACGCAGCCCCCTGCTGCCAGCAGCACCGCAGTCCCCTCAGCCACGTGGCGGCAGGGAGTGGTATGGGTGACAACGCAGCGCGCCCCATGGCGTCCCATGAAGCCGGAGCCCAGCAAGCCCCCCTCAGAGCCCAGCATCTGTACGGGGGCTTCATGCACTGCTGGGAGCTCCAACACGACAGCAGCGGGCTGGGCTGAACTACGCCGTCCCCTTCGCATCGCCTGGGCCGTGCACGCTTATGTAGGGGCCGCGCTGTGCCTGCTGCTGGCACTGGGCTGCACAGCGGGGCTGGGGGGGACCATCCTGCAGCGGCCACCCCACTGTGCCCTACTGCTGGGCACCACGGGGCTGCTGCTGGCCGCCAGCCTGCTGCGGGGCACCTTCCTGCTGCTGGATCCGTATGGGGCGCGGGGCCGGCTGCCGCCCCGCTGCACGTTGCTGCTCTGCTCCGTGCCCTTCACGCTGCTGCTGGGAGCCTTCGCTCTGCTGCTGGGCCGCCTGCAGCGCATGGCACAGCTCTGCCTGCTGCCCCCCTCCTTGGGGGGGCTGCCCGCGCTGGGGGTCACGGCCGTGCTGCAGTGCCTCGCCCCTGTGGCGGCTGATCTGCTGTGGCCACGATGGGGTTTAGGCGCAGGGTTAGCGCTGCACGGGGTGGGCTGCGTGTTCGCCACACTGCTGCTCCTGGGGGGGCTGCGGGGTGGCTGGCGGGGGTCCCGTCGCGAGGGGCTGCGATGCGGGGCACGGGCGCTGCTGGCGGCAGGGCTGCTGGGGGTGCCGTGCTGCTCGCTGCAGCTGCTCAGTGCCGCGTGGCTGCGGGGCGGCGTGGGCCCGGCCGGGCGCTGCGGGTGGCCCTGCTGGGCGGCCATGGGATGGATGCGGGTGGGAGAGGCGGGCGTAGGGCTGGCGGTGCTGCTGGGGGCGGCCGAGCCGCTGTGGCGGGGACGGAGGGAGGAGGCGGCGGGGCACTCGTGCTGGGCCAAAGCCGTGCGGTACTTCTGCGCCGGGCGCAAGGCCCAAGCACCCGAATATCCCAACAACTGCTATGAGCACGCGCCCACCGGAGACATCTCCAAGAGCCTCATCCGCAACCCGGCCGAGCAGCTCCCGCTGCGGGCGCTGAAGGACAGCAACGCGGCCGTGGCTGCGGGGACGCCGGGCCTCAGCCCCAAGTGCCCCAACGTGGCGGTGGCAGCCATCCGCGAGCACGGCTCCTCGGCCTCGCTGGGCGAACTGGTCTTCCGCCCGCCATCCCCCATCGACCTGCGGCGCAGCATCGACCAGGCGCTGTGCCGCCGGCACCTGCTGCGCGAGGGGCTGTTTGGGCGGCCGCGCCGCGGCTCCGGGGCCTCCATCCGCACCTTTGAGCCCCAAACCAGTATGGTGCGCTGCAGCTCCCTGACCGAGCTGCCCCGCGGAGAGGCCGATGTGTCCGTCAGCTCCATGGAGAGCTTCTCGCTGAAGATCAGCTGGAACCCGTGGCGGCACGGCCTGTCCTCGCCCGACAGCTTGCCGTTGGAGGAGGCGCCAAGCCGGGCGCAGCTGCTGGCCCACCAGGAGACCCCCCCAGCCCTGCAGCCCCCCGGCTCTGAGCCCGAGGCGCGGCGCAGCTTCCTGGCGCTCAGCAGGCAGGTGGACGCCCGCAGCCTCTCCAGCGACACCATTGAGCTCTGAGGTGTCACCTCGCACAGCCACATCCCCTCCTGCTGTGACCCTCAGCCAGCTCCGTTTGTGCCAAAAAAAAGAGAAATAAAGTTTATGACCCAACCAGGAGGCCCCCGCGCCCTGTGCCCCCCAGCAGCCATGGTGGGTGTGCAGAGCTTTAATTCCTGAGATACACACACAGATATGAGCACACCTCGACGGACGGACAGACCACGGACGAATGCGACTGCCACGTGCATGCATCCAGAGAGGCCCCCCCAGGACCAGCGTTGAGCTGAGGGCCACTGCCACCCCCCAACCTCCCCAGCCACACTCGCCCTGTCTGGGGACACAGGGGCTGGGGAGGGGAAGCACAAGGGCTCTGCCCTGGGAACACAAGGAAGAGGATTTAGGGATGGGGAGCTGAGCTTGGGGTGGGGGGACCCTGCCCCCCCTTCTCCTCTCCCTATCCTCCATGCTGTGCTGGGAGGTGGGACCACAATCCCTATGGCAGAGTGCCCCAACACGCGAGAGGTGGGGGGCAGCATGCTGTGCCCCCTCAGCAGCGCTGCACCTGCAGGACCCCACTTCTGCATAGGACAAGGCGGGGAGGACGAGGTCCCTACTCTTACCAGTGGGGGGGTACATGCAGGGCCCCACGCACAACCCCCCGCCTACAGCTATCTGCCCTTCATGAAGCCATCCAGGACGCGGTCGCTGCGATCGGACAGCCAATAGCCGGCCATGGCAGCCACGGCACCGATGAAGATGGCGGTGAACACCATGTCACCCTTGGCAGCCAGCGTGGCCAGGGCGCAGATCATCACCCCGAAAAACATCTGCTGCAGCACCACCACCTCATCATCCGTCACATCATCAAAGAATCCTTTCTCTGGGGCATCTGCAGGGATGACAATGGTGGGTGAGGGCATCCCTCCGTGCCCCCCTCCCCAAACCCGTGCCATACCGGGGGGTTTGTCCTCCACACACTGCCCATCCCTGCGCACGTGGCCCGGAGCGCAGATGCAGCGATAGCCGCCCTCCGTGTTCTCGCACACCTCCTGCAGCCCCGTGCAGATGGGCTCCTCGCTGCTGGTGCACTCATCCACATCTGCAGGGAGCGCCCAGGTAGTGGCGTGGGGGCACTGGGCACCACATCCCCCATACAGGTGTGCCAAGAGCACTCACCCAGGCACTTGGCCCCATCCCGCCGGTAGCCCTTGTTGCACTTCTTGCAACGCGCCGGCCCTGCGCCCATGCAGCCGATGCAGGCAGTAGAGCAATCTGCAGCATATTGAGGAGGGAACAGAAAGGAAGATGGGGGGCTGCCACAGCTGAAGGGGGCCATCCCATATTGCCACCTCATTGCTACCCCGCTGCCCTCGCACCTCGGCACTCGTAGGAGCCCTCAGTGTTGACACAAAACTGGTTGGCCCTGCAGTGTGCCATCTCCGTGCCGCACTCATCAATATCTGTGGATCAGAGGCAATGAACCCACGGCGCTCTCCCGGGATCCCCACCCCAATATCCAGCCCCACATCTCTGTGCACCAACCGATGCAGCGGTGCTCGTGCAGCACCCAGCCTCTCTTGCAGCGCAGGCAGCTGGAGTCCTCTGGCCCTGTGCAGCGCCCGCAGGCCGGGTAGCACTCTGCAAGGGTGGGCACAGGGTGGTGAACACAAGGTGGTGGGCACAAGGTGGTGGGCACAAGGTGGTGGGCACAAAGCCCTCAGTACAGCACAGCACGGTGCTTACCTGCACACAGCAGCTGGCTCTGGTTGCGTGATGCCTCATAGTAGCCATCTCCACACTCGGCACAGAAAGGACCTCCATAGCCGGGGCTGCAGACGCACAGCCCGGTGCCACCCCGTGTCCCTTCTCCATCACAGCGCCCGTTGCCACTGCAGGGTTGCTGGGGGCCACCGGCACAGGCTGTGAGGACATGGGGGGGAAGGTGAGGACACGGGGCACCTCCCTTCCCATTCCCCCGTGCTCACTGCAGGACTCACGCAGGCAGTCAGGGCCGTAGGTGCCGGGCGGGCAGCACAGCGCCAGGCGCTCCATGCACAGCCACTGGAAGAAGTCAGGGTGCTGCTGTCGCCTGGGGACACACACACAATACTCAAGCCCTGTGCCCCCCTGTACGCCCTCCCTCAGCCCCATGTCCCCCACTCACTCATGGAACCACCATTGCTCCACGTGCTCCTCGCTGCGCTCCAGCAGCTGGTGGCAGGCAAAGTCCTGGGGGGGGCACACGCTCTCCAGCACCTCCAGCAGCCGTGTCTCACTGTGGGGTCATGTTGATGGTTACGGAGGATCTCCGAAGGCTGTCCCCACAATGTGCACCAGCTCACCTGTGCTTGTACTTGGCCAGCTTCTCCTCCTCCCAGGCCGTGTTGCCCCCACCGAAGCCTTCGTGTTCCGTTCGTTCCATTCCCTGGGCATGCAGGGGGGATGGCCCAGACACCGTAGGACCACACAGCTGAGCCCTCCCACCATGGATACAGCCCCCACACAGGGTTACCCTCAGCCCACTTCCCCAGGACTGTCCTCCCCTGCACTCTGTCATTCCCAGGCCATCCCCCTGCCTCCCCCCAAGAGCCATATCACCTCTTGCGTCCCCCCAGCCACATCACCCATCCCCTCCCAAACCATGTCTCTCCTCATCCCCCTCCACCAAACCATGCCACCCCCTGTGCCCTGCACGCCATCACCCCGTTCTTCCCCTCCCAGCACCACCTACGTAATCCCCATGTTATCTCCCTGTAAGATCCCAGCTCAGGTTGTCAGCCTCCGCCCCAGATATCACCAACGTGGCCTATCCCGCCCCCCCAGCAGCGGCAGCAGCGCGGCCGCCAGGCGCCGCCGCGGCCCCATCCTCCAGCCCCGCCCCTCGGCGTGCGCCGCGCCCGCTGACTCAGCTCCCACCTCCCTCCGCCAATCGGCGCCGCGCGCCACGCCCCGCCCCTCATCCCGCAGCCAATCCGTACAGCCCTCCGGGAGCCGCCTTAAAGGCGCCACCGCCCTTTTTTCACAGCCACACCAAGGACTTCGGGCCACATCGCTCTTTATTCACCCAGCGCCCTCCGCAGCCTCTCGGCCACCGCGGCCGCGTGGGGCTCCAGCCGGCAGCCACGCTGCCCCGCCAGCGCCTGCAGGAAGCCCACAGCCTCGCTGGGCAACACAAAGGCTGGGGCTGCCCGCAGCACTTGGGGCACTGATGTCACTGCGGGCTCCAAACGGGCCACCACATAGTGCCCAGCGCCCGCAGACAGCACCGGGATGGCACAGGACAGAGCTGCAGCAAAGGCTTCGCATGGTTCCACCTCATTGCCGGGGCCACTAGAAGTGTCCCCAGCCCTTGACACACCCCCGGCGGCATCCTCCCACCGCCTGGCAGCAGCCTCAGCCGCTGGGGACAGGAGGAGGACGACGGTGTCCCCACCCCGCAGCGCCTTCTGGTGCAGTGCATGCAGCCACGGCAGCGGCCCCCAAGCTGCCACCCCACTGCCACCACCTGGCGCAGCCACCACCGCCATCCCCATCGGGCGCAGGGCTGCTGCCAGCGCGCAGGCTGCACGCTCTGCCACCGGCTCTGCCGCATGCAGGAGGAGTGCGCGGCGTCCCCACAACGGGGCTGTGGGACAGCATCAGTGGCGTCCCCCAAGAGCCCCATGGGGGTGGCCCCATAGGGGACTCAGCCCCACAGAGTGATCCCCACTACTCACCCTTGGAACCACACCCAGTGCGCAGGGACTTGAGCCAAACTGCAGGGAACAGAGAGGGTGACACAGTGCTGAGCATGCAATTTTGGCCACGTGCAGCCTCACTGTGCTCACCCTTCATGTCCTCCTTCTTCAGCAGCAGCAGCAGCAGGATGCAGGCGGCGCACACCAGCACCCCCAGCCAGGCCAGCGCCCAGCGGGCACGCATGTCTGTGGGGCACAGCGTCACTACCTATCCCATGCCCCTGGCACCTGCAGCATCCCTTCCTTTTACTCACACTTGTGCATGGGACAAGCCCACAGTGTGACCCCACTGCCGTTTTCAGGACGCCAGAGCTGTAGGCACAAGGACACATCACACAACGTCACGTGCCGGCCCATCAGTGCCCGCCAGATGCTGCCCATGCACTGACCTGCATACACTGCCCTGATGCCACGTCCTCCTGCAGCTGTTGCTCCAGCAGCCCCGGGCGGCCGGCTTCCTGCAGGGGGTACAGCTGAGCCAGAGGCATGGTGGCAGTACCCTCAGCCACAGGGACCAGGGGGACCCTTGACCCTTACCACGGCAGCGAAGCTGGCAAGCGGTATGCAGTTGCCCTGCTGCAGGGCGCAGAGCGATGTGTTCCCTCCAGGCTCCATCACCAGGATGTCATCTGCATGGCCAGGCAGCACTCCAGGGTGCTCACGGTCCCGCAGGCACTGTGTCAGCCAGACCCTCCCGCTGCTCCTCACCTGCAGGAGAGAACTAATTGGATAAGATGGCCGTGGAGTAGCTGTGGGGCAGCCACAGGGCGAGGATGCCTGCTACCTGCACACAGAGATTGGGGTGTGGCTGCAGCGCTTGGAACTCCTGTGGTCCCTGCAGGCAGAGGGCAGCCCATCAGTGCCATGCATCCCTTTGGCATGTCCTGGCTCCATGAGGATGCTCACCTGCCCGGTGACAGGCTGCTGCAAGCCGGGCAGGGCATGGCACGGCGCAGCAGGTGCCGGGCTCCAGCAGGGCACCAGCTCAGCTGGGAGGTCGCAGGGTGCGGAGACAAAACAGGTGAATGTTTGCCCCACATCATGCAGCACCAGCTGGGTCTGCACCCACAGTCGCTCCCACGCTGCTGCATCTGCATGGGGAGAGGGGTCTGTGTGTGGGTTCCCGAGGGTCTTGGTGCATCACCATGGTGCGTCTGCCCATGTCCCAGTATCCCTATGGATGTCCCACCCCAGTGTTGGTACCATGGGAGAAAGGGCACAGGGTGGCACGCAGCGGGTCTTGGATCTCTGGCCAGACCTGTGGGTGGAGAAGAGAGAGCAGAAAAACGATTTAGGGTGCCCATGTTGTTCACACCCAGCTGGCCCCCCTGGGATGGTGACACCTTCCCACCTCCTGCTGTGTCCCTGCAGCGCCCAGCCCGGCTCCTACCTGCAGGCAGAGGCAGGGCAGCACCTCTTCCAGTGGCACACTGTAGTTCATGGGCCCACTCTGTGACCAAGAGTGAGACGTGGGTCACCCCACAGCACACCACCCCACAGCGGGGTGACGGCAGCAGTGTTGGGATAGGAAGGGGCAGGCACTCACTGCCGTCACTACGTGTCCCGACCCACTGGCACCGTGGCTGTGGTTGTGGTAGAGCCGCAGGGTATAGTTGAGCTCCACTGTGGCCACCTGCACCTCCACCAGCACCGCCGTCAACCCCGGCGAAACCTGCAGCCTGGGCACTGCATGCGGGCGGCTCAGGGCACCCTGTGCCAGGTGCCCCAATGCCTCCCACACCAGTGGCACGGCCAGCTGGGAGCCCAGCACGGAGCCACGGGCACCTACCTTGGCACTGCGGGATGGCAGCCCGGGCAGCGGGCCACGAGCAGTCTGCAGGAATAGTAAATAGGGTGAGAGGGTGAGGAGGCATGGGGCGGCGCAGCAGGGCCGGGGCTCACCTGGCAGCCGCCTCCTCTGGCTCAGCCGGCGGCGGCCGCGTGCGCTGCCATATGCGGCGACGTGCAGCTCCGAGCCCAGCGGTGCCTCGAAGCAGCGGAACCGCACCGAGCCCTGCGCAGGAAAACCACAGCGCCGTGCCCACATCCCACGTGCCACGGTCCCGGCCCGCCCCCCCGCCCGACCGCGGCGCAGACGTACCAGGGGCCGGCCGGGCAGAACGGATGATGCGCGGACCTCCACGGCCACGCAGCGGGACGAGGCGAACCCGTGAGCGGAGAGCAGCAGCAGCGCCGCGACGTCGCGCCGGGGCGAGGCGGCTGTCCCCGCGTCACCGGCACCGTCCTCGGGCTCGAGGCCCAGGCGCAGCCGGGCCCGCAGACACGGCGAGCAGCCGCCCGGCTCCGCGCAGCGCAGCGCCGGCTCCAGCCGAAGACCCAGCAGCGCCAGCCCCGGGCCCGGCGCTGCAGGCTCCGTCCCGCACAGCACGTCGGCGTCTGCGGGAGCAGAGCGGGAACGAGTCAGCGCCGCTCCCCTCCGCCCGGCAGCGGGGCCGCGGCGCGGGCACTTACCGAGCAGGCGGCAGGCGAGGCCCTGCGGGCAGGAGGCGTGAGGACGCGGCCCGGCCCCGCGGCCCCGCTGCCCCCGCCACGCCGACACACCTGCGAGCAGATCACGGCGTCGCGGGGAGCCCCGAGCACGCCCACCGCCAGCAGCAGCAGCAGCAGCCCCGGGGCGCGCCCGGTGGGGCCGGGGCACCCCATGGCCCCGGCCCCACGGCCCTGCTCCCAGCCCACGGTCCCCGCCGCCGCCACCACTGCTGACTCCCGCTTCCTGCTCCGCTCCCGAGCTCCCGGGACCGCCCTGGGGTGGGGCCTGCCCCGCTCTGCCCCGCTCTGCCCCGCTCTGCCCCGCACGGGTCCCGCAGACCGGGCTCCTGCGGTCGCGTGGAGCGGCGCGGCCTGCTTTGCTCCCGACGGGCGCGGGGTTGCGGTGCTGCCGGGGCCCGCCCAGGGGTGAGCGCACCGGGCCGGCAGCCCCAAAGCACCAGAGCAAGCGACGCGGGGAAACGTAAACAGCGCTTTTATTCCATTCGACGCAGCCACGAGGAGCCCGTCTGGGCCGTGCCGGGCACCCCGCCGTGACAGGAGCTGCCCAGCCGCCTCTCCCAGCCGTGGCCGTCCCGTGCGAGGCCCGCTCTCTCCTCCGTAGCAGGCCCTGCCAGCCCCAGGGCTGTGCCCGTACTCCAGCCCCGCTCCGTTCCGGTCCGGGCCGCTCTCCTGCAGCCGCTCGTTCAGCCCGGCTGCATCGAGTGCCTCCGTCCTTCGTGTGGCCCCCGGCCCACGCTCTGCCCGAGCTCAGCCCCGCTGCAGACGCTCAGGTACCGGCAGGCTGAAGCGGGGAGCCCGCCACCCCCCCGGAGCCGCCTCCCGCCGCCCCCTTGCCGGCCTCAGCCTCCAGCAGCCGGAGCAGCAGCCCCTCGGCCCGGCCGCGGAGGTGCCGGCAGGAGGGCGGGGAGCCGCCCCGCAGCGCGCCCAGCAGGCCGGGCAGCTCCTGGGGCAGGCGGTAGGTGGGCAGGGGCCGCAGGGGCCGCGGCACGTCGCGGGGGCTGCAGAGCCGGCTGAAGTACACCAGCACCCAGCCCCGGCCTCGCCCCGCTGCCCCCAGCTCGCCCTGCAAGCACGCCATGGCTGCCCCGAAGACATCGTGTGCGTCGCGGGGCTCCCCACCGCCTTCACCCCCTCGCCATAAACGGAAGAGCCGAGAGCTGCCCCGGCTCCAGAGCAGCAGGACGGTGCCCCGCTCGCGGCCCACGTGGCTGCGCTGAGCATAGAGCCAGGGCAGGGCCCCCGCCTGCCCCACACCGCCCGCTTCCCACAGGTCCAGGCGCACCTCGCAGCCCAGCCCCACGCGCAGCAGCTCGGCCAGGGCGCACACCAGTGCCAGGTGCTCCTCCGAATCAGGAGAGTACAGCAGCAGCACCGGGCGGCCACGTGCTGCCTCACCTGCAGGACAGAGGGGACAGCAGTGACAGCCCTGCTCTGAGCAACCTCAGTGGAACTGCAGCGTCCCACCGCCCTGGGACCTTCCCCATGCCTGGAGCGTCCCAGCCCTCGGGGTGCCCCAGCCCTTGCCCAAAACGCTGCCTCTCACCGTTAGGCATCCTCCAGGTGCTGCAGCAGTTCAGGAGCAGCACGGTCACCACCAGCCCCAGGGCCAGCGCCAGCCCTAGCAGCCCGAAGTGCCTGTGTGAGACTGGGAGAGGTGCAGTGAGCGGGCAGCCATGACACACTGCCCGATCCCCACCAGCCCTGGGGCTCCGCTCACCATCAGGACAGAGCAGCTGCTTGCGGGCGAAGCGCACATCTGAGCGCCAGACCTGGGTAGGGAGATGGATGAGGGGGGCAGGATTTGGGGTTTGGCCCTCCACCCTGATGCGGGCAGCACAGCGGGGCTGGGGGTCACCTTACCAACACGCAGCTGCCCAGGATCTGCACCGGCAGCAGCAGCGCCAGCTCCCCTGGAGCAGAGCTCTCTGGCTGCAAAACACGAGGCAGGGTCAGCGTGGCAAAGCTTGCCTCCCTGAGCTCCCCTGTCCTACATCACTCACCCGCGTGACGGTGTAGACGGGAGCCTCAGGCTCACAGCGCCCGCCCCGGCGCTGGCACAGCGCTGCACTGAAGGACGCGGGGACACGGGAGGTGAGGCACAGGCGGAGCTGCAGTCCCCTGGCACTCAGGGACACGTTCCAAGCAGTGTCTGGTAAAGAGAGAACACACACTGTAGCATGATGGGGTGCCTGAGGGGGAAGAGACAACATCCCAAACCCATGGGCTCACCTGTGCGGTGGGGGCACTCCACGTGGCTGCTGTTCCCATAGGAGAACTGAGGAGGGGACATGGGGTCACCTGTGCACCCTGTCTGGCACCTTCCCAGCCGGTACCGCCCCGGGGGCTTACCCTGAAGCAGAGCAGGGGGTGCACATCCACACTGTCCAGTGTGTACGCCTGGCAAGGGACAGTGAGAGTGTCACCATCTGTCCCCAGGGATGCACTGCACCCTTGGACATCCTGGGGTCCAGTGGGTGCCCTGCAGCCATGTCCCCTCACCTGATCCTCCTCACTTGCCGTGGAGTTGGGGACACTGTGGCACGGTGCAGCTTCAGCTGCCGCCTCCCTCCAGCACAGGGTGGCCCGGGGATGCAGGGGACAGCTGGCACTCAGCACCATGGCCATCTGGTCCTTGCTGCTGTAGTCATGGAAGTGCACTGAGGACCATAGGTCAGGGCCATCTGTGGGGATAAGATCAGTAGGGTGGCCAGCAGACAGTGTGCCCTCCCCAGCGTCCCTTCAGGCACTCACAGGCATCCGGCCGCTCACGGAAGGGGCAGCGCTTGCTGCGCAGGCTGTCACGGTGTGGATAGGAGGCCTGGGGAGCAGAGCACAGCACCATGTGTCTGCCACCCGCGTCCCATTGCTGTGCGGATCAGCGCGCACAGGGGTGCAATGGGGATCACACCTCAACACAAAGGCAGGGCACCAGGAATTCATACGGCAGTGAGACGTGGTGGCCGCCTGGCACCAGGAGCTGCAGGCACAGAGGGAATGTGAGGATGCTGGGAGTGCAGGGACCCCCGGGGACCGCATCCTGCTGGCTGCTACCTGGCGGTGGAAGGGCTGTGGCAGTTCCTCACACTCCAAGGCCAGCTGATGGCACAGCCGCACCACCAGTGCAGGGCCCTCGGGCACAGCCACCTCAATGGCCCGCACTTCAGGGAGCCAGGTGTGGGTGAAGACGGGCCCTGGGAGCACAGGAAGGGTCAGTCAGTGCCAACCCTTACAAGTACCCCATTCCCTTCCAGCCTTACCCTGCAGCTCAATGGCAACCACGTGGCTGCGGCTGATGGCCAGGCCTCTGTCAGGGATGGTATGCAGGGTCACCAGGACCCGCCGCCCACTTTCTGCCGGGAAGCAGTCGAACTGAACCTGCCACTATGGGGAGCAGGGGGTGAGCGCGGCCCCACCGCCCATCCCCATCCCTGCGCCGTGCCCCGCACTTACCGGCACATCGCCTGGTGCCTGGTGCCGCTGCCACACCTGCAGCCACCCAACCCGGTTAGAGCCCAGCTCCAGGAAGTCAAGCTGCAGCCCGTGGATTCCTGCAGGATGCCAACGGTTGCTGCTGACACGGGTGGGACGATCCCGCGGCCGGGGTGACCCCTGCCAGGGTTCCCCCAGCGGACAAGGGGGGCCCATCCCTGAGAACAGCCCGTACCTGCGGCCGGGACGGCCAGACGCACCCGCAGGCAGGGCTGGCAGGGCAGCGAGGGCTGGCACAGCCGCGCCGTGCTCAGCGCCAGGGCGGGCGGGGTCAGCGGGGGCCCGGTGGGGTCTCCCCGGCGGCAACGGGGCCGGGTCAGCGTGCTGTCGGCTGCCGGGAGAGGAGAGGAGCCGTGCACGGGGCCATGCCTTGCACCGGGAGAGTCCTCGCGAAGGGGATCCCCGCGCACCGGAATGGCCCGGCGAGGGAGATCCCCACACACAGAGATCCCTTACGAGGGGGAACCCCGCGCACCGGGAACCGCCCCGCATCGCTCTGCTCCAAGTCCGGCTCCGATCTCGGCCCCACCGGAGAGCCCCCACCCTGGCCCGCCCCGCCGCCGCCGCCCCGCACACCGGGAGCACAGCCCCGCGGCCCCACTCACCGTTGGCCCGGCAGTCCTGCAAGCAAAGAGACGGGGATGAGCGCGGCCCCGTCCGCCACCCCCACTCCCTGTTCCCTTTCCCCCGTTCCCATTGCCCCGGCGCTCACGAAGTTGGCGGAAACCCGCGGGCGGGGCACGGCAGGACGGGCGGGCGGCGGCAGCAGCAACAACGCGGCGGCGGCGAGGAGAGCGACGGAGCGCACCGGGCAGCCCATGGCCGAGTGCCGTAGCCGAGCTCCGTTCCCACCTCCGGTGTCGGCTCCCCGCCCCGGGCCGGCCCCGCCGCATTCCTCCGGCAACACGTGCGGCCCCGCCCGCGACCTGATTGCGGCGGCGCAGACACGAGTGGGAAAGCACGGGAGGGGCTTTATTTCCGTACGGTGACACGCGATCGCAGTCCCAGCACCGGGCTCAGCCCCGAAGACCTCCGCACCCGCAGCAGCCGCCCTGCAGCACCACCAGCAGCCCCCAAACACTCCACGCGTGGCACACAGAGCCTCTACCCAACCTCCCTCATTTCTTCTTCTTCTCCTGCGTGCTGGTGAACCACGAGTCCAGCAGCTTCTTGCTGTAGTAGAGCTGCCAGCCATGCACCTGGGCGGCCACCACCACCACCAGGTACATGACGGAGACGGCAGAGAAGCCGAAGATGAAGCGGTACGCCTTGCCGTGCCGATAGAGCTGCTGAGCCATAGGGAACATCTCCATGGCCCCGTAGATGAGCGGCGCCACAGAGAAGAGCCCGGCACTGATCATGGACAGCACCAGGTAGCTGATGTTGTTGCGGGGGAAGGAGAGCAGGCCCAGCAGTGAGGGCAGGATGCTGAGCAGGTAGGGGTACTCCCACTGGTAGGGCATGGCCACACGATCGTGGGGCAGCAGCTTGAGGTGCCCCACACACATCTGTGCCAGCAGCAGCAGCCACAGCCCCACGTGCACGTAGGTCAGTTTCTTGATCTCTGACTTCAGGGCCACGCTGTGGGGACACAGCATGGTCACAGCACAGCTGGGACACGGCTCTGTCACAGCCTGGTGGGGGCACAGCCCCATCACGGCCCAGCATCGACACGGATTTGTCAAGGACGTGATGGGCACGTGGCCCGGAGGTGCATCACCCTGTCACGGCCCCGATGAGGGCACAGCCCCGCAGTTTGGGGAGCAGAGGCTCCGTGACACCCACCTCATCTGGTAGTGCGAAGCCACGCGCTCCCGGTGCCGGTAGTCGCTGCCATCAGTGCCGGCAGCACGGGGCCCACCACGAGACGCCATAGCTGCCTGCAGGGACACAGAGTGAGGGGACCCCAGGGAGGACCCCATGGCCTCCATCCCACCTTCCCGTGACCACCCACCCACGACAGCCGCAGGGACACCGCAGGGCGCGGTACCCCCCGGCCTGCCACGGCCCCCAGGCCCGCCCTCCGCACCTCGCCGCGGGCACCGCGCCCCGCCGCACCCCACCTGCTCACCGGGCTGAGACGCTCTACCCGCACTTCCGGTTCTCTGTGACCACCGCTTCAAGCCCAAACGGCCTCAGGAGGGCGGCCGGTCTATACGCCCGGAGGCCCGGCTCTATGGTCAAAGCGGGACGCTACGCCCTGCGGTCCGCCCGCCGCGCAGGCGCAGTGCGGCCATGGCGGGTTGCGGAGGTGCCGCGCGCGTGGCGGCGCGCGTGGGGCAGGGGGCGCGCGCGGCGAGGTGAGCTGGGGGGGTAGGGCGAGCGTGGAGTGCTGCTGTGTGTGCACTGCTGTGTGTGCACGGGGCTGCGGAGGTGACACGGTGTGACACGAGTGGGTCCGCTGATGTAGGTGCACGGGAGTCATGGGCTGCTTGGGAACAGGTTCGAAGGCATGGGGGACACGTGGAGTTTCACACGCGTGGGGACATGGAGCGTGAGAGGAGGCGGGGGAGTCTCACGCGTGCCCCATCTCATTCTCCCCGCAGGAAGGGGCGACCACTGGGCCCTGAGGCCGTGCTGGGGCTACTGGAGGCCTCAGTTGTATATCGGGAAGGTAAGGGAGGAGAGGGAGGCTGGACACGGGTGGGTGTCGGGTGATCAAGAGTGGGGTCTGACCCTTCTGCCATCCCACAGGAGCCCTGCTGGCTCTAAGCAAGCCCACTGATCTGCCTGTGCTGGGTGAGTGCTGGGGGGGCTGATTTCTCCAAGAGGAGGCACATCTGGTGCTGACCCCCATACCTCCAGGGCGCCCTGGGGAGCTGAGCCTGACCGCGCTGCTGCCTGCACTACGCCGACGCCTGGGGCTGCCTGCAGAGCTGCATGTGGTGAAAGCACCTGCCAGGTATTGGGATGGGTCTGGGATTTGGAATGGGGAGGTCCCAGGGGGGCTCATTGATACCGTGTCCAATAGAGAATGCTCCGGCCTTGTGCTGCTGTCCACCTGCCACCGTGTCACTGAGCAGCTGCAGCACTCCTTCACTGCTGCCCGACGCAGGGGGCAGTTCCCAGCCACCTACAGGTGAGTGCCTCCCCATGAATCCCCCTCTCCAAAAGTATGAGGCTCTTCCCTCTTATTGTGTCCCTTCAGCGCTGTCACTGTGGGGGTCCCAGCAGAGGCAGAGGGTGAGATCCGTGTGGGGCTGTGCTGGCAGCAGAAAGGGGACACAGCTGTGGTAAGGGGCACATGGGGGAATCTGGGAGGAGTGGGGGGTAGAGGGTGGTGCTGAAGCTGTGCATCCCCCCCCAGGTGGTGGCAGTGCCATCTCCAGGACACCGCAGCATGACCCGCAAAGAGGTGAAGAGCACCCTGACCCGCTACCGCCTGCTGGGAGCAGCAGGGGGCTGCGCTTTGCTCCAGCTGCAGCCTCGTACAGGTGAGTGCCCCCCCTACACTGCCCCGGTACCACCACCCCACAGTGCCACCCACCCCACGTCCTTCCCTCCCTGCAGCTTTCCCCGAGCAGCTCCAGGTGCACCTGACGCTGCTGCTGTGCCCGGCCCTGGGTGACCACAAGTACGCATCCCGTGTGGGAACAGTGCTGGGGGAGCCTTTCCTGCTGCCCCCCCAGGAGACCCCCACACCCCGCACACAGGTAAGCAGCGCAATGGAGGGGAACTGCTGCCCTATGCTGCGCTTTCCTAAAAAAAATCATCCCCCACAGGTGCTGGATGCAGAGCTGATGTCCCGGCTGCAGCTGTCCCCACACCACCGCCTGCCCCTGCACCTCCATCTGCAGCAGCTGGTGCTGCCCCACACAGTGCTGAGTGCTCCCCCTCCTCCCGACTTCCTGTGCACCCTACGCCTGCTGGGGCTGCCCTCCCTGCCTCTCCCTCCCCATTAAATCTCAGCATGACAACAAACAACATTTATCTATCCCATTTGCGCTCCCCCCATCTTTCCTGTGTAATCTCCCCGGGGGTTGAGTCAGCACTGGTAACCACAGCCTTCTCCTTCCCCGCGACCCAGTTCCCATCTGGAGCGGATGTTGGGGGAGTCTCTGGTGGCCCCAGCTCCTGCCCACAGCTCTGTCATTTCAGGCGGGGGGGGGGGGGCTGACAACATGTCCCTCCCAAAGCTTTCCCAGTGTGAAGGCTCACAGCTCACTCCCACTCACAGATTTATTTCTGCCAAAAGGGGTGGGGGCATACTGGGCCATCACCACTCCTCTTTGCTCCCCTCTGAGCCCTCCGTCCCTCCTCTGCGCCATGGGGCCGAGTGCTCCGCAGCAGGGGCAGGGGGCTGAGGTGGGGGAGAGCTCCCTGGTGGGGTGTGATGGGCACACGGGAATGGATCCTCAGCCCTCTGAGTCGGGGCAGACCCCCTGGGGGCTGCCTTGGCCGCATCTCCGCAGCATACGGGGGGGCCCTGTCCTCTGCTGCAGCCAGGGAGCAGCGAGGGCGGCGTGGTCTGCGCAGGGAGCTGCCTTCCACCTCCAGCTTCAGCCCCACGTAGTGCACGGTGGGCACAGCTGCCTGTAGGGGGGGGGATGTGGGGAGCACAGGGCTGTGTCGTCCTCCCCACAACCCCCTACCCCCCCTCAGCTCCCCGCCCCACCTGCTTGTAGATGAGCTCAAAGGCTCCTGTGGGGCACTCGGGGTCATCCCGGCGGTCGATGACAACTCTCAGTGTGTCACGCTGCACCCCGGCACACAGCCGGCTCGTCACCGCCGTGCTGGCCTCCATGGTGGGGCTGGCGTTGATCTCCAGCAGCCAGGGTCGGAAATCCTCACCGAAAATGAAATCAGCCCCATAGAGCTCAAAGCTGCCCTTACGGCCCCGCACCAAACCCTGCGAGCACCGCACCGCCCGCACCACCGCCGCCTTCATACCCGGCACCATCACCTCGGCCCAGGCACCGGCTTGGCCCCGCTGTGCCAGGTATGCCTGCAGCTGGCGGCACGACCACGTGTTGTCTGCTGGCAGCTGCGGGTGTCGGGACAGCCCCGGGCGGCAGTGCCGCTGCACTGCTTGGTTGCAGAGGTGGACGGCCCTGAGGGGGGAGAGAAAGCAGCCTTCAGTTGGGTATTAGGAAAAATTTTGTGGCAGAATGAACAGTGAGGCAATGGTACCAGCTGCCCAGGGGGCGGTGGCTCGTCATCCTTGGAGGTGATCAAGGATTGCTTATGTGTGGCACCGAGGGACGTGGCTATGGGCACGGCGGTGGGCTGGGGTGGGAATTGACGTCTGTGAGAGAGCGGGGGGAGGGAGGGACATACAGAGCACGGAACTGTACTCACACATCCAAGCAGTGCAGGGAGAATGGCTGTGAGCAGAAGCGCAGGTAGCACTCGCGGTAGAACCAGATGGTCAGCGGGTTCCAGTCGGTCACCAGGAACCACTGCCGCACATCGAACTTGGTGCCGAAGATGAGCAGCGGCCGCTCCACGTATTTCTGCACCACCCAGCGGCCCTCCCGCCCCGTGCTGCCCGCCAGCCGCAGCAACTGGTCCAGCCGCGCCACGCACACGATGCCTGCGGATGTGGCAGCACATAGGGACCCCGTGGCGCGTGAGGACCCCCGGACCACCCCTGCTCCTACCTCTGCCCCGGGATGCAGCCCCGGGTTTGAGGATCCAGACGTTGCGCTCGCCCTCCATGTGCAGTTGGGGCAGCTGCTTCGCCAGGCCCTGTAGCAGGCTGTGGCCCCGTTCCTGCTGTGCCGTGCTCAGCTGCAGCACGGCCCCCTCGCTGAGATATGGGGTGGCTCAGCCACTGTCTTTCCACCCTTCCCCACCCCTCTGCCGGCACTCACTGCACCACGCGGTAGTAGCCCTGCAGGAAGCTGTCCCAGCTGGGGCTGTGGGGCTGTGTGTCCCCGTCAATGTCCTGGTGGGCCATGCTGTCCAGGTGCCTCCTGCACACCCGCAGCGCCTCCTCCATCAGCTGTGGGGGCAATGGCAGGGCCGGCCCCTCTGCTAGGGGGGTAGCACAGAGTGAGGGATGGAGCACTGCGCCATGCCTGGGGTGGGGGGCTTGACACCTCACCTGGAGCATCACTGGGTTTTGGGGATGGCTCCAGCACTATATGCTCACCCTCAGCCCTTCCCAGGGCCACTTTGAGCAGGCAGCGTGCAGCAGTGAGGCGGAAATCCTCTGCAGTAAGAGAAGAGGCATTGCCCAGCCCAAAGCCACGCTAGGGATGTAGGAACTGTGAGCCCATCCCACATTGGCCCCAAGCTCACCAATGAAAGCCTGGCGCTCGTCCGCAGCACCCAGCCGGTAGCAGCGAGGGAAGAAGGTATCGGGGTCGGCTTGGTCGAACCAGGGCAGGTTGCGCAGGGTGAGGCACAGCCCCTCCTGTGTGGAGAAGGATGGCAGCCCCGGCGTGCACCCTGTGCCCCCCCAGGGAAGGTCCCCGTGCCCCCACCTTGGTGGTAAGGCAGCCCCCTCGGGCATAGTGGTTCACCACCTGGTCCGGCCGCAGGATGCATCTCTCTGCAGCACTGCAGCGGCTGCTCCAGATGAAGTAGGGCACCTGGTCCTGCACCAGGCGGGACTGGGGGGGCAAGGGCCTGAGTGAGGTGGGACCCCACCCCACATCGTCACCCCTACCCCACTGAGGGATCCCCCTGCATCATGTTGGGGTCTGCAGCCTTCCTTGCTACCATGAGCTCATGGATGCCATCAGGGTTGTCCTTGTCCGTCTGCTCTTCCTTCTTCTCCTCCTCTTCCTCCTCCTCCTCGTTGGGCAGCCACATGGAGCACGGGGACTCCAGAGGTGGCTGCACCCCACGCTGTTCTGTGCTGAGCTCGGCATTGCCGCCATCTGCCTTTTGCTGCTGCACCCTGCAGGGTGCTTTTCTCTCCACCCAGCCCCGTGCGCGCAGCAGGCGGCGGATCACAGGGTAGCGGCCCTGCACCATGAAGATCTTCTTCTCCTGGGTGGGGAGATGCCGTGGCTAAGCTGCCCACCCCGGGGAGCTCAGCCTTTGTGCCAGTTGAAAATGGGTGACGCCCTGGAGAAGGAGCAGGCCCTCACCTTGATAGCCCTCTCCACCTGCAGCTTGGCCAGCTTCAGCTGCTTGGGGCAGAGCCAGGGGCGGCTGCAGTCTGCAAGAGTCCAGAGGCCCGTGGGACAGCCTCAGATGAGCTCCTTTCAGACAGCATATACCCTCATGTTCCCTTGTTTCTGAAGCAGGCACCCACCTGCCCGCACTCTCTGCACCTTGCCAGGTGCCCCTGCCGCAGCATTTGCCACCTTTTCAATCTTCATGCCAGCACCACAGCCTCGCAGCGTTCCCCCCAGGAACTCCCCTCACCAGGCTGCGTGTGCCCACGGTCCTGCTCTTGAGTGGGTGAGTATGGGGCAACCTGGGGGTGAGGGAGGCTGCTAGCAGCTCTGCCTCTCTCCATGCAGCGCAGGGGATCCTCCTGCACTGTGTCCTCACCCAACGGGGATGCAGGGGGCTTCCAGCAGCCCTAAGCCCTACATCCTCTCCTGTGGTCCCACACCAGCTACTCCCCCATCACCTGAACCTGTGCCACCCCCAATCGCTTCCCTCAGGCCGCTCTGTGCTCCATCCTGCCCAGCACCCACCCGGCCCACACCCACTCCTTCCAGCACCGGCGGGGCTGCCCCCACTGTTTACTGTTGCCGTGGTGCCGCTCCGGGCCCCGCCCCCTTCTGCCCTAGATCCCCGCCCCCCGGCATTCCCTCCCCTTTCCTCCCCCAGCAATACAGCAGGGAGCCGGGGCGTACAGCAAGTAACTCTTTATAAAACACAATGCGACAGGACAGGGAGCGGGGCCGCCTGGCCCCGCGTGCGCACAAGCCCAGTCCGCCCCCGCCCCGGCCAGCGAGGAGACGGGTTTGCAGCCAGGGGCCCAGCTTTCCTTCTCCAGAGCAGGAGAGCCCCGGCATGCGGCTCTGCACAGGCACCGGGAAGCCACGGAGTCACGGCACGGCCTAGAACTGCAAGGCAAGACAGAGGGCAGGTGCCCATCAGCACTGGAACGTCCCACGCTACATCTCCTGGCTCTGCCCACCCTCAGCCCACTTGAAGGATCTCAACACCAGTGGAAAATGCTTACAGGCACTCCCCCACATGTCCCAGGATGGGTACAAACTGCACCAAAGCGCTGCCACCCCCCAACCATGTGGGGGAGGCTTCTTTCTCTGAGGGCCTTGCTCCACTGCTAAGAGAAGGAACATTCACAGAGCCTTACGTTCTTGAGGAATTCCTCTGCCACGATGCGGGCCCTGGCATTGACAGAGAGCTTCATCTCACTGATCTCCTTGTCGATCTCTTCCATGAAGTGGATCACGAAATCCACAAGCTTGTGCTTGTACATCTGCTCCGTGTGGAAGTTAGTGATTAGGAAGCTGATGTCGTAGCCCTGAGGAAGAGAGGAGCAGTATGACAGCTATGAGAGCACAGCACAGTGACAGCGCAGCCCAGATCTGCAGTGCAGGCCCAAGGAAGCAGAGCTGGGAGCTGCTCTGCTGCCACCCCCTCACCTCCACGGGCTTCCTGCGAAGGATGAAGAAGTTCTCAGCCCTCATCATCATGAAGCGCATGAATTTGTGGCACAGGATCTTCTCGATCTCATCGGCCTGCAGAGAGGAAAGGGAAATTAGGCTTCCCCACAGGAGCGCAAGCCAGCCCACCACCCCTCCCCAGCCACTTCGGCCCCACACCTGTTTGACAGCGATGCTGACACGCACGGAGTTGATGGAGCCCTCAATGAGCACCTTCTCCTTCTCATTCCTGCTAATGATCACTGGCTGCAACAGGAGCTCCTTGCTGCTCCTGTGGGAGCAAAAAAAAGGCACAACTGATCAGCAGGGAAGCACTCACGGCTCAGTGCTCGCTGGCATGAGCACTGCAAGGATCCCGGAGATGCAGAGCGTTTCCTTCACTCCCACATCAGGATCCCCCTCCTGCTCTGCAGCTCCCCCAGCACCCGGCAGGCAGCAGTGGCTGCAGTGCACGGGGTGAAGGATGGGGACTGCAGGGCAGCTCCGGGGCAGGGAGCTGGGGCAGGGAACACTCCTCCACCACTGGGTCTGTGGATGCGGCTGGGGGGGGGGGGGCTGGCAGGAACCCTACCTGACCTCCACCTCGGGTTTGTTGTGGCGCTCCACTACCTGCGAGGAGAAGTTCTCCAGGCACAGGGCGGCCTGCAGCGTGGCACGCACCGCGTTCAGGTACGGGCGCAGCGTGGCGGTCTGTGGGGCACAGCACAGTGTCAGCGCCTGGGCCCATCCCCATATCCACCCCCATCCCTACTTCTACCCCCACCCCTACCCCTATCCCCGTAACCATCCCCACTCCCTATCCCCATCCCCACTCCCTATCCCCATCCCAAACCCCATCCCTACCCCCATGCCCATCCCCACTCCCGCCCAGCTCCTTCTCTCCCAGCCCAGCCCAGCCCTGCCCGCTTCCCTCAGCCCCATTCCCAGCCCATTCCCGCCCGCGCCCCACCATGGTGACGGCTCCGGTCCGGTCCGGGAAAGCGGAACCGGAAGTGGCCGGTCCTCTCTTCCGGGATGCGCGGGAATCCCCAACCCGGCAGGTGGGAGGAAGCGGGAGGTTCCCGCTCCGCTCCCCGCTCCCGCTCGGCCGCCTCAAGGCCCCTCCGCGCCGCACCGAACGCTCTGGGCGCTACGCGGCGCACGGCAGTGCATCCCGTCTAGGAGCGCGGAGGCGGCGCCTCGCGGCGGCAGCGTAGTCCCACGAGGCCCCCCCCGTGATCTCGCCGGTCTTGGTGCGCTCCTGTCAGCGCTTCCATATTAGGAAAGGAAGAAGGAGAGCCGGCCGAGCCAATGGGCGGCGTGCGCCGGGCGGGGCTGAGCCAATGGGGAGCGCGGGGCGGGGCGAAGCGGCGCGCGGCCTGCGGGGGCCGGAAGTTGGCGAGCGGCCGTATGTGGAGCTCGGCCCCCCCCGGCGCCGCGCCCCGGGCCTGCCCCCCGCCGGGCCCCGCCCGCCCCCCGCCGCGCCGTACGGCCCGCCGAGCCCTCCGGCCCGCCCCCTGAGCCCCCGGGCCCCGCTCCCTTCGCTCTCCGGTTTCCCCCCGGTGCCGCCATGAGCGAGCTGAAGGACTGCCCGTTGCAGTTCCACGACTTCAAGTCGGTGGACCACGTGAAGGTGTGCCCGCGGTACACGGCCGTGCTGGCCCGCTCCGAGGACGATGGCATCGGCATCGAGGAGCTGGACACGCTGCAGCTGGAGCTGGAGACGCTGCTCTCCTCCGCCAGCCGCCGCCTCCGTGTCCTGGAGGCCGAGACACAGGTGTGTTGCCCGTGTCCGCGACCCCCACGTCCCTGTCACCGTCCTGCACACGTGCCCCGACACACTGTTGCTCTTTTCCAGATCCTGACGGACTGGCAGGACAAGAAGGGCGACCGGCGTTTCCTGAAGCTGAGCAAGGACCACGATGTGGGCACCTCTGTCAAGCACGGCAAGCCCAAGAAGCAGAAGCTGGAGGGCAAAGGGGGCCACGGGACGGGGCCTGGGCCTGGTAGACCTAAGTCCAAAAACCTGCAGCCCAAGATCCAGGAGTATGAGTTCCAGGATGATCCCATTGATGTGCCACGGATTCCTAAAAACGATGCTCCGAACAGGTGCATGGGGAGTTGGGGGGCATTGGGATTGGCTGTTTCCTTCCTTGCAGTGCGGGAGGGCATGAGCTGCTCCCATAGTGTCCCCCGCATCCCCCCTCACCATTATTCCCCTGCTCTGGCCTCGCAGGTTCTGGGCGTCAGTGGAGCCGTACTGCGCCGATCTCACCAACGAGGAGGTCAGGGTCCTGGAGGAGCTGCTCAAGCCACCAGAGGATGAGGCTGAGCACTACAAGGTGACAAACTGCATAGCCCCCGACCCATGCTCCCTCACCCCATACCCTACCTTGCACTGTCCACCCCTCAGCTCTTGGGCAAGCTGAGTGGTCACACCTCTCTGTGAACATTGCACATGGCCTCTGGGGTGGTGCAACTAAGTGCAACCCCAGTCCCGTGCTGAGCCCCTGGCCCATCCTGTGCTGCAGATCCCACCACTGGGGAAGCACTACTCACAGCGCTGGGCTCAGGAGGACCTGCTAGAGGAGCAGAAGGATGGTGCCCGGGCAGCAGCTGCAGCTGACAAAAAGAAGGGTGTTCTGGGGCCACTGACTGAGCTGGACACCAAAGGTGTTGTCCCATTCCCTAGCAGTAATGGACTGCACTGAAGCTGTGGGGTGAGCTCAGGGGGCTGGCATCCAGTTCCCACAGAACCAGGGCTACTCACAACTTTCTCCCTCCCGCATCCCCCCAGATGTCGATGCCTTGCTGAAGAAATCAGAGGCCCAGCATGAGCAGCCTGAGGATGGGTGTCCCTTTGGGCCCCTGACACAGCGTCTCCTGCAGGCCCTGGTGGAGGTGAGGGGGCCAGGTCTGTGCAATGGCCCTGTGAGGCAATGTCACTGCATCAGGGCGAGGTGAACCTTTCCCACATGCTCTGCTTGCCAGGAAAACATCATCTCCCCTGTGGAGGATTCGCCCATTCCTGAGATTGCTGGCAAGGACTCAGGAGCCGACGGTGCTGGCACTTCTCCCCGCAGCCAGAACAAGCCCTTCAGGTGAGCTGCTGTGGTGCCACGAAGCTCGGTGCTGCCCAAATTGGCGCTTCCTCTGCCCAAATTGGGGCAGAACGTGGGCGCTTCAGAAAGCATCCACTCCGCCCCTCTCAGCGTGCCCCACACCAAGTCGCTGGAGGGGCGGATCAAGGAGGAGCTGGTGGCTCAGGGCCTGCTGGAGTCAGAGGACCGTCCCGCCGAGGACTCAGAGGATGAGGTCCTGGCCGAGTTGCGTAAGAGGCAGGCAGAGCTGAAGGCACTCAGCGCCCACAACCGCGCCAAGAAGCACGAGCTGCTGCGGTGAGTGTGGGCAGGGCACGGGGCCAGGTGCAGTGCCGGCGGCATGAAATTGATGTCCTCTGTCCCCAGGTTGGCCAAGGAGGAGCTGCACCGGCAAGAGCTGCGGCAGCGTGTCCGCATGGCCGACAACGAGGTGATGGACGCCTTCCGCAAGATCATGGCTGCCCGGCAGAAGAAGCGCACTCCCACCAAGAAGGAGAAGGATCAGGCGTGGAAGACGCTGAAGGAGCGGGAGAGCATCCTCAAGCTGCTGGATGGGTAGCAGGGTGCTCAGGACAGGGCTGCACGTTGCTGCCGTCCCCTTATTTCACAGACTGGAGTGGAGGCACCGTGAGGAGGAGGAGGTGCCCCTGTCCCCCGCAGGTTCCTGGCACGCCTGTGCTCTGCCTGGGATCGCTGCGGGTTGGGGACAGCGGGTGCACGGTCCTGTGCTGTGACCCAGCGCTGCGACGTTTCACTGGGAGGCTGAGTCCTGCTCCTGGCCCAAGGGCACAGCTCCTGCCCACTGCCACCAAACCGCAGCTGGAGCACGGGGACCCGGTGACAGCATTCCTGGGAATAGCCGCCCTCTGGTTTCCGCTCCCGCGGTTATTCTGGGCACCGGACCTCTGCCAGGCCTGGGCTGGGAGCTGTCCCGTGCCTCGCTGGCTCTGGGGACAGCCAGGGACACCGGTGTCGGGGGAGGAGTGGGGCGGGAGGGGGCAGGGCGGGCTCGGGATGTAGCCGCGGGTTCTGTGGCTGAGAGGGCAATAAAGGAGAATTGGCACTGGCGGCGTGCTGTGGAGTCGTGCGCTGCTGGGGGCTGCGGGGACGCAGGGGAGGGGGGCATCCTACCCCCGTGTGCGGCCGTCCCCTCTGCGGGATGTCGCCGCTCCGCCACGCGCTGTGCGCCTTCCCCGCGGGCTGCCCCTCGCGCGCCCCCGTCGTTCACTGCCCCTCCGCGGCCCGCGGTCACGCGTGGGCACTCGCCGCCCGCGCCCCCCATTGGCTGAGCGGCGGGCAGGTCCCGCCCCCCGCCGTGACGTCAGCGCTGTCCGGCGGTGCCGCGCCAGGAGGAGTCGCCGCTGCTCCGCGCGGGGCCGGGGCCGCCGCAACCGTCGGTAAGAGCGGGCGGGGCGCGGCGGGGCGGGGCCCACGCGGGGGTAACGGCCGCGCCCACTCGCGGTCGTAGGGTGCGCGACCCCGCGGCTCGGTGCCATGTGCGGGGCTCCCCGCTGCCAGAGCTGCGCGGGCCGTGCCCGTGGCGGGGCTGTGTCACGCGTGGGGTGGGCACGGGGGGGCTGCGGCGGCCCGGTATCCCCGCAGCACGGCGTCCCCGCGTCCCCGCCACCCGTCCCCTCCGTCAGCCGGGGCCACATCCCGACAGCCCCATCCCGTCTCCTCGCCGTCCCCCGCCCGTGGCCCCACGGATGCGGCATTCCGCTGCCGCGCTGACGCCCCGTCCCTGTCCCCCCCAAGGCGCAGCCCGCGGCCGCAGGACCACCATGCCGCTGGGACACCCCGCGCCCGGCTGGAAGAAGAGGACCGAGGACATTCGCCGCATCTACGACTTCCGAGAGGTCCTGGGCACGTGAGTGGCAGGTGGCACCGGGCACGGGACGGGCGGCACCGGCTGCGGGATGGCTGCCATCCCCGTGGCATCTTCTGGCCAACGGCGCTGCGTGGAACTGGGCCAGCTCAAATATTGGTCCAGGGCGGGGGCCCTGCGGGGCAGCACGCACACAGATAGGCCGGGGACGTCGGGACTCGCGGGGGATCGGGCACACGCGGGGCGCGGGGACGCGCAGGGACGTGGCACTGCCCGCGCCGCGTTGGCCGCAGTGGTCCCGGTGGGACCCGGTGGCACCGCGTGGCGGGGCCCGGTGCTGCTGAAGCGCCGTAAGGCTCTTAGGGCGGATTACCGGGTTAATTACAGCAGGGCTTAGGACCGGGCTGTCCTCCACCTGCCCCACCTGGGCGCTGCCGCCCCACAGAGCCACGTGTCCCTGGGGTGAACCGCGTGCCCCCCAGCAGTGGCACTGCCTGTGTCCCACGGCTCCGCTGTCCCCTCCCGCTCACCATTCCCCTATAAATAGCCCAACTTTCCGCTTGTCACCATAGCAATAGTGGCATAGCAGTGCCCCCCCGGTTCACAATGCTCCCCCTCTTCCAGGGGGGCTTTCTCTGAGGTGGTGCTGGCAGAGGAGAGGGCAACCCAGAAGCTGGTGGCCATCAAGTGCATCGCCAAGAAGGCGCTGGAGGGGAAGGAGGCTGGCATTGAGAATGAGATTGCCGTCCTGCACAAGTAGGGGGGCTGCTCTGGGATGGGGGCAGGGGGGTCCTGTGATGCTCCCACCCTAGCGTGGCCCCACTGCCAGCACCCAGCACCGGGTGTTATCAGCATGGCCCTAAATAGCCCGGCACATGGTGCTGCTGCTCTCTGCCCTGCTGCCAGCTGGGGGGGCTGATCCCGGCCCTTCTCACCCCACCATGCAGGATCAAGCACCCCAACATTGTGGCCTTGGATGACATCTACGAGAGCAGCAGCCACCTCTACCTCATCATGCAGCTGTGAGTGACACGTTGGGGGGGCTGCTGGATAGGGGCCGCCCCTGTGAGGAAGGGCTGATAGTGTTGTGTGGCCCTTGAAGGGTGTCGGGAGGGGAACTCTTTGACCGCATCGTAGAGAAGGGTTTCTACACCGAGCGCGATGCCAGCACGCTGATCCGGCAGATCCTGGATGCTGTGCGCTACCTGCACGACATGGGCATCGTGCACCGCGACCTGAAGGTGAGCAGCGCGGGGAAGGGGGGGGGGCACGGAGATCAAAACTGGGGGTTCTCTGACATCAGCCCTCCTGCAGCCCGAGAACCTGCTGTACTACAGCCTGGAGGAGGACTCCAAGATCATGATCAGCGACTTTGGGCTCTCCAAGATCGAGGGCTGTGGCAGTGTTATGTCCACCGCCTGTGGGACACCCGGCTACGTGGGTGAGCCTGGGGGGCCTGTTGGCCTGTGGGCAGTTCTCCCCGTGGTACAGCACTAGGTCCCCCTCACTGTGCTGTCCCTCCAGCCCCTGAGGTACTGGCACAGAAGCCCTACAGCAAGGCAGTGGATTGCTGGTCCATCGGGGTCATCGCCTACATCCTGTAAGTATTCCCCTTCTACACGCTGTGGCTGCACAGGGGACACTGTGAGTGACCTCCACGCTGTCCTCCACACCTACCAGGCTCTGTGGGTACCCCCCCTTCTATGATGAGAACGATGCCA
The DNA here is from genome assembly GCF_019238085.1 of Lagopus leucura. Classification (NCBI taxonomy): domain Eukaryota; kingdom Metazoa; phylum Chordata; class Aves; order Galliformes; family Phasianidae; genus Lagopus; species Lagopus leucura. The sequence goes on from NW_024962277.1 coordinate 100,669, forward strand.
AGCTTTTTGAGCAGATACTGCGGGCTGAGTACGAGTTCGACTCACCCTACTGGGACGACATCTCGGAGTCAGGTGAACCCCGGGGGTCAGCTGTTTTGGGGGAGGGTCCTCACACGGTAGGGGCTCACAGCTGCCCTCTTCTCTCAGCCAAAGACTTCATCAGACATCTGATGGAAAAGGACCCTGACAAGCGCTTCACGTGCGAGCAGGCTCTACAGCACCCCTGGTAAGGGATGGGGGCACTCCTCCTGGGAGGCAAATAAATGGGAAAGGGTTGCCCCCCTAAATTGATTCCTTCATTCTAGGATTGCTGGGGACACAGCCCTGGACAAGAACATCCACCAGTCAGTGAGCGAGCAGATCAAGAAGAACTTTGCTAAGAGCAAGTGGAAGGTGAGCACAGGGCTTTGGGTGGGCCACGGCAGTGCTGGGGGCAGCGCAGTGACAAGGCAGTGTGCCTGCCAGCAAGCCTTCAATGCCACGGCTGTGGTGCGACACATGCGGAAGCTGCAGCTGGGAACGAGCCAGGAGGGTCCCGGGCAGATGACACCGAGCAGCCCCTGCCATGGCCAGTGGTTGGGGGGGGGCTCCAACAGCGGTGAGCCCTGATCCCCGCTCTGTGCCATTCTGCACCCTCATGGGTCCAGGGGTGCTGCCAGGCTCTCACCCCACATTCCTCCCTACAAAGCAGGGTTGGACTGTGAGCGGGTGCCAGCAAACAGAACCCCCTGCCTGCCCCCTGACTGAGGGGGTCTTGAGATCCCCTGGGCACAACACAGGGTATGGGGTGGGTCCATGGGGGTCCTGCTGCCTCCCCATCTGCTCCCTTTGGGGGGGGGGAGCGGTAGTAAGGGAGGGCAACCTGCCCCGCTTCTCACCATCTCCTGGAGTGAGCCCCATGGCTGTGGAGTCTGTGTGGGAAGCCCCCAGGAGCCCCCCCATACCAGCCAATGGGGGCTGCAGCCCAGCTCCCTCCTCCCTCCTTCCTACATCTGCCCCCCAGCATGTTCAAAGAGAATTTTCCAAATGGACATTTCTATTTTATTCCTTGTAATAAAGGAAATAAACAGTGTCTGGCTTGGCTCGTCCCCCAGGGGCCAGCACGCAGTGGGCAGGAGACAGACAAACTCTGCTCTCAGATCCCCCTGTGCCCCCTTCCCTAGGAGCACCCAGCCCCATGGCTTGCCTGGCTGCGGCCCCTCCTGGCCCGGCTTCGACTGTCCCGGTCCTTGCGGAGGTCAGCGCAGAAGAGGACCTGTGGGGGGGAATGAGAGGTGCTGGGTGAGCACAACTGGGAGGGACAACCAGGTGTGTGTGGGGGGGAGATTGGTACTCACCGCCTGCGCCCAGCCCGCATAGGGGCCCCACAGTTCACGGAAAAAGTCACCTGTGTAGAGATCAGAGCCAGCAATGGGGGCTCAGCCCTTGCACCACCAAGCTGTGGGTGTCAGCTCGTGCCCTCACCGATCTCCTGGTGCACACGGGCAGTCAGGGAGCGGGCACCCAGCGCTGCCCCGTAGCGCTGCCGGGCAATGTTCCACACATGGGTGTCTACTGGCACTGCCTCTGCCTTGTCCAGGGCCATCAGGCACACACAGTCAGCCACCTGCCACATGATGCACAATCAGCCCTGCCATCACCCTGTCCCCATCCCCATGCCATCACCCACCTTTGCCCCCACTCCCGGCAGGGCACACAGCACCCTCCTGGCCTCAGCATAGGGCACAGCCCGCAGCTGGCACAGCCCCTCGGCACCCATTCCCTCAGCGATGGCGCGTGCTGTGCCGCTGACAAAGCGGGCCCGATAGCCAAAGCCCAGCGTCCGCAACTTGGCCTCCGCTTCAGGGCCTGTGGGAGGACAGCCATGGAATGGGGACGTGGGGACAGATGTGGGGACAAAAGGATGGCTGCCAACCTGCCAGCGCTGCCAGGGAGGGGAAGGCGTGGAAAGGCTTCTCATTCAGCGAGCAGAGCTGTTGGCCAAAGGCCTGGCAGAGGCGCTCGATCATGGTGGTGATGCGGGCCACATGGTTGTTGGAGGTGCAGATGAAGGACAGTAGGCATTCCACAGGGTCCTGCCGCAACACCCGCACCCCTGCGGCACCACGGGTCAGTGGGGCCCAGCAGGTGGGTGCTGCCATCACCCCATGGGGCTGCCCCACCTGGGAAGGCAGTGGCTGTCTGGCAGAAGAGGGGGTCGGCTGCCCCCCAGGTGCGGTACAGGGCTGCCAGCCCCACGTCCAGCTGGAAGTAATCCCTCAGGATCCGGTCAGTTTCGGGGCCAGGCGTCTCCTTGCCATACACCGTGTACCACAGGCGGTCCCGCTCCTGGCGCAGCGTCCACACGCGGTCACCCAGCACTCCTGTCCATGCACCAGGGCTGCTCTCCCGCCACCTGCCATGCACCGGGCATCAGGCTACTCCAAATGGCCTCATACGGCCCCGCCGTCTGACAGGAAGGCCCTGCTGTCTCACCGGAAGGCCTGCCCTGACGCCAGCACCAGATCCAGGCGCAGCTCAGCTGAAGGGCAGCGCAGCCACCGCCACAGGGCTGGGCAGGCCGAGGGGGCATCCCGCAGTGCCATGGGGCTGCGGCCCCGCAGAGGCAATAGGCTCAGGCTGCACTCTCACACCATGACACCCACCTGCACCCACGGCACGCTCAGCTCAGGTGAGGACTCCTGCGGGTGCCCACTTGTCCCACAATGCTCCGCAGCACCCTGCTCTGCACCCCCAGCCCCATCCATCGCCGCCCCCATCGCACACCCCACGTACCCCCCCATATCCTCTCCCCCCTCCCATCCCCACGCCGCCCCAAAGCCCGCTCCCCGCCCCGTCCAGTACCCCCAGCTACCGCCGCCACCATAGAGCTCCCCCCACCCAGGCACGCAGAGCGCCGCTTCCCGCTCTTTTGCCGCCGCTCTGGCCCACTTCCGGCCTCTCGCTGGCCCAACCCCGGAAGTACCCTCGTCCCTCCCTCCGCCCGACTCCCGTTACTGCGGTGGCGGGGAGGGAGGCTGCGTACGAACCAATAGATTTTTTTTTTTTCCTCCAAAATAAATACAAACACGTCCGAGCGCGGGGCCGCCGCCCCCGTTCCGTTCCCGGGGCCGCCCCCCCCCCCTCCCGGGGGGAATAATTTAAAGGGCAGGGCTGTACAGTATTTACAGCTCTGGGGGCACCGGGAAGGCGGGGGGAGCCCCCCCCAGGCCGCAGGCCAGCTGCAGCGGGCCCGGTGCCGCGGTGCGTCAGTCGCTCTCGCTGGAGTCGCTGCTCTGCTCGCCCTGCACCTTGTTGCGGTGCTGCATGGCGCGGTGGTAGGCGATCTGCACCGACTTGCGGATGTTGGACTTGCGGCCCTCCAGCATCTTCTCCTTGTCCAGGTCCTGGTTGACGCCCAGCGGCACCAGCTTGGTGCGGGGCAGCCACTGCCTGCGGGGAGCGGGGAGCCACCTCGTTTGAGGGTTACGGGCGGCTGCGCGCTCCCCCCAGCGGCACCGCCGGTTTCCCAGCTCCTCCCCGACCCCCCCAGGCCTCACCAAGTGCGCTTGTTGTCAAAGAAGAGGACGAGGTAGAGGTGCTCGCGCGCTTCCTGAGTCATCTGCTCGCCCAGCTTCAGCACCTCCAGCGGCGGCACAGGGATGGGGACGCCGTGGTGGAACATGCCCTCTCGCGGCATCTTGGGGTCGATGATCTGCCGGGGAGGAGGGGCCGATGCTGAGGCAGGGGACAAAACCACAACCCGGCCACAGCCCCGTTCCTCCAGTACCAGGAACTGTGAGCCTGCCTCTCACCCCGCTGACGGCACCAAGACCATCCCTGGCACTGGGATGGGATTCTGGGAGATGCACATAGGTGGCCAAACTCACCAGTGCCGGGTAGGAGGGGTAGCCCCGGCACTTGGCCCACACCAGATCCAAAGCGTCCAGGGAAGAATCCTCATCCTCAGAAAGCCACCCTGCACCACGGCCAATGCCCTTCCGCACCACTGCATCAAGACAAGGGGGAGAGAGGACTCAGACATGGCCCTTGCGGCTGATAGAACAGGCAGGTGTGTGGCTGGAAGGTTGTGACACTTACTGCTGTGCCCCACGCCTCGCCCGGCACCCACAGAGTAGGATTCGTTCTCTGTTCCTGATGTGTCCTCACTGCTGTCCTCAGGGAAGTTCACGCGGGAGAAGGAGGGCTTCCCCCTGCCCTGCTTTGAGGGTGTTGTGCTGAGAGAGGGAGCAGAGCTGTGAGCAGCAGTCACACTTCCAGAAACTGCTTTCTGAGTGTCATCTGTAAGCTTTCTGAGCCCACCCAGCACCAGGTACTCAGCAGGCATACAAAAGGCCGACCAGATGGTGTTTCTGCCCGGAACCCTTAGCCCTGCCTCACCTGCGAGTGTACGCTCACCCAAGCATGCTACAGAGCACAAAAAAGAACAAATCCTACAGCCAGGCCTGCAGCCCTCTAGCACTGGGTTAGCAGCACCAACAGGAGTTAGGCCAACAGGAGAGTGAAAGGGAGAGGCACAGTAACACACCTCACCCAGCAGATGCCCGTAGCAGTGGCACAACCAGAGGCAGGTGGTACGTACCTGGTACGGTCTGAGGCAGCACTGCTGCTGCTGCTGCTGCTGGACTCGGAATCGGAGCTGCTGCGTGGAAGGTTACAGTCATTGCGGTACACCAGGAAGCTCTTCTTCACTGGCTGGTTCCCACTGCTAAAGCCATTGGCCGGCAGGTCTGCAGATAACAAACAACAGAGGAGCATTAGGAGGGCACGGTGCCCTTGCTGTGCTTCCTGCAGGGCTGTGGCTGCCGCACTCACCCATGGGAGCGTCTTCGGTGGATTTGTCGCTGTCGCTATCGGAGCTGGAGCTGGGCCGTGGGCTTCGCCCCCGCTTCCTCTGCCGCTGGGAGGACCCCATAATGGGGAGCTGCGGGGGGCCTATGGGACTGTTCCCATGCCCAGGAGCTATCTGGCTGTCTCGATTCTTGGGGGGACGTCCTGGACGTTTCGGAGGTCCTGCAGTTTTAGGGTTCTTCTTGGAGAAGAGCACTGAGGTCCTCCTGCCCACTTCGTGTGCTGGAGTGGAAGAAGAATTGGGACCCAGACCTGGAGGAGGGATGAAAAGGCATCAGCCACAGCCTGCAGGACCTGTCAGGGAAGGGATGGCAGTGGCAGAAAGGAACAGTTTCATCTCTCAGAGCTCCACTGCAACCTCGAAAACCAATGATCCTAAATGCTCTCTGCTTGCATGAGAGCCTGCTTTTTCAGGTCTTAGGGGAACAGGGTGCCAAGGTGACAAACCTCAGTGACACCTGCCAGCTCTGCCTAGGGACTCTGCAAGGTGGCAACTGAGCTGTGCTTTCTGAGGAGCATGGCTCAGCACCTGCTCCCATCAGCTCCCAGCACCAGGCAGCTTGCATCTGGCACGTACTTCGCTCCCAGCCCCTGCAGGGCATTTGGAGCGTGGCCATCCCTGCTGCAAGTAAGCAGTCAGCCCAGGGAAAGTGAGCAGCAAGGAAAGTGGTGGGAGATGAGGGAATCCTCCAGACAGACCACCTGCCTTGATCCTAAGGAGTTGCTATGGGTGAGGTTTGTGTGCATGGTCCCCCTGCCTTAGCTCTACTATACAGCTGTCCAGGTGTGGTTCTCTGCCATTCCCCAGCAAACAGCAGCATTTTGGAGCAGTACCTTTGCCGGTCTCCTGGCTGCTGCTCTCCTCAGCAGCACTGTCTGTCTGAAGGTCCTTCTCGCAGGGGTTGTGCGACTGCAGGACCCCCCTGGCAGAGGAGCTGTGCCGCTCCAGCCCATCTCGGCCCAGGTCCCGGGGGTGTGCCAGCTTCCGCCGCAGGACTGTGATCTCCTTCTTGATCATCTTGGCCCGGCGGGATCGTCCTATGCTCTGCTTGCCAGCATTGACCTCGTCCAGCCGCTCCAGCAAGATCTTCAGCTGCTCCTCCAAGGGCAGGTGCTTCTGATTTTCCGAGAGCAGCAGTCGCATGTCTTCTGAGGGCACAAAGAGGATGAAAGGAATCAGAAACTTTTTGGAGACCCTTTACACAGAAGGGCATGGGACTTCCCCTCAGGAGGAAAATAACTTACACAGTACCAAACACCCATGAGCACAGAATGTTACCAAAAGACAGTCTGAGAAAGAGCCCTGTGGAAAGCAAGCTAGTTGGGACTGCTGGGGAAGGCAGGCTGATCTGCAGCACAGGGAATGCTAAGGATTCCCATCAGCTGAGGCAAGATACAGCAATAAAAAAGAAAGGGGTTAGTAACAGGAAGGATACAGCAGACATACATGAGCTGACCCTGAAGCATCCAAGTGTAGGGAAGTTCTACTGCCTGAACCCTTCTACTGCACCTTCAGCCCTTCACATGCTCAAACAGGGAGAGCAGGACCCCAAAAGGACCCTTCTCAGGCAAGTTACTCCTGGTGGCAAGTTACTCCTACTGCCCAGCAGGAGACAGCAAGAACAGCCTTAAGTTGCCCAACTGTTGGGACTTAAGCTCCGAGCAGCTCTCCTACACGAGGACAGGGGACAAACACCCACCATCCTCGATGTCCTGGACCTGAGCCTCTTCTACAGTCACGCAGTGTGGGAAATGCATGCCTGTCTCAAAGTCAATGCCCATCTTCTCCGCCTGCCGGCGAGCCTGCCGCAGAACCACGCCTCCCTGCTCCCGCAGACGGACGGCTGCCCGGTAGAAGATAGTGTCTTTGGCATTGTACTTCAAACAGTTGTTGATAATCAGGTTGAAATCTTCCTCAAAGTCATCAAAATTCAGGTAACGGTACGCTTCCAGGTTTTGCTTCATTGTCTGAAAATCCATCGGCTTCTTGATGTGATCCAGGTAGTCTGGGACCTGTATTGAGAAAAGAGCCCGTGCTAAAGAGCTTGGAGACCCCCGTTAGTACCACCTGCTCCAAGAAAACAGTTGTTAGAGGAATCAGGTATTGCTCCCCCATGCCCTGTCCAAACACACATCTGGAAAGCTGCCTGCCTTTGCAGCTAGAGGAGCTGTGGAATGCCTCTGGACTAGAGTCCATGTGCTGTACTCAATCTATTAGAGCCGACACATGCTTTGAAACGTTTTTTGTGCAGCTTCTCAGGGGTGAGGGTAAGTACACACACATAGAACAGACTGCTCTGGGTGGGAGCGATGGCTGTGGGTGGGACCACACAGCCAGGACACCTCCAAGCCCACCTGCTGCCAGAGCTGCACAGCACTAGCACTCCCTCTCCCATCTCCCCAGGCAGGGAATCACCACTGATGTTCTCAGAAATCACCTCCTTTGCCCACAGAAGTGACATTTCTGTGCTGTGCTCAGCCTGTTACCAAGCAAAGGGTTTTGCAGGAGGACATGTAAGAGCATGCCACCTGCCTAAGGATGAGTGCAGGCATTCTGCCTTTCCCAGGCAGAAGCCCCTAACCTGTCACAGACAGTGGGAAATCACCAGTAACACAAGCAGAGGAGCTGAGTGCTGCGCTCCTGGCCACCAGCAGCTGCCAGCACCACCCCTTTTGCTGTGCATTTGGCTCTCCCAGGACAGGCAGTGCTGCACACATCCCCGTTGAGTGTGTGGTGTTGGGACTGGGAACCATCAGCAGGCTGCCCAGAGGGCTTCTGGAGCAGAAACCCCCATGGGCAGCCCTTAGCGTGAGCAAGGGACAAGTGTGAGTGAAGTAGAAATCTGGGGGAGGGGGTTCTTACTTCGTAGATTTCTGTTACCTCAGACAGAGGGACCGGCTCACTGAAGATGTTGCCCGTGTCTTTCTCCTGCAGGTGCTCGAGCGTCTTGCGGAGGAGGATGAGGAAGGGGGTCAGCTGCATTTCCAGTGCCACCTGCTGCACTTTGATCTGAAACAGAAGAACGGAGCGCAACTGAGCATCCTGCCCTAGAGACGGCCTCCAGGAGCAGCTTAGCAGACCCACAGGACAGTGCCACCTCTCCCTGCTGCAGTGGGGCCATTCCTCAATAGGGGCTGCACGGGGCACGCGCTGCACCTCAACATCACCTCTAGAGAGCAGAGGTGAGGCACAGGCCCCAGCACCCGTGTTTCCCACATCAGCCTTGCACAGCAGCCACCTTCATGCAGAGCTGCCGGGGCAGGGCACAGCGCAACCGAGGGGACCCTGTGCCCACCGTGCAGCTCAGAGGGCAACTGACCAGCACTCAGGAGAGCCCGTGCTCACACCCACCCCAGCAGCTCCCCAAGGAGGGGCAAACAATCGTTACCGTCTCTCTCTTGAGCTTCTCCCGCTTGCGTATCAGCTCCACCAGCAAGCGCGCGCGCTCTAGGTCATGGCGGAGGCGCTGCCATGATTTCAGCTGCTCCTTCAGGGCCCAGTTCTTATCCTCAGTGTCTCTCTGCAGGAACATCAGAGACTGTGAGCTGACAGAAGTGTTCCCATCTCCTCCTTCCTGACTGCGTGTGAGGGCTCTTCCCTGGTACAGGGAACCAGCGCGCCTGACCCGCTGCCTCAGTAAGCATCCCAGCTCCCCTGTCGTGTGGGTGACACAGAGACAGCCCAAATGCTGCCTACAGCTCAGTACCTGCTCCATGGTCACCCAGCCCCGAGGATGCGAGAAAGCAAACTCTGGAAATACTCTGCCTGACATGACCACAAGCAGGAAGCTGCCCGGGACCACAGAGCAGCAATAACAGGGTCCAGGCAGCTGCCCAGAGCTCTAGTGAAGGGCAACAGGGCAAAATGGGAAGACAGCTCTGGTTACTTTCACTTTTGGAGAATCAAAAACCATGCTGACTTTTATTCTGCTACTGTAGCCAAAGATGAGCAGAAGTAGTTTCAAATCTTCTCCAGCAAATAAAAATGAGAGGAGGCAAAAGCGGGAGAAACCGCTGCCTGATCACAGTCTTCAAAGGGCTCAGAAAGGCTTATACAGGGAATCAGAGGAAAGATCTTCCTCTGGCACGAGAAACCTCACATCTGTGAAGCACTGACTGAAGGCTGAGGCAAACAGCAGGCTGAGAGCACCACCCACAGGGAACGTTCCCACAACTATTTCAGAATCTGTGAGGCCTTGGTTTCTTCCATGTCTGGGGATCCCTAGCCACCCCTCTCAATGCCCGCTGACACAAGTGGCCTCAGGTTAGAGCCACTTCTGCCAGCTCTGTCACAGCTGCTGGCCCCATGTCAGCAAGAGGAATGAGCTAACTCCTGCACACAACGGGGCAGGCTTCCCTTCCCATGGCAGGCTGCCAAAGGCGGATCCGTCTGGCAAATCTCTGAATGCTGAGAGTGGAGGAGAAGGTAAAGCAGCAAAAGCAGGCAGTTGGGGCTGCCCTTTCCTCATCAGGAGGTGGAGCTCTTTTCTCCAGCCCCCTTCTGAGCCCACAGGCACCACCACATGCAGCAAACGCTTTGAGCCTACAGCTGCAAAGGCGCAGGAAGCACACGCAGACACCCAGGATGCCCCTCAGCACCCCAAAAAGCAGCATGTACCTGATCACAGTTCCTCTGGGACTGCAGGTGTGTCTGAAGGCGGCGCAGCAGAGGGACACCGTTGCGGGATTGCCTCTTCAGAGTCCAGTAGCTGTGCAGCCTCTGCATGAACTGACTCTTCCTCTGGATAGTTAGACGATTGGTAATCTTGCTGAGCCTGAAGAAGGGAGAGGAACCACAAACCCAATCAGCAAAGCAAACCTGGCCATAGTAGAAGCCCCAGTGTAGCAGCGAGGCCACCCATGAGCTCCTCAGACTGAGCACACACATTTGTTTAGCAGAAATCCCTGAAAGGCCAAGGAACGAGGCAGCACACCACCGACAGTTACACTGAAAAACTTCCAGCCTTGTCTCTCTGAAAGGCCTTTTCCTTTCTTTCCTTTCCTCTTGACTGTTCCAGGTTGGGGTGCAAGGCAGGGGCATTGGCAGCTGGGCCTTTCACAGCTCCCTGTGGCCCCGAGACCACGGCACGGCTGTCCCAAAGCTGTGATTCACCCGGCTTATTATGCTGGCAATGAGGGGCCACCCAAGACGACAAAGGCCCTATTCAAACATTACCAGACAGCTCGGCAGCCCCGAGCAGTTTGTAGCATGAACAAATCTGGGAAAGCGTGAGGAGGGGTGGGCAGACGCTAGCAGAACAGAGCTTGCTGTCAGAGCTAAGGAAGGACTACCCTGAACAGCCCCAAACAAAACAAAAGGGGTTTTCCTCCTCTTTACAATGGCAAAGCCTGAAGCAACTGAGACAGCCTCTTACACCAGTGCAGTTAAGAGATGCCCTGCTAGGTGGGACTGAAGCGTGGACCCCATATCTCCATGTCCTGCAGGGCCAGCTCTTCACACAGGGTGATCTGACCTGCATCAGCCTCAGCTGAAGGCAGACAGCATCATCATCTGCTGTCATTGGCTGCGCACAGCTTCTACAGGAAGACATTTGGCATTCTGGCAACAGCCCTTGAAGAATAATTAATCCCAACAGGAAGGCCTGGGGTGAGGTTAACAGCTTCTATCTCAGAGTGGGTTTCACTGTGAGCCCGAGGGTAGCAGAAAAAGCCTACAAACAGCTTGCCAGTGCATCCACACGTGGGAACAGAGAGGCTCGGGTTATGGAACGCACCCTGAGCGAGCGAGCCGTACCATATGGTTAGCACACCAACACCATGGCGCAAAGCCATCAATCCTGCAGCACAGACCTGCCCACACAAGTGCCCCAAACTGCCCACAGAGCAAACCCCAGTGCCTGCATACCCCCTCCCACTCCACAGGAGCCCTGAAGGAGCCCTGCCAGGAGGCAGTGGCCCCGTGCTGTGACAGCTGCGACTCTGGGACCTGAGGGCCAGTGAGTGCAGCTCCAGCGTGGTGTCCCAGCTGCAATGAGGAGCACCCGGCTGGTGACTCATGGCCACGAAGGCAAATGCTGCCCTGCCCGGCTCCAGCTGTGCACCACAGGCACACCGCAAGGCTGGGAAGCAGCGGGGCTGTGTGGGGCCAGCTGTGGCAAAAGGAAGGTGGCCTCTGCTTTCTTCCTGCAGCCTGCTCCAACACACAGGAGAAGAGCTCTGGGAGCCCCCAGCTGCTTCCTGCCACCTCTGGCCAAGCTCGGTTGCTGTCATGAAGCCAGCGGCATCTATTTCCTGTACAGGCAACTCGTGGGGCTGCACATTTCACTCCTCTCTGCGGGAAAGCCAGAGGAAACCACAAACAGCCCTGGGGAAGAGCAACGTGAAAAGCATTTGTGCAAAAAGATAACGCCTGCATACAAAGCGAGACACGAGACAGTGAGAAAGGGAGAGGCTTCTCCACAGCAAGGGGAAGGCAACGAGTTGTACCTGTGAGGGGGGATGCAGGGAACAGAAACCACAGGCGCTGCAGCTCGTTTTTCTGCCAGGATCTTCCGCGCCTTCTTCATTTTGATTCTAGACTTGGCCTTTGCCTTTTTCACCTTCTCGGAGCTCCAGCTCTTTCCTTCCTCCTCCTCCTCCTCATCCTCCTCTTCCCCCTCGCTGTGGGAAAGCGCGGGAAGCCTGCGCACAGAGCCTGGAGGTGTGTGGATGTCACAGTAGGCGGTTTTGCGCACGCTGAACGAGGTCCCGTTTGCTCCTGTCTCACGGACGGGCTCCATCTTCATGTAGAGTCCAGCCTGCTGGGCACAGGTGACATGGAAAGCGGTGTAACAGTTTGCCTTGTGACACTGGATGCAAGCCCCAGAGCCACGCTGCTTGCAAATATAGCAGGTCAGCTTCCACCGCGCGGGTGGGATGTGCTCGATGCTGTCTATGGGCTCCAGGAAGACCGTGTTGGCAAAGCACACCTCCGGGATCCAGAGGGCACAGACCACGTGTGCCCAGCGCCCATCGTCCGTCTGCTTGAACGCGCCGCCCTTGTTGGGGCACAGGGCGCAGTCCACGGCTCGCGAGGGTGACTGCAGGCACCTCCTGCAGAGCCACTGTCCCTCGGGGATGTAGGGCACCCCGTAGCACTCCTGGTGCACGGCCAGGTTGCACATATCACAGAAAAGGATGACGTTGCTGTTCTGGCATTCCCCGTCATTGCAGATGCAGCACACGGCATCCTCGTCAACCAAGGCGTTGGGGTCCCCCTTGTTGTGGCTCTCAAAATACGACTCCTTCTCCAGCCTGTCCATCAGGTACTCAAAGATCTCCTGGGGAATGGGACTGACGCCCTCAGTCTTCCGCCGCTCGTTCATGATATCCAGCCAGATGTAATCTTCCTCGTCCATGTCGTACTCCACCTCCTCATCCAGCTCCTCCGCTGACTTCTCAATGTACCTGGAAGGAGAAGGCACGGGAGGGTCAGAGTGCTGCATATTACAGCCAAAAGAAACCCCAACAAACAGGAAAGAAGCAGTCGCGCTCAGAAGCTGGAGGTGCTGCTGCACTGCTCGGGGTACCAGTACAACACAGCTGGGTGTTCACACAAAATAACAAGTTGCAGACATTGGAGACTTGTCAACACAAGACAGGAACTTGCACAAGCCAGCAAGTGGGCACCTGGTGCTCTGGAGGCAGCAACCTTGTTCCCCAGACACACGAGCATTGGCCCTGCTGCAAATGGAGTGCAGACAGTGCCATGTTTTGGTAATTCTACCTGCTGCCACCTGTGGGTGAGGCAAGCTGAACTGTGGGGAAAAGCCAGAAGCCCCTGCACCCTGCTCCATCTGTCCTGCTCCATCCATAAATGACCAGCAGTCACAGTGCAGCACCACATCAAGCACTATGCAGAGACCTTATGGGAGCTCTCTTCTGCAGCGTGATGCAAGCCCACATTATTCCTCTGTGCCTGCAGCTTGGTGCCAGCCTCTCAGGCAGCATGGTGGCTAAGAGGGCAGAGGTGGCTGTGAGAGCATCGCTTCAATGCTCAGTACTGGCTCTGCTTATTTTGCCCAGTTAATAAACCACGTATGGAAAACCAATAGGGCCACAAGAACACATTAAGCCTGGAAACACACACAGCTTACAGCTAAACTTTGGTGCTGGAGGGCTCCTGACTTATCCTAGAGCATCTCCAAAGTGCAGTGGGGAAGGCAGAAGAACTCTCTCCGTCTTCCATGGAATGGTTGGCTTGGGAGGGCCCTTAAAGCCCACCCAGCTCAATCCCTGTCGCGGCCTGGCTGCCACACAGCAGCCTGGCCATGGGCACCTCTGTGGACAGGGCACCCACAGCTCTGGGTGGCTCGGTGCCCTCTGAGTAGGGAGTTTTCCCCCAGCATCTAACCAAATAGTTTAAACCCATTCCTCCTCACCCTACCACTAGAAGACCGCAAGAAGTCGCTCCCAACGTTTGCCACGAGCTCCCCTTCAGCCCTTATAACCACACCGACACCAGACCGCAGGCAAGCCCCCAGGCGGCACCCAAAAGCCGCGTGGCCACGAGGCCCCATCCCGCGGGGCGGCACCGGGCTGCCGAGAACACTCCGCTACCTGTAGTAGGAGGTGGGGCGCGGCGGCGCGTCGGGCGTGTCCTGCTCCAGCTCCCGGTACACCACCTCGGGCAGCTTGGGGGCCGCGCCGGCCGAGGCGTTGTGGTGGTGGTGGTGGTTGGAGTCCTTGCGCTTCTCCTTGCTCTTCTGCTTGGCCGACTTGGGCGCGGCGGCGGCGGCGGCGGCCGCTTGGCTCTCCCCGTTCTCCTTGCTGCCGCCGTTCTCCGGCGCCTCCTCGGCGGCCTCCTCGTCCTCCGACACCACGTCCAGGTTGTCGAAGATGCTGATGCGGTGCACGCGGCCGTGCAGGTCCACCTCCACCATGCGCTGGGCCTGCGCGTAGGTCATCACCTCGCGGCCCGGAGATTGCGACGCCTCCGAGGGGTTCGGGGACTGCTTGTCGGCGGCGCCGGCGCGGCCCTGGCGGCCCTTCTTCTTGTGCTTGCGGAGCGGCGGCTGCTGCGGCGGCGGCGGGTTGTCGTGGTCATAGTGGTACAGGTGGTACTCGATGCCGCTGTAGCTCTTGTAGATCTTACGGCAGCTGCCCACCGGGCACTCGTAGGGCGGCTTGGTGGCCCGCAGGTTGTGGCAAAACGTCTTCACGTCGAAGTCGACCCCCATGGCGCGGCCTCGGCCTCGTGCGGGCGGCGCTGGGGCGCCGAGGCCCGGCCCTGCTGCCGCCTCCCGCCGCGCTCAGCGGCCCCGCGCCCGCGCCATGGCCCGGCCCGCAACAATGGAGGAGCGCGGGGCGCCGCTGGGTAAAGCGCGCGGCGGCCTTAGCAACCGCACTTTCGCCACCGCGCCGGCGGAGCGGGCGGGACGGGCCGTGGGCGGGCGGAGAGGGGTGGGCGGAGCGGCGGAGAGCGGAGCGAGGAGATCGGAGCGAGGAGAACGGAGCGCGCTTCCCGAAGAGGAGGGGACGCGGTGCCGCGCGGCGAGCGGCGAATCTGCCGACGCGAATCTCAAGGACGAGGACCCGCGCCGCAGCGGCCCGGTGCGGTTGGAGCGTTTTATTGCGGTCGGTGACGGCGGCGCAGCCCCGCGCACGGCGCTCCGCGACCGGACCCGGCGGTGACGCGGCCGCGCCGCTTCCGTCACTGCGCGGCGTTGCGGCGGGGCTCGATGCCGCGGCCCCGCATGTAGGACAGCAGCTGCTCGGGGATCTCGGCCAGCACGTCCTTGGCCAGGCGCGCCATGCTCCGCACCTGGCTGCCCGCCTCGTCCACGTAGTCCCGGAACGGCACGAACTGGGGGCAGCGGGGGGCCCGGCCCCGAGCTCTGCCCCACGGCCACGGCCGCACGGCGGCCCCGAGCGGAAGCACAGGGCCTGGTGCTGCCCCGCGCCCAGCCCCGCAGCCTCACCTGCACGATGTCCCTCTCGGCGTAGCGTCCCCGCGACGACACGCGCACCTCGTCCCCGTCCAGCTCCTCCATGGCTGGGGGGCACCGCTCAGACCCTGCATGCGGGCACCCCCCGGGCCCCTCCCTGTCCCCGGCCCATCCCGCTCACCCTCGAACTCAGCTGGCCCCACTCCCACGATGATGATGGACATGGGCAGCGCGGAGGCCTGCGGGGCGGAAGGGCAGCAGCCGTAGGCTCGGAGCGGCCCGGCAGCACTAAGGCTGTGACCGGTGCCTGGGCTGGTGGCGTATGGCCACTCACGGTAACGATGGCCTCCTTGGTCTGCATCATGTCGGAGATGACGCCGTCGGTGATGATGAGCAGGACGTGGTACTGAGAGCCGTCAGTCACCTGGGCAGCCGTGCTGTGGGGACACGGCGTGGGATCCCTCCAGCAGCCTCCCCACGTCATCCCCCACGGCGTGGCCATGGGACAGGGATGGCCCCACAGCACTCACCCGGCCACCTGGTTGATGACGGGGGCGAAGTTGGTGGGCCCGTAGAGCTGCACGGTGCGCAGGCTCTGCAGGTAGGACTCGAGCACGCCCTCGATGCCAGCACAGCTGGGGTTGTCCACGTTGTTGTTCTGGGGACAGGAAGGGTGCTCCCATGGTGCTGGGTAGGATGCGGCCAGGCTGGCTGCTCCCCAGCCCCATGGGCTGCCCCACACCTGGCAACAACAGGTTAACCCCAGCCTTGCACCAGGACGCACCAGGGGGAACTGGTGGGAGATCTTGCCATCGGGTGGCAGCTTGGCACCAAAGCCGTAGGCAGGGAAGAGCTTGTCACTGTCGTAGTCCTGGATGATCTCCCCGACGGCCTTGAGTGCCAAGGCGTAGGCGCTCAGCTGGTAGGGGCTGGCGTAGTGCAGCGACGTGGGCTGCGATGGCAGCCCTGCAGCACAGCACCCATCAGCACCACCCAGTGCCACTGCCCCGGTCCCTCCCACCACTGTGCTCACCGTTGGAGGCCGTGAAGTCAATGGCGACGGTGAAATTCAGCTGTGTCCTTAGAGGGAGAGCGAAGGAGGCTGCCAGCCCCAGGCATGGCGTGACCTCTGCCCACTCCCCCAGACCCACTGCCCACCCCGCAACTGCAGCCACCATCTCGGCACCCCCGGGCTGCAGTGTCACCATCACTGCCTTCCTGTCCCTGTCCCTCAGGAGCTTGGGGGCACCTGGCCCCACTCACCCGCCCCGTATGTAGTCAACGAAGGTGAACTCAGACTCGACGGAGAAGGAGAGCAGAGTCACCTGTGGGCATGGGGCATCAGAGCTGGCACCCTGCAATGGGTGCGAGCTGCAGGAGCACCCCAGTCCCACTCACAGTGCCAGAGTTGACATATTTCTTCTTCTTGCACTTCTTCCTAGGGTTCAGCACCTGCGGGCACCAGGCAGGTCCTGCTGCGGGGCTCCCCACGCCCCCAAAGCTGCCCCACTGTGGCCCCTGCCCTACCTCATACACTGTGAACTGGCTCTGTGCACGGGACAGCTCCCGGTAGCTGGTGGCAAACTCCCCGATGAAGTCGTGGCTGCAGGAGGAGCACAAGCTCTGAGTGTGTCGTGGGATGAGGAACACCCTGATGCCTCTCCCTTTGGGGCACAGCCTCACCTCCCATCCCGGTCCCAGTCGTACACATCAATCTTCACTGTGCTGGAAGTAAAATGGGGCTGAGGGGGAGCTGCTGGCATGGCCCACAGTGCCCAGGGCTCAGCGTGCCATCAGAGTGGCACCACATGCCCAGGGAGGGGAACGGGAAATTTGGGTCACAGTGGAGCTCTGGGGAGGGGGAAGCTTTTCTGTAATTTGGGTTGCAAAAGGAAAAGGAAAAAAAAAAAAAAGAACACCACTAAGAACCCAGGTTGGAGTTGCATGCTGGCTGTGGGGAAATGCTGTGTCCTGTCCTACTGCTGCCCCATTGCACACACCACAGCAGCGGCCCTGTGGTGCAGAACGGGTTCACAATATATGGGGCAGCTCTGGAGGAATGTGTCCAGGACACATTTTGGGGGATGTGAGATGTATCCAGGGCTGGACAAGGGGTTGCAGGATGGGGCCAAAGCATGGGGTGGGTCAAGGCTGCCCCACAGAACCATCCTCACCGGTCGTAGTCACCGTTGCAGAGGGCACGCACGGGTATGGTGAAGGGCTGCCACACTGGGTTAAGTGTGTTCTTCACCACCTCCGTCTTGTGGCAGATGGTGAAGCTGCGGGGACGGGGCAGGGTCAGGGCATGCTGTGCAGGGACACCTGCACCCCACATCCCCACGCTCACGTGCCGTCCTCGTTGCTGCGGTAGAAGACAAGGAAGGGGTCGGATTTCCCAAAGAAGTCCTTCTTGTCCAGCTTGTTGGCACACAGCTGCATGGTGACGATGTCCTGGGGATGGGGACTGTTACCACCAGCCTGCTCCTCTCCCCACGCTCGGGTAGCGTGCAGATGCAGCACTCACCCTGCAGTTGCTCAGCTCCTCGGCCAGCAGCAGGATGGTCCCACACCGCTTCCCTGGGACCCCCCTGTGACAACAGCCCAGCGTGGGGACAGTGGGGACAGCACAGGGGCAGGATGCGGGGCGCTCCACAAGGCCCGATGCTGCAGGTGTGTCCCCAGCCATGCACAGGGACACCAGGCAGCATGGCCACCAGGGTGTCCTGAAGCGGGGTGGGCGGCCAGGGGCACAGTGTGGGACCTCCAGCCCTGCCACAGGATGTGACTCACGTGAGGGCTCTTTCCAGACGGCCCCGCTGGGACCCGATCACCTCTCCCAATGCCACGAACGCCTGCCCCAGGAAGTCCTGCACCCAGGAACAGCATGCTCAATCCTTGGGGGCTGTTGTTTGCAGCCCCCTCACCTTCTCATCATCCCCAGCCTGCAGCCTTATTTCCCACAGGACCCCAGATGACCTGAGCTCACCCTGTGCCCTGTAAGAGCCCATGTCCATAGCCCACAACCCCTCCTGCACCCCCAAGGCCACCCTGTATCCCTGAGCTCATTCTGCAGCCCTACAGCCAACCTGTGTACCCACCCTGTGTCCTGGCCCCGTCCTGTATGCCCTGGGCCAGCCCACAACCCTGGACTCATCTTGTATCCCCCAGAATGTGTCCTGGTCACATTCCTCCAGAGGCACCCCGTGTATCCTGGAACCCTCCTGCACACCCACAGCAGGCACCAGTTCCCCAGCATGGCAGATGCCTACCTTCTGCCAGACCCAGTGTGGCATGGAGAGACAAAGAGCAGGGTGAGCCCCCTGAGGCCAGGGGTGCCCATCCTATCCAGAAGCACGGACAGGACTTGGCTTTGGGGTGTCTGGAGCAACTCACCTGCTTGTAGATGGAGCAGCTCTTAGAGTCCACGTTGTAGCTGGCAGTAGCAAAGCAGAGCTGTGAGCTGGCATCAGGGCACGTCCCCATGTCTTCACTCAGAGCTTTGGGACCCCTGCTCGCCCCGTTTCTGACCCCTCTGCCCATCCGCGCTGCAATGCTCTGTACTGTTGTGGTCTCCCACAGGTTACCCACGGGCTCGGCACCCCCAGCCTCGTGCTCCCCATTGCTGCCGAGGCACTCACACGTCAAAGCGAAGGTTTTGCTTCTCCTCAAAGTAGTAATCGAGGACAAACTTGCGGACGAAGTCGGGGTTCAGGGTGTTGTCGATCACCTCGGTGCGCCCGAACTGCGGGGATGGTTCCGTGAGGGCAACCCCATCATCCCCACATCCCTCCCCAGCGCAGCTGCCCCGGCACTAATCCCCGATTAGCGGCAGGGAGGGATCATTAGGGTGGAAGCGGGCGGCCATATGGGCCCATTTAACCGAGCCGGGGATTAGCCAGGAGCCGGGGCACTGGGGACGGCGGGGAATGGCGAGAGATGCAGCACTCACTTCTTTCCACTCGCTGCTCCCCGTGCCCTGCACGAAGAGGATGACCACTGTGGAGAGAGGGACAGAGCCGTGCCACGCTGCGCCGTGCCCGCACCCAGAAGTGCCACCGCTGCCACCCACCTGGGTCGGACTTGGAGAAGGTGTCCATGTCCAGCAGGTTCCTGGGGGGGACCGAGCTGCGAGTGAGCGATTGTGTGCGCCCAACCCGTCACGTGTCCCCCGTGCGTGGACTGTCGGGGGATGGCACCGCGCGGGAGAGCCGCACACAGCCGTGGGGCAGGCGGGCGGCCGGGCAGGGGCGGCACGGTGGGACGGAGAGGAGCAGCGTCTCCGGCGCTGACAGTGATTGAACGTGACAGAGAACCCATTTACAGCACGAAACCTTCCCCGGTGCCGCCGGCAGCGGCTAATGGAGAGCGCAGGAGCGAGGAGAAAGCGGACACTTAGCGGGGGGGCACCGCGCATCGCCCCGCGGCCGCCGCGGCGGTCGGACAGAGGGAAGCGCGTTGACAGCGGCTCCGCCGGGCTCGTCCCGCAGCGCGGGGCTCCGCTCCCCCGGCCCGAGTGCGGAGAGCAGCCCCTGGGCGCGGCTGAGCCCTGGAGGGGCTGCAAAGCAAGAGGCTCGGCCACGTCCCGCAGCGCGCCCCGGTCCCTGCCCAAAGGCGCGGGTACCCACGGCTCCGCAGCCCTTCCACCTGCTGTTCTGCGGGGCTGGGAGACGGCGAGGGGAGAACGCAGCCTCCGGCCCCACGCATGCCCCACAGCCGCAGGGCGGGAGTTTGGTGACAACCCCGCAGGACGGGTGATTCGCCCCCACCTGCCCGCCGGTCCGGGGGTCTCCGGGGCGATCCCTCGCAGGACTGCGCTCGGCCCCCTACGGCCGCCGCTCTGGGCCAGGGGCACCGAGCGGCACCGCCGGTGCGCTCCCGTCCCGCGGGCACCGAGCCGGCCTCGGAGCGGGGCAGTGCCGGCAACGGGCACGGGGGCGCCCGAAGTGGCAAGTGGGGGTTCCCGGAGCGGACAAGGGACTCCCCGCGCATCTCCCCACGCGTTCCGCATCCCCCCGCGCCCCGACTCACCGGCAGGACACGGTGAGCTCCACCTTGGTGCCCGGCACGCTGCCGGCCGCCGCTTCCAGCGCTCCCGGAGCCGCCATCCCCGCGCGGGCGCCGCCGCTGCTCCGCGCCGCCTCCTCCCGCACCGCCGAAGCGGGCGCGCCCGGGGGCGGGCACGGGCACGGCGGCCCCGGCGGCGGCACCGCCCCGGGAACGCTCAGACCAGGGTACCGGCGCGCGGGGCCGGGGGGATGCCGTCCGGCTCGGTTCCCGCCAGGCGGGCGGGCTGTGCCCCGCTGACCCCTCGATGCCGACTCCCGTCCCGTCGGGACTCCCGCCCGAAGGAGCTCTCGGCCCCGGCGCGCTGCTATTTCGGTGCCGCCGCTCCCGGAGCGTGGGCCGCGCTATTTATAGCGGGCGGCTCCCCCGCCGGAGCCGCTCCCGGCTCCTCCGCGCCGCCGCCCCCCGGCTCTTCCCAGCTCGCCCGCCTCCCGCAGCCCAGGCACCACGCAGCCCAGGGGTCGGCACACGGAGGTCTTTACTGCGGGGCCGCCTCGGAGCCCCCGCCGCTCCCCGGCCCCGAGCAGGGTAATCACAAGCGGGTGCTCGGTGCTGTGCCCGCGTGCCCCCGAGGACGGGGGTCCCGGCTCGGCCAGGGGTCCCCGGTTCTCCATCCATCCGTCCTGGAACGTGGCGGCTCTCAGAGCGTGCTGCTGCCTCTCAGTCCCACGCCCCGCACGAACTGCTCGAGGAGGCCGCCGATGGCCCCCGAGGGGCTGGGGGGCACGGCCTTCAGGCCGATGGTCCGGCTGTAGCTGGCCAGGAAGGCGGAACGCACTTCTTCCAGCCGGGACTCGCGGTCGCTCGCTGACACCAGCCTAGGAGACACAATCGGGAGGTCAGCGCTGCGGCTGTCCCACAGCCTTGTGGGGCTCGCAGGGAGGCAGCGCCAGCCCTGAAACGCCCCGGCTGTGGCACCAGCGCTGCTGCCTCCCTGCTCAGCCCCTGCAGCATCCCAGCAGCTTCCCCCGGCTCTCCTTCTCCACCGCCCCCTGGCTTCTCCCCCTACCCTAGATGCATAGATATCGCGGTCGTTGCTGGCTGACATCAGCCCCCGTGCCGCCTCTGCCCTTGTTTCCAGACGGAGCCCGGCCACCTGTGCCGTGCTTGGACAGCCACTTCCACCTCAGCTGCGGGCAGCCATCGCTGCCCCTTCACGCACACATCAGGGAGCAGCTTTGGCAAGGAGCACGGACAGGAGGCAGCCGTGCACAGGCGGGACACAGCCCTCAGTGCCTTCCCCGGATCCCACTTTCCTCTCCAGCTCAGCTCAGCCCAGCCCCCGGCTCAGAGTGCAGCAGGGCGAGGACTTAAGGTTCCCAACGAGGGAAGTGGCAAAAAGCAGTGCGGCCATTCAGAGCCAGCAGCTCCACGTGCCGTGGCTCAAACCTGTCCTCGCTGCGGCGCCCAGCGAGAGGAAGGCATTCCTCAGAGGTCGCCCCAAGGGCACAGCTCAAAACTCCCCATCAGAAATTCTCTTTCATCTCCCCAGCGCCTGGGCCGCCTCGAAACTGGCACAGCTCATTTGAATGGAAGCGTTCACCACCCACAGCCAACAGCTTCAGTCTGGAAATGGCAGCAAGAGGATATGGTGGGAGGCCCGTAAACAGTGAGCACTGCTGCAACAGCCCGCCCGGCCGCTGTGCAGGGTCTGGTAATGAAGAGAAGCCAGAGGGCGAAGTAAAAAAGGCGACGTTTCTGAACACATGAAAAGATGCTCGTTGGCAACCTCATTAGGATGGGGAACTCGCAAAGCTGCCAGCATGAAAAAGAAGCTGGATGAAAGCAGGGCATGCTTATATTCCATGTTCAGTGATCTCAGATGGCAACTGCGGAGGTAAGGGAGGGTGTGCAGCAGTCAGGTCCTGCAGCTTTGGGCTCTCACATCTTTTATGGGACAGCTTAACATGCAGACAGTTTTATGGAGTGGTATGCGCAGAGGTGCAGGGCCACCGACAGCCCGTGTCCCTCAGTGCCACATCCTCACCCTGCCCTGTGATGCAAAGCAGAAGCTTAATTGGAATTTAATTTCCCCAAACTCACATTGTGCTGGGCTGCAAACACTCAGGATAAAGCCACAGCAGGCTCCTGAGCAGCACAGGAGCAGGAGGTGGTGCTGGGGCAGGCTCAGTGCTGCATCTTTGCACTCCCTTCTCAATAGCAGCCTGGGCCTGGCCCCACAACCCCCAGCACCCCAAGCAAAGAGCTGAATGGGGCAAGGCGTTCATGGCCTCAGCTGCACTCCCAAGGGAGAGGCAGCACTGCTGTTCCCCACCCTCTGAACCTCCCAAGTCGCCAAACTGCAAACAGCAAGAGCCTCCAGGTAGCTTCTGCGCCTAGCTTCTCCCTGCCACATTCCCCATTCTGACGTTACCTCCTGGCTGCTGCTCAGCAGCCAGGCAGCACCGCTGGGCTTGGGGGACACAGAGCAGTCATTGCATCGCACATCTGCTCCTTGGTCCCTTCTGCTTCCCTCCTGCTCCCCTCCCCCAGCACTGCCCAGACACTACAGGAGCAGCACAGTGTGTCCCTGCCAAGGCAGAAAGGGAACCTGGTGGCAAGAGTGTCCCACACTCCCTGTGAATCTCGCCCTGCACAGGGCAGCTGCTTGGATCTACTCAAGATAGCAGGCAGCTCCCAGAGGAGCCAAACCAGGCAGTGTCTCACAGCACACATTTGTTTTCATGTTGCTCTACCTCCAAAGTATATACTCTGATCTCCATTACGGGACTGTGAGCTTCAGCGGCACGCCACCAGTGCAGCCAGCCAGTGGCAGCCCCTGAGCTGCCATTTCAGCTGCTTGATTGAGAGCTTGCAGCCTGAAGGCACACACCAAGGCTCTGCTCTAACAGCAATTAAAGCACAGCTCCTGCCTTTCAAGCTTCTGCAGAGGTGACTTTCTATGCAGGGAGGGCTGCGTGCTTCCCCACCGTCTGCACGATGTAGGGGCTGCTGCTCTGCCCCAGCCTTATGCAGCACCTGCAAACACCACCAGGCAAAGCAGGGTGATAGAATTAAAGCCCCTCTCCTGCTGCAGCACAGACCTGAACCCAGCAGGGAGATGGAGATGAGCAAGATCCAAAAGCAAGGGTAAGCAGTCCTGTCCTGTCAAGCTCACTTCCACGGATGCCCAAATTCACTGTCTTCAAAGAAGAGCAAGAAAAGCCTTCTCCTACAGAAAGCATTGTGCCCCCCATCGCTGGATGGAAGAGATGTGGGTTTCCTTCAGAGCTCAGTGAGAGAACGTGCAGACGGAAAGCACCAAGGCAGTGAAGATGGGACAGCTTGTTACAGGCTGCCAGGCTTCTTCCAGAGCACCAGGTGGGAACGTTCCAGCGCCTGCAGCCAGCTGGGAGAGCCTGGGGAGACGCTACATTGTAGACACTTACAGGCAAGTGTTAGGGAACTCATCCGGGAAGCTGCAAGGGAGAGAGGCGTCTGCGCTCAGGGTTGCCTGCTCCCGAATACTGCCACACCCTGTCACCATCTGCCAGCTGCCAAAGTCTGTGGAAACGGAAGATCCGGGCAGAGAATGGTCCGCCGATCTGGGGCAGAGAGAGAGGGAGATGGGGCCATCAGTCAGGTCATCAGCCACACGCCTCCCGCTGCGCCGCTGCCAGGGGGACGGCCGCCAGCAGCGCCGGTGCCAGCAGTGCTGGCACTCTGGCAGCAGGGCAGCATGCAGCGCTGGCTCGGCCCCGGGCCAGGCCTTTCCTCTGATTGCCTGAGGAGAGCCAAGCTGGTGAGGCAACCGAGCGGCACAGGTGCCTCAGGAGCCAGGCAGATCAAAGCTAGCGAGAAGCAGATGGCCATGCAGAACAGTGAGACCCTTTAGCGAGATGCAGCAGCCCCAAATCCCACACAGATGTGGAGCATCCACCTGTAGCTCATTTCAGCTGTGAGCGCATCCCAGGGCAACGGCAAAGCCTGATGGAGAGCTGTGGCTGTGACTGGCTTGCTGGTGAGGAAGATTTAGAGACCCACGGTCTGCAGAGGCAGTATCACCAGCGCTGAGCAGGACTGTCCCTGTGCCTTGGGGCACCCACCGCCCTGCAGCTCCATCCCCGGATTAGGAGGGTGGGCTGTGCTGGGGAGGTGCAACTTTAGAATGTGAAACATAATTAAGAGAAGGCTTGCAGGATGTAACCTTCCACCAGGAAAGCAGGGAACAAGAAAGCTGAGAAGTGAGCCTGAGGAGTCCCTCCAAAATCCAAGCAGTGGGCAAAATCACCTGAGTGGAACCCTGAAGTCTCAGCTTTCTGGGAGCAAGCCATTACTGTGCCCTGCTGCACAGCAGCACGCACACTGCTGGAAGCACAGCCTGTGGCAGAGCTACTCAATTACACACTACCAAGATCTTGTGGATAATTTATCTGAGATGTGCCGAGCACAGAGCAGTGCAAGAGCTCCAGCTCTGCTGGGCCAGGTACTCGCATGCTGTCTTCACAGCTAAGAATAGCTGTGGCGCAGTGCAGCTGCTCCCCGAGAGGCCAGAAGAGCAGCCAGAGCCACAGGATCTGCTACAGCATGGAGGGCCTCGGTGAGAATGGGGAAACACAGGGTAAAGTCCATCTGTGATCCAGATCTAAGCCTGGCATTTAGCGAGTCTGATCAATATATCCAAGCTTGAGAAATACAGCCCCGAGCTGCACACGAGCTTCCCCTGGCAGTGCTGGTGATCCTGCAGCTGCAGGCTGAGTAATGCCTCTTCTTTCAGGTCCAGGCTCTGGAAGGGCAGCACAGGAAGAAATGGGAAGAACAGAGCACTGACTGCCTTGTGCAACACTTGTCCTCAGGCTGTGAGGTGAACCAAGTGAGTTCAGAGAGCAGTTGTGTGCCTAGCACTGAGAAAATGCTTTCTTCCAAAAAGGTGTTTTTTCTAGAGCACGTAACACTGCAGTAGGAACAAGGGCATCTCCTACCTTGGATCTGGAGCTGCAGCACATACTGGTAGAGATGAGACAGGGATAACCCTCCCTGGGATACAAGGAATTCATAAAGCAAACGGAGCAGCTTTTTACTGACATCTATCCCTCTCCCTGCCTCTGGGAGACAAAACAGAGGAGACAAGGCAGAGCACAGTGCAGTGCTGGAAGCACAGTGCAGGAAGCCAGAGAGAAGCACACCAGGACTGGAGGAACACTGCTTCAATGTGGAAAGAAGAGACTATTGCTGCTTTAAGTGCAGGACGGACAGACAGGAAAAATAGGAGCAACTTAGGTACACGTGGAGTGACAAGAATTTGAGCTAAAGCAGTGAAGAGATGTATAAGCAACAGACTTAAGTACAGGAAAGGAGACAAGGACAGTGTTACCATCAGAAATGTACAAAGTTGCCCAGAGGACAGGCTTGGGTCCAGGCAGAAAGAAGGGTTTTGAAGGTGGAGAGCCTGAACAGCAGAGCAGTGGAGATGGGCTTGGGATGGGATCTTCATATACAGATGAAGGGAATTGAATGGAAATCTGCATTTTTTTGCAAAGGGAGAGTGTGGTACCAGGAGGTGCCTCTGCCCATGTGGCAAGCAAAAGAGCAAAATGTGATCCAAGGCACCAGGGACATGTGTCTGTCCAGTATAATTCACATGGGTCACGTACATCTCTGATAAAGAGGATGAACAACTGCTTTCTGCTTTGGGTATTTAGCCTTGGCTCGCAGCTGCTGGACCATCTTCCATGGCTGTTGGCTGGAAGCAGACCAATCTTACACCACTTCCTGGAGGTGAACCAAGTCACCTCTTCAGACTCATCTTTGACAGGCTGATGAAAGCATCGAATACCTCCCACAAGACTGGCTGGTGGCTCTGCAGCCCTCCAACCCCTCCTAGCATCCCTGGCCCTGTCAAGCAGCTGTGCAAAGTGGCAGTGCTCAAACACCACCCAAACACATTTGCTCCTTCTCAGCGCTGGCCACGCAGCAGAGAGGGGCTGGTTTGGATGTATGACACCTTCCTGTAGAGCAGTGTGCTCCCACACTCCCAGCACTCGCCCATCTGCAGGGGAAAAGGGAACCCTATCCCAAAGCAGACTTCAGAAATGGAGTCCCCCAGTACCAAACTGTCAGACAGCATGAGCTGCTTCTCTCTATTCTGCTCCAGGTAGCTAGCATTTAGAAAGTTGCATCTAACCTAACAGCACAGGAATCTAGGAGTTCAAGTCAGCTGATTTGGCTTCTCTGTTCCAGACAGCAGAATAAACACCTGATTAAGTGAATAAACTATCAGTGATCAACTCTGCATTGAGTCTAGGTCACTTCTCCTTGCTTAAATATCTGAGTGCAGCCAGCAGAGCTGTGACACCATTATACACTTTTCTTCCATCGCCACCTTCTTCTCAAGTGAGGCTCCTGAGGCAGCATCACAACCAACAATCACCTTAAACAGCCTCGAAACAGCAGGGGCGAAGGCTGGGAGAGAAAGGATGGGGAGACAAAATGAGAAACCTTGTGCTTGCTGCAGTGGTGGTAGAGCTTTTTAAAAGCTGAGCTTGAGACCAAGACCAGATCTGTAGGCTAACCAGTGCAATCTAGTTAATGCCAGAGGTGAAAATCTTCCTGGTGTTCGTACCCCTGAAGGCTCCTTGCAAAGATTTGTTGCAGACACAAAAAGGGCTTCACTGGTGCCTCAGTGCAAGCTGCTGATACTGGGATAAAAGGCCTGGGCCCCAAACCTGTAAGAACAACAGGTTTGCAACATATGACAGCCCTGCCAGAGGATGGCTAGCTTTAAGGATAGCTCAGAGGGGCTTGGGAAGCAGCCGGACAGCTACAGCAAAGCTGACACGGTTAGCAAAGAGGAGATACAGCAAGGCTTCAAGTTGCTGTATCTGCCACAGACATCCAATGGCAGACAGAAAGAGAATGAAAGTGAGCTTCACACACCCACCTCCTCAGGTCCACGAGTGGGAAGAAACTCCCTCAAAAGTGCAAAATTAACAAAATTAGATTAGCAAAACAGAGATGAGCTGCAAGCTGTTCTTTCACAGAAGGAAGGACCTTTAGCAGTCCACAAACTGGCAATTCCTAGCCTGAAACGATTCCTTTTAATTAGGTCAGCGCTTCCCATGCAACATGCTGCACAAAATAAGAGTATTTCAGAGCCCATGGACACCCGTTTGCCAGAGAAGGGCCAATACCGGAGGCAGAGCAGCAACCAGGAATCCTTCCATTCCTTAATACCTAAGTGAGATGAGTGCCAAGCACCCAACAGCCAGGCTCTCATCCTGCCCCGTTCTGCCCCCGCTCACCTGCCACGTTTCCACATACCTAGAGCTGTTTAGGAAGCAGCTCATTTGCCAGCATATGCTCTGTGCCTCAAATGCAAGTGTGAAGTAGGTACCGTGTGTGCGGGCAGACTGTGGCAACCTGGAGTAAAGGGCAGCCCTTCCCACCTGTGCGTGGGAACAGTTGGCAGGGAGCCACGCTGACGGCCCTGCCTGGATCCCAGTCGGCTATCTGCAGGCTGTTGGTGCTGCAGCAGCCCGAGCAACACGAGCACAACCATGTTGGAGCACAGTCACGTGCCAGCCAGCGTCCTGGCAAGCTGCTTTGGTGGCATCATCTTGCAACAGATCCAGAAAACGTTCTTGTAAGCAGTTCCTGTCCTGCTGCGGTTGTCCCGAGTCTTACTGCTGTCACATCGCAGACACAGCTCCGAGGGCAGGTGGGTGTAGGGAGCAAAAGACACAGTGCACGTGCAGTCTCACCACTACCAAAGACCCAAAGCTAAGGAACAGCAGCTTCCCTGCCCCTCCCTGTGTTCACTGCACCCTCTCCAGACCAAAGCACCTCCTGCCCTTCAACAAGGGAGCTCTCTGTGACTGTTGATCAAAGCAGCTCCTCCATGGCTTAACTCTTCAGACTACAGTACTACAGCTTTTGTTTAATTGACTTAGCAAAAGCACATTCAACCAAAGATTATCCATCTGCTAATCCACGTTAGCAGTATGTGCACACACACCAAATCCCTGACACAGATACAGGGTTTTTCTGCAGTGTCATGGGATGCTTAGATTATTAGCGGCTTGTAAAAGATGTCCTGTGTTTGCATCTAACAGTGCCCATTCACAGGCAAGGACTTTGAGTCGATACACACTCTCTGCTGTACTCAGAGCTCTCAGTTTGTAGAACAAGATGCACCTTGTCCTACACTGTAAATCATCTGTGCTGCATCTTCACGCACGTTTGCCCTCACCAGATTGATCTTACCACTGGGATAAGCTAGAAAGGCTGCCTAGTGAGAGCCTGCCTTTCAAATCTGCCTTTGTACTGCTTTGCCTAACGAGAATCACCCAGGACATCTGGATGAAAAGCAGGACTCAAAGGATGGGATGACAAGGAGGCTGCTGTCACACCCCAGCTAAGAGAGGGGCTCGGCTCCTACTGGCTCACCTGGCACGTGCAGCTCCTTCCTTTTGGACACCCCAGCTCCTTGCCCAGCAGCTTGCTCACATGCTGCTCATTTCTCGGCCAGCTTGCTTCCCCTTCTCATTCCCTGCTGAGCTCCCTGCCTGCCAGCACATGGACTGGGCTGTTTATGCAAACTGCCTGGAGGGTGCCTGCTGGCATTTTACAAGCAACCACTTTTCCTCTACTGCTGCTGCAGTGGTTAAGTGTTTTGTTGCTATGGCCACACAACCAGAGGATTAGGAAGTCAAGTACAGTAGTTTCTTCATCTTAAGAGGCTAGGGTGCTAACCTGCAGCAGTATTGCAGAGATAAAGGTGTTTTTGGCATCATGATTAGTCTTTGTGCTACAGCCCTTCCATCCCAGTCCTGGCATTGTTCAGGGAGCGAGAGAAGTTAACTCTTCCTTCCATCACAGACATACCCTTTCTCTTCACAAAAAAGGACGCTAGTTTTCCTTCAAGATGAAAAATGGTGGCTGAAGATACTGTGATAACCTGTATGTTACCTGCATGAAGTTCACTGGGCAAATTCAGACTGACACAGCCAAACTGAGCGAGATCTCTCTTTGGAGACAAGCCCTACCATGCTCAGGCCACACAGATGTAAGGCACGTCATCATTCAACAAGGCAATGCACTGCTTGAGTCCTCAGCTAGCAAAGCTGCATCAGTGTTATGCATCCTGAGGAGGCAGGCAGGGCAGAGACCAGAGTCGGGCTGATCTGGCAAGGGACTACGAGGCAAAGGAGCACAGTGGTGCCAGAAGACTTGGCTTCAAAGATAAGCTCAGTTCAGCCGTTGCCTTGACAATTCCACCCACTTTCAGCAGGGTCTCCAGGCTCATTTAATGGGAGGTTGGTTGGACTAGATGATCTTGCAGGTCATTTCCAACCTTGTGATTCTGTGATCCTCTAGCCTGCATGGAGAGGAGTAGAGGAAACCCAGGTGACACCAGAGATGAAAGCATACAAATATACACCATCTCCAGCCAGCATGAGGCCAGCAGGTTATCACCTTTGCATCAGCTGACTTCACCATTTTGGCCTCACAATGGATTTTTCTGCTCTCTTGGTGTAAGGAGGTTCCCTCTTATCTTCTGTTTCACCCTATGCACATTCTTCCCCTGCTCAGCCCTTCACGCTGCCTTGTTCACAAAGGTCAACAGGGACCATGGATGGGCTGATACACCTTTGCTGTGTTGAGAGGTTATAAAAACTTTATGTTGCAACAGAAACTAGTACAAAGGTCATAAAGAAATGCTTAGAGCAGAATCCAGAAAACATTTACCTCTTATAACGGGAATACTGCAACTTCTCAGAGTTATTCACTGGGAGAGTGAAAAGTCATCCCCAGAGACTGGCCTGGGAAGTAACAAGCTTCTGCACTGTGCTTGCCTACTGCCTCAAGCCCTGGGGATGCCAGTTCTAAACACCTGACAGCCACTGAACATCCAAAAGCTTATCAACTCCTCAACCAGACACAGCCAGAGGAAAGCTAATTACTGGCTTTACTAGCTCTGAGCCCCAGGAACACAAACCCCAGGGAATGCGATCAGCCCCTTCCTGTGGTGCTGTTCTGCCTACTCTGTTTCCCTCCTTCGCTCCCACAGAGTAGAGGCCAACTGAAGCATTATAAACAGCTTCCAAAGCACTGCTGCAAGCTCACTACCAGGCAGTTTATGCAGCCCAGTACTGAGCAGCCACCTATGTCTTGGGAATGGCATGAGACTGCACGCAGCAGCAGAGGCATTGCTGTTACGAGCAAGAGCAGACCACAAGACAAGCTGCTTTCTCTCCAGTATTATGCTTTCTTCTTGGAAGACTTGTTTCATCTGACAGAGAATGCAGAGGTGGGCTCCAGCAACAACTGAAAAACATCCTATTGATCTCTTTCCCTGGGGAGAACAGTTAGCGTCATGTATGACAACTGTCAGTGATTTTGCTCTGGAATCAAGAACCTTGGTAAACATTCATATAAATTCTCAATGCTCTACTTGTTTGTCACTATTTTCCACGTGATGAGAATGTACTAAAATGTGGCTGCTGGCTATTATGAAGGGAATTCACTAGAAAAAGACTCTTCAGAAAACCTGCAGAGACAACACAAGCGTTTGATGCTGTTAACAGCAACCTCTTATCTAAGAGCCTCTTTATCCCCTGTCGGCCTAAATGCGTGATGTTTGCTCCACAGGCTCTGTTCTTTCTTCCCTAGCTTAGCTCACCACTCTACCTTGCCCTACTGCAGCAGCAGACTTCAGAAGGGTGCCAGATATCCTTTGTTATGGCATGAGATTAGACCCAGAATCACAGAACTGTGGGGTTTGGAAGGGATCTCTAGAGACCAGCTATCCCAACCCCACCCCAGGTCCAGTCCCCATCTCCCAGCTGCACCTTTCAGCCTTTCAGGAGACCCTCAGGGCTGTCCCAGCACTCACAGCTTGCCTCCCTGCTCACCACCAGCAGCCAGAGTTATTCACTCTGCAGTATCAGAAACATCGCTGAATGGAAAAGGGCCTGAATAGCTGCAGAGTAAGGTCTGCTTGGCTTGAAATGTTTCCTCCCCCCAAAACGCCACCACTGCGTATCCCTGTAAATGCATTTGACAGAAGGAGTGCTATGAGAGCATGCAGAATGCAGAGAAGCCAGACCTTGTGGAATTGAGGCAGGTGTAAGGACAGGCAGAACAAACACCCAGTTGTTATTGGCACAGTTCCTCACTCCTCTAGATGGGCTGAGGCAGGGCTTGGTATTAGGTGGCAAGCATTTCCCACAAGTTCAAGCTCACCAAGAACAGGCCTCCTGAAGCCTGTTTGTATATACAAACCCATCTGCTCCATGGTTCTCAGAACTGTACGCAGGCAGTCGAGCACTCTTTACCCAGCTTTTGTTTTGCTGAGAAATGCTCTGCTTCATCCCATCTCACCTGGATCTGGGCACCTCCAGTGGGCTGCTTCCAATCCTCAGAAAGTTATCAGAATGGGTTGATGAGGAGGAGCTGGAGGACTTGACTTCAACCATCCCTGCAGAAG
The DNA here is from genome assembly GCF_019238085.1 of Lagopus leucura. NCBI lineage: Eukaryota > Metazoa > Chordata > Aves > Galliformes > Phasianidae > Lagopus > Lagopus leucura. The sequence continues at coordinate 131,899 of NW_024962277.1, forward strand.
GCAGCCTGTCTTCAGACTGCTGTGCCCTGCTCCAGAGCACGGCCTGAGGTGATGACGCACTGCTCTTCCTCCTGCAGGACAGAAGATCTGGTTGAGAAAGCTGGCTTTCTCACATTTTTCAAGTAGGAATCCTTTCCACAACAGGCCACATTTCAACCAGCAGCTACAAACCCATGTTTCCCCCAAACCTGCCTCCTCTCAAGGAGTCACAGGTTGCACAGTGACTGGGGTACAGTGAGCTCAACCCTTTTAACCTGTTCTTTTACAGATCACCATCCACGTGACCTGCAATTCAGAGACAGGAGAATACATCAGCCCACACACATACTGTGAGCACTTTGTTTAGTCTAGCTGTAAAAACACCTCAAACAAGGGGCCTCCCAGCAGGGAAAGACCATTTCATTCTGTTCTAAACTCTACAAAGTGTACCAGCCGAGGAGCCCAGCCCAGGTGGGTGTTGTTGCCTACTGATGAGGGTTGCAGGGATGCTACACCAGTGTTATTTTCCTCTCCAGACACAGGTACATTTCAGTTTTCTCCCTCTGGGTGAGAACAGCCCACAATTTTGTTTTCTCTTCCAGCCAACGCATTTGCTCTTGTGCACAATTTGCTGTCCACTGCTGCATCAGATCTTAGCTCACATTACTGTCCAGCTACATGCTAAACAAATACACGGATTTGAAACTAATTCACATCACTGCTGCTCCACATTCAGGAGGTTCTCTTTTTTACATTAGTTTTTTTTTTCCTGGAGAAGTCCCAAGAACGTTTCCCCTTTCAACAGCACAGTGAAATGGGCAAAGATATTGCTATGTACACAAATAAATAGGAAAAAACTAAGGCAAATTAACACAAAGAGAAGATACAGTTCTTCCTGAAAAGGGCCCCCGAGCTTTCACTGGGATCAAGAACTGTCAGCAAGTGCAGCTAAAGACAGGCTCATCATACAGTGGGAAGCATGATATCCTCCCTTCACTTCTTGAAGTGTGTCCACCCTCAAATATCACACCACAGACTCTCTCAAGCATTATTCATCTCACGTTATCATAGCTGCCAACATCTCCAAGCACAGCCGGCAGTCAGGTTTGTAAAGCCAAAAAACAAATGCCTCTCTGTGCAAGCAGGCCTTGAGCCCACTTTTTTCAGGACAGTACAAAGATGTACACCCCTCTTAGCTATGCACAGCCCAACTCCCTGCCAGTGACAATGTTTGTATAAGTTCTGCTTGCTCTCCAGATTACCCAGCCCCAACAGGCTGCAGCAAGACATCCATGCCTAGCTCCCTCACTAGCACTTGTGCAGGGCTCACAATGCATCACAAAATCAAGCCCTGATACATACAAGTAAGATGGGATGTCCTGCAGTGTGCTCTAGCCACTGCCACATCTTTTCAAGATCACACATGTGCTTTGGGCTGCATGATCCAGTCCACGTGTCCTGAGCATCCCACAGCATAGTTCAGAGCAATGTAAACCCTTCCAGTTTCTTACTCTGTAGACATGCAAATGGAAAACTCTTCTCTACTTGCTGCAGAATTTTTGCTGTGGATAAGTAGGCTCTTTGTGTTAAAGACGACTCTGTAATTAAAAATTGGCAAATATGGTTTGGGGGGAAGGAGGGCAATATTGCTGTCCTGTGATTCTGCAGGAAGATTTTCTCTTCCCTGCTTCAGCGTTTTATAAATTGACTCACAAAGTGCCTTAGAAAGGCTGCTGCCACTAGCATGGCTGTAGGCTCAGTCCCAGAGGACTTCCAGCTGCCTCCAGCACAACCCAGATTTAATTTAAAATAATTGCAATATAAAATAGCATCTTCATATGTGCTGAGGGAGAGGAGAGAAAAATTAAACTGAGAGGGGCAACTCTACAGAAAGGTTCTGAAATCCCCAAACAGCACCAGAAACTCCACAAGCACAACACCCGTGCCAGAGCAGCCATCAGACACTTTCCCCAGTCCCTGCTTCCAGACAGTCACTGGCATACTCAGCAGACTCCTACAGGACCCTCTACCAGCAGGGAACCCCCATCATTTCATAGCCTCTCCCAGAAGTATCCTGAAGAAGCACCCTGTTTCCATCTCACACACTTTGTAGGTAGAGGGATTTAAGTTTTGAGGGGATTCTTGGCCCCATAGTCCACCTACCACTAACTGCACCATCTCCTGTATAAACTCTTTTATCAACAGATTAAATTTCATTTTAGGACAAGGAAGCTTTCTGTCTCTCTGCTGATCCCTGGGGAGGCTGTTGCCAAATGTCATTTTTTCATGTAGTTTAGAATGATCTTTGAGAAGTGATGAAATGCTTTCTGGACAATGTTGAACAGCAAAGCTATTGAAAATGAACAAAAGCTGCTGTATCTCACTGGGGACACCCTGACATGGGTGTGGGGTGTTCTCCAAGTGGCAAAGCCTCTGATTACTGAATTCCTCTCCCTATTGTAGGGTATCTGCCACAGAGAGCAGACCTGGATAGTGAGGGATTTCAGAGCATTTTTCTACAGTGCTCAGTGCCTGATCTTTTTGTTCTGCATCCCACTGAGTGGTTATTTCCTCACCATGTTGCTTGGGCCTGTGCTCCCGCTGGCATCAGCTCCACTGCTTCATATGTGAAGCTCCCTGCTGCTCCAGGGGAGCTTTCCATCCCCAGGGAGAAGTCGCTGCTCAGACTCGTGGTGCTGCCTCGGTCTCTCTGCTCTAGGAAAAAGCAAACAGAACCACCTGAAAACCAGCCTGGTGTCACTTACTCTCCCTCCCCTAAAGCAATACTCTTTCTGTTTGCCCTGAGGGCCTAATGCTAGCAAGGCCCAAGGGAAGCATACCCATCTGTAGTCACCCTGTTGCTGGCAACCCAAGCCCCCAAGTGATCAACCATTACCAGCACCACAGGGCACTGATGCTCAGCAGAAGCACTCACTGAGCATGCAGATCTCTTCCAAGGTGAAGCCAGGTGGCAAACTCTTCCTTCTGGGGAAGAAAAAGTCAGGGTTACTTCAGCCATGTTTCAGTGCTGTGTGGAGGCTGGCCATAGCCACAGCCCATCTCTGCTGCACACAGCAGTGGGACATCAGCTGCACAGGGGCAAAGGAGAGGGGCTGGGGCTGGTGTGCAGCACTTCCTAACAGTCCCAGCCCACACACCCCGTGCTTTGACAGGCTGGCAACAGGCTGCAGGCAGTCACGTGCTAATTCAGAGCCAGCAGACTTCTGCAGGGCACAGCTTGATTCTTCTTGCCTCTCCTGAACTAGGAAGAGGTTAATGCTTAGCAGCCTCTTAAAAACCAGCCACCCCACTCCTCCCAGCAGTGCTGGACAGTGTGCACATCTTTTGGTCCATCCGTGCTAAAACAGCCACATAGTCATTAAGTAGAAGCACATTTCAGCATGGGCAGTTTTTCAGAGCACAACGTGGCACCTCACAAGCCTCGGCCCCATTTTGCAGCCTTCAGAGTGCTGAATAAATTAAGGAAAACTGGGCCAGGACACCAGGGCTTCCATCTCCCCAAAGGAACAGCATTAACGAGCTCCTTGGCTCTGCAGCCCATGCAGCATCAAGCACAGGCTCCTTACCTCTGTGACTTCACACCAGAGAACTCCTCAGAGGTGATGTGCTTCAGAAAATTGAAGCAGAAAAAGAAAATCTAAGCAAAAAGAGAGAGAAGAGCAGTTCAGAAATGAGCCTAGGCTCCATGCAGCCTCTTATCTTGGTGAGGAGATGCTGGCAGGAGGGAGATAGCAAGGAATCTGGAGCTACCAAACTGCAAAGGGCTGCCAACATTCCATCCTGGCCTTCTCGTACACCTGAGCAACTTCAGATACACATCCTAGAACCAGCACAAGCAACTCCATGCATCTGTGATAGCACATATGCCATGAGCAGCACCCAGGCAGGAGGGCAGGCACTCAGGACTAACACACGAGACTACAAACTTCCAGGAGTCTTAGGACTCCCTTCTTGTTGCTGAGCAAGTCCTGGCACTCCTTTACCAGGAGCCTAAACACCAATAGCTGAAGTGTGGAACCAGGAGGACTGACACCAACCAATCAAACTGTGGTCCTAAAGACACATTCTCACAGCTTATGCATCAAGAAGTACAGGCAAGGCTCTGACCTTGCATCTCCAGCACCTCAAAAGTCCTTTTGAAGCCCAATCAAACTACTGATGTTAGCAGGAAGCAGGCAACGAACACTGCTATCATAAACAAGTACCCTCAGAACAGAAAGTTCAGGTACTGTTCCAGATGAGACACTCACCTCTTCTCCCTTATTGAGTCGATCGACTAACATGTGCCTGGAGGGAGAACAAAGATGAGAGGTCACTCACACACCCAGAAACCAGGATTAGCAGAGGAGCACAAGTTTGCTTGTGGATGTCATCCTTAGTGTGCCTACCCGAAGAGAAACCAGTCATAGGCCACCGTCAGGTAGAGAATCTCAGATGGCTCCAGGGACACATGGATCAGTCCATCCTGTGAAGCAAATGAGAGGCAGTCTTCAAGCAGCAATCCTGGAGACTGGGATTTGAGTGTGTATGATCTACAGAAAACTCTTGTGGCAAAACAAGAAGCCCAGCCTGCTCTGCTTTTCCTGCAGAACGAGACAGACACCCTCCTGGTTACTGCACACAGGGTTCCAAACCCTGACAATCTTGGCAGTCTTCAGGACAAAGAATCCCCTGAGCAAAGCTGCAAATACCTTGTTCTACCTGCCTGTGATAGTGAGTCTGATGGCAGGACTGTGTGTGGGACTCCACATCAAAGCCAGTCCACACACTCTCTGAAGCCAAGATAACTAAAAGGAACCTTAACTGCTGCCACCAGCTTTTTCTGTGTGACACTGCCACTCACCCTCCAAATAATCAGGCCTACAAGATCAGCTGGGTACTCACAGCCCATAAGGAGAGGCGCAGTAAGGAGATGAAGAGAGGAGTTCGATCCCAGCCGGATATACAGTGCACCAGGAGCCCGCTGTCATCTGGTCCAGGTGGGAGCAGAAAGGAGAGGAAACAAATAGAGTAATTACTTTTCTTTATGGCAGATCTGTAGTGACAAGCTACTCTCCGTCCCCACAACCTGAGCTCAAAAACAGAGCTGTCACCAAGTCAGAACATTTTGTCTTGAACAGGGCAGCCAACAAACCTGCACAGAGCTTCCTGGGTTGTCAGCAACCCTGGCTGACGGATTGTCCTGTTTCTGACAGCTGCTCAGGACATGAAGTCACTAGGTATGAACATCATTTTGCTGCCCAGAGTATATACTCACCCAATTACAAACCACTATCACAATCTATCCCCATATCAGAGATACTGCTCCAACTGAACACTCACTCTCAGTCTTATCGGCCTTTTTGACTGATACAAACTGAGCAGAGGCAAACACTGGGCACCACTCCACTGCTCTCCAGAGAGAAAGTCCCAGCAGTGTGTCCCAATCTGCAGGAGAGTCTGCATTGGGCTGGGCAGGCAGAACAGCCATGGCTCTATCTGACCAACAGTGCTGACTTTATAAAGTCACTGTATGTCCACAGGGAATGGGACAGCAACTTATGGCAATACTCCCCTTCAAATGGCTGGGGTGACTGCAGTGACAAAAGATGAAAGGAACTCCAGAATAGCTGCCTCATGAGACTTCAGACTGGGGAGATAAAACACAGGTGGTCCAAAAAATAACAACTAAGAAGCAACAAGGAAAGGAGCAGCCATTTCTCTATTCTTTAAATCAGTAAAAACTTTAGTTTTGAGACATCCTTCCTGCTCTGTGGAATCTTCAAGAGATCAGCAAACATCTCTTTAAGAAGAAAGCTGGAGTGCTGAGGTGTGAGGACCATCACCCTCTTTTGAAGAGAGAGAAGTGAAGCTTTCCATGAAGGGACTCTTTGGTACTGGGAACTGACCCACAGCTGCACTATCAGCTGATCTTCTGGAGAAAGCAACTGCTCCAGCTGGACTGCTGGGAGAAAGGAGTTTGCCTTACCATCACTATTGATGATAGAGATCAGCAGCTTCAGGTAGTTCTGCGTCTGTTGTACGAGGTCCCAGCTCTGTGCAAGAAAAGAAACGTTGAAGATAAGCAGGAGGTTGTTCTGTGGTTTAGAGCTTGCCATACTCCTTGTTTGTCTACCAGAGAAATAACTCCATTTGCTGGAGTGATGAGTTTCTCCTTGGTCCTCTAACCACTCCCACCCAACCTCTGTAAAAGGTGCTCTGGTCTGGCAGGAATATAAAAAATTAAAACAATTAAAAGCTATCATTACTATCTGTGTGACTGGCACATAGCCTGTTTGCCTGCAGCCCCAAAGCTCCAAGCAGACTGTGCTCAGACTGAAGCGAGCCGGTAAACACCCACGGAGTGCTGACCCAGTTCTGCCCCCACACGTGTGCACTTAACAAAATGCTTTGGCAGCCATGTTACAGCTGTGTGTGCAATGCAGGGAGAAAGACAGGGTGAGCAGAACAAGATCAGCAGCCCAGCCCCACAACCTGAGCACTTCATCCCGAATTCTCTGACTGACTGCTGCAGGCTGCTCCAGGCAGGCACTGGGCTTCTGCAGAAACATCCAAGTGGCAGCAACATCACAGAGGGGCTCTGAACCCAAAGACCTCCAGCACTACAAGAAAAAAAGGTGGAGCACATAAGAAGATGCTCAAGCATGCCACCCGCAAGCACTGCCGTGAGAAGATGCAGGGAATTTTAGCAGTCTGATCAAAGCCAGAACTCAATCAAGGAACATGGGATGGCATGAGCAAGAAAAAGACAAGGAGAGGGACAAATGTTTCACTAGGACAGTGTTACTGGGGTAAGAGATGTCGACCCCCAGCAACAAAACACCTCACTGTGTGCACGCATGTTGTGCAACTACACCTGTAACTCCTGCTAGGAAGAACATACTACCCTGCTCTAAATCCTATGCAACAAGAACAGTAGGGAAATGGGACACACACAAAACCCAGAGCAGAAAACACATCCTTCTAAGGTCTTATCTGCCCAATTGGACCCAACCTTGTGCTTTTGCCTGAAGGAATCGCTCCTTTATCTCTTTTATCCCTCTACACTGCAAGCCAGAAACTTGCTTTCATCTACTCCATACACAACCTGAAGCTTGTGCTCAGCAGCAGCACTGCCCAACAAACACCTAGTCTGGGGATCGCAGTTCATCACACCTTGAGCACCCTGTTCTGACAGAAATCTTCACAAATAACATTCAGACTGCTCTTCCTCAATTGTATGACTGATTTCAGACTTGAGATTTTGCATCTTGTACAGCTTTTCTTCCCTAGATTGAAGGTTGCTTTAGAATGTGTATTTTCTTCCTGTAAATGTACTTACACATTAATCAAGTCAATCCCCATCACCCTTGTGATTAGCTGAACAGACCAAGAACTTTAGCCTTAAGTGAAGCACCTCCAATCCTCAGATCATTTCATTTCTGCATCTATTTCTTACGCCCTCTTCAATTATTAATATCCTTTCTGAAATACTGGCTGCTCAGTATTTTATTGAACAACTTTCTAGTCATAAACAAGCTGAGGTCCCATTAGTTCTGCTTCAACACTGCAAGCTACTTCTCTGTGATTCTGCTTATGCTGGCACTCACGAATTATTTTCATGCTGACAGACAAACAGTGCCCCAGCACTTGGAGTTCTGCTGATCCTGTGGTGCTCCCAGCTGCAGAGCAGCACACGGCCTGTTGTCTCAAAAGCTGGGGGACTGGCAGGCCCACTGCTGTGTGAAATGGCATGCACCGATCGATACAAGGTGATGTTCCCTTGTGGGAACCAGGACAAACATAGAAGAGTTAATTGCCAGCAGTGATGCTGTGGCAGCAATAAGTGATGGAGACACACTGTGCTCAGTTACGATTCTCTCCTTGGCTGTAGTAGGACAAACACATAGCATATTCACTAAGAAGGTGCCTAGTTATTGTGGCTACTACTCACATAAGGGAAAGTCGACCTTTCTTCTCTATAGCCAAGAAAGTCTGCCTATTGCAGGCATGTGCTAAGACTGCTAAGAAGCAATACTGCTTTTAATTTCCTGGCACATTCCTTGCCTTATCTCCCTAATGGACTGCTAGCTTACACAAGCTACAGAAACAGATTTGATGTTAGTGTTAACTGCCTTGGGACATGCCAAGCCACAGAGCTTTTGGGGAGAGGATTTCCACTGCTATTCTGAACAATCAAGTCTGCAGCCTCACTCCCACTGGGATGATATGGAATAAACCAGATTACTGAGACGGCAACAAGACAGACTTCAGATCTTTAATGATTCTTCCTGATTAAATCTCTGACCTCCCACAGAGATGCCTACTTTCCTCACCTGGTACTCACTCCAGTCAATACTGAGAGATTGGGTCACAGACGCTGGGATACTTAATGGAGCATCTACATAATCCTAGAACAAATAAATAATTAGAGAGAAATAAAAAACACAACAGGATTTGAAAAAAAAAAAAAAAAAAAAAAAGAACAACCAAGGCTTAAGAGGTCAGTAAAGCCCACAGCTCTCCATTTTGTACCTGTTTCCAGTTAAATATGAGACCTTCAGCTGTATAATCCCGGTCTTTGTACTCCTTAAAAAATTCACAACCTGCAAGACAAGAGATAACGAGCAACTGTTCAGCTAACTGATATCTGGGCCCTGTGGGACTGGAAGTGCTGGCAGCCCTGGGCTCCAGAGCACAGAACCAAAAGTGTTGCCTGTGGGAAGTGAAGAGCAGTAATCAGTACAGTGTGCAGCATGGCCTCCCAGCAGCAACAGCTCAGAGCACTCAGCAGTAAGCACACTCACACAGCAAAGAGCAAACTCCAAAGGCACAGCAATGTGGAGTCTGAGGGACTGGTTTATTGTTTCTCAAACAACAGGTTTCATCCAGGACCCACGCTTCCCAGGGCCACTGACTCTTGTGCAGATCTGAGGCATCAGCCCGGCACCCCAGGTGAGAAACAATCAACAAAAGATGTGCTGGCAGGGCCTGGGGAAAGCCAAGCTTCACACAGCATCTGCTGCAGGTAACAAGAAAGGGCTCTGTCAGAGGAAGCCGTGGCTTCTGTCACATTTAAGCCTCCCCTTTCAAACACCAGAATTGCTGTATATGAAGGAAGCATAACTACACAACAACTTCCAAGCCCTCCCCTCCTGAAGTTTCTGCCCTCTGTCTCCTGTTTTTCTCAAACAACTATTTGAAGTCGCTGCTGCAAACTGCAGTCACTTAGTCACAGCTGAGCAACACTATTAGCACTGCGGATGCCTGCAGGCTACACAAAACTCCTCTCCTGAGATACTGTGTATGCAATGTAAGCTTCACAGTTCCCACATCACCAAGATAGCCCTGTGCATGCACAAGCAACAATTCCTAGTCTGCAAGTCATAAGTAACGTCAGTGGTGAAAAGCAGGTATGTGGAAGGACAAGACTAGTTTTAGAGACCACACAGCCAGTCAAACTGTCAGTTGAGATTTAACTCCAATTAAACACAGGCTTAAAGCAAAGAACGAGGGATTATAGCAGTAAGCGTTGGCACCCACAAGTGCCAACTACCAGTCAGATGGAAAGGAGGGCTTTTGCACTGGAGAGCACATAAGCTTCCACAGATACCTTGTTTTAACCTAAATCTTTCACCCTAGCTTACGTTTGCACACTTGTTTATTCATCTACAATAAGAGAATCTCACAATCTCAGAGATAATCTTTTCCAATGCAAACCTGGAAACATTAGCAAGAACATACCACTGTGTGATACCACTGCATTTTGCCAGGTACCAGAGGGGTTCCTGATCTGTAGACGTGTATGACTCAGATTTAACAGAATGACAGTATTCTCCTCTGGAAAAGCACTGCTAAAATCAGGCAATACCAGCAAGGAGTTTCCAGTTTGATAAGGTTTATCTCTAGTGCAGCACTGAAGAGCCACTAAGGGACAGCGGCTGTCCCAGAAGAGTGCACTAAGCAGATCCCCACACAGTAAAAATTCCACAGCTTATTTTTATGGAATTACTGTCTCCTCATTCCTTACAAATGCAAAGAATCAGTGCTCACTGTCTCTCCTGTGATCTGCATTTAGCAAGACAAATGGCAGTGATACACACCTACAGCATGTGCTACAGAAATCAGAAATACTCATTTCTGTACACCTCTGCCATCTGTAAGGAAACTTCAACAGAAATCTTAAGGCAGCTTCCCCAGTTGTCACTAATTTCTATATTAAAAAAATACACCTCTTTCCATGTACTCCACCTCCTGGGTGCTGAAGAGCAACAACAAGTCATAGAGGAAAGGTGTGGGTTCGGATCATGCATAACCACTTTCCTTTTTTCACCCCCCTTCTCCTCCTTTGTGCGCAAGGAAGAAAAATTCTATCTCACAGACAGACTTCAAACACAGCAACCTCATATCCAATCACATTACTGAGCCTGAGAGCAGCAGCCAGCCAGCAATATTCAGCTCATCTTGAAGAGTGCAGCAAGTGACCCAGCAGTGGTTGCTAGGCACAGGGACTGATCTAGCCAGGGAGATGGACTGGTTCACATCCCAATCACAGACTACAGGCTCAGGTTAACTGCTATGCCTAGCATTGAGAACATATTACAGAGGCTCTCTGGAAGCACTAAAACCAGGAAAAATTCCTAAGAACTGTTGTTTTTATATATAGCTTGCTTTGTGCCATGTTTTGCATCACGTAGCAGGTTGGAGTCAAAGGCCGTCTTAACCTCAGCTCTACCATTCAGACTTTTCTCTGTGCTTGAATTCATTAGAAACACTAAGAAATTCTTTTGCCACCCCAGACTGACACTTCCACACCACCCGGATTCAACGTACCATTCTGTTTAAAAGAGATCCTCTCCAGAGCAAACAAAGGAAACATTAAGCAAGCCTCAGTCATCCCACCACACACACAGGTAGTTCCCAGTCCCCAGAAGCAGATTGTCACCTGTCCCTTGGGAGTCCCTCTGGACATCAGTCCTGTACCTGGATATGGGATGGAGAGAAGCGTGAAATCAGCGTAACGTTGAGCTTTGTCCACCTTCTCAGAAGACGTCACACTGCACAGGACGAGAGGAAAACAGCAGACATTTGTACTGTATTTGCTGAGGAGCTGCAGCATCCTGAAGGTACCTGTTGCACCACCCCACACAGTGACTCAGCTCAGGAGCCGTCAGGGGCAGAACTTATGCAACACATTCAGATCAACAGGTGCAGCCCCAAAACATCACAGCTTTCTTTCAAGGGAAACACCAGGCAAAACATCTCTACCTACTCTTACATACAAGCAGAGCGCTCCTTTAACTCTCCCCTTTCTGAGAAGCAGTTGTAAAATTACCTCAAGCTCTGCAGAGAAAGCCTATTCAGACTGCAGAGGATGGGTGAAAGGAGTTATTTTGCTCACTGATACAGCCCTCTCTGGAATAAAACCTTGGGCTTCTCTCTACAGCACTGACCAACAGATCCTCCTGCACTGCCCTTCTGGTGACTGCTCCTAGGCTGCTGAGTGCGTGCCCCGTAACAATGCCCCAAGGGCTGCTAGCTGCAACTCAAAGCCTGTAGGAAAACAAACGAATCCAGACTCACTTCAAGCCAAACTTCACCTTCTTGTTTTCCACCATCAGGTCACAGATATATCGGACAGAGAGGTACCGAAGCAGCTTGATGTCATGTCCTCTGACCTTGTCAAACAGCTGGGAGTCTGCATTTCTGTGAACAGAACAAGGCAAAGTGAGATCAGCAAGGAAGATCGACCACTGCCTGTGTGATACTGCTGTAGTTCTTTCCTGAACTGCTTCTAGTCAAAAAGGCCCACAGGAAAAGCCTTGTCTCCACAGGTGAGAGTCAGATTATGCACTGAGCTGATACTGCAAAGTTAGTGCTTAGGGTCTCCTTTCTCATATCTTGCTTTGTTCTGCAACAAGCAAGTAAGATGAATATTTTCTTCACCTTGGAGATCTAATTTTTATTGTGAAGTAAAAATTCCTGTGTAATTCAAACTTCTTTTAAACGGCCCTGTATCTTTCTGTCTCTGACTCCTCCTCTGGCAGTAGATTAACAAGCACCAGTCATATGGATTCAGCCAGCCACTAGCATTCAAGGTTTTTTCAAAAGCAAGGAATGAACTCATGTCAGTGATGCATACAAACCTCAGTGCAGAATCTTCCTCTGAAATGTCCTCTGCGTCTGCCCAAGCATCGTCAGAACCCCCTGCAAGGAAGGCATTAAGAAATGAGACTTGTGTAAACCAACAATCTCCAGCTCTACAGGCATACGGTGTTATGGATTGGCACCATCTCTCCATGTTTCTCTCAACAATTCTCCCCATTTCTCTCTCCTGAAGGGCATGTTCTGTAATGTAGCCCATCCTTCCCTTATCCTTGCAAAAGACCTAAGCAGGTCAAACACATGACTGACAGCTAGAAGGACACCCCTGATGGTGCTACACAGATCTTTGCCAAGCCAAGCTCCAGAGCCTATACTACAGACGCCCAACACTCTCCTGAGGAGTTCTCCATAGCACCCAGTAGGAGGATTTGACTCCCAATGACTATCTAGCAATAGCAAAGTCTTATTTGTTCCCACTCTCAGCACCTGGGAATCAGCACTCAGGAATCAGTACCCTGAATGCTTTGGGTTGCCTCACTTGCCTACTCTGCTGCTGTTCCTGCAATGCACTCTTCAGCTTCAAGTTCTTCAGCTACTTCCTCTTGCACTGTGAGTACAGCACTCTGTCCTGTGCTATGGTGTTTGGAAACAGATTTCAGAGTTTGCCCTATCAGTTCAGGCCTGCCACAAGCTGGTCCACGACAGAGTTCTGCACCTGTTCTCCCAACCAGACTGGCCTCATGCCCTGTTTCCCAGCACTGAGAAGCCTAATCAGCAGCCAGTGACACACGGCTCCTCACTGACCTGAGAAGATGTAGTTGTAACCGGTGCGCCCATAGAGCTCTCCCCAGCCAGCCAGTGTCGCTGATCTGCAAATATGCTGGAGGAAGATGTCACTGTTAACCACGTGCACCCCAAGAGTTTCCCCACACCCAGTCCCTGGCCCATGTGCTGCCACGTTCCACAGACACGGCTGGTACCCACAGATCTGCCTCTCAGCAGTCTCCCCCGCAGCCCTGATCCAGATCAAGCTCCCCAAACACGTAAGACTCCCAAATTGTCTTTATCTGTAGCTTGCTTTTCTGCTGCTTTTTCCATCTCCACTTTTCAATGCGCTGATTCCTGCTAAAATCAGCAACACCTATGCTTTGTTAATGCTCCTTGAACTTCACCTTCCACGCTCCTGTTGATAAAATTGCAGCTGGTCCCACTACAACCCTGGGCAGTTCGCTTCTGCTGGAAAAGGTCAGCAGGTTCAGCCCACAGAGGCTTCAGCAAAGCCAGATTAATGTTGCCACAGGTATGGTTTTGCTATTCATACAGAGTTTCTAAACTTAACTGAGAAAATTGAATTAAACTATTTAAATTCTAAACAAGACTACTCCTACAGAGCTTCAGAACAGTTTAAATAATCCACATGAAAACAAATCTGATTTCACTTCCTTACAGATCCCCTTGCAGGCAAAGCCCACACATTCATAAGACCGTTTATGCAATCTTGCCTCCCCAGGGAACATTAAAGGGGAACTTCTCTTCAGGGATAAAAGTTATTCAAAGGGAGCTCGCTGCTGGAAAGAGGAAGGGGCAGGAAGTGACAACAGCTGTCCTTCCTCTCTCAAAGGCCAAATAACTTTGGTCCTTCAGAAGGAGCACATATATAGAAGAACATTAGATCCTTGGTGCAGTGTTTATGACAGGGTGGAGCATGACAGCCTCAAGTCCCCACTTATGATTTATGCAGCCTAGACAGCAAATATTACTTACCACTACAGGCTGCCTGCCTGTAGCTAAGATTAGATTTTTACAGCGTTAGGAAAGGTGACAACTGACTGAAGACGTGGCTGCACAGTTCAAATGGCACAGAGAAAGGTCATTTTCTAAGTTAAGACAGGTAACCCACAAAGCTTTACCTTTCCCTTGTACAGAATGACTGGGCAGACAAATCGTCCTCTACACCTCGCCATCTTACTTCGGTTGATGAGGTCCTGCAGTTTGCCCACCTGCACGGTGCTCTCAAACCTATCGGACAGAGATGCAGTTCAGCACACAGAGCACCTCCCCACTGATCCTTCAGTGAAGCAGCTGCAGACCCCATGGTGGTGATCCCCATCCCTTGGGCTTAAAAGGCAGCTCTGAACTCAGCAAGCAGGAGGTTGTTTCTCTAAGAACGGTTTGCTCTGCTGGGCAACACGATTGAATTTTGCAAGCAAAAATAAATAAAACAGAGAATCAACGTTTGAACACTCAGTGAACTGCAGTAGTTGTAGTCACCTGAGCACGTGCACTGCTGGGTGATTAGACAACGGGCTGCACATCGGCCAGCAGGATGCGTAGGGCAGTTAGATTAATGTCAGCTGCAACGGAACCACTAAAATCTATTTGTTTTTTTCTGGTTAAAGTAAAACAGAAATGTGTTCTGAGTTGGAGACATATTTTGGAAGCAAGTTTAAATTGTGATAATTTTTCCAAGTATCAGCCTAAATTTGATAGGAATTCAAGCTGCCCTTTGAATGATGCAGACCTTCCAGAGCTGAGGTCAACGCAGGGGGAACTGGAGTTTCCACAAGGAATTGGAGAAGCACCCAGACTGACATGACAGAAACCAGATGAAGTCCAGTGACACAGAACTGCGTGATCATGTACTCAGAGAAGAGGAACAAGAATTTCCAGTTATCCCTGTCCAGCAGCAGAGCTCAGCAGATGAACTCACTGACCTGGGGATGCCTTTAAGTTATCAATATAGCAAGTCTTACCAAAGGGACAACAACAACCGTGGGAAACTCTCTGTGGGATGGAGAAGTATCAGCACGGCTGTGCAGAGCAGATGTTGGGTGAGGTGAGCATCTGATTCCAGCCATCTGCAGCCACGAGGTGCACGCGTGTGCAGCGAGGCACAGCAAACTCACAGGGATGGCCAGGGACAACGTTGTAACAAAACCAAGTGACTGAGCAAATGGAGATTAAGAGAGGGCACAGCAATATGTGCATTTGGGTGAGTGAAAGAGCAGCAACAGAGAAGGAGAAGAACCAAAGGGTGACTATTAAAATAAAGAAAAAATAAATACCATACTCTAGAAATTAAAATAAAGTTTCTAGGCTTTGGAATCAGCATGAGTGTAAAGCAATCTACCTGCAGCAGGCATTCAGGCAAGGATTAGAAAAAAATAAATTACTACTAGCATGGAAATCAATCCATTTATAGGAGACCACACAAAGTACTGTTGGGGGAAGCAAGGAGGCAGCAAGCAAAACCTTCCAGTCCTACGGTTTTATAAGAACGTAATTCCCAGAATTCACAGTGGAAGCTGAGGATTTCTCACGTGTTTCCCTACATACAAGGGCTTCTTCCAGCTCCAACAAGCGTTAACATTTACTGGAATGCAAAGAGTGTGAAGCCAAGCTAATCTTTAAACAGCACGGACAGGAGAGCGCTAAATGCCAGCGCAGCACCCTGCACACACAGTACGAGTGCTTGTGTGCAGGCAGCACGAGCACGAGCCCAATTAGCACAGCCCGAACTGAACTGCTCGCTGCTGGCAGCCAGGAGCTGCTCCCCTCCCAGGGCGCCCTCCTCCGAGAGCACGGAGTTACACACAGCAACAGGCGGCCAGCAGCTCGGCGTGGCTTCATGCGTCTTTCACCATCCCCATCTGTTTTGAACCTTTAAGAGGTTCTGATGTACAGACCTGCGTTTTGGGGTTGTTTTTAAGTGAATGAACACAACTAAAAGGCATCTTGCATTCTGCTCCAGCTGTCTTTGTTTCCTCGGTAAAAAGGAAATACAGAGGGAAAGCAGAATGCAGAAAACAGTGTGAACAGCTCTATAGCACGGCTTCTAAATCTAAGAAGATGGGGTTCAGCAAAAATCCAATGCCGGGAGCTCAGACAGGCCAAGAAGCTTCCACTCTCTGCACACTCACTGCATCTCCCAGGAGAGGCAGAACAGCAGCAAGGAACGAGTGCCAGCAGGACAGGGACACAGGGTCAGCAGTGGGGACGCTGCAGGGAGGGGAAAGATCTGCCCTGATGAACAGCTGCAATGCTCTTACAGGGACAAGGGGCACAAAGGTGCACAGGTAGGAGTAACGTCTGCTTTGGAAATCACAGCTGACTTCAACAGCCGTGTGAAAGAACATCATCACAGCTTCCCCGGGCCAAGCGAAGAAAAGGGTGAAAGGAATGCAACGCATCTTAACTCGTAACTCCTGGGATTTTCAGGTATTGCTTCCTCAGAAGTTGGTTTTCTAGAGCATCCTAGTGGGCAACCTTGTCTCTGTGTTACCTCTGTGTTAATTCTCACCCTCCAAATCAGACCTCCAAGGCTGAGTTCCTTTTTTAAATGCAAAGGAAGCATTTTCTATGCTTAAGCAACTGTTTTGCTAACAGTATATCTATACAAGCCCAAAGCAGAGCTGTTTCTCAATGGCTAGCAACAGTAGCATTGGAACTTAAGTGTTTCATCACAGTGTTAGAGCTATTGTTTGGAGCGCAGACATGCACACGAACCTGCAGGGAAGCCAAAGATGCAGCCTGTGTCTGATCTCCGGAAGTTGTCACATAAGCACAGGCACAAAGAACAGGACAGGAAACAAAAAACTGAGCAGATCTCAATGTTTTCCAAGCCTTTGCAGTGCTGCCCACTCCTGCTGGGGGGGGCATTAGAGGTCCCTGAGCATAGAGCAAGGTGCTCCTGGCTGTCAGACACCCTCTGCTACCTTCCTGCAGCTGACTGAGCAGCACCACAACAAAGGGCACATCACTGTGGTGGTTGGTAGCAGAAAACATAAGCCATATTCCTCCCACACTTTCACTACCTCCTCCACCAGCTCAGCCCGGATCTCAGCTTGGTTAGCCAAGCAAGACCCTTTCATCCCCCAGCTGCCTGAACAGGATCAGAAACTGGTCTGGGTTTAAAACAGCCCTTTTCTGCTAGTTCCTCACATGGCTACAGAAACAGCTGCACCAGCACAACTCACGGGCAGCAGAGTTTGCACAGCCTAGAATTGCTTCCAAAAAATGTGGCATTCTCAGAGGTGTGAAGTGTCTTGCACACTTCAAGGAGATCTTACCAGCTGAACAAGAACATTACAAAGGTGAAAGGCAGCCCCAGACACTAGGTCCTAGAGGGATTGTTCCATTCACTGGAAGAGGTTTCTTGCGTTCTGTAACACAAGAAGTGCAACATTCTCTATATCGTTAACATCTGTTCAGTATTTCATCATCGTTCCGCAGAATATAATGGTGCAACTAAAACCAGAATTTGTGGAAAAGTTATTTGGAAGCTTTTACTGAGGTTACCCAGAAGGAAAGGTGTGATGATGGGCAGTCTATTCCCATGACCTCTTGAAAGTAAATCTAGGCTTGAAAGTAATCAGTATTTTAAGTGATAGGGGCCACTCATGACTTGCAAAAGCACAGAAGAAAATAGGAAAACACTTTCATTTTGAAAAACTGACAGAAAAATTCAATATCCTTCATTGTCAAAGACAGAAAAAACAGAAGCAGCTGCTTTCTCTCCCCTGAAGATGCTGCTAGTTATGTCTATAGCTTCAGATTTCAGTTTCCCTCTTCTCTGCAGCCTACATCAAGGGGTTTAATCTTTTCCAATCTGGTCCAACCTTTAAACAGAAACTCCCAGATGACATCAGCAGTGGCTGTTTCCAAGCCCCCCATCCAGCACCTACTGGTTTTGTCCAGCAGTCAACACAGCGCAAAGCACATCACTACCACTGCCCTCCCGAACACATCTTGTCCTGATCAGAGTTAAGGCTGCAAAACTGCACTATGTTCTGTGGGAAGAGATTAAAATATAAAACAAGAGGCTGTCATTACAGCCACAGGGAGCAGATATTGCTCAGCCTGGAGTGGAAGCACTTCTGAGCTTGCGGGTCAAAGTCCAGAAACACACCAGCTAACTCGGACTGTGCTAAGCTGGGAGCGTCTCCCATCGGGTTACTGAACAAGAACGCCCTCACATCTGTGCTGTGGGCACCCACCTGCTGACACTGCCTCGCTCTGCCCTGTCCTTATGGGGGGTTCTCACCCGAGGTGCTTTTCAGACTGTGATTCCTCTAACTTCAGCCCTCCAAGAAGACACAGCAAGCACTCCGCAACCGCGCTGCTGAGCGCGAGCTCCTCACACCTCTGGGAAAAGGGAAACGCCACCAGCAGCGGGAGCGAGCGGAGCGCTCAGAGCCGCAGGGCCAAGGCTCCCCGAGGAAGGCAGAGAGCACGGAGAGCGGCGAGGCACAAGAAACGACTGACGGGGCGGCTATAATTAGCCGCAGCCCCGAAGAGGCCGGGAGGCGGCCCGGGGAGCTCCTCGGGGCACGGAGCGAAGCGGGGTAGAGGTCGGGGCCTTACGGGTCGCGGCCGGCGGCGTTGTCGCGCTCCAGCAGGACGATGTGCCGCGGGTAGTGCGCGCAGACCTCGCCGTGGGCGTTGGAGATCACGCTGTAGCGGTAGTCGCGGCCGAAGAGCTCCAAGCAGCGTCGCTCGATCCGCTCCACCTGCGCGCAGCCACCGCTCAGCGCCCGCCGCTCAGGCACCGGGCGCCGAGCCCCCCGCGCCGCCCCCCGGCGCCCCTCACCTTGGCGGCGGCGGCGCCCCCGCCATCCTTAGCGCGGTACTGAGCGCGGGAGAACTCCAGCAGCAGCTCGGCCAGGCCGCGGTCCCCGGAGCCCGCCGGGGGGCAGCCGCGGGCCACCGCCATGCCCGCGCCGCTCACCGCCGCCACCCCATGGCGCCGCTTCCGCCCGCCGACGCTTCCGCCCGCCCCGCGCTGCGAGTCATCCAATCGGCGCGGGCACAGTGCCACGCCTCTTCCGGCGCGGCGCCGTCGTCATCGCCGCGCGACACGGGCGGGGGCGATGGGAGCTGCGCTATGGGCGGGCGGAGCGCGTGGCTAACGAGAAGCTCCTGCATAGGCAGGGGCGTGGGGAGCCTTTCGGTGGCTCCGTACCCGTTGTTCGGGCGCTGAACGGCCCTGCCGGTAGCCGGACCGCTGCAGCCCCGCAGCGGCCTCAAGTCCTCCCCCGTGGCCCCAGTCAGGCACGCGCACATCGGGATAGGGGCTGCGCGGGAACCCCTCCTGCGCTGCGCGGTCGAGCCGCGCCTTACTCGGGTTCCTCAGCCCCGCCG
The DNA here is from genome assembly GCF_019238085.1 of Lagopus leucura. Classification (NCBI taxonomy): domain Eukaryota; kingdom Metazoa; phylum Chordata; class Aves; order Galliformes; family Phasianidae; genus Lagopus; species Lagopus leucura. The sequence goes on from NW_024962277.1 coordinate 151,123, forward strand.
ATCGTGGCCGATCCATTCCGAACCTTCCCGAACCGCTCCGAACAGTTCCGAGCCGCGCCGGGCGGGGGCGTGGCGTGGCCGAACGCCTTTCCGAGCGCGGCCGAAGCCGGGGCGGGCGGAGCCGAAGCTCGTCTCGGCGTCCCGCTGCCGGGGGCGCGCGGCGGGTCGGGCTGGGCCGGGCTCCGCAGTGGCGGGGCGCGCGCACGCGGCGGCGTCGGGAGCGCGCGCGCGGGGCGCAGAGGCGGCAGCCAAGATGGCGGCGCGGGTGGCGCAGGGGCCGGCGGCCCTCGGGCTCCCTTAGGCCGCAGGTGGTGGCCGGCGCCGGGCGGGGCGGCCCGATCAGCCAGGATGCTGCCGTCGCAGGAGGCCTCCAAGCTGTACCATGACAACTACGTGCGGAACTCGCGGGCCATCGGCGTGCTGTGGGCCATCTTCACCATCTGCTTCGCCATCATCAACGTGGTGGTGTTCATCCAGCCCTACTGGGTGGGAGACAGCGTCAACACGCCGAAACCCGGCTACTTCGGGCTGTTCCACTACTGCGTGGGCAGCGGGCTGGCGGGCCGCGAGCTGGCGTGCCGCGGCTCCTTCACCGACTTCAGCACCATCCCCTCGGGCGCCTTCCAGGCGGCGGCCTTCTTCGTGCTGCTGTCCATGGTGCTGACGCTGGGCTGCATCACCTGCTTCGCGCTCTTCTTCTTCTGCAACACCGCCACCGTCTACAAGATCTGCGCCTGGATGCAGCTGCTGGCAGGTGGGGGGCGGGGGCTCGGGGGTGGGGAGGTGTCGGGGCGCTGGCAGCAGAGCTAAGGGGTCGTCCAGGCACCGGTTGCAGAGCTTGAGTGAGGCACTGGGTGCCGGTATAGGGGTTGTCCGGACACTGGCACTAGAGTTTGAGGGTCTCCTAGACGCTGGGTGCTGGTGCTTGTGCTTCGTAACACAAGCTACGAAGGTGCCGGTGGGGGGGCTTTCCAAAGCACTGGCACCCATGTTGGACACTGCTCCATATGCATGCTGGTTTTGGGGATTCTTTGGATACTGAGTGCTGGGGTTTGGAGTGTTTTGGGTACTGGCTGCTGGAGGTTCTCCATGTGGTGGGTGATGGGGCTGGGAGGGGTCAGGGCATTGACACCCGTGTTAGGGGCTTCTCTATGCACTGCGTGCTGGTGTGAGGGGTGGCCAAGGCACTGGCATCAAAGCTAGGGGGTCCCCTTGGCACTGGTGCTTGGGTTTCTTTGGATACCGAGTGCTGGGACTTCTGCAGGCAGTGGGTGTTGGAATTGCTTTGGATACTAGATGCTGGTGTTGAGGTTCACCATTGTACTGACACCAGTGCTAGGAGCTTCTCTAAATGCTACAGAGATGGCTTTCAAGACTGCCCTGTGTGGTGCATGCCTGTGCTAGGGCTTCTTTGAATTCTAGGTGCTGGAGTTCTCCATCCATTGAGTGCTGGTATTTGGAGTGCTTTGGGTACTTGGTGCTGGATGCTAGGGTTTCTCTTAGCATTGGGTGCTGGTGTTAGGGGTTATCAGGGTGCTGACACCAAAGGTAGCCTGTCCCCTAGGTACTGGGTGCTGGTGGTGAGGGTTCTGTGGATACCGGGTGCTAGCATTGAGGATTATCAATGCACAGCGTTGGATGCTGCCCCGAATGCTGAGGTCTGGCACCGAGCATTACTTCGTGTGGTGCATGCTGGATGCCAGAGCTGCTTTAGGTGCTGGGGCTTCTGCATACACTGGGTGCTCATGTTTGGAATATTTTGGATATGGGTGCTAGGACTTCCCTGGCACTGGGAGCTGGTGTTCAGGGCACTGGCACCGGAGCTGGGAGCTCCTCTGAACCCAGGGTGCTGGCATTGGGAGCTCTCAAGCTGTCAGCACCAGGATTTCTACCAGATGCTGGAGCCAGGGACTGACTTGGACACTGGGGGCTCCCCTGAATGCCCTCGCCCAAGGGGCTCCCTGGGACACTGGGAAGTAGCAGGCAGAGCTTCTCAGGACCCCAGCACTGGGCATGGGATGCAGGCAGCGGCGCAGGTGCTGGGTGGTGGCTTTGGGTGTGCGGGGCTGCAAGGGACACCAGCACCAGGTGTGGGGGTGAAGGCATTATAAAAGGTGCTGTCCAGTCCCTTGCCTCAGCGTCATGAAGTGGTCAGAAATGCTGACTTTTCCCTTTCCGTAAAAAGACTTGGAGAACAGCTCTACACACAGTGGGATATTGCATTTACTTTGATTCAGACTGGATGTAAGGAAAAAGTTTTTTACAGTAAGTGTGGCGAGGCACTGGCACAGGCTGCCCAGAGAGGTGGTGGTGCCCCATCCCTGCAGACAGCCGAGGTCAGGCTGGATGGGCTCTGAGCACCTGATGGAGCTGTGGGGGTCCCTGTTCATTGCAGGGGGGTTGGAGCAGATGGCCTTTAAGGGTACCTTCCAACTCAAAGCATTCTAAGATTCTCCCTAGAAATGGCCCTGTTCTAAGGTCTGCCTTAGCTCCCTCCACAAAAAAAGGAACTTCAGACACCACAGATGAAGCTCAACCCCTCCCTCCCCCCACGCACAGAACCCAAACTTTTCCCAGAATGAGACAGGCCATTGACAAGGATCCCCCAGGCTCTCCTCCTCAGGCTCACTCCTCTAAGGACAGACCATGAGAAGTGATGCTGAGTCTGCACTTCTTTCTCTCTCCACTTTTCCCACATCTGGAACACCATAACCATGCTGCCTGCTGCATACTAAGTGAGCACGTCCAGACTCAGAGCTTGCACCAGCAGAACCTGGTTCTGTCTGCATTACCAACAGAAGGCCCCCAGTGTGACCCCCTCCAGAGAGGGTCCTGTGGGGTCTGTCCTCATACTGGGAGCTCACAGCTGGCCCGACTTGTGGAGATCCTGACCTCTCCTCCCCCAGTGCATCTCGGCCCAGAGCTGCCTTGGCTTACTGGGAAATTCCTTCATCTTTAATTTTCCCTGTCCCGAAGATTTACTGGTTTAAGGCAAGCTCAGAGCCCAAATCCTGCCGATCAGCAGCAGCTTAATCAAGGGGTTCTGCGCACCCAGCTGCTGTGCGGCGATGGGCACAACCCTGAAGGCAGTCTGGGATGAGGGCAGGGGGATGCAGAAGCAGCGGCAAGGCCCCAGGTTTCACAACAAACATGTAAAGGAGGGGTTGGGATGGCCGAGTGCTGGCACGGGGCCGCTGCAGGGGTGTGTGGCTCCTCTGAGATGGGACAACAGGGAGGGGGGCTGGAGTTCAGCATCTCGTCCAGAAAAAAAGTGTTTAAATCTTCAGTGTCCAATTAGTGGACAGCAATCACGGAAAGGTTTAATTAGAGCCTCGTAGAAAGCCCCAGCTCAAAAGCCTCTGCCCCCCTAGGAGTAAACCGAATCTAATTAAGAGGAAAGACTGCTTTAATGCAAATAGAAACGCAGCCATCTGCCCTGTTCAAAATCCCAGCAGCGCAAAACTGGAGATTTTGCTAAATCCTTCTGTTACAAAACCCAGAACGTGATTGAATGTGGGGACGTCACCGGTGTCCTGGTGGGAGGGGCACACAAGGAGCACCGTGCCCATGGTGTCCCCATGTGCCACACACTCGGGTGCCAGGGGAGGGCACAGAGCTGTCACCCACAGCGGCGCATGGGACTGAGAAGCCTCTGCCCCCCAAATGGTTCCCCCGAGGCTTCCCCTCTCCCTTCTCCCCCAGCCCTATCCTGCAGCAGGGATGGAGCAGCCCTCGCTCTGCGCAGCCCCGGGCTCCAACCCCCCCGTGGGCAGTGCCAGGCACCTGGGCACCGCTCTCGCCCCGCAGCCCTTCGCTGTGCTCCCAGACAAAGCAGCTGTCAGCTCTGCTTCGTGCCGATGCGTAGCCCTATTCTTGAGCCTGCTGCTCTGTGGCTCAGCCCATGGAGTGCAGCGCCGTGAGGCACTCCTGCCTGTGCCACCGCTCATTTCCATTGATTTCCATGGGATTGCTATTTTTAGGACAGGGCTGTGCCCTCACTCTCCTTCTGCTATTCATCCCTGGTGAGAAGCAGCCATCCCAGCCCCCAGCATCCCCACTGCCCTTGCTGGGGCTCCCCGGTGTGGTGGTGAGGCCAGGGAGACCCACGGGGCTGTTCTGGGAGGTGCTGCCCTGGCTGCTGCGTGCTGGAGGCAGTGTTATTTGTAGCTGCAGGGAGTCCCCGAGCGTGGGTGCACATGATGGGCAGCAGCTGAACCTGGGGAGGGGTGGTGCGGAGCCCATGCTGGGTTTAGGAGCCCCTGGGGCCCAGCCCACTGCTGTTGCTCCCACCATTACCTTCCACTTTCCACTTCTCAGTCTCTCGGTGCTCATCTGTGAAGGTGGGTGCAGGGGAATCCTCTGCTTTGTGCCGACTCTGGGGACAGCCTGTGATGTCCAAACATGCTGAGCGTGCCTCCCGCGGTGTTCTCCTGCCCACGGCCATTCTGTGCCTGCGGCCTGAGTCACAGAGCTGAATTCCCTTCAATTCATTCATTTTGCCAAGATATCGAAGCCCGTTGAATTTGACAGGACCCTGATAAGGGAGCACAATTGAGTACAAAACCACGCTGTAGCTGCAAAAAAGGCTGAGCATCACCAATTCCCCCGGTCCAGAGCATCCCCTGAGCACGCATGCCCTGCAGACAGCTGGGGCTGGTGGGGAGAGGGGGGACAAGAGGCTGTTTTAAGTGAAAAATGAGAATTTCCAGCAGGTCTCTGAGCACCTGTGTGTGCAGGGTGGGCAGCAGAACCCCCTCATCACCCCCCTCTGTTTGCATTTCCCAGCACATTGCTGCCGGCGTTTGGGAAAGGTCGGGCTGACAGCGTGTGCAGAGGTTCTTCAGGGACACAGGGTGGGCTGGGGACAAGCAGGGAGAGGGAATTGCTTGTGACAGGGGATGTGACGTGCTGCTGGGAGCATGCAAGATGGTTGCTGCGCCCTGCCTTTTCCCAGTGAGCTCTTGGCACAGCGGGATGCCGGATGTGCCCTGCATCCCACGGTGTCTCTTGCTCACCCTGTGAGGTCCTGGGACACAGAGCCCTGTCTCGGTGTTCCCTTCCCCCCTCACATCACCCTTTGCTCACTCCCTCACAGCTCTCTGCCTGGTGCTGGGCTGCATGATCTTCCCCGACGGCTGGGATGCAGAGACCATCCGGGACATGTGCGGGGAGAAGACGGGGAAGTACTCCCTGGGCGACTGCTCCGTGCGCTGGGCTTACATCCTGGCCATCATCGGCATCCTCAATGCCCTCATCCTCTCCTTCCTGGCCTTCGTCCTCGGCAACCGGCAGAACGACCTGCTGCACGAGGAGCTCAAGACAGAGAGCAAAGGTGGGCGCTGTGCTGCAGGGTGGGAACGCCACGGGGTGGTGATGGGGACCCCGTGCTGCAGCGTGGCCGTAGGAGGGTCCCACTGAGCCTCTGGGGCCATCGAAACACGGGGCAAGCCCAAGCAGTGACCGGGCTGGGGCAGGAGGGCACGGGCAGCCGAGCCCCTCCGCAGTGGCACTGCACCACTGATGCTTTCTCTTTATGTTTTGACAGATTTTGTCGGCACCGCGGTAAGTGCTGAGTTTCAGCATCCCGTCCCCTACTCCTGCGTGGCGTGTCTGGGTGCGACCGCGCTGGGTGGCCCCATGTGGATGGGAAATAAGTGGGGGCGGCAGGTTTGAGGCATGCACGTGCATGGCACAAATGACTGCGGCCACCCGTACCGCCCTCGGGCGCCCGTACCCAACGCGCTGTGCTCTCCCTGCAGAGGATATAAGGCCGAGCACCCGCAGCAGGACCTCATCCCGCGGCCGGCAGCCTGGGCGCTCCCTCCCCGTCCTGCCTTTCATCTGCTGCCGGCGGCCACGCGGCGCTCCGGGCCCCACCGCCCGCACCGGGGCCGTGCCGGCCGCCTGCCGTGCCCACGTCCACACTGACACCGCCATCCCACGCACCCCACCGGCCCCGCACCTCCGCCGCCGTCGAGGGAGGATGCCCCAAACCTGCTTCATCTGAGAGCGGCAGTTTTGTTTCAAGGGAAAAAAAAAACAAAAAACAGTCTCCAAGTTTTTAAACAGATTTCTACATCCCCGGGACTCCGGACCCGCCACCTCCCACCCCAGCGCGCCCCGTGACACCCTGCGCTGGCTGCTCCGGGCCCCAGCACCCTCCCCGCTCCCATTTTGTACAGCTTCGTGATCCTGTCTCCATGGCCGGGGAGCCCTGTGGCTGGGATGGGGCCCGCCCGTACTTTTACATGTAAATTAATATTCTCTAAACAGGGTAAAGTGACTCGAGCCCTCTCGCCCTCCCCCCCCCCGCCCGGCAGCGCAGCCCCAGGACCGCGTGCTTTCCAGTGCTGCCGGGGCCGCAGGCTGCCGCTCGCTCCATCCCGGGCGTGGGGACCGCAAGGGCCTCGCTGCCGCCGGCTGCCGCGCCGCCCGATCCGCACCACCGCTGAATGTAAAGCCCCGGTAAGTGGGAGCAGCCGGAAATACAAAACCCCCCCGGGCGGGTGCAGGAAGAAACCCCCTCGTCCAGCCCCAGCCGCTGCCAAACCTCCCCATCCCCATACGGTGCTTTATCTCCACTGGTGACAGCGAGGCTCTCCCCGCCACGCGGCTCCTACCCGTGGCTCGGCTCGCATCGCCGTCCCGGCCGCGTGCCCGGCTGCGGCTCACCGGCACGGGGCAGCCGAAGGACTCGGGCACGGGCAGCCGAAGCCCGGCCGCGGCTCTGCTGGCCAGACCGGCTCGTGGGCTTCCCCGGGCGCCCGCCGCAGCCCTCACGATGCAATAAAGTCCTCAGCAGCGGCCGCGTCTCAGTGCCGGTAGCCGGGGGCCGTTGGCAGGGGCACCCGGCTGCGGGTAGGGCTCCGGGAGGGCGAGGACGGGAACGGGGCCGCCGGTGGGAACGCGGAGGTGGGCGATCGCTGTGGGGATGAGGCGATGAAGGGCCGTGCGGGACCCGCTGCCGGGGCTGGCGGAGCCGGTAAGTCGCGCCCTGAGGCCCCGCGGGGTGGCAGTGAGGGACCGAGCCGTGCCGGGACACCGAGCGGCAGCCCGGGGACCCCAGGATGCGGCGGGGATCGGCGCTTCCTTGCCGGCAGCCGCCGCCCGCCATCGCCCCGCGGCCCATCGCTGAATTGGAAAACCGAGAAAATCAGTGGAGAAAGGAATACAGTAGCTGTAATATATCTGTATTTTAGTACAAAGTTTGATACGGTGTTTCACAAAACCTTATTGAAAAATATAATTCAAACCAGACGAGCTCTGAGCCCCGTGGTGTGGTGCGGAGCGGGACCTGCGCCGGCTGCAACAACGTGGGGGGGGCGGGGAAAGGTCTGCCTTTCCCACCGGGCTGGGGGTCGGGGTCGGCACCAGGGCGAGAAGCAGGGTTTGCTGCTGCCCGAGCTGTGCAGAGGTCGGGCTCGGCTGAAGGACCTGCCTGCTGCCTGCGGTGCCGCCAGGTGACAAAGAACTTTCTGCGCTGGAGGTGTTGGGCACCTCGCGCTTCCCAGCCGAGGTGTGGCTTCACTCCAGGCCCAGCTCAGGCTTCCTAAGGAAAAGGCAAGCCACGGTAAAACTGGGCGTCAGCGCACCAGAAAACCGCTGGTGAAAAGCACCGAACTAACGCCCTAAAACGGGCTCTGAAGGAGGTAATGCTGGCACAATCCTCCACCGATGGCCTCCTCCCCAAACGCGGCTTTTGTCCTCTTACCGAGCTCAGCACAGAACGCTTGTCACAGCCAGGAACCTCTGGGAACCGCCCTCTCCTCAACAACTGGGGCTTCCCAAAGCAGCACAGCACCTGGCTTTGGTTGAAATACGGGCACAGGGGAGAGCACGGGGTTGGGAAGGAGCCGCATCGCACAGCCGCCCTGCGGCAGGCAGGTGGGAGCGCCGACAGACACCTGCACAGCATTCAGGGCGGTGGGAAAAGCAGGGAATTTCAGAAACGCTGGGTTTTCGAGTTAAGTATTTTTATTATCAAAATTATTACATCTCTTGTGAAAGTTCAAATGTTACAGCACGGTGTAAAAACTCCACTAGAGTAAGAAGCTACAGCCCCCACCTTTCCAAGAGCTTTCCAGGGTCCCTCCCTCCTACCCCGCTGTGACCAGAGGCGCCGGTGCCTGGGCACGGAGCTGCCCCGGCCCCCTCCTGCCGCCCTGCAGGGCAGAGCCTGCCTGCCCCGTGCTGCTCATAGCAAGGAAGGGGAGGCTGCACACCCAGGGCTAAGCCGAGCGAAGTTTACACCTAATTTTATACAGTATACAGACACCCAACTGCAGGGTGACAAGTTCCATCCCAACATGCTCACAGCCAGACAGTGTGAGAAAGTTAACTCTTTGATTCAATATTTTAAAAGTCTCCCCTAGGTTGAACAAACACCTGATTTCAATTGTGAATTAGAGAAACCTGTAACAGTCCTAAAAAAGAAACAAAACGAAACGAAACAAAAAAAAAGAAGACTGTGCATCTGAAAAGACAGGGGAGACAGACTCACAGCATCATGTTATCCAAGAGGAAGGAGAAGTTCCACTGCAGCACCAGGGATGACACCTGTCGTATATTAGCTAACCTACTATGGTTATAACTGAATATAAAATTAGATAAATAAAAACACGCCCGATATTACAGTAAACAAGTGAGAAAGAAGCTGGCAATCTTATGGAATCGAGCAGACAGCGCACTGTGCTCGGGCTGGCTCCCCCCGCTCGGCAGACAGGTTGAGGGACGTCCATCCACGCGCCACCCGCACACTGAGGTCCCCCCGGCACGTCGCAGCCCCGGCCCAGCACCGTGATCCTCCTGGCAGCTGCTCAGCCCTCTGCCAGCCCCCAGCACACCACAGCATCGCCACTGCGTGGCTCGGCGGGGCCCCTGACCCCCGCGTGTCTGCAGCACCGCTCAGATCCCTCCACCCCTCGCAGCGCTGCGCCCCACGCGGTGGCAGCACGCCCCAGCTCCTCTGCAGCAATGGGCACAACGCGCCCCCGCTCCCTGCTCCCGCTCCCTGCTGCTCGTTCACATTGGTGGAGACTCGTCCTGGAAATGCTCTGACTGCAGCAGCCGTCGCCCGGCCCAAGGCAGCAGTGTGCACTCATCTGCTTGTGACTGGAATGATCGTAACGGATTAAAGCCCTCCCCAGAACGCACTGAGAACCTGACCTATAAAGAGAGCTTTGGGATTGGAGTTAAACTTACCCAATGATTTCTTTAAACTGCATTTGTATCAAAACAGACGTCCGTACTGCATGAGTGACTATGGCCATGGGCACGGACAAGGGACAGAGGCTGCACCACAGTCATTGCACTTGAACCATTTGCTTTTTTTTGTTTTCTTTTCTTTTCTTTTTTTTTTTCTTTTTTTTTTCCTTTTGCAATGTACTCACACATCAGGGAACAGCTTTGCTACAGTCTCTGCCTCAGAGAAATCTGCTTTCTCATGCAAGGCCAGAGGCCAATACTGCTCACAAATCTCACCCGTGCATTCAGACCTCAGCCTCTGACCCCCGGCACCCAGCCTCGGGTGCGACCTCCCAACACCGGCCCAGGAGCCACTTCCAGCAGTAACTGGAAGGAGCTGTGGGGCAGTTTTGTTCCTCCTGGAGTCCAAGCAGCCCTAGGAAAGTCCTGTTTGAGTCTTTACTCCAGAACCTTGAATCTGCTGCAGTCTGTACTGATGGACGCTGCTGCCCCCTCGGTGTGGGTAGTGTTGTGCACTGGAAATCACCGCCCCCCGGGAGCCCTGGTAGAGAACTGACTGCCCAGAGCTCGGAAGGCTGATAGTCCGCAAGTCTGACTGTAGTGACCTGGAGCTTTGGGGGGCTGAGGTGGAGCTGGACGCTCCTGTGCAGGGCTGAGAGCCAGACTCTGAGGAAAGAGAGTCCACAGCCATTTGCTGTGCTGGGCTGGCAGCAGCTGGGCAGCTCTTCTTCAGGAGGCTGCTGCTGGCACTGCCGGAGTGCTGCTGGCTGCTGTAATACCCCGAATTCCCTGCAAACAGGGCAGAGGAGTCTGTGGAGACCAAGTGGGCAGGGCTGGAGTACGAGGAAGAGGAGAGGGACGTTTCTGAGGAACTGTGGGAGAGGCTGTGTCCTGTCCTCTGTGCTGCCGCTCGGTAGCTGTAGCCAGGAGAAGGAGTCAGGTGTCCTCTGTAGGGGGAGGAGCTCTGCTGGAGAAGGGTCTGCGACTCTGCCTGCGGACTGTCAGACTGCAGGAGCTGAACATGTTGGTGGGAGAAAAAGGAAAAGACATCAGACACAGTTCCCTATGTCCTACCTCATCATACTCTAGCTGCTTGGTACATCAGGACTGGCAATAACTGACAGCTTCCTGCTAATGCTGTCTAAAGCTTTACTTCTGAATGGGCAGATAACAAATGGCAGAATTTACCTGGTAGCTGTATCGAGAAGGACTGTAAACTGCTGGTCCTTTGTGGGCTTCTGGAGTGTCTCCTCCTGCTGTATCTGCAATGCACAGCACAGGCAACGTGTTACACTTCACCCCTGGACTGAGGTCACCATGGTTCCCTCTCAAGTGACACCTGCAAGCTGCAGCTGTCTTGTTCTGCCTCCAGCTACAGCTGAGACCAGAGCGGCTCCTCCGTCATTGGCCTTTTGGAAGCTGAAGAACCCTAACAGAAGGCAGTTGTAAACATTCATGTGACTCACAGCAGCCACACACAGTAGGCACTGCTGCTCCCCTTACACCGACTCTGGTTTAGTGCAAGGCTTACTTCTCTTGACCCAGCTTATCTGAATGGCTGTATCAGTGACAGCACGCAGGCTGTGTGTGCTCCTGGGGCTTTCCAGAAGGACACAAGAGGCAGAAGACAGTTTCTAAGGACTCAGCAGCTCTCCACTCGATTCTGGCCATAGGCCCTCACTGGCTAGTTACAGCTGGAGAAATAAAACTACCCCTTCTTAGATGGGCTGTCAGCAGGCTCCTGCCACTGGCTCTCCTCAAAGGCAGATCCAGGCACTGCCCAAGACTGAAGTCCCACGCTGCCAAGGCTGACTGCACCTCTGCTGCCATGCTGGGGAACATGCTTCACAAGCCAGCGGGCTGTTCCAAACCAGCTTACCCTTAAATCTCAGAAAATGCTGCCCAAGATGGTGAAAAGGTGTGACTGAAGGGGTAACAGCAGCACAGTACACACTGATGCATCACTGCTACATGAGAGAGAAAAAGGAATAAGCTTTTTCTTAGCAGAGCAAGCCCTTCCAACGCACTGATCCTAGAGGGCAGGCGAGTTTTTTTGTCCCAGCAAATAACTGAACCTCAACTGAGACAGACAAAAAAATACGTTCAGCAAGTGACCCAGTCACTCTGACCTGTGTGTTCTGTTGCCACTACTATAACCATGGGATTTAGCAGTGACTGTGCTTTGTTTCGGAGCGAGGGAAACCAGTGGGACCGTAAGATTTCACACCAGATTTCTGATGTTGCAGCCTGATGAGATGGAGCTGTTTATCCGCAGCATCTCAGGGGTTCTCAGCAGCAGCGTTTGAAATGCCTTGCTGAAACAGTGCTGGTGTTGGTATCAAATTTACATGACGGATGTCTCTCACTCCTGAAACAGGACACGCTGCATCAGCCTGCTCTGTCTGTCTGCCAGACGCACTGGCATGAGCAGCAGTGCCAGCAGTGCCCATGGCTGTGTTGTGGTCGTCCTGTGCTACATCATGGCTGCTGGCACAGCCGAACAGAACCTGGATGGAATTGTCTTCTGTGCTGCTGAGGCTCAGGCATCTCTCCTCTGGGCACAAGACCTGCACAGAGGCCGAAGCTTCCACCACATATCCTGTGCCACCTTCCATTTCCTGAAACCACATCCAAAGCACCAAGCAGCTCTTTGCTGCAGGTGGCATTCTGAGTACCGCACTGCAGAAAGGCAAAGCTTGCAGTCAAGGCATGTTTTGTTAAGCAGTGCCGCACAGAAGAGACTAACTATTCAAGCCAGGAGATCAGAAGTTGAATCAGAAGAAATCTAAAGATTTCAGAAGAAATTGTTTCTTAAAAGGCCAATTACACAAACAGTGCTGCAGGTACCAGACGCAGTGTTCACACACAAAATAATCCTTGGGGAGTGAAGGCTACCTGGAGAGTCTGAATTACAAAAGGTGAATAAACTGTGAACTTTCCTGAATTTGCTTCATGCAATCTTAACAAGACGAAGCCAACACTTCCCTCTACAATTTCTTAATACCTGCACAAGGAAGAAGGATACAAAGTAGGAGTGCTTCTTTTCCACTTCCATTGGAATGAGAAAGACACAAAAGAGAATTACAGTTGGGTCCCATTAAATCAGTGGAATTTTGGTAAGTCCCAAGAAAGTCTCTTAAGACTACATGAAGAAAATGCATTGAAAGGAGATCCTCCAGAGAGATCCAGATCCCTACCACAGATCATCAGCAAGCTGTAACCAAGTCAGTGAGGGAGCCCTTAATAGTTCTCAACAGTGAAGAAGCAGAGATCAGTAGCAGTACAGACTAGGTTATTTAAACATGATGATCCATCATCATAAATCACTTGGGAGAGCAGGGTTACACACTGGGCACTACCTGTTAGGAAAAACAGCAGTCGTATTCAACGGGGACTGTGAAATAAATAGAAGACAAATAACTCCATATCACAGCTAAGAAATCGGGCAATGATGAAGTGATCTGCCCATCTTACAGGAAGTCACAACTGACCTTTAATCTCAAGTGGATAACAGGGGGGTGTAAGCTCAGCTCAAGTCACACGCACTCACTGACCCTGTGTGCTGCCCAGTGAGAACAACCCATTAGTCACAGAAGGAAGGAACAGCAAGGCAGAACTGGGTTCATCTCAGTGAATAAGTGTGTCTCACAGAACTGACAAGCATCACAACTCAAGGAATCAAGTAACTTCAAAACAGAGATGAAGTAAGCTATGGAAGCTACATTAGCTCTTACCCCTGCCTGAAGCAAACATGCATTTTAGCAACGGTACATTTATCTAAATGTTCAGCCAACTAGAATTGTTAAGGTACCAGGGTACCACAATACCCTCATATTCCCAGCACACAGGTGCAATTGAGGCAGCGCCAGTTAACTCCTCTATCCAAGGGCAAAGAAGCTGTCACTGCCAGAGCCAAAATACAGGTGATCTTGAATCCAAACTCTGGATAGAACTGGACACCTTCCAGGTCTAACAGGAGACCTTTACAGGCTCAGGCAATATCATCCAACAACAAAGTACAGTTTGCAGAAGGCCTTTATCAGGCGCTGGTGATGCTGGAGATGAAGGTACAAACGACTTCATAGGCAAGTTTACAAAGCTGAGCCCATTATTTCCCCACCAACAAGGAACTCAGAAGCTCCTCCTACCTGCATCTCTCTCAACAGCACTGTCACAGGTAGGTGAGGATTCATTTCTCTGGGACACCTTTGCTCCACTTCGTAGCACCTTCTCCAGAATACCTCGGCCCTCTCGAAGCCTCTCCACTGACGTTGGGACCATCCTGCAACAAACAAAGCAGTAACAGCTGAGGACTGCTATTACACAGTTGAGATCAATGTGACCAACGCACAAGGGGCTGGGGGCTCTGGGTGTAATTGCAAGACAGATTTGTCTTTGAAGTCTCAAAGATTTCTACTGAAATTTACTGATGTGAAGTTATTGCAGCTGCAAACCTATACTGTGGAATGGAGGGATCAGAGAATACCAGCTCTCTAAGACAGAGGAGGAATAATAAAAGTCTGCTCTGCTTTTGCAACACAAATAAGCTCCTGTGGAATTTTAGACTGTTCATCACTGGCTACTATGATAGTGCTGCCCTGAGAAAAACAAGATCTTTGATCAGAAGGATGCTGTAAACATTCAGCTCAGTAGATCACCTGATTACAGGACACTCTGTCCCAGAAAGTTGTTTCAAGATTCAACAGCATTCTGAAAACCTATTGTTGTCTTAAAATTATGTGTAGTTATTTTACATAGATTAATTATATTCAAACTAAAAAGAAGGAAAGCCAGTATCTTATGATAATAAAATGTCAACATAGTAGTCAGATCATGCGCTGTTCCTGGAGCAGAGCTACCGTGGTCATTCTGTCCATTATTGCTACTTTGTCCCATTCATTTTGTGTCTCAACATTGGTGCTAGACCTCATTTCATCATTTGTTACAAGCATTTGGTCTAAAGCTGGAAAACAGAGGTGAAGTGGCTTTCCTAGAGCCAATCTACAGAAGCGGAGCCACTGACACAGCCCGGATCCCTGCCACGCACCTACCATGCACTGGACCATCCAAACCTCTTTAAAGGCATGTGTTTTAACCTGTAAAATAGTAGCACTTCCATCAGGGATTCATGATGCCTTATCCCAGACACTGAAAAATGTGTGCCTTAAAAATGCCCCAATGTTACATAATTATCTTCAAACATTACACCAAACACACTGCATATCATGCAAATATGCAGTCTAAGAATGTATGTCCTGTATTTCATATTTGTAAAGATATATTAAAGACTGTGCTTTACATTAGCTTTTAAAAATTTATTTAATAGCCCAGCTATTGAAGTTCACCCCTCACTGAAGCAGAAGGGAGAAGGGGCCACAGTTTACACCTCATGGAGGTGAATGGGGTGAGGGGGTGAATTCACACCTTCGTTGCTGCTATTGTTTTGCTGGAGACAGTTTTCTGCAAGGCTGGGTTTACTGGGCAGCAGCACATCTGTTTACATTGTGATGGCTGTGTCTTGGCAACTGAAAGAGACAGAAACTTAATTTTTTTTAAATGAAAGCTGTTGGCAAATAGTGCAGAATTCAGCAAAAATCTGGACAAATGAAAATCAAGGCATGAAGTTTTAGATCCCACCATTTTCTTCTGTCCCTTGTATTACACTAGTGTGAATGTCTGGAAATGTATCAGAAATCTAAGTGCCCTGAGCTGAAGGTGAGACTAGATCTCAAGTTTAACTCTGTAACACACAGCTTCTAATACCTGCTTCTTTTTGAAGTGGAAGGGGACCATAAGACCCTAAGGGGCCTTGCCCACTAGAAGACAGAAGAACAGGGATTAAAAAAGCACAGGTGCTTAATCCTATTTCAAAACACATCAGCACGGCTTCAACTTTTACATTCAGAGTCCTATGACAATACCATATTGAATCCCACAACTCTTGAAATCGTGTGATAAACTGAAGCCAGAGAATCTGCTGAGGAGGAGCCGATGAAGCAAACAGAACAGAAAGCCCCACACTGGGGCAAGGTCACCATAGGCACTTCATCTCCAACTAAGATTTTTTTCTCATTCAGCTGGATTTTTCTTTTTGCTGGCAGAAAGAAGTGGCATGGGAGGAAAAGGGCAGGTGATAACAGCACTTGCACAAAGTAGTCATGAACTAATCATCGGCTGACTGTCCCAGCTGCTGTCAGTCCGACACCTGGCAGAAGGCAGACAGACTGCTATCACAAGATCAGTTATTTCTCTGAAATTTTCACTGCAAGAGTCTGGATATTTGGGGTGGGGAAGGTCTGTAAAAAGGAAGAAAGCACATCTCATGATTCCTGTAAAGTCATCCAAACCGGTGTTTCTCAGATACTATCAACCTCACACTTCCTGCAGTCTTCAGCACTGCTCAGCCTCTTCTCCCTTCCCAGCCCCTGCCACGGCACACGCAGTGACACAGGTGCACCTGTGCCATGTGAGTGCTACCCATGGCCTGCCTTTACACCTGCACTCTCCACAAACAGACCATGAAGAAAAGGCAGCAAAGCCACTGTACTGCATCACTTCAGCGAGCAGAATTCTAAATCCCAACCATCACCATGTATACAGACCATGTGCACAGACAAGGAAAGGCTGGATGTTGTGTTGAGGGACATGGTTTAGTGGGAGCTATTGGGAATAGGTGAATGGTTGGACTGAATGATCTTTTAGGTCTTTTCCAACCTTGGTGATTCTATGATTCTATGACTACAACTCAATACTCTGCATTTCAGCACAGCACTGCTTCATTTTAGTGATCAGGCATTACTATTAAAAGTCTTTGAAAACCAGCATTTCCCCATGTTAAATCTTCACACAGTAACACAGCAGGGAGGTTTTTTTACACTTTGGGCAAACTAACTGCAGCCTGGTAACTGCACTTCAAAGCTATTTGTGCAAAGCACAGGAAAGCTGAGGCTGTTCCACTGTCCCTGCTTCTCACACCAACGCGAGGCTGTGGAGGGCTCCACCACCCTTCTGAAAAAAACAACCTTGTATCACGTACATCTAAAAGAGTGGAAATTCAGCAACAAAAGACCTTTTAACCTAGACTAGATTAAATTCTCATTACAAGTTAAGTCCTTCAAACTTAGGCCCTTAAAAGGAAACTGGTGGAAGAGAGAACTGTTTGACTTCATCTTTCAAGGCAGATTTTTGATATCTAAACTAAGAACCAAAGGGCATGCTGAGAAGGCTGCTGGTATTCTTCAGTATAACAATTAAGAAAGAGAACTATGCCAGGACACCCAACAGAATCCGTCCCACTGCAGTTACAGGACAACAGAAATGCCCTGCTTCCTCCCCCCTGAGTCTGGTTCATCTCTGCAGAGCAGTCTGAGCCTTGCTTGGAGGGATAACACTCACCACCTGCTGCTGATGTTCTCCTGGGATTTGCAGAGTGATGTTGAGGAACTAGTCCCCCTTGAGTCTGGTGGGCTGATGTCCTCTACGTGAGGCAGGGAAGGATGAGAAGGGGAGAAGCCACTTTGTGGGGAGGACGGGGTTCGTACTACAGAGCCTGGCAGGCTGCTGGCATCTGTGTCAGTCCCAGAACCGCTGCTGCCCTGCCGGGTAGGAGTCCCTGCGCAGCGCACTGAATCGCCTCCCTCCTTGGCTTCCTGCTTCCTCTTGCGGTATTCCAGCAGAGATACCTGCAAGGAAAGTACAGCTATGAGTCAGGGAAAGCAAGGGACAAGGTGAGGGGAAAGAACACGCCTACACATCATTTCAAGAATTGTTTCTCTTTGCAGATAAAACTTTACAAGTTACATTGGGATTATAAATCTTCCTGAATCTGCAGGCAATCTGGAGAAAGAGCTAAATGATGCAAATTTGGACCACTGCCCCACTTACCCACATTTACAACTGGTACTTCACAAGAAATATATGGCTGGTTTGCTTCTCAAATTTCACACTGCTTCTCACCTCCTTCACCACTCCACGGTTCGTGACATAACACAATGCAGATCTGTACACCTGTACATCTCAGAAACCTGAGAATAAGAGCCTTCTTCACTGAACTGATTTTCAGAGAGTTCTGTTCACCATTTCAGCCACACTGAACTGTGTGGGGGACCTGTGATTGGCAGAGCTCAGCACAGAATTCCAGCCTGCTTAGGGCAGGTTCACACTATGGTGGTTCACCACTCAGTGTTGCACACTTTCAACATTATCACTTAAGTAAATTATATTCCTCTAATAGAGATGGTTTATATTTTGTGCAAATCAGTCCCAGATTTGTAAAAGGCACAGACTAAAGTATCCCATGATGCTGTCTTGCAACACAGGACAGCAAGACCAAAACCACGCAAGTATTTCCAGCTGAGCGCTTACCTTTCTGCATGCCTCCCCTTATGATGAGGCACAGTGCCTCATGAAAGACTTGCAGAAGGAAACTGCTGAAGAATTTAACAAGTACAGTTCAATGTCTGCATACAAGTCTTTACAATGTTAAACTGCTGAACAGGGTATTTCCAGAAGTAACTCAATGGATGAAATTTTTAAGATAAGCGTAACCGAAAAACCAACCAACCATAAAAAAGATCTTCCAGACACCTGGACACTTGACCCAACTTGCCATACTTGCCAGCAAAGTCTGAGCACAGGGTAAGACACTGATAAATATCTGCACAAGTGTACGTTTATCTGTCCTATCAGCATCTGTTTTTATCACAGCAATGCCTGATTATCACTTCTACTCAGTTTTAGCCCCCTGTGGATCACTGGCTTACTACTAGAAACCAGTACTCACTCACTTTGTATTAAACAATACTCCCATGCTTCTAGTTTCAAAGTGCTAAAATTTATTAAGAATCTTCACTTACTTTTCCTGCGATGCTGCTACCTTCCCATATTATTAAGCCTTCCCAGCAAACAGCCCATATTTTCTTTCTAAATGTTGGGCTCTCCTTCCAAGTAATGCCTCCACCAATAAAACAAGTTGCACTTTGTTATTACTCTGCCTCTTGCCTCTCTTTAACAACTGTTTATGAAGGCTACCAGCACCACATGTCCCTTTCTGTGCTCCCCAAAAAGGTATTTCTGATGTGAGTTGGTCACATCAACTCTCACACCAGGATCTTGCCTAAATGGTCACTCCCTCTCTTTTAACGACTTTACTGATTCTGCCCAGGCATTGGACACCTGGATTACTTGCCAAGTTTATTTTAGTTATATTCCATTAAAAAAAAAAGAAAAAAAAAAAAAAAGCTTCATTTTTCCCTGCATGCCTTCCCCACAGTGAAAGAATTTCTGCAGTCCCAGCATCTCTCCTACAAGAATACTCGCCTTCTTCCTTTGTGGTGGGTTCTGGGGAGCAGATCGGACGCCTTCACAAGCCCTCTCGCCGCAGGGAGACATGGATCCATGCGCTGCCTCTTTAAGCAGTCCTGACTCATGTCTGCTGAAATATCCTTCAGAAGGAGAGCTGCAGCATCCTGCTTCCGAATTCACTGGCTTCCTGTCTCCCAGACACGCAGATCCCCGCAACAAGCCATCCACACGTGGCATAGCGTTCAATGGGGAAAAGGCATACATTAAATTAAACTCTGTCCGAAAAGCCTGATCAGAGCTTCGTAGCAGCATCTGTGCTTCCCCACTTTTTCCTGGGAAGTTTGTCTCTGAAGTAGAGTTTATGGAAGGTTGTGGAGCCAGATCAGAGGATCCAAAGCTGAGCAGCGACGGCCGTTCCGGGCAGGTGTTTGCACTGGAATCCACGTCAGATCGGAGGCAGAGCTACAAAATCCAGGAAGGCCACAGGATGGGGTGGGAAGTCAGGAAAAGGATCAGGATCAGGCAGGGATGGGGAGAGAAACTTCAGTCAGAAAACATTCTGTACAATGCGAACTTCCTGCTTTCCAGCTTTTTGTTTTTAATCACCCTCTTGACACTGTGCTGCACTGTTCTGTTTGTTCTAGAAGGGAATGACTGGCACTAAATAGTAATCCAGTTTAGCTGCCTAGTCCAAGATGCCCTTTCTCCCTTTAAAAGTCTTAATGCAGCAGAGGGCAAGACTCAGCATTATCCCCTGTCCAGTCAATGAAGGGAAAAAAAAGCATCTTTGATCACCCGAAATGTCCCAAAGCTGACATTAACAGTTCATGCTAGCTAGGTTCGCTCTCAGGAAAAACAGAAGAGATTTGGTGTCCATCTGCTGTTTTATTGGCCAAGTTCTTGAATGCCCTAAGTCAACCACCACCGACTCCCTAACAATATGATGCCCAGAATCCCCAAAGCATTTGTTTTCACATCTCTTTCTCAGCAATCTCTAACAATAGTCCATTCATTAAATTTATACTGCGTTTCCACATTTTACATTTTCTAACAAAGGCGTAACAGCATCATCTTTGCACTGTCACAGTTTCTGAACACTAGGGGCTGACACAATGGTATATCCATTGTACTACTTTAAGTGCCAAAAAACCTCCCAGGCAAAGGAATAAATGATGCTCTCCTTCACCGTGTTGTCAGGATCTCAGACAATGAACATAACTGACACGTCTTCATGCTCTTTGCAGGACTACAGTGCTTAGCCAAAACACAGCAGCACCAGGCACCAGATCTGCCCCACTGCAGCTGCTGAAGTATTTTTCCCCTTGTATTACAGCCCCAGTAAGCTGCCACATTAGAGATGAATGCGTATTTTCCACACAGTTTCAGACTATTTCACCTCATGTTTCACAACAGGCCAGCAGCTAAATAAAGTACTAGTATCTCATGCTTCCTCAATGTTTTAAGACTGCAAGTGAACAAGACGTAAATCAAGGCTGAAAAGGGCAGGTCAGGTGCCCCTACCCTGCCTCCACAGGCTAGTCTAAATAACCAGCCAACACTTCCCTATTTCTTCCCCAGGTGTCCTTTTGCTGCTGCTTAGTAAGTATCACACAGCACTTGTTTCCTGGGCTGGGGCTGATGCTATTTCCAACCTCACACCTCTTGCCTACATCTCAGAACTGAGGTATACCAGGTCTTTACATGATCTGTTTCCTACCAACGTCAACAAACGAATAATAAATTCCAGTCTTCAGTTAATTTCATTTTGCTTTGTTTTCTCTCTTGCGATAATCCTGAAAAACCTGCTCAGTCTTATCGCAACTAACGCTCCACCCTTGTCCCCAGCAGCCCAAACTTCTCATCCCTCCCATCTCACTGAAGCCTCAAATAAACACCAGCACACACGCTCTTCATCTCAAACACAACCGAGGCAGTGATACCCACCTCAGGTGACATGGACTCGGGTCTATGCGCAGGGGAACTCTCAGGGGAGGATACGTTCTGAAGGGAGGGAAAGCATCTTGTTATTCACATAGCTAAGCAGTCCAGAAGCAAAATGAAGTCAATTAAAAACAAGCACAGAGGTTAGCAGTGGCTACTCTAAGCAAAGGCTATCCAGGAACTGGCCAACATTTAATGCTAACTCTGTCAAGTTCAGTGGTTTCTGTGGTTCTATGATCCTATGATTTCCCAGCAAGCCAGCAGTAGATCATCACCTGCTCACTCGAGGAGGCTTGTAAACCAATAAAAGAATCACTGTTGTTTCCTTCCCACCATGCTATACAGCCACAGGACTAAAGTACATTCTTTGGATGAGTTTATTTTGTGAGACATACTCTCTCAAGTTAGAATGAAGAACAGAATGAAACAGACGTGACATTACAATAGACTTGTTATGAGAGAGCTGCATTTAGAGAAATGCGGAAATTCGAACAAAGCTGCCTATGGTCTAGAGGGAAAGAAGGTAAATGGGGCAAGCACACAGAAACATAGTGCAATACAGGCTTCTAACACTGCAACCAACATGCTAAGGTGAGACTGAAAATCAGCGATTAGACTGTGGAGGTACACAGCAGTACTGCTCTGATCTGCCACCTCAACCACAGCAGAAGTAAGGACAATTTACAGTCCAGCTCTGTGCCTGAAACAGCCTTTCATCTCTCCTCAGCACTCCACAATCTTCCCTGCTGACCTCCACAGATATGCCTTTCAGACATCTTACAAAAAAGAGTTCTCAAAGAAAATAATCAGAAGCACACTAAGCTAAAAATACCACAAAGGACTTTTTGCAAAGCAGATGAGGGAGCAAAAGAGTCTCCAATATAGAGCAGTCTGTCACTGCACGGAATTATTTTTAATAGTTTTAAATGCAGAGTCTGAGCAGCAGACTTTTTTTTTGTTCAATTTTTTAAATGAAAATATGCAATACTATAAGCTAAAAATAAACTACAAACAGCACAATTCCTATTCACATAAAGAAATGCAACACAAAATGGAAGTGGAAAGTCCTGGCAGATATCTCTCACTCAGAGCTGAGAGCAAGGAAATCCACCTAAACAGCCTGCTCAGTACTTCTGCACATAAGGAAGCTGTCATGAAATCAAAGGCACAGAGTATTGACTTCCTACACCAGCAAGAAAAAGGAGAAATGAAGAACGCAGGGGAAAGTGATGTCAAATATTTCTACCATATTTTGGATGATTAAAATCTGTCGAGGGAAAAAGAAGCTGAGGATGTGTCAGACAGCCTATGGAAACTGGAGCACTGTTACATTCTTTGGAAGAGACATGGAGGACTGGGAACCATATGGGCAATGAGAGATGAAGGAGGGAAGATGACTGAAGAACACTGAAGAGCCTGCAAAATATAGAGCCATAGAAATGAAGAAAAGAACCAATCTAATGTTAATGATGGGACATGAGGGGAGGCTGGGCTGCTACAAGGTTTGAAATTTAATGGAGAAAGAAATTTGCTACAGACAGAAGTGGAGTAGAGGAAAAAGGCAGCAGTACTTGAGTGTGCCACCATAATGCTGCTCGGGAAGATAGTTGCATACTCAAAAAGGAAGGTGTGTCTAGTGCTACCTCTGTGGCATATCTTCCAGTTCCTCTCTTTTTGGCATTTCGAGCCTCCAGTTGGATTTACCTCAAACTGTAGTGGAGTATTGCAGCGACTAGCAGCCAGAGAAGGAATTGGTGAGAACATCACACCATAACCATTGCGACTTTCCTCCTCTCCTGGCACAGATGAGCAGGGCGTAGCCAGCTGTGGGCTCACTGAGCCAGGAACTGAAGGGATGGGAGGTGGAGGGGTGACAGGAGACAGAGGCCTCAGCAGCTTCTTAACGTTCTGCTCCATCAAGTAGCGAGACTTCCATTTCTTCAGGGGACTCAGCAAGTCTGAAAAGCAGAGTGAACTGAGGATAAGACTGGCCCACGAACAACTGCAAATCACACACCATCTCCTCTCCCTTGCTCCCAACCCAAATGGAGCCCATGAATCACCAACACTGTCATGAAAGAAAATATTTCAATTAGTAGAAAAGAAGCCCAGGAGGGAGCTGGGGGCATGGGAGCCAGGAGGGTCAGAAGGAAACGTCAGTGTCACTGCTATGAACAAATCACAGAGAGCAGTTTTCATTACTTGAACCCAGTAGTTCAAGTTCAACCCTATATGCAACATCAATACAGTTCAAACATATTTTACTCCCACAAAAGATTAATCCCTTTCTGTAATATCCTTTTTGATGTGCAGTTAAAAAAACCCAACAATTAAGTAAATCTTGCAGCTCAGTTGTTTGCTTCCTCGGGTATTGCTCAGGGATGTGCTTTTAATGGTTTTGGTGCTCTGGTCATTTCTCAGTAATTTAACTTTTCAATAATCACTTTCTTATTATCTGCATATTATCTAGCTTCCTGCCTGTCATTCTTGGAAAACTTATCACTGATCAGGTGGATCTTCTCAACTTCTTTCACTGCAGAAAGATTCAGGCAAAATACTTAACCATCCTGCTGCTTTTCTCACAGATTTGAGCTCCTCCATCTTTGACATTGATTTGCTCATTACATACACTCCTCTCAGACTTTGCTACATCTTTCTATAGTCAGCAGATATTTTGTCCACCTCACAGCATCCTGCTGAAAAGAGATTAAATTGTACTTCCCCTCCTACCACTGGACAAATGATTACATGACACTGGGGTCAATGACGCAAGATAAAGTGATTGTCTTTTCATAGGAAAATACTGAGAAATTTAACACGCGATGCTCAAAGCTAGAATGTGTCTACAGAAACCTGAATGAATGGCAAAGGAACATTCTCACCTGTCAGAAAGATGCACCATGAAGCAGCAGTACACATTAAGATGCCAACCTGTATAACTGCCTTTGTTATTCAGCAGCTTCCCCCGCTTCACTCAAGTGCCCTCATGGTGCTCAGCACTCACCTGTGTCATCTTTGCAGATGCTGGAAGAACTGCTGTTCTCGTTACTTTGGTACAGACATTGGGTTCTGTTCTCTTGTGGAGCTGGTGAGGTCTGAGTCATCCCCTCTTCCAGGGCTTGTTTGATCCAGCGCTGAAACAGAACGACACTACATAAACGTGCAACCCCTCCAGTGCCTTCTGTGCAATCCTGCAGGATGTACTTCAACTCCTACACCATGTGCAGTGGGGCACACTGCTCACAACATGAGATTACCTTCTTCACACATACTAACTGCTACTGCGATGGATCTGACTACGTGCTTCTGACGAAATGTATACTAGGGACAAGTCTTCAATAATAACAAAAGTAAAAAACAAAGAAACAAATTATAAATAAAATTAAAATAGCTGGCAGCCAAGATCTATTAGAAACAAGCTTCGTTAATAAAAATGAGTTGTCTGTTAAGGTATCTTAAAACCTTGTTTTTTGCAAAAAACTTGTTTCCTGCTAAGGAGCATGAGCACACTGCTTCACTAAGGCACATTAGAGCCTAATAGATTCTGCTCTAACAATTCCTCTGAGAAATGGCTGAGCTTAGTCACATAGTTCTTCCAGGACTGTGCTTGCTTCCAGGCAGAGAAAAAGAACAAAAACATCTGATAAAACACAAGCAGCAGTTTTCAAGGGGGTTGGAACAAAATAAAAAAAAGAAAAAGGCATCTTTTCTTCAGCTACTAATAAAAGAGATAAAAATCACGGTGGTCTTTAGAACATGGATGTGAACTTGAAGACTCATCAAATGAGCTGCTACAGTGGCTGTGCTAACTGCATGTCTTGATCCAAACCAACTCCTGATGGCAGGCAGGAAGCCTTCAGTTACTTTATTATAAAAAATAAATACAAAATGGAAAACAAAAAGCTAATTCAGCCAAATGACAGGAGCCAAATTACCCGAGAGATTCACTTCACAAGTCTTTTATGCTCAGAGAAAGGTTTAAGACCATAACTTTGCCTTCCAGTAACCCAGTTAGTTCTTCTGTGCATCAGCAATGTGTCTTATCAGTTACACACACGTAGTGCATGGTTCCTCAAGCTATCGTGGAAGCGTGTCAGAAACTCTGTGGTCACAACCCTCCAAGTGAAACAACTTTAAAGCGGAGATGAAGAGCAGGTAACAGGATCTATTCTGATGGCCTTCATTACCGTGCAGCAGACACTTTCTTTGTTCAAATCTATCTCAGTGAATTACACTGCAGCCACCACAAGGAGTGTGGGGTGCCAGCCAGTCATTGTGGAGCTCTGCTACCTCAAATGTGGCGTCTGATCTGCCAGCCAAGTCACTGTACGTGTGATGAATGTGAACATGTTACACAGTTCAGTTTCCCTGGTACAGGGAAGGTACAGACATTGGCATGCTTTGGACACAAGCTGAGATCAGCTTAGTTTTTCGGCACAGTTCTCTGTAGATTAAAGAAGAAGCCTACAGACAATCCAAGAAAATACACGTGATCCATTTGAGCAACCTTTACAAATCATCATTCCTGACTGAATAATCAAGAAGCAACAACAAAGATCAGATCATGGGAGAGTAATATCATCATCAAGTTCTGGACCATTTCTAAACCTTAGCTAGCTGAAAAGGAGGTCTTCCTTGTGAGAGCTTTCTGAACATTCCTGAGCACAAGAAGCAGACTATTTCCTACATCTCCAGGCTGTCAGTAGCAGTGATAAAAACACCAACTGCTAGCAAGCAGTCTTTTCTGTGGAAAAACTGGGGAACTCCTATAAAGGAGATGAAAATCCTTATTAGAGCAGTTATAAATTATTTTATTTCAGAAAGTAGAAATCTATTAAAAAATCTGCAACATAGGTTCTGGACACTGAATCCTGCAATGTTTCACTAATTATTTAGGTAACAGAACAGGCAGTGTGCTTAAGTTTTCAGATGATGCCAGCCTAGGAGGAACAAGAACATGCTAGAAGACAGCATTCAACATTTTCTTAGCAAACTGGGAAATGGATGGGAAAAAAAAGGACACAGCTCAATACAGACTAGAAGAAAATACCATACAAAGCCAGAAACAATCACTTCTAAAATTATGGCCCTGAAAAAAAATATAGATTTTTTCTAACAAATGTGGTAAATCACAGACTGAACAGGTCTAAATCAACCCGTCAAAAGAAAATTCAGTTGTCATACTGGGAAACAGAAATAGGTATAGGCTACATGACACAAAGTAGCTTTCTGCTTTATTCAGCACTGAGAATGCCTGAGCTGCAAAACAACGTTCACTGACTTCAAAAAGACGTGGAGCAAATGAAAGAAGTCCATAGTGAGACTATTCCATTCTCTCCCAAGCAGTCACAACTACTGTATGACTAGAAAATAGCCAAAGGTAACAAAAGATGCATGGGAAGATTGCCCACAGAAGCAAACAGGACTTTGTTCCCATGAGTATATATGAACCATCAGAGCTATATCTACGAAGGAAATAATGAGACTTTTTTTTTTTCCCTAAGCATGTGTTAGAGTAAGGCAACAAACTGGCAGGAGGTGAGAACAGTGAAGTCCAAAACTGCTCTTTGGAATAACTCCCTCAAAAGAGGGCAAGGAAACTAGGACGTGTTTGAGAGCTACCAAGACTGCAAGATCAGAGAGGATTTCCATAAAGCTGCTCTCAGGTAATTAGTGATACAGGAACTGGAAAAGCCTCTGAGCAAAGCTGACAGGTGACAGGCAAGATGGATTCAGAAAGAAATGTGACTGAACTACTGTTTCCCTGCAGATGGGTAAATGCTAGCATTTGCTGGCCACATACCACCTCTGGAGAAACAAAGTACTCAGCTGGGCTCAGCTTAGGTTTCCTACAGGGCCACAAACAGACAGCTATTTTGTGATCCCAAAAAGAGAGCTGTGCTCTTGTGAAAAGGCTCTGCTAAATAACACAGGCTCTCCAAAGAGAACAGAACCTGACTGAAGCACTGTATTCCCAAGGTGCTCTGGAACACTGTCCTGTCCCCACAGCGCCAACCATCTTCTGACTGTGAAAGAAGTGAGGAAATGCATTCTAAAGGCAACAATTAAACCCCTCAAATTACGTATGCTAGATAATAAACAGCCACTATAAATGCAAAAATAAATGTTTCAAAGGGGATCACAGAACACTTCTGCTACAGTAGAAAGCAAGGATGAAGACTTGAACCCTGGGCAGGAGAGGGTCAGCAGTCACCACTTACAGACTGCCTCAAGACACCGGACAAGGCCAGCTCAGCAGGAATACATGGAAACAGGCTCAAAGAGAACAGGGCAGATTTACAATTGTGCCAGCAATAGCATGATGAGTATACAGCCCCCAGAGTAAGACATGAGCAAACATACCTTTTTACAGGAGCTGTAAATTCCATCCAACAGAAAGGGCCTTCGACGCCTCTCAGGGTTGAAAGGTGATCCAAAACGAATGTAGTGTTTAGGTGTGGTACAAATTAGCGGGGAGTGGATGAGACCTGGCAACATATTTAGAGTTGTTGCCAAAACTGTTGGGTCTGTAGTAATGCGCAGAGGGCATTCAATAGGGCACTCCTGCTTTTCTGCCTTGTCATTCAGCCATTCCGTAACAAGATACTGAAGGAGAAAACACACGTCAATGCAACTAGCACAGAGAAAGGAAAGGTGATATGGCACAAAGGCACACAGGAGAGCAATCTTGGGGTCAGCTCGTATGCTAAAAC
The DNA here is from genome assembly GCF_019238085.1 of Lagopus leucura. Taxonomy (NCBI): domain Eukaryota; kingdom Metazoa; phylum Chordata; class Aves; order Galliformes; family Phasianidae; genus Lagopus; species Lagopus leucura. Next base: position 178,284 of record NW_024962277.1, read on the forward strand.
CTCCTGATATTCCTCAACAGGAAAGAACACAGCCACAACTTTGCTGCATCAGTTACAATTCTTATCTACTGCAGGCACAGCATTAATCCTGTTTTATAGGAGTAGCTCAATTTTACCTTAATTAATGTTATTAGAAGGTTCGCCTAGAATTTGACTGCCTTGTTCTAAGCCAGTTTCTAGCTGCAAGCCTAACTGTATTCATAGCTATTTATTTGTTCCCAGTACATTCTACTTTCTGCAAATTCTCATTTCCCTGAAAAACTCCCAGCTTGCACATTTTAGTCTGCACATTTCCCTCTCAGTCTTCAGTTCTGCCAAGCTGAAAGCTAACCTATTCCACTTTGTTCTAAACAAATATCCCCCATCCTGCCATCCCCCCATCCATAAAAGATGCTGCCACTGATCTCCATACCCAATACACTGCTATGCTATTCTAAACTTATATTCTGCCTAACTCTTACTACATAATGGCTCAACTTTTCTCTCTTCATCCTCTTGGCAGCATACACAAGAGAATCTCTACTACCCTTTGCAGGATGCAGTAACCTATAGTTACAAACTATAGTTATTAACTATAGTTAATTCTGGTGGCTTTATTTTGTTTTTTTTTTTAAGTAAGTCTCACTTCACCTCTGTGCTGTTTGATTTAATGTAAAATTTTTGGTTGACAGCCTTTTCCTCCTTGCTTCCAATACACTGAAGGCATGGAGAAAACTTCTCAAGACTGTATGCATGCAGTTCCTGGATTCTTTTCTCTGAGAATTGCCTAGCATCTCACAGATGACTGGGTAATACCTCAAGCTTAATGTGCCCACAAAGAGCATACTCCTTTCTTCAGCCTAGCTCTCTTCCTTACCACAGACATCACTTTTTGCTCTCTCAACCAGGGCTCACCCTCCACCACCCAATTCCTTATAATGACAATCCCCCTACAACCCTTTTGTCAGGACCCCTCAAGCTGGAAGTGGTCACCTCCCCACAGAGATAAAGCTGTGCGATTTGTCTCTTTCTAGGCTCTTTGCTGTACCCAACAGTGAAACCATTCCTACTGCACCTCATTCAGCCTGCTGGTATCTAAGGTCTATGTAGACTAACTGCATTGATCTGCTAATCGTTTCTTGGTCTTTGTACAGCACTGAGCAGCCATCTGACTCATGATGAGGGCTCTTAGACACTACAAGAGAAAAAATAAAGCCAACGTAAAATCAGATCATTCTGAGTGTTCTGAAAAAGAGTTTCCCCTGAGCCAACTTTTTCCTAAAGACCACAAAACACCTACTTTTTCCCCGTCCAGTTTAAGTATTTGATCATATTTACCTTTTTAGTTTTGGGGTACTTCACTGCAGTCCGATTAGACTGAGATCCTGCAGCCAGGATAACAGTTGGGTCAGATCCCATCAACTGTCTGCCTTCTCCTGGACCTTCTACACTGGTGACATCTGTCGTGGTTACCAAGTTGGCAGTGCTTCCCTCCTCTGAGACAGTCTGTACAAGTTCAGCTTGCTGGGAATTGGCTTGTTTCTGTCTTCTCAGTCTTTGTGCTGAACTGGTCCGGTATCGAGAGAATCGACTTTTTGGTCGGGGCCTGGAGGGTTTTGCTGGAGCAGGCTTAGTAACTGTTTTTTCTGGGACAGCATCCTACAAAATAAATCGCCATTAGTCCAAGCACCATTAGGAGCCTTCTATTTCTCATCTAAAAGACTGACACACACTACTGTTTTCTTTGCTGTGTTCTTAAGAGGTCAGCTAGTATACTGCGCTTCAGTAAGACAGCAGCATTATTCAACTTGCTATTTGTCTTAAGGCAACTATGCTCACCTCTAATCTGAGCTGGCAAGCATCATTCTAGGCAAGTATCTGTGAAAATACCTAGGCAAAATATCTGCTGTATAATGGGAACACACGCACTGAAAGTAGACAGGAAAAAAAATAAAGCAAGCAAACCCCCCCCCAAAAAAACAAACACAAAGAAAAAGGAAAACACCTCCTAATATATGGTGCCCACTGAGTGAAGGAGCTAGGCTTAATCCACCCAAAGAAAAGTACCACCTAAGAAAAGTCTTCCTACATTCAAACTGAGGGCACAAGAAAATGCAGGCTCTTTGCAGCAGCACACGGTGGGAAGACGAGATAACATATAGACGTATATGCAGACTAGATAAAAGGCAAAAGTTCTTCAGCATGAGAACTGGATGACCGGATCCAAAGGACATGCAATCTCCATCCTTGGAAGTGTTAAAGACAAGACGGGGTAAAACACAGGGCTGCATGGTCTGACCTCAAAGCCAGCCCTGTCTGGGTGAGAACAGGCTAGAGAGCCTCTGAAGTTTCTCCCAGTCCTGATGAGACAAGCTGCTTATGGGTTTGGTATGCAGGCTCTAACACATCTTCATCTTACCGCTACTACTTGTGAAGACCGCCTTGTGTTCACCCCAGTACTGCTGTTACTGTTAGAGACACTTGAAGCAGCAGCGGCACTCAGTGTTGAGCTCGCATCCTCAGTTTCAGGAGTTTCTGTTTTTATTTCCTCCAGCTCAGGAGTCTCAGAATTGACGCTGACTTCAGCATCAGTGCTGTTCCGGTCTGATGGCTGCTCTCGTCTCCTCTTTCTCTTTTCCAAGTTCTCAAACATGTGCATGATGGCTTCTACCTTCCTATCTTCCCGGGACTACAACACAAAAAAGTAAATTGAAGTTAGCACTGCAAATCATGCACACAGGAGAATGCAAGATCAGATAAGGGATGCAGAGCAGCTGAGAGAACAACTGCTGAACAGCAGTGAACCAAGAACAAGATAGGGAAAAGACGAGGCTTTATTTTCTTTTTTCCTTCAAGCATTCGTGTTTTTTAATACAGCAAATTTCCCAGAATACTGACAGAGTAATTACGCATTCCTAGAGTAATAAGAACTAGATTTTGTTCTTAAATAGGATCACTTAAATACTACTGAGTTACATTTATAAAATGGCCAAAAGGAAACACGATTTAAGAACTAAAAACTGGGAGAAAGAATGGAGTGAAAAGATGACCTGGAAACAAATGGATCTGCTTGCTAATGAAAAACATTAGAAGCAAACATAAGCCAGAGGCAACAGAAGTAAGAGAATCAGTAATTTTCAGAAAGCACAAAACTACCCCACAAATTGTCAGGAGATCATCCAGCTCAAAATAAAAGCTTATGTCCAAGCAGCTTACCCAGCGAGTAAGAAAAACAGAACATAAAAGAGCAGAGAGGCAAGGAGATATTTATTAGGTAAACAAACAACAGGAAATCTTATCACCTAGCTGTGTCAGAAATAATTGTGAATTCCATATGCAAAAGACCCAGTACAATAATGCTGCAGAGCCTGGCAGACAAGCCAAGTGAATTTCAAGAAGAATCAGGTGAGATCAGGTGCCTTCTAGGAACTGCCATGGGGGAGGAAGTGCCTTAAAGTACACAGCACTACTAACACACATCAAGCCTGCCACTGTGGTGTTACGTTTCAAAAATATTCAGTCCACAAAAATAAATTTTTAAGATTGAGAAAATTGCAGATACAGGTATTTAACTGGTGCCAAGCATAGAAAACTGAATCTCATTACAGGAGATTAACTGGCAAAACACGCACAGAAATAGGGCTTACAAGCTCATGGGAAACTAACACCTCACTTGGATACATTTCTTGAACTATACTGTCTCAGAAAGATATCAGTTTCCTTGCAATAAAAATAGAATCTTCCCCCTAAGCTTATGGCCAGTCTGACGGGAGACTGCTTTTATTCAAACTCGAGCAGAAACTAACTGCTTTATCTTGCCCCTTCTAAAAAACCCACGGGATAATCCAAGGATCTGCAATTTACTGTACCATCTTAATGATTAAAACACTCTCGGGAAATTTCCGCACGGAAGATTGATCTCTCTGATTAGAGAAAAGCATGGTGAATCATAGAATCACAAGGTTGGAAACGACCTACAAAATCATCCAGTCCAACAGTCTTCTCATTTCCACTGCTACCACAAGCACTAAACCACATCACGCAGCTCCTCATCCAGACGCCTCTTGAACACTGCCAGGAACAGCGACTGCACCACCTCCCTGGGCAGCCATTCCAGTGCCTGACCACTCTGAGAGAAGTTTTTCCTCATGTCCAACCTAAACCTCCTCTGATACAACTTGCAGCCATGACGCCATGTCCTGCTCATTGCCTGGGAGAAGAGGCCAGACCCTTTTACACCACAACCTCCCTTCAGGAAGTTGTAGAGTGCAGTGAGGTTTCCCCTGAGCCTCCTCTTCTCCACACTGAACAATCCCAGCTCCTTCAGCCGCTCCTCATAAGACTTGTGCTCCAGACCCCTCACCATTTCATTGCCCTTCTCTGAACACGCTCCAGGGCCTCAATGTCTTTCTTGTAGTGAGGGGCCCAAAACTGAACACAGCACTCGAGGTGCGGCCTCACCAGTGCTGAGTACAGGGGGATGATCACCTCCCTGCTCCTGCTGGCCACACTATTTCTAATGCAGGCCAGGATGCTGTTGGCCCTCTTGGCCACCTGGGCACACTGTGGGCTCATGTTCAGCCCAGCACCAACCAACACCCCCAGGTCCCTTTCCTCTTCACACTCATCCAGCCACTCGTCCCCACGCCCATAGCACTGCATGGGTTTGTTGTGGCCAAAGTGCAGGACCCAACACTTGGCCTTGCTGAACCTCATCCCATTCACCTCGGCCCAGCGATCCAGCTTATACAGATCCCTCTGAAGGGCCTCCCTACCCTCAGGCAGATCCACACCACCTCCCAACTTGGTGTTATCTGCAAACCTACCAAGGGTGCACTCAATCCCCTCATCTAGGTCATCAAAGAAGATATTAAACAAGATGGGCCCCAGTACCGACCCCTGGGGGACAGGGTATTTAGTGAACAAAGAAAACAAGAAACTCCTAACTCTGACACATTTGTTGCCTGGAAGAAGGATGGAAGTCCCTTTTCTTCACTGACTTTTTTAAACCAACAAATAAAAATAACAATATAAGAAAGTTGAGAAGAGACTTAGAACCAAAAGCACTAAGAAAAATTTTGATCAAGATAGTAATATGGGTGCACAAAAAGATTCCCCACTTAACAATATAGCAACTTTTGCTGATTTGTGCCAGAAATACTGTTGGTAGCCTATCCCTCTTGAAAAGGTTTGCCACTTCATCCTATCCCCTTCCTTCATGGCAACTTATCCGCACAACTGTTTGTCAACTCACACATGGAGCAGATGCAGGTTAACAAACCTAACTCATCAAAAAGGGTCAAGGTTCTGGCTCATCATATGGCTCCATAAATTCTTGGGCTGGCAAAATGAGAGGCACTGCAAGAACATAAAAAGGGTGCAATTATCTTTTTTGAACCTAGCACTGTCTTTTTAGTGGTACGAGTTTGACAATAAAATAGCCCTGAAACTAACAGTCAAACCTTTCAACCAGGAAATAAAGCTGTCTCTACTTTCAAAATTGCAGTGCCTTAATATAAATCCTACTGTGTGGAGTCAACTGATGACCACCAGCAGCTGGAATTTGTGTTGAAACAAATGAAATAACCAACAGGACCTGTTGGTCACTACATGAAGCCAGTCCTTATTATTCCTCTGAACGATAAACAGAAAAGTACTTGCCCGTCTGCTGTGGACCAAGGTTCCTTGTTCATCTACAGACTCCTCTTTCTCCTCTTCTTGTTTCTCTTCCTTATCTGCAACCTAAAAGAGAAGTCAAGACTTAGCACAGCAAACAAAATCTGGCAGCATTTTAAAGTTTTCAAGATTCTCATAGAAATCTAAGGTTTAAGAAAGGCCTCAGGCAGTTTCTGTTCTGAAGACACAGTACTGTCCCCAATGAGATTCCACTCCACCAATAAAAACATTCAAAACAAAGGTATTTGACAAAGTGTCAGGAGTTCTACCTCATTGTCACTGACTGCCACAGGTCCCTCTGGAACTTCTTCTGTTTGCTGACTGATGTTCTCATCCAATACAACGCTCTGCTGTTCCATTTCTAGTTCCTTTCGACGGGCTTTTCGTCGGCGTGTTTCTGCCCCAATCAGTGTGCCTAAAACAGGTGGAGGTAGGTGTTCTGCAGCATTTGGGCTACGTTTCTGCACAGGGCAATTCCGGTTCCCCTTGTGACACGCACAGTCCACTTTATAGTTGCTGCTCCAAAACACAAACATAATTCGTGTCACTCTTCATTTCTCAACCCTTGCACAGAGACATTCAATGCATCTCCTACTAAACATCTCACCACGTGCCAAAGCAAGGACAGCAGGCTACCTTATGGCCTCTACTGTAGAATATGCCAGCAGAACTGGACAGAATAGCCGGAAAATGCAATTCAGTAGAAAACGGAGCAAAATGTAGAATGCGAGGAAAGGGCTGGAGGAAGGATGTCCAGTCCAGGAGGGCAGTGGAGAGCTCCTGGGCGAGGTGAAGGACTCACCAGATGTTGTACTCATAGTCAAAGGCGATGGTAACCTCTGTGTCCTTGGCAATGGTGGCAACAGCATAGATACACAGGTGGATCATCCCATCAGCAATCACATGACGAACCTTGTTAAACAAAGCAGAGAGAAACTAACATCTCCACAAGTTGCACTTCTTATTTCCGAGAGGGAAGACTCCTTCACAGTAAAGTAGCTCTCAAATATTACACGAATAATTATCCAAAAATTGCTAAAGGGAAAAGCCTGTTTCACTGCTCTGTCTCATCCTATGCTTTTCCACTCACACCTGCTTATCCTATCATTCTCCAGCCAGATGAGAGCTTTAATAGAAACATTTCCCTTCAAGAAAATACTCACTTTCCCAACCTTCTGCTGATCTCTTATTCCAAATATAAACCATCAAATGAGCAAGAGATGCAGAGAATTCACCCTGTTTACTGCATTCTAAGTTTGAAGATTCATAAAAAGTCAATGCATCAGAGTTATGTAAAATTTATCTGCAATTTTGGTGATGGTGAAGAGAATTTACCTCTGCATTTGGAGTGCAGGAGCGCCTGATGAACCTGGCATCGTTACCAAAGGTGCGGGCATCAACACACATTTCAACGCCATTGAACTTGGAGTAGAACAGCACAAATGGGTATGGCCTGGAGAAGTAACAGAATGTCTCAATCCCCAAATACTCAATTCCCACGGCAGTTAAAACAGGAAGCAGTGTTTCAATCAGTACTACTGCTCTGGAGGCCTATGTATTTCCATGAGCAAGATGGAACAGATTTACTTCAGTGGGTTTTGGTTCATAAGCAGAGCATCAAGCTGAGGCTATATATTTGATTCCACATTTCTGTGGATGGCACAGATGGCAAGGGCCCTGCAAGTCTGCATTAGCCCTCTCTGTGCCACGATGCTCTCAAACTGTTCACTTTGTAGTACTCTTACTTTTTGAAGAAATGCCCATTGACCTCGAATTGCTGTCGTAACATAACCTTCCCTCGATACTCAATTATAAGGGTATCTAGTGCCAAGTCTCTTGCTGCCCTCAGGATCTTCCGGTGCTTCTGAACCCGAGTCACCCGTCCCAGCTGCAGCTGTAACAAAACAGAGTGAAATACAAGTGCTTAAACCGAAGGCCTGCAATTCATGGAGAGTACAGTGCTTACTGAGAAAAGAAAAATTAATCTGGCAGAAAAGTCAAAAACTGCACATACATCCAGTCAATATATTGTTTATCCTGTTATTCTGTAACAGTTTAGTGATAATCAATGACCTTGATAATATTTATCAAAAACAAAATATTTCTTTCCTCCAACGGATTCACAAATCTATCAGATGGAGGGTTTTAGTCTTGCAGCTAGGAGGCATAACCAGACCTGTCAGATGCTGCTAATAGGGAACTACTCTGCAATTATGGCCACTTTCACAGACAGAATAACTCAAATCTTCTCTAAATTGTGGGTTGTCACACATTCAGAGGAAAAACAGAAGCTTTTCCTTCTGCAGAGGATGGTAATTCTAGCTAACAAGCCAAAGACTTAAGCTGTCAATTTCCATCTCAATCCAGAATCTTCTTCATCTTCCTGATCAACCAGTGCTGAGGATTTTATCACGCTTTTTTTGTTGTTGTTGTTGAAACGTGAAGAAATACATTTTTAAGCAGGTGCTGACAGTTTAGTGAATCTCTTTCACGTTCAAGTCTATTTTCTATTACAATGAATTTTCACAACATGTCTTGACAGTATGAAAGCACAGCGGTCTTTAAGCATAAACATCCAAAACCGACATGTTTTATGGCATAACAGGAGGATACTATAAACACTAGGACATAGAAAAGATTTATTTTATTAAAAAAAAAAAAAGCAAAACCCGAAAACTTTCCTTGCTTAGCATCTCTCTGCACACAAAATTTGGGAAATTCTGCAGAATTATGTGAAGATGGCTGGCTGCCTCACCACAAAAGAACTGTGTGCGCTCCTTCCTAAGTGTGTAATGCATTGTTCATAAGGACTGCTTCTTGATACTTCTCCAGGCTGAACTGAGACATAAGTGTTCTTGCTTCAGCAATAGTAACATCCATCTATCTAAATTAGAAGTAAACCACATGATGCCGTTGAAGGAAAGCTCCCAACTTCTCCTGATGAAGCTCGTCAGAAACAGCTACCGTGCAGTCTGCTCATCTGAATAAAAAGCATTAGCTTAAGAAAGGGCTCAATCTGAAGAACAGGAGAATGATGACATCTAACCTCAGGAAAACAAAAGTTTACGCCCTAAGGCAGCACTCAGCACTGGGAAGCAAATGAAGCCCTCCATACTGACCATGTTGAGAGCTCTGAATCACAGACTTTTCTCTCTCTCATTTTTTTTAAGCCATCTTACCATGTGTTTTGAATAAATCTCTTTGGGGAGAAGGAGGCTTTCATTGTTTTAATATGACATTACACTACAAATCTTGGATCAGCCAATAAAATATTAATATATCTATTAGTCGACTTCTCTCACTCAGGTCTCCAGGATAAAAATAGCTTTATAAAAATATTCATTTGAAATCTATGCAGATGGGAATAATGGCCTTGCTATTCCAGATCTTGTAGAGATGTATCCAGTGCTATGTTTATCATGCCTACAGGGCACAATTCTTGCACACATTTTCATACCAATATATCTGCAGACAATTGAAAAACCTGAATGTATGTATTAGAGAGACTATGAAAAGCCTTGCAGTGTCACATCCTGAATCCTGCCTAGAGTGCACAGACCATTTCCCAATTCCAGAGAAACCCTTTAAACTGGCATAGAAGAAATATTTTAGGAGCAAGAAGTCACACTGCTAGCCCCGATTTCCGATCAACAACCCCACAACATGAGTCAAGTCTAAGATAAGATGCCTTCCTTTCCTGAGAACAGTAGTATTCTGTGTCACATTCACTTATGTTCTGTTACAGTCAGCTCCTTATCTAAACAGGCTCTGTATGGAGGAGGAATAGACCAGCTGAGCTCCTGTGTTTCCTTCCAACCTTAATTATTCCACAATTCTATAGTTTTTTCTTTGTATCTTTCAGAAATGTGAATTACTATCTGGTGGCCTTCATTCCCACCTTTGATCCATGACTGCTTTGCATTACTCTTCACCTCATTTTTGAAAAAACAGCTTGTGGAACACCAGTAGGATGAAGTGAGGTGGTGGAAGGAAAAGAAAACCCATGGAGGAGAGAGTATCAGTGCATCCGTAACGCTTCAATTATCGCAGTTTGGTACAACAGGAATGATCTCAGCATTTCTGTAAGATCCTGGCTCAGCTTGTTTTTCATTCTCTGAATTTAGAAATATGAAGAGGATTAGCTGCCATGCTTTCATGTGTGAAAAGAACAAATGATTTTACGTACGTCATAGGCCAGGGATTGCTGACTGGTAATCAGACAGAACCGTTCCGATATTTTTGCACAGCAACATCTGCATAATACTCGGTGGCTTTATTTTATAAAGGCTCTTCACTTTAGCATGTGAAATCAATCAGGGGTTTGAGCTCAAGTCAGCAATTATCAGAGGCAACAAAGGGCAAATAATGACCCTGGGTTTGCTCTGGCAATAGAAGGCAGAAAAGCGCTTCATTGCTTTCAAATTGTCAGGCATCTGGCCATCTAGTTGTTTTTATTCCTGGTACCAAGCAGCCTCAGGTTTTCAGAAGCTTTCCTTTGCATCATTTGGATGGTTGAGAACTGCCTTATTCACACCATCCCAATGATCAAATCTCATATCCCAGGTGAAACTTAGCCCACCTCTTCCTACTCATCCTAGTTTGGAGGAGCTTTTAGGTCACCATTTCCCTCCCCCCCCCCCCTTTTTTTCCCCTCTTGGAAGAATACACAGACTACACTCTCATCACTGTTTACCCAAGCTAATCAACTGTAAGAGCACACAGGACATATATGACAATTTATTTTTATTCCTTTCTACATGCTTGAGAGTCTTCATGGCCAAGTAGAGCAGTATTTGCATATTTTTTGAAGTACCATTTTGAAGTACCTATTTTCTCATCATCCAGAAAAGCTATTTTCCCATCCAGTAATGATATTCAGTGAAATGGCAGGTGATGCAAACTGAGAAACCTTCTCAGTTTACCTAACGGAGATGAGACAAATAAGTTGATAAAAGACATAAAGCACAGGATGAGAGACCTCATATTCCTGGCTGGTCACTCCGCACCAGTGCCAGCTAGCATCCTCACAACACTTTGCAGCCATCTGCTAAGCAGGGAAAACAAGGACAGAAGGGCTGACAAGTGGCAGCCCAGGACAGCCTTCCTCAGTATCCAAGAGATACCACAGATATCAATTCACTTTGCACTTTGCCAGCATTTGGAATGAAAGCTACCTACTTGCAGCTTGTTTAGAGTAACCGCAGTTCACTATGAAGATTTGCAACTTAATCTTTTTGTCTCTTTGTGACAGATTCCACTGGAACCTTCTGATTTGGAATGCAGGTCACTTTTCCCTGTGGGAAAACCTACACCTGTACAGGGGAAAGAAATTGCAAGAAAGCATGGCAAGAACAAGCACTCTTACGTACGGTGCTCTTTTATAACCATCTGTCCTGCTACACACTGTGAAGGTGACAGAAAGAAAACAGCATATGCTTTACTATTTATTTCAGGTCTTCTCCTAAAATTAATGTGAATTAGAAAACTACATGTAAGACTCCAAGAAAAGCAGAACATTTCCCTGCCTGTATTTTTTCACAGTTGTTTCACTTACAAAGGCCACTCGCACAGTCATACAGAAAGGTTATTCCCTCCTCCTCCTATGTTTTATTACTGTAGATCTAGAGGCAAGAATGGAAGGAAGGAGTCTAAAGTCCCTGTGTTGCACTCTCTCTTACTGGCAATATCTGTGCTCTGCCTGGTGTGCTTCACCTACCTGGAAGCAGAGGGAAAGTTGGGAGGGAACACACGGACTTCACAGAGAGGTGAGTCACCTGATATAAATAAGAATGATTCAAGCACAAACATATACCTGACATTCAGGTTTCTGACTGTACTCCCCTTCTAAAGGAGAGGTGCCCCACATCTGTTTTTCAGTTCCACCTATCTTCAATTTCTCCAAACACAGAAAGCCAACAACACCTGAACTGAGTGGGAATGCTCCTCTCCACTCAACAACTCATGGACCAGATGAAACATCAGCTCAGAACAGTGAGGGAGTAAACAGACACAACACAAACATCCTTTCACCGTTTCTCCTTGTCTACACGCATTCCACAAAGCTGGCAAGACACTAACCAGAGCATACCTCAGAAGGGACAGAAATCAATTGTAATCATGCCATATTTAAAAGTTATCAGAGTCCAAGTAATCATTCAAAAAGACTGAAGTCACGTTGAAAGGCTTCTTTAAAATAGTTTCACACACAGTATGAATCAGAAAAAAAACACCATGAAATCTCAGCTAGAAAGCAGGAAGCTTCCTATTTCCAGGAAGCAAGAGATCTGGTTCCGCCCGATTTGGTCGTTTGGTCACCAGAAGTACTTAGACTAAAATACCATGAATCCTACTGCAGAGCTGTACAGAAGAGCCCAACTTCATAATGCTGAATACAAGTGTTCTCAAACCTACACTCAAAGAAGGTGCCATGTCCTGCCTGTGACCAGCTACGTTCCTGCTCCCCCAGCACCCACACCCAGAGGATCTCACCCACCCCACTTCTTCTGTCACGTTAGTTCTTACCTGCATCTGGGACCCAATAACGGTGTTATTGCAGGCCAACTCTGTTTTGTTGATTGTGTCTAGCATAGCGGTTTTGCCCACGTATTCTTTATTGGAGTTCAGATGACGCTCCAGCAGGTTTTGCACGTCAGCGCTGTACTGGTTAGTAAAGGCTTCTTCATACTGATCTGTCCAGAGTCGTATTCGATTCTCCCACCCTTCAGCTGTGTTTTCATCCAAGGCGTGTGCTTCAGAAGGCGAATTCTGCACCAAAGAGCAACGGGTGAACGACTAGCAAACAATGGGACAAACCTATCCACAGTGCTCTGAGCTACCAATAGACTACAAAAAGGCACAGACACTCCAACTTAAGAAAGCATTGGTTATGATGACACCTTTTTCAGAATCTCCATTCTTCAAAAACATTGTTCAACAGTGCACTCAGGAATCTATAAAGAACTGTGTGTCAGACTAAGGCCTCTTGAGAATGGGTATTTGGCACTGTTACACACAAGAAAATTAAGCCAGCATTTGGCCAGAATTCTTTTTAAGTCACTTTGGAAAAAATAATTATGCAGATTAAAAAAGCTAAGGAACAGAACACACAAATGCAAGTAAATCTCATGCAAGCTTTTCTTATAGTCAACCCACTCACAGCCACCATAATGCTAGATGATGCTGATCGTATCTCAATCTTTGCATTGACTGATCCCAAAATATTTCCAAAAAACCTTCTGGCTAAATTGTCACCAAGGTTTCAAGAAACTGAATGTACTGCACAAGATAATACCCGAAAGGTTAAAGCTGCAAGTCCTAAGCAGTGTAAGGAAGAAAAGGCAAAATCAGGTTTTATATCTTCTAAGGGAGATGATAAGGGAAGAGATGAAAAGAAGCTGGCAGAAAAAAAATTGAGCTTCATTCTTTACTTGACAATAATTGAAATAATCAACGAATAATATTCCAGAGGTAAAAAACTTAATTGGCTTTTAGGACCAAGATGTATGACATACTGAAGTATCAGTAACCAGAACCACTGAAAAATGATAATTTTCATCATAGATACTAACAGCATAAAAATTGCACATACTTTTACCCTCTCCAGGCACTCGAGTGCTATGGAGACAAGTATGCACCTAGACAGACACCACAGAATCCCCCCATCTCCTCCGAGTCAACTGCTGGGAGTCAGCCCCAGTTACAGTATTGGGGTCAGATGGAATCTGAGGGACTTCAAGGTAACTTCTGTGTATGCAGGGATAGTTCTAAGCACAAGTTCCCTTCCTGTACCTTTTTTTTTTTTTTTTGGTCAAGTAAGCTTTATATCGTATAACCAAACCTATTAGTATTGCCAAAAAAAGAGATAAATACACCATTCCATCCACCCCAAGTAAGAGGATGTGGAGAGAAAAAAGGGACACCAACACTTAACTTGATGCAATCAAATGATAAGTGACCTCACAAGAGAGCAGCCACAACCAGTTCTGCATCTTAGACACCTCACTCTAAGGTGTCATGAATCAGTCTTATCTCTTGGAACAGGATGATACTAACTTACAGAAGTGATGAGCCATCTGGAGCAAAAGCAAGGTTCAAGGGGTGATTCATGGGATACCCTTTTGAGCAGGCCTGCTTGTAGTGCATGGAAAGGCTAGGGATTATTTTGACATAGATACCACAGTCCAAAATTCCCCAGACAAACAATGAGAGGCACAAAATTAGAGGGTAAAAAAACCAACCAACCAAACAACAACAACAACAAGAGTGTTATCACAGATGCTTCTCAGTTCCACTCACCTTCATTCTCAATGACTTTCGTGAGCCCTCTCGAAAAGCCTGCCCCCGGAACGAGGAGAGAGAAGAGAAGAAAGAAGTATTTTATAACCTTTCCTCAGAATTAGTGCTTCAGAATGGCAGATTTTACACAACAGATCAACTCTTAACAACAGATGGCAAGAAATACAGAAAGCCCTACAGAAGAAGCAATGGACATTCATAAGGAGATTCTGCAATGCAAATCCAGCGGAAGTTTTGTCAGCCAAGACTTCTGATCTGAAAAGTCCTGCTTCATGCTTAGTATAAAATCTCAGGATCAAAAGCCATACTGTCCTGATTGAACCCATTTGCTCTGACAGATGAAAGGGCCAACAGAATCAAACCAGTTCACAACATACTCAAACACTTCACATGACTCCTGCTCCCATTCTTTTATTTAATCAGTGCCTACCAGAACAATTTCGAGGCAACCCTAACCTTGAGGAAAATCAGGAAACACCAGTAGATGATCAGAGAGAACACACATTTCCATTCCAATTTTTTCAGTCACCAAACCCTCACAGATGTCAGTAAAGTCAAACCTCAGTAAATCTTCATTGCTACCTACATAGTTCTCCACACACACGCCATCTCTGTCTCTGAAGAACAGTGCCAAGAAGCACTGCAGCCCAGTGTAACGTAATCTGCTAAAAAAGGCCACATTCACTTCATTTTTCATTCCATTCATAGACTGCTTTTTTGGCATAAGACAGACTCCAAGAGCTATTTCCCCAGATCCTAATAGAGCAGAAGGGAAAATATGAGAGTTCAAATCTCTGAACATGAATGGACGGTGTTGAGAAATGAGGGTGGAGTTGGAGTAAGGTAATTCTAAACTAACAGCCACTCTAGCAGGTCACAAATAAAAGGAGTCATATTATTACAACAGAAAGAGCAATTCCTGAGAGGACAACAGCTTGTTTATTGCTCACAATCTGCTCTCAAAAATATTCCACGTAGCATTTGATAGGAACTAGAGCAAGCTCGTCTCATTCCACATACCTTGATCTTTTTGGCCTTTGGAGCAGTGCGAGCTTTCTCTGTGCTCCTCTTCCTCTTCTTCGGTTTGGTTCTGCGGACGCGGTTGACAGTCAGCGTGATGCTTGTAGGGGTGTGCTGCGTAGCTGTGTACAGCACTGTAGAGGGAGATAGTTCTTCATCCCAGCTCTCAGTTGCACTGCTGTCCCCACCTACAGAGAGGAGTGCTTCATTAGCAACCTTATAATTCATCCCACAGAGAGCAGCTCAACCTTACGACTACTTCCATCACGATGACTCAGTAGCTCTACACAGTTCTTCCCCATGAAAACTATACCACTCCAGTTTTCCCTCTCGAGTTGAGAATGGGATTTCTGATACAGAATAGCACTGATGAACATACATTTTAGTTTGTAAAATAATCTGCCCCAAGATTATCTAACCCAGGTGAAGAAAATCCCAGCAGTTGGTAGGAAAAGAACGTTAGCAGGTGTCGATCACAATTAGATGATTACATCAGCCAAAAGACAAAGGTCTTTGGAAGGAAAGCAAAAGTCACTGTTGTCAGAATTACAAACTCACTTACCTGACACGTTGTCCTGCTTCCGGCGGCGGAGTCTGATCACCTTCCCCCTGCTCATTCCTCTGCCAAACGAGAATGCACAATTGAAGCTGGTTTGTAGGAGTAAAGTCACTTGAAATTCAACAGGATGTCACAAGATGCGTGCCCTCAGTGGGGCCCAGGATGATAAGAACATCGATTTAACATCCTCATCTCCACTCCTGGTGCCACCAACACTTGTCAGGCTGACAACGCAAAGGAGGAGGGTCAATACTAGGTAAAGCACTGGAAAGAATGCTCCAGTTAGCAAAAGGAAGTCCATCCCAAAGCCCAAACCAGAAAAGAGTTTGGCTTGAGAAGTCAGCACAAAGAGCAGTCAAGATCTGCACTGCACCGAAGCTTACCTGCACTTCTCACACTTGAGGAGGAAACCATCTTGAGAAACACTGCAGTGGCACCAAGTGGGAATTGATTCTCCTTCTGAGGAGCTCTCACTGTCCCCGGAGTTCTCCTCATCAGGTGAGTGCAAGCCGTTCAGTTCTGCACGAGGTATAATGGTCTGGACAGGAGGAGAGGCTGGTGGCGTTGGAGGAGGAGGGGCTCCATAATTATGATCCTGAAAATGAGTATTGGCAGTACTACTTTTAATGTGAAGATATGATGTCTGGAAACTTCCCAGGTTATTATTGTTTTACACCAGTTGTTAAGTAATCTGATTCCTCAATCTACCAAGGAGGTAAAGCTCTGAAAGAGGTGAATGGTTTTCTTCATGAATTACATTCATCAGTGAATGAAATTCAGAATCTATACAAGCAACTAAACTATTTCATCATTAACTGTCAATCTGAGATGACATCTGTGGTCAAACACTGGAACGTGTTGCCCAGAGATGTCGTGAGGTCTGTTAGTTGAGATGCTCAAACTCCACTGGACACAGTTCTGGGCAATATGCTCTGCCTGAGCGAGGGGGGGTTAGGCTACGTGATCTCAAAAGATCCCTTTCAAACTCAAGGATGCTATGACATCCTGTTCAATCCACGTTCAAACCATGTTCCCACTCCTTCTTACTGCTCCTTATTTCTCATAAATTATCAATATGAAAATCTGTGTAGTTTAAACAAGCACAAAAAATGTACAATGAACCAAAGAGGGCACAGAATTACTGCCAGGAAAATACTTCATATTCATATACAGTCACACTTCATTCAGTTTTAAAAAAACGTCACCTAGAATGCTAATAAAACTTGCTATAATGTACGCAAGTCTTCACAAATAATAAACACACAAATGCAAAATGTATGGCACAACTCAGCTGTAACTCAGTGTTCCCTCACAAAGTAAGCCAAAACTTCTAAGGCTGAACAGGCAAAGCTATGCAACAAGGAAAAAAGAGCGAAGCAGACAGTAAAGAGCTGGTTCACTGCAGAGAGAGTACTCACTGCGTAAGGCAGCCCGCGATAGCTGTGTTTCTGGGTGGCCCCATAGCCGTGGCTGGAGTACACATTCTTCTCACTGACAGCTGGACTAGCTTCCACAGACTCTGGGCTGCAGAAAGGGCCAGAAGTAAAACCCATCAATAGAACATCATTTTGAGCGCCAGTTATTCACAGCTCTTTTCTATTCACCACATGAATGAAGAAACTTCATGAAATAAAGGTGTATTATGCGCTTCACCAGGCACTATGCGTGCCGAAGTTGTACAGGATGAACCTGCTTTCAACAGAGGGAAGCAGCTCAGTAAGGGCCACCCTGGATAACTCGTCTTACATAAAACCTGCCTCAGTCTGAGAAGTTCAAAAAATGGTAACAATTAAGAAACTCGTAAGAAGCTCTATTTCCTTATAGTTGAGGAAGTTGGGTATAGTTCAGCATCCACGTCTGAACTCAGCCAGTTTAATCTCAAAGGCACTGAATAGTATTGCCATGTTATCTCCATAACAGCTTACTTCAAACAGCAGCTAAGCAGCTTTCCTGCATCTGCACTTATTTCTCTCGGATACTAACTGTTAGCAGAGTCCAATGTCCCACAGTAATGTCTGCATGAAACCTGCAGCTGTCCTGACAGCATCCACTGGGAGCTGAAGATTGCTGCTACAAAGGGGCAACTAAATTCATGACCTGGACAGACAGCAGCCACACTCCGATCAGATACTCCCTGCTCTTTCCATACAGCAAAACGGTGTGCAATGTGCTGAGTAAGAAATTTGCTGCTGAGGTACAATGCACTATTCCACCACATGGTGGTGAAAAAAACTGCTCAAAATGAAAGGTATATCCTTTGCAGAAAGCTGCAGAAACCCTGCTAAGGAAGGGACAGCTGCAATTCAATGCAGGGAATATTAGATAATGAGGCTATGGACAGAATACCAGCAAGGCAATGCACTGCTTCATAGGAGCTTCCCCCAAGCAGGAGATGGATATCAGCTAACCTCTGCACAGATCAGAAGCAGCAGAATACAGCAGCACATTACCGAATCGTATCTGCAGCAGAAATCCTCTCAAAAAATACAGCAGGGAGCTGAGCAAGCAGGAAAGAAAAATGCAGGAAAGGAAAACTTTACCTTGGACTTCTGCCGCTCTGGTGAGATCTCGCAGGATTCTCAGTGGCTCTTATGCTGTCAGTGTGAATCAGGCAGTGCTCAGACACTAATGGCCAGTGGCCACGCGTGGGGGAGCGTTTAGGCACCACCCAAGAACACTAACCCTGTGCCCTTTGGACTTCCTACTGGCTCTCGAAATCTCTGCAGCACCGAGGCTGCCCCACCCTGCCACTAAACCCGGTACACGCTCTAATGCACTCCTGCACTGCACTCTGACTTCCTGGGCTTCTGGCTCATTCTGGAGTCAGGTGGATCTGTCTTTTCAGTAGTAAGGAACAATGATTTATTGAACTGCAGAAACAAGAAGGCCTTTTGCCTACGTAAACCCTGCTTCTGTAGCTCAGGATTTAGATGCACGACACCATAAACTGGGCTGGTTTTTAACATAGCTACTCTCAGCTACATAGTCAAAAGCTGAAGATACAGGTGGTGATATCTCCAAGGAGAGAGACCTCTGAATAAAAGGTAGAACTTGGCACATCATCTAGCTTTGCTGCATCTTCACAACAAGGCTCAGGATTTCCAGACTGTTATACATTTAAGACCATTCATGACTTCATTACACTTTCAGCTGAAATATTAGAAGGAAAAGAGCCCAAACAGCAGGTCTGCCCTCTGCCCAAGTCACTCATACTGCTAACTGCAGCCAGCCTGGAATACCAACAGCGCTGCCACAATCGTTAGCAATAAAACTTCGTGATTGTTGGTGCAACGGTGTCCAGGGGCAACAATGCTGAGGCCCTTGCTCCCTCGTCAGCAACCCTCCAAAGAGCTTCAACAACTTCCAATATGCAAAAGTACTCCACAGCCTTATCACGCTCTGAGATCACTGAACACAAACATCTTTCAGCACTTTCACCTCCCCTCTGCATCAGAGGCCAGAGGGGGATGCTAAAGCTCAGCCTTAAGAGAGGACCAGCTAGCTTTTCCTTTTGCCTCCTCATTTACTTCATAGCACACATCTGTGAAACTCCTTGTAAGAGACAAGAAGCTCGGTTAGCACAGATATCATGCACTGAATTTGTGGAATTTCAAAGAAGTGGAAGACAGCCTTAGCTTTGAGCAGACTCAGCAAGGGACACCTCAGCAGTAAAGCAGCAGTGAATGCAAAGCCAGAAGAATAAAGTCCTGACATTGCCAGTTTTCAGAAAACAGGGAAAGAAGTCAACTCAGAAATCTTGAAAAGGCTTTTTCAGAGCACTCCAGCCTGGCCCAAAGTTGGCCCTACAAATTCTTTACAACCAGTGGGAAAAATGTTTTGCAGAAGGTTTATAGACAGCCTTTTTAATATTTAAATATGACAAGGGACACACATAGGTATATCCCACTCAGTTCTGAAAGCAAGCACATAGCACACCAGTGAACTATTCAGCATTCTCTCCTACTTTAAAATTCCTAGATGCTGAGTTTTTAAAGTGGTGTGGGAGATGCATGGTGACAAGCAGCACTGAACATTAAGTCTTGAAAAGTGAAGGACTGGACATCAACTCCAGATGAACAACTTACTACGTGCTCAACTCCTCATTTGGAACAGTCTGCAAAAATACAGACTTTATGGTAGAATGCAGGATCACAAAGAATGCCTAGTGAGGCCAGAGCCAGGACAGATGAGAAGGTGCACTACAGTGAGTGCCACTGTGTAGTCAGACTCCATGTGGTTAAAACTGCTCTTACAGCTCAAAATTAATAGAAACAGGAGCATTCTGCTCTACAGTGATCAATCTGACATGCAGGTATTTGCACAGCAGGTACCTGCAATTAATGCATGGGAGAGATAGATCTTCAAAAAGCCTTTAAAAAAACTCCATAGAAAAATAGATGCTACAGTCCATACTTCAAAGAAAGATGCAGGAAAACAGGAGGTAGAAGCACACAGAAATAACATGGGCCCTTCCTCTTCTCCCCAGCAAAAACAGTGCTCATATGAGTTGACACCGTTCTATGACAAGGGCTTTAAGAAAAGATCACAGTAAAGTATTTTCAGGATTTGAAACTTTCCTGACTTCTATTAAGGCAGAGTCCTGTGACGGGAACCCTCAAGGACTAACCACTAAGCTGCACTTCTTGGAATGTGCTCAGCGATAGAAACAACATACATGAAGGTGTCCACCAAGGCTGATGCTGCTGCACATCTCCAGCCAAGCTCCACGCTGCTTCAGAAATCAGTCATGTAAGCACTGGTGCTGCACCTAAGCTAGCAGAATCCAACATACTGACCTCTCATAAAAACAACTTTTGAAAAGCAGCTGGCCTATACATTGCCAACATCAAGCATAGGTACAGCAAATGCACTACTGCCCGTTCTTGCACATAGACCAGCCAAACAGATACAAAAAGCAGGGACGAGTGCCTCATGCTCTCGGAAGTCCCCTTACGCCCATATCATGGGGCAAACGCCCCCATTTCCGCAGTACCATCCGTGTTAGACATTCAGAGTCCATCTCCGCATTCAGCTCTCACGCAGCCCGCAGTCACCCTCCCCTGCTCCTCCGCGGTAACACTCACTCCGATCCTGCAGCCATGTCGGAGTAGGACGTATCTGGTGTGGTGACTCCCAGAGGGATTGCAATGCTCATGACGCCCGTCGGGGATCACGGAGTCCAGAGGGCAGCGACTGGCCGCTCCGAGGGCGGAGAGGAGCCGCAGAGCCTCGGCCAACACGTCACGGACATGGGGAAACCTAATGGGGAGAAACAAAGCATTGCACCTCCATTACAGGCACCAGGTCACCCCGCAAGAGGAGATGCCGCGTTCTATTGCCTTTCCCTTCTGTCTTCAAAGGCAAGCCGCTTCTCTCATCACTGGGTTACATTTTCCTTTTTCACACACGTTCCTAGGAGAAATCTCTTCCTGATATCATGACAGGCATGCGGCGAGCTTCAGACACAGCGTGTAACAATATCTAAGTGGCAATTCCCTGTTATGCCCCAAAGCGATGACCTCCCACGGAGGTGAGGAGATGAACAAACAGAGCAGGACAGCTCAGAGGCAGCTCAAACCTGGGACAGACGGGTGTCCTTGAGTCTTCAGGAAGAAAAGGACAAAAAGGCCCTTTCAGGAGTGCCTCATCCTTTGTTGTGCTTGTGACTGAACTGTGATTTCTGCACTGACAACAGAGAAGAAACCGCTGCTGAAATGCCTAACTCCTGCTTCAATCCAGAGTCACATAAAACTGACTAGAAGTTAAGAAAAAGCTGCAAGTTTCACAGTGCTGCAGTACTCTTCCCTTTTACAGGACACAGAACCTCCTTTAAAAAGCTCTTTTTTAGTACTCGCACAGGTTTCTTTACCCTATTGATCCCTCAACCTTTGCCATGACCATCCCCAGCTGGCAGCACAAGATGTAACCAGGACAAATTCCAGCCCCTGCCTACTTGTGACTCAGCAGGACCGAAGGGTTTCAGGTGTGGTCTCTGGACTCGAGATTCACAGGACACTGTGCCACTCCAGAGGTAAAGGATGAGTTCTGGGTCACATTGCATTGGAAACCCTCCCTCCAACAAACAGCCTGCAGTTTCTGTGCAACAGTAACTCCCACTTTTGGGAAAAAGAGGATTGGAGAAACACGAAATACCAAACAAAAAGGTTAGATGAGGCAAATTCCAGTTCAATTGCTTTTGTGTTGACCCAGCAGTACTTGCCCAACAAGCACCAGCACTCAGATCTTGCTGTTTGCTGCTGCTGCTTTCTGTGTACTTTCAACTCTGACAGTATAACATTCAAAATGAATTGCTAAGACAAATCTCAAGTGCTGTCCAAGACCACACCACCTTCAGGCTAGATTACAGTGTGGTCTTCATGAAACTTGGTCTGGCAACACCCAAAACATCAGTCTGCACAGAAAACAGGGGCTGAGATCAAAACATTCACCCACCGCACTGGTTGGTTTCCTGTACATGCAACATCAAACTCCTCCCAACCTCTCTCCCCTAAAATACACAGTGAGGAGAAAAAAAAAGCAGTACGTTCTCCCCAGCACCACTGAAAGTCTTCCTAAAGCTCCATATCTTAATGTAAATGTGGTGAACTTCAGATCACAGCACAGACCTATCTCCTGTGGGATACAACGCTTCTCAAAATCAAATGGAAACAGCAATTTTGATGGCTTAATAGGTATATAGCACTTAGCTGGTTTAGAAAACACATTAAAGGTGTATTTTTCCTAGGCTACACTTCTACCTCCTTAACCAGTCATACCAGTATAAGGACACCGGTCCTCCCCAGTGCCATCACAACAGCTGAGATGGGCATTCACCTGCACCACTGCCACAGCTCTGCGGTCCCAGATTTCCACTTGGAACAGGTCACACTCTAAAGGACTCACCATCTTCGTGCCAAAATCACAAACAACTGCCTTGGCTAAATGTAAATATATGCTACTCCATTATTTCAGGTAACATTCTGTATCGACAGAAAGGACTGCAATAAATCTGAGCTGGCCAAGCGAAGGTTAGGTAACACCTGCTCTAACAGTAAATTTAATTTCCGAAACTGTTTAGGATGCAACAGCAGAAGCATCGCATTGGCTCACTTCCACAAGCACTGCCCTCCATGTTACAAATCAAACAGACACAGAAAATTTACTGCTGGAAACTTTTCTCATTACTGGCACTGCGGAAAGGCTGTTGTTGAAAAATCTATGGTCATCTAACACGAAGGCTAAGTGATTCAGTTACCATGTTGAGAAGGTCTTCCTTCCAAACATCGCGTCACCTGGGGACGCCCAAGTACGAGAGCAGTCCGCCTGAATCCCAGCAAGCACTGCCTGCTCTTCCCAGCACACCTACAAACCTCATGTCAGGGGCAGATACAGAAGGGCAAGCACCTTCAGTGCAAACAGAATCAGATCAAGGCTTTCTGCCAGTTTAAGACATTTAGCTCAAAAAAATGCATCAAATTCCCAGAAGTTCAGACATGCTGTTCCATGAAGACACCTACACAGAGGCAGAACAAATCTGTCAGTCATTTAACTCCTATTTGTTCTGCTTTACCTGAACTTTGTCTCAGTCTACCAAAGCAAATGCTTAGCTCTGCTCTGAGCACTAGCTGGGTTCACTAAGCAGGGAGGGAAGACGATGCCAGCTTCAAATAAAAGCAGAAGCACTGTCAGGAGCATTTACTGATACTGGAGTACTGTGCATCACCTGAGAGCTGCCTGACAGAGGGAGGCTGCAACCCATCTATCCTGCAGGGTTTGACAGGACTCAGTCCTTGCGTGTAATAATCAAAGTAATGGGCAACACCAGTATCCATCACTAGTTATGTATATATGCACCAGGATAATCAGATTACTGGCAAATTCAGTACACTGGTTAAAGATTTATTGTTATTTTCTTAAGACTCTCACCTTTTATATTTTGCTACCCATGTGCAAAAAGAAATGCTCCTGTGCATAAGTTTGTTTCAGAGTTCAACCTATTCTCTGGGATTTGGAGAATCATAAGGAAGGATCAGTGTGCACCAAACACTTAACAATTGTTGGATGTGCCAAAATACAGCAGCCCAGGGAGCCCAGAGCCTTCTTGCTGTGCTGCAGAAGACCTAGAGTCAAGGGGAAAGGTGAGACCACTGCCTTTAGCTCACAGGTGATTCCCAACAGCATTTAGAATCCACATGCTAACGCATCAGTCAGGCTGATCCATAGAAGATAGGAAATTGTACTGAGAATTCCCATCATACGCAAAGCAGCTTCCAATGCTTCCGTCAGGTATCTCAACACGTGTCTACAAATACACCTACTTAGCTAAAGTCAGTGTGATAAAGCAGTTCGGCTCAGGTCACATCAGCCACATTTAAAACTGAGGTACAAGCAAGCTAAACTGATTTTGATAAAACTCAGTAAGAAGCTGGAAACTAAAGATATTTTTATTTAACTCATTTAAACCAGGTTTAAGATACTGTATGGCAATTTTCATCCATCCACGGGATTCCATCAGTTTATCTGGCTCAGAAAACATCGGTTTTAGTTAACCTCATCTGCAATCTACACCCTAAGGGACTGCTGATGATGACAGCGAGCAACTGAAAGAAATTAAACCATCAAAGAAATTACAAAATGCATAGTCAAGTGCTCTCAGCAGCTGACCTGGGGCCGGGGAGATTCCTCAGGAAAGCAGAAGGAATAACCTCAAACTTTGTTGCTGAAGCAGCAGTCAAGAAGTTATGCAAAACCTCTTTGTTCTGAAGACAAAGAAAAAAATAGTTTGTGCTTTTCTTTTGGAATCATTGATGGCTTCAAGTTATTTGATAAGAAATAGAAAAAAAATGTAATAAGAGGTAAAGGAACTTACTGGTAAGCAAGACTTTGCTTTCAGAAATACCTTCTGCATGACAAGCCAACTGCGTTCCTTACAGCCCAGTGCACTGAGGTGGAGGTGTCAGACTGGGCTTGTTTCGGTTTCCATAGAACATCTCCCTGCCATCGTAAAACCTTTCTAGAAAGTTTAATTTGTATTGATTTGAAAGTGGTCAAAGAGTCACACAGAAAGATAATTCTATTAACAAATGTGTACCAAATTAGAAAGGGGGAAGCAAATTACAGAGCAGCAGCAACCTGCGGTAGGCCAAACAATGTGAAGGTGGATTTGCACAATGAGATGGCAGGCAGACACCAGGCACCTCCCTGCGCCCCACACTGGTGGGCACAGACCTGGCTGCCTTTGCACAGAGGCGATGTTCTAGAGGAACAACCTCGACGCAGAGGAAGGAGGGCCATCGCAGCAGAGAACGTGATAGCAAAGTCCTCGTGACTGGGCTGTAAAATGAATCAATCTTTTGTTTTAAGAAAACTTCACCAGGTGATGCATTGGAAATCTAGCAGCCTCCATGAAATGCTAGAACCTCAAAAATGTTAATAATGAAAACAAAACTGAAAAAAAAATTGTATGGGAATAGTGGAGAAGTTAAAAAAAACCTCAAGAGGCAGAAGAAATATCTCATGGCCATTTCTGTGATTAAAACAGCGAATAACACTGCCTGCACCCCATGACACACCAAGTCATCGCTGAAGATGACAAACTCTTCAAACACTGAAGCGTTTTCAAAATTGAATTCAAGATGAATCCCTGAAAATGCTTTTATTTTCTATTCTTTCCTTAAAGATAACAGCAATACATGATGAAAAGAAAGTGTGTTATACATGAAACACCACAGAAATTATACAGAAAACAGGAGAAAAATAATCTCTTTCAGTTCTACAAATATCTGATTTGGGCCAGCATCAGGGGAAGAGCACTATGACAAGAGGAACATGGCCTAATTGCTGTGCTGCTTCCACAGTCTGAGGTTGTGCTCTCTCTTCCCACAGCGTAAAGCAGAACAGGCAAACGTCTGTATGTCACAGAAAAATAACAAACTGCAAACAGAACGGATCAGAATTGATATTTTGCATGGAAGGCTTGACAAGTAACCTCCAGTGAATCCAGCTGTGGCAGTGACTACTGTGACTGCCTCCTCTAAGAATTTGCCAAAACGGCTGGCAGGAAGGAAATGCTGCCATGTCTCATTGAGCACCACTGGCGCCAAGAACTCCCCCAAGGGGAGTAGGAGCAGAAGCAGGTAAAATATGGTTATAAGGGCAATAAATTCCTGCAACAGTGCAGAGCAGGCAACAAGGAATGGTAATACGGAAAGCCCCACAGCTGCCTGCCACACCTTGTCCATACAAGTCCTACTCCTTAAGAGCGAACTTACGAGCCAGAAAATGGCTGTGGCTAAAATAAGGTTCATTTAAATAATATAAGTGACATTGGTTTAGCTGTAGCAGGCCAGAAGGTTTCTTAGTTCTAGATTTTGTTGCTTGAGAATATAATAGCAAGCACGTGAATGATTCAGTGGTGTAAGTAGACAAACAGCCTAAATTAAAAAGGCTGTCGGACCCCCCCGCAGATAAAGAGCTGTAGACCTTGAAATTGTGTTATGAAGGGATTTGAGAGAAAATCCTATACCACATGCAAGGTCAGAGGGAAAGAGAGCAATAAAGGGCAATAACTAGGATCGAGTCCAAGCTGAGGGAATTACAGTTCCCACGAGAATCCGGCCGGTCCCCGCAGCCACGGGAAGTCGCCGAATATAGGAGGAGGATCAGCAGAATTTACTGGCAGGCAGCGGAGGCCAGAAGCTGCAACCAGTGGCGGGCTGACCACAAACGAGTTGCCAAGGAGTAGGATTGCAGCCTCCCGTCCTACAATTGGAAAAGATTCCCCCGTAATCCCACTAAATGCTCTCTGCTTCGCGAGTCTGGCTGTACGTCCTTTATACATCTATTTAAGGCCGCCACGTGATGCCGGCTGCCTGCCCGGCCACTCCCTGCCAGGCTGAACAAAACGGCTCCAGAGCAGCCCGCAGCCGGGCTCGGCGCAGACGTTGCATCAGCCAGGTGTGCAGGAAGCTGGGGGATAAAGCGACGATTTACTGCGGGGTTCCCAGAGCCGGGCCGCTTCAGGAATGCCGTGGAAAGGACGACAGGAAGGAGCGCGGCACTTCGCACACAGAACAAGCTTCATCGCCTTCAGAAAGCCTTTGTGCTGGGGCTCCGGGCCTGGCCTTTCTCCCAGAGATGATGCAACACTGAGGAACAGGGGCTGCGCCAGAGCAAACTATTCACAGCAAGGCAGATGGCAGCGTAGCCTGAGGATCCCAGCGCTGCGCCTCAGCCTGCCTGCACTCCCCAGGAATCCTCCATTTCGCAGCGTCACCTCGCGCTCCTGTGGTGGTTTCAGGGAGGAAATAGGACACTACAATATCCAGAAAGGTGCAGAAGGTGTTTTAAGAGCGTGGAAAATCAGTTTGTTCTACAAACTGGAGGAGAAGCTGAACTCCCAGTCTCAGCAGACAAGCACAGCACCACAGCTGCATCACACAGGCCCCATGCAGCTCCTGCACAGTCCTGGTCAACCCCACTCTCCATTACAAGTCTAGATCTAAGCCTCCTCCCTCCCGCCCCCATCACCAAGCACCCTCCCAGCTCCTCTCCACAACCACAGAGTTTCATTCAAATCATAGAATGGTAACATTGGAGGGGACCTTCATGGGTCTTTACCACAGAGCTCCTACCCCATGCCATGGGCTGGCTGCCCTCACCACCAGCTCAGGCTGCCCAGGGCCCCATGGCCTTGAGCACCTCCAGGGATGGGCGCCCACAGCTCTGGGTCACTGCCTCACCGCCCTCTGATACAGAATTTCTCCCTAACAGCTAACCTGAATCTCCCCTCTCCTATTTTAAAGCCATTCCCCACTGTCCTGTCACTCTGTGTCCTGTAAGAAGCCGGTCCCCTCCCGCTTGTAAGCTCCCTTCAGGTGCTGGAAGGCCACAATGAGGTCTCCCTGCAAGCCTTCTCTTCTCCCAGCTGCAGAAGCCCAGCTCCCTCAGCCTGCCTTCAGAGCAGGAGCTCCAGCGCTCAGAGCAGCTCTGTGGCCCTCCTCCAGACCTGCAGCATTGCACCTGGCCCTGAGATCATGCAAATACGTTTTTCCCTGAACTGGAAGGAAGTTATTCGAGGCTTATGTAACGCTCGTTTGCCGCGCTCTAACAAACAGCAATTTGTCTAACGTGCTTTGAGTGGGAAACTCGGCCACGGGAAGATTGGCAGCCTGCACTACACACAGAGAGACGGTCAAATCCAGTTGGTAATTAAGCTACGTAATCACTGAGACGCACTAAAACCCAGTGAATTTCACACAGCAAAGAGCTCAGGAGAGATTTCCACAATCTTCCAGTGCTGGGGCCCACATCATGCCTCTGTCAGGGAGGTCTCAGTAGGAAACCTGACTGCTGCCCTTCCAGGCCTGGAGCCCAGAGGCATTCCAGGATCTGCCAGGAGCTTCTGCCTCCCCCGCTGCCCCTGCAAATCTCACACATTTCCTGCACGACGACTTTACACAGCCGAGGATGTACTGGTGAGCAGACAGAGCCGGTCACAGAGTTACGGAAATATTGAAGTTAGAAAAGATCACTGAGACCATCCAGTCCGTGACCACTAAGTCACATCCCTCAGTGCCAGACCTCCACATTTCTTGAACACCTCCAGGAACGGTCACCCCACCACCTCCCTGGGCTGCCTGTGCCAGTGCCTCAACGCTCTCTTTAAGAATTTTTGTCTGAACATCCAAGCTGAACCTGCTCAGAACTGCAGAGATGAAAGTGTGATTGTTATTCACAAAGCTCCCAACACCCGTTCCAAAGCACCAGCCAGAAATGCAAAGCTCAGCAGTAGCGTGCCTCCAGTCATGGTCACTTCTTCAACTTGCCCGTTTTCTGTTAACGGGATGAGCAGTGGATAATCGAGTTGAACGCATCTTCAAGCTAAATGCATACGTCCAGAAACCAGCAGACACAACCTGCAACTTGCGACTAAATAAAGACAAAAGCTACTTAGAAGTTTCGGTTTTGGTGGCTTGCTGAAAAATTAGTAATTTCTTCCTCTGAAAGGAGCTTCTGAGCACACAGCACTGCAACCCACCACATGAAGCACAGGTAGGTGGTAACACAGGAGGGCTCAAATCAAACAGCTGCCAAAGTGCTACTTGTAGGGCTCATGTGGAAGCGATGGTGAGGAAATGGCTCTGTAATACATCCATAATAAAACTCTACCTGATACCACAACCACTGGATTTTTTGAATGCTGGATTATGAGAAGCATAACGAGAACATCTTAATGACTTTTGCAATTACAACTGCACTTAAGTATGTGCAGCCACGTGGTGAAACATGAGAGTTGCTCACACCAGAGGAGAGGCCCAGAGCCCTTCTGCAGGCAAAGGGACGCAGTGCCTCCGTCAGCCTCCCAGTGACGGGGAAAAGGGCCGATGACACAGCAGGAAGATGGGGGAAGGAGAGATTTCTTCACTGCCAATCCTTTACAATCCTTTGTGCAGGGCACTTTCTGTGAGAAGCTTCAGCAGGTTGGAACAGACAGGGCTGTCTGGACAAGGTAAGCAGCAGGGGCTGCCGTGCTGGATTGCAGAGCTGGAGGCCTTTGCTTTGCACTGCGCAGTGCCCCAACACGTTCCTGCAGTTTGCTATCTCTTTAGCCTTAAGCAAGAGAACTCGCAGTTGCTAGACAACCTCCTTCCCAGCTACAAAACAGCTCCATTTCTATGACAAATCGATAGGCTCAACGTAAAAGAAGCTACAGGGTTTTGAGCTGCCTTCTTCCCTACGACACGGGAGTGCTTCCTGCTCTGAGTGCACAGCAGCAGAGAGGAAGGAGGCTGAGCAGCTCCTGGGCAGGACCTGGAGCAGAGGAGAGGCAGGAATGCAGCCATGCCAGAGAGGAGAGAGCCCTGCACCGCCTCTGCATGTCAAGCTGGCTGGGAGAGCTCAGTCTGCATCACACAGCAGGTTTGAAGAGCTGGGAAGGACCTGCAAGGGGATTTTAAAGCCCTGAACATCTGCAAAGGCACCCGGGGCAAGGTAATCTATGAAAACATAGAAACTCAGCTGTCAAGGGAGTGGTGGAATGGACAAACACATAAAAAGCACAAGTGCAATGCAGAGCCATCACCCAACTGAGTCACCCATTTCCCAGGTGAATGTACAAAGCGAGGGAGGTGCAGGATTGCACCTCATCTCATTCGAATGGCACAAAAAAACAGCAAACAAGTGCCATTAGAATACTGCTTTTAATGATTATTTAATATTGTTTCAAACACTAATAAACCTCCAGACTGCATCCAGCTAACCTGAGACAGAGAATATCCTCCATTAAGAACAAACCTACAAAGACAGCTTGCTCACTGTGCCTTTCAAAGGAGCTGTCATCATATTATCGTTGTGCGATTTGTTTTTTTTTAAACGTTGCTTCTAAAAAAGGATGAAAAAGATTCAGACTTCTGCTGTGGTCAACTGGAACTCAGAAACGTTCATCTGAATACAGTGAGTGCACACAGTTACATCAGTGCTCCTCTGTAGAGGATTTCAGAAAGCCTTAATCATATCTTAAACATCTGAAGCAACGCAGTATGGGAAAGAACCGAGTTCCAAAGATGCAAGCCACAAAGCATTAAGTTTCAGAGCTCCCTTCACATGTTGTGCGTCTTATGCAAGGCAGTATGCTAGCACCAGGTTAACTATTTCTCCTCTAAATTAATCTTTACTTCATGACCTTGTTGTTGACTGAACATCTGAACTTGCTCCAACTTCAAAGAACTTAAAAACCAGTGTCAGGAAAGGAGAGTTAATACTTTGTTGTTCTTTTCTTAAGCACGCAGTATATTTCGTCCAGAAAGAAACAAGCTGGACCTATTTTAAACGGCTAAAATGAACGTTTGCTCCTTTCCCCTTCCCTGTGAACTGTGCCAATGTTTAATTACGGTCATAGCTGAGAAACTGTATTTCAAGACTGAATTTGTCCAATCTCCATTGATATTGCTATGCTCTTGGCAGCAAATCTCACAAGTCCTTTTAGAGAAAGATCAAGTCCTCTCCCAATTGTCTTTTCAATGAGCTGAGTAAGTTGAGCTCCTTTAAGCCTCACATCATGAGGCTTATTTTCCAGTCCCTGGATCATTTCTGCAGCTGTCCTTTGAATTCTCTCCAAACACACTGGCATTCTTCTTGAAGCATGGAAACCAAAATTCAATTCTATCATATCAGTCTAAACGTTACTGTTTGTAAGATCACTTATTTATTTTTCCTTGACATTCCTCTCTTCGTTGTTTTGGGTTTAATTTTTTATTTTTTTATGTGCCCAAGAATCGCATTAACCCTTCAAACCAAACACTGACCCAAGCAGCACGTAGGGGCAGTTAGCTGAGGTGACCTTAACGCCGTTGGAGCTGCAGCTTTCCAAAACACTTTCATAACGCATGGCTGGCTTTCCAGTTTTGCTAACAAATGCACCACCTTGCACCTGGGTGGGTTCAGGCATTTTGTTGAAAGGTGGCAGAAACAATTGAGAGCTCCCTAATGATACTTCATTATCCTAACCGTGTGACTTACGCAAGCTTTATCAAATATTTTATTCTGTGCAGATAAAAAGATACTAAAGAGCAGTAAATTAAAAGCTGATTTCATCTCACAACCTTCTCTAAAGCTAGGTGTGTCCTCTCAAAGCTACAATCCCAGGTATTTCAGATCTCCACGCAGTTTCTCCAACACAACCCCATCCCATCGCAGTGCACCCTGCCTCCCCCCTCACAGCAGCCACGTCTCTGCCCAGCTTCCCCCCGCCTCACAACAACGGCTGGAAGGGACCACTGGAGGTGAGCTGCCCCAAACCCCCTTCTCTCCCAAAAGCAGAGCCAATTTGGATCAAGCTGCTCAGACCTTTGCCCGTTTCTTCTCCAGGGCCACTAGTGTGCATTTTAAGGTCAAAAATATGCATTTTTAAGGCCAAAAATAACCTTCTGACAATCTGAGTTTCCACCTAACAAAGACTGGAAAATCTCACCTAGTCGCTTTTATACTTGGCATCGCAGCTTACAAATGAACAAGACTGTGTTTGTGGAACACGGCCTGAAAAATAGCGCATGGATTTACCACAATTCTTTGGGGGAAGCTTAAAACCATGAACAGGCTGCACACAGCCTAGAGATCCCAAGGCAGCATCAACCCAAGACATTAAGTCTTCACAGAATGCAGAGTACATGTGTAGCTTTTTCAGGGGAAAAAAAAAAGTGTGAAACCTTTTTTAAACTAAAACTACATTGAACATATTCTCAGAAGCCTTTGGAGAATGCTTCAAACAACCCCAGTGCAGCTCCAGCTCTAACTGCCCCTCTGAAGGAGCCTGCTTCTGCCTGGCGCAAATAGATGTTGGCCGAAGGTGTTAGCTTCCCCACAGCTTCATAAAACATGCATAACAGCCAATGCACTGACGTAATTTTAATTGTTCTCTTTCCCTTCACAGTGCTAAGACTTACCAGCACCTATCTTTATCAGTACTTTTATTTACCAACACACTTGCAGCATCTGTTTTCTTGAGCGCTCAGACAAGGATGTCTATCAGCCTTTCACCAGCACAGAATACCTTCCAGCTCCCACAGGGCAGTTAATACAAAGCTCACCCATTCCTGCCTCAGTCACTAATGAGAATCTACCTTTCCCTCCAAAAACCACAGTTCCATACAAAGGATTAATGTAGATATACGCCAAACCAAAAGTAAGTCACAACGGTCAAGTTGTTCCCATTAAAAAACAGCAACATGAAATTAAAACAACTACAATCAGGGCTGTGTTTAACAAAACAGCATGAACTACTACACTGAAATTAGAGATCTTAGCCAAGATCCTGCAATCTTCTCACCTTACATTCTTCCCCAAGCACCAATTTTTGGCCCTGACCAGGAGGAACAAAACCTTATGTCTCACTCAGGAGTCACTCTTGTTCTTGCATTGTGTTCTCTGCTCACACTCCTGTCTGGGATTCCCAGTGCCGCACTCTCTGCCAATAGCAAGGAACCTCTTTAAACCTGGAAAACTGTGGAACAGAAGCCAAAAAAAAAATAAATCCCATCACATGAGTAAATGAGGCTTGACAGAATGATGGATGCTGCGGGTTCATGAGTATGAAGGCGCTCCTAAGATGGGCTGCTCCTGGTACAGCTTCACAGAAGCGTAAAAGATGCTGGTTTGCCGCATTCAGGAGGGAGATGCTCAGCTATTTAGATTGGATGCATTCTGTACAAGATTGAAGATGAGTAACTCACAGCTGGACAGATTCTCTTCTAGAAGAAAGCTGTGTTCTCTTCCCTGTACCTTCAACACCAGCATCTCCTCATCCACATCTTTTCTCTGTTCCTTTTCAAGCACAAGATGTGAACACACCCAAGGAAAAAAAAAAAAAGCAAAAAAAAAAAAAACAACCAGAGAATTCAGGCCAGCAAGCTTTAACCAAGAGGAATTTCACATGCAGCAGTCATCTTGGGGCTAATTTAATTTGTCATTATGGAAAAACTGAGAACTGTCAAGTCCTCAGCTGGGTAACGGTTGGACAGGAGAATGAGCTCAGCACAGGAGGAACACTGCACAAAGTTATCTGCTCAAATAATGCAGAAGCATCCAAAACCAACTTGTCAACGACACTCTGATGCCCTTCGCGCCCTTCGCATAGTTTATCAATCCTGACAGACACAAATCATTACCAACATTGTTCTTAAGTTGAACTATCTTGTAGCATTACAATGCCGGTGAAAACAAACAGGAAAAATGCCATGGCTCATATTACAAGGCTTCCCCAGCAACAATTCTGATGATTGTCTCACCTGTGTCCACTACACAATGCACTCCCACCACAGCCATTAACATCAGTATTGCTCTGCTGCACTGCTGAAAGACACAGAAGGCACGGGCAGGCCCTGCAGAGCACCCACCCGGAGGTGACGGAGGCCAGGCTGCATGGGGCCCTGGGCAGCCTGAGCTCGAGGCTGGCAGCCCTGCCCACAGCACAGGGTTGGAGCTCCATGATCTTTCGGGTCCCCCTCTCAGAAGCTAAGCTGTTCTTTGATTCTATGACGCGGCGTGGGTGAGACAAGTGCCCCGCTGCCATGGCCGCCTCGCTTGTTCGCGCTCAGCCCCCGCAGGCTGATGAGCATCCAGGAGAACAGGCACCATCCCAACAAGCAGAGATCAGCAGTTGAACTGCAGAGATTTTAACCCGAGCTGAATTATACTTCTGAACACTAAGACAACTCCAGAGCAATTCCCATTGTTCAAGAGACCAATTTTTACTTTTTAAACCCACAAGCTATTTCAGTAAAACCATCTTTCCTAACAACCCAGGTAATTTTGTTTTACAGAACACAGAAAAGTTTCCATCATGTTTCAAATATATGTCAAGGCCGTTTATTTCCTCCCTCACAAAACTTCTTGGCAAGTAAAACTGAAAGCATCAGAATTCCATCAAAATGTTGCCCCAACACAGTGACTCTCGTGGGAGCAGCCTGCTTTGCTATCACTCACTGAAAGTAGGGAAGCCTTAAACTCTGACACTACAAGCACAACAAAAAGCTACAAATTTTGCTCACAGCTGTTTGCTCCAAAATCACCCCTTCCATCTCCTCCGGGCAATGCTGCAGAAAAGGGATGCTCAGTCCCAGTACTTCACCAAAAGGGTCATTGTTGCATTTCCATGCAGCTCTGTGAGAACCAGAGGAGCAGTGCCAACACCTGGCCCAGCCATCCCATTCCTCCCACTCCTGCCAGGTACCCTTCTCCCCACCTGCAATTCGCTGAATTTCTGCTGACCACAGTTTCAAGCTAACAGTCCCAATCTCTGCCAAAGAAAGAGCGAACCGGTGACAGCACATTTCAATGCATACTCTCCTAGGAGATTTTCACAAAGGGCATTCTGAACCTGCAGTGGCTGAAGAGACCCTGCTAAGTGACAGACTTGTGTCACTGCACGTGAGCTCTCTGCACCCACCCTATCACCCTCCGACCCAGGCTGTGCTCTGTCTCTTGGCAGCTAAGCCAGACAAGCAGCAGGCACCGCTCTTCTGACAGCACAGACAAAATCGGTGCGCGCAAGGGCTGCTGCCAGCTTGGGATTCCGGCCCGACGACGTCTCACCGCAGAGCAGCCTCCCTGCACAGAGCCCCACTGGGAGGACACGGCATCTCCTGCGTGCCTGACCTACACCAGGGCAGCTCTGATTTCCGCACAGCCCCTCCTGCGGACAAGACTCTACAAAAAGGGGCAGGTTTGGGAACGCTGCGCCCTCAAATATAACAGTCTGCTGCTTGATGAAACTCCCCACCTCTTTCTCTTACCATACACTGTTTGATTTGGGGTTACTTGCACAGGTCTTTGTGAAATAAAGGGTAACTCTTGTAACAATAGCCCTTGTAACAGATGAGAATTCTTGCCCATGAGATATACTACTCATGCCCAACATGAATTTTTGCACTGCAGCATGCACTCGGAGGTGCCACGACACGTTAACATTTAAATCACTTTATTCCAACTCGAACGGCCAAGATGCTGCCTTGAGTTGCACTAGCCCCCCCACTCCCACCATATAAGGACTAAGCAGCAGTTCACACACTGGGATGTGCAGCACACGGCCAATTGCTTTACATCAAGAAGATGCCGCTCCAACCAAGTCCTCCATATTAAAAGAGATGGCATTGAAGTTCCCACTGCACGCAGCCTTGGCTGAATTCACATTTTGCTGTGTTCTCCTCATACACATTTCTACACATTCTTCTCAACACAGCCACATGGAATACTTGGCATACATAATTTTTTAAAACATCTGATTGACAACGTATCCTCCCTAATTCATGTTTTGGTGCATACCTCAATTTCTCACAAGTCATAATGACCCACAAGTCAATACAAAATACAGACTCGCTACCACAGTAAGGAGCATGGCCAGTACATTTATACATGTTTGCAGTACTTGTATACTAATTGATATTTTGTCATTTTACAAGAGACCTCTCTCTAGCTCTCTGCTGTGCTTATTTTCTGCAAAAATATACCTACAGAAGTTTGCTACTAAGCAGCACTATGGGGTGATGCCAGCACTCCACCACCATCGCTCCAGCCTACATCAGAACTTCTGGCACAACAGCTTCTCAAGAAATGGCAGAGAAGACCAAACTGCCAATTTCCATCCAGGGAACCAAAAGGTTTATCCCAAGAGCTGCATGCACAGCCACCAAGGGCCCAACCATGCCACCCCATGGCTCACCTGCCTTGGGTAGCAGAGGGAAGCCACTGGAGCCAGTCCTGCTCCCCTCTGTTGCTCCTCACTACAACCTCTGTACTTACACCGAGATGCTTTCCCCTGTTTATTTTGTGAGGGCTCTGGAAGCTTGTCAAACTTACTCTGAGCCAATTCAATTCACTATCTTGGCAAAAGAAGAAGAATCCAGCAAAAAACAAAATTTGAAAAAAAAAAAAAAAAAACAAAACAAATGCTAAAGCAGCTTTCTGCAGGGTGAGTTCAGAAGAGGGACTTGAGGAGCACCAGAGCTTGCAGACAAAGGCAGAACTGCAGGAGGAGCAGGCTGGATGTGCTGGGCTGTGTCACGCAGCCTCACCCCAAGTAACCCCGCAGGGCGCAGCGCTGCCATAGTTTGGAGCTGACTTCAGCTGACACAGCGTCAGGCGGCCTCCACAGCCCTGCTGCACCGATGCCGGCCTGGCCCTGCCAGCAAGCAGCTCAGGCAGCAGCCAGCAGGAAGGCACTTCCAGGAGGGAGGTGCTGCCAGGTACCTGCCTGCACAGCCTGCTGTGGGACAGACACATGCCACAGCAAACTGTGGAGCTCAGAACCTGACCTTACCCCATGTGTCCTTGTTCCCTGTTAACCTCCAGGCAGCCTTGATCCCCAATGTCCTTGATGTTCATGAAGGCACAAAAGGAACTGAATCCAAACACAGGCCTCCTCTGCAGCCAGGCAGATCCTACTTAAGGAGATCAGTCACCTCCTCTTCACAAGTTCACTGGGGCTGTAGGTGCAGAAGCTTCCAGATCTTTGCTGTGGCAAAAGTTAATCTACAGCCTCGTTACTGAGAACATTCCTTCAGCATGATTGCAAGTTATTTCAACCTGATGCCACTAAAACACAGGAAATCATTTGGTTTGGTGCCTTTAGCCAAAAGCTTGAAGTTCAAAACAAATTCAGAAGGTTCCTACATTATTCAATTCACTTTAACAGAAAAGTGCCTATACATTGGCAATGCAAGTCAGGGTGAGATCTGCTGACGTTTTAAGGGCTCCATGCTGACCCCCCAGCACACTTCAGTTTCCCACATGGCTCTCAAACTTTTCTCAGTGTATTCCAACTTGCCTGTAAACAGAAACACATTCATTTCCCCATTTTCCCCAAACAAATGAGCTGAGGAGAGCTTCCAAGGAGCAGCTTCATTTTAGGTCCAATTCAGGCAGAGGCAGAGCAGGGAAAAAGGGCCATGCTGAGAAGCACCATTCTGCTCCTGCGCAACGGGGCCAGAGCCACACTGGGATGCCGTGCCTTCTGCTCCCACCTCCCAGCAGCACCACCCTGCAGCTCCATTCCTCGCTCCCAGGGAAGCTCCTTCCCCTCCTCCAGGCTGAGCACCACCGGCGTGCATGGCTTCCTTATCCAAATATTTCCATGCAACTCAATCCTCCAAAATACCAGCCACTTATTTCCATGACACAAAGTCTATGCACAACCATGAGACTGCATTATCTGACACTGACTAACTGAAACACTGAGCTGCAGCTCGACATTTTTTTTTTTTTTTACTGAATCATCATCACCAACGGATGTGTTCTGCTACAAAGTCTGATGAAAAGATCTCCTTCCTACTCCTTCCCTATCAAAGGCTTGCATTTCAAACTGCTCGCTTCCAAGACGAGAGGATCCCCTGTATCAGAACCTCACACTGCCTTCTCTGCCAGCAGTGCAGCACTCGAGAAGCTAGGCCCTGTAAATGAGTAAGGCTGCAGAGGAAAGCCCAGCCCCGCACCACGGGCTCCATAAGGACGGCAGGAACACGCCTGAGTCAGCAAATGAGCAGCTACCAAAAGAAGACAGTGTCTCATTGTCAATGTATATGATTGTGATTGCAATCGCTCTCTAAATATGAACACATCAGAAGCACTGTGACCTTTTTACTCCAAAATTACTTGGAAATATTCGAGGGCTTAAGCATTGTTTTCAAAACTAACTCACATTGTGTCTCAAAAGACCACTTGCGAGTAGGAAAAAAACTCATTTAGAATGGGATGAATAAGAAAAACAGTCAGTCTTAAAAACTGCACGGATCCGCCTGCTTTGGATACCTCCCCTTCGCTAAACTTAGCCCTTCCATGACCCTCGGGGAGGAATGCAAGACCTGTCTATGTTATCAAGTTTATACGGATTAAACTTTAGCATAAACAACAGTTCCCTTCTACACTTCACTCTAAAAGCCAAATTCCTGACTATTTCTCAATGCCACTGTTCTGCATCCCTCCCTCTTCATTCCCCCTTTTTCTTAAGGTTGGGTGAGTGTGGGACTATCAGATTCCTGACCACAAAAGAAATCGCTCCCGCTGCTCCCCACAGCTCCCACTCCAAGAGGGGACAAGTCCTCCAGCATTTTTCCACCTTGAAGTCTGAGCACATCACTACGCTTTGCAGATTACCTCCCATACTGCTCAATGAAGTATTTGCGTGTGTTGGGTAGGAGGAAAACAAAAAACTCACTTTTGAGAAAATGTCTCTTCCCCAAATTATTTTACGTTTGTTTCACCGTTTAAGCATTTCAATCAGATGCACGGATCAAGAAGTCACATTTACAATTTAAACAATACTGACACTCCTATAGGGTTTGTCAACAAAACCCGGGTTTAGGCTGGGATCCACTGCACAGTTTTCTTCTGGGCTCCAGCTCTTCAAGTTTAGACTCATCAGTCAAAGCGAGGGAAAAATCCCTTCAGCTATTTTTGTTGCAGGAAAATAATACTTCACCACCAGCTTGGGCGGGGGAAGGGGTTGATGAACAAGAACCTCCTGATTTGCCGTGCGGATCATCCTCCAAGACAAAGAGCATCTTTACTAATTACAGCAAAAAAATTAAAGCAGGAGCAGTTGCTGCGGTGTTTCTGGGCGCGCTGGGGGCCATGGGCTGCACTGCCAGCAGCTCAGCAAGTCCCA
Organism: Lagopus leucura; assembly: GCF_019238085.1. Classification (NCBI taxonomy): domain Eukaryota; kingdom Metazoa; phylum Chordata; class Aves; order Galliformes; family Phasianidae; genus Lagopus; species Lagopus leucura. Next base: position 216,968 of record NW_024962277.1, read on the forward strand.
CCCCCAGAGCACCGTGGGGAGCCCAGGAGCAGCCCATGCTCTGCCCGCTCAGCAGGGACAGGGGCTGCAGCAATACTGGGAAACTGCCACCAAAACAGCAAATCTCGGGGGGAAAAAAGAACAACCATCAAAAGCCCCCAAGAACCTCACCAAGAGTTCAGAAGTGAAAAAACCTCAGCTCCCAGAATTCCAAGAGGTGGAACTCTTGCTGCGTTACAGTCTGAGGCTCTTTCCATGATCAAAATCAGCAAAAGGTTTAGGTTAAGCCAGATTTATACAAAACTGTCTCTAATTTAAGAACGTAAGTGCAAACTTGCTGTGTGCTAACCCTTGCCTCTAGCAGTCACGTAAGCCAAAGGCTGCCTTCAATCTCTAACAGCTTTAACACACATAGTTTTGCAGGGCTTTATTTAATTTTGACAGAGTAAAAAATAAACAGCACAAGATGATGCTGCAAAATACAAAATTTTTCAGTCAAACGGCTTTAGGTTCGCGTCACCTGAGATTTAACACCCACTACAGATTTAAGCATACATCCAATACTCTCAACAAAAGTACAGTTCCTACGTCTTGCATAAAAAACAGCACGGACTGCAACCTTTATGCAGGCAGTGTAACACGAGATCTCGCTGGTCGGGTCCTCAACTACACACAAAAGCAGCACCGGAGCAAGAACACAAATGTGCATTTGTAATGCGGCAACACTGCCACGAGAACAATGATCTGTGAGTGTTCAAAACTCTGCCTGCCCATTACGTTTGGTTTACTATTGCCAAAGTAGATAGAAACATTTTTAACTCATCACATCATCCAACACTAGCTGGAAAAAGCCTGGGTGCCCAGAGGGAAAGGACGGACAGGCAGTGGGGTGATGAACCACACGGCTGGGCACTGTGCACTCAGGTCTCTGTTGAATGCCTTGCACCTCAATGTTGGAATTAATCTTTAAAAAAAAAAAAAACACACAAAACTTCACAAAGCATTTAGAAAATTTAAATGAACTGTTCCTTTGGATTATGCTTTTTGCCTAGAAGCAGTGCACAAGGTTTTTCACGAGCTCCAAGATGCTCATTCAATGCCGTCTCTTTGCGATGGGATTTCTCAACTGTGACCTATAACTTCTCAAAATAAGATCTGGCTACCACGGAGAACTCTTTCTATAAGGGGATTAAACATATCTGGGATTTCACCACGCTACTGTAGGCCATACAATCTCAGACAACACCAGCAGAAATACTGCTTTTGAGTCACTTGGGATATGACAGTAAAAAGCAGGCCAGAGCCTTGCTAAAGCAGTGTCACTTATTCAACAGGATGCAAGGCACCAGATAATTCCCCATTATAACGCACAGGGAGACAGTGAACAAAGACTAAGGGGCAACGGAGATGGCTTGCTGTGTTTTAGTCCATGAAGGAAACGGTTTTGGTACCACCAGGAAATCCCAACCTGCTGTGGCTGTCCCACTGTGCTCTGCCCCAGTGCTGGATGCCATTCTTGGAATCACAGAACCATGATTGCAGACCAGCTGGTGCTCTATGTGTGAGGGCTGCTCGGAGCTCCACACCCTCACCATGGCTGCAGTCAGCCAAGAGGATTTCAGAGCGTTTCAATCTCTCTCACACTATTCTGCTCCTGGAATTTTTGCTTTCAGAAAACAGCGTTATGGGTTTGATAAGCGAGGCCAGGACCTGACATGGAGCAGGGCTCCCTGTGAGGTGTGGTTCCCAAAGATGGCACTGACGCTAACGTGTTCCCATGTCACATCCTGCACGCCTTAACCAGCAGCTCCACCTTTAACAAATGCACTGGGATACTGAGCTTCATCCCAGCAGCACATCACCTCCCAGACAGCGGCCAGTGCCAAATGGTTAGTTAATCAGATAAGAAAGGTACTCATTCTTCCTTAACAAAAAAAAAAAAAAAAAAAAAGAAAAAAAAAAGCTATTACATTCAAGCAGACAGTGTGTAGATGGGAGCTGGCAGATTCCACAATACAGTCACGTCAAAAATGGCCTCCTGCAAACTGTTCCCTCACCGAGCACTCAAGCCGAGCAAGGAGAGGAATCCTTCCATTACCAGAGGACGTCTCACCGCAGCACGGCAGCTTGCTGCACGTTGTGCCATACAGCCCTGCAAGCAGCAGCATATAAATGGTGTTCTGCAGGGAGCAGCAGGGGGAAACTCCTCTGCCTGCAGCCTACTCCCAGCCCCAAAGTTGAGCCGGGCCATTAGTTTGACTGTTCCCCACTCTGTGAATGGAAAATCCCTTCTCAGCACTCGCAGGCTGCTGTCTGCCGCACACACCCACCGCGCACAGCAGAAATTCCAGTCAATAAGGCGAGTGGGGCCCAGCCGGTGGAAGGGGAGGAAGGAGACACACAAACAATAAGGCAAGCATCTGGCTCTGCGACTGGCTGGAAGGAGGCCGGAGTTCAGAGGCGAGGCGGCTGCAGCCTGCAGTTCACAGGAAGATCCTATCAATCCTCGCTGCCCTACTTTTCACACAGATCAGAATATCTGCAGAGGGTAACCCAGGGTTCACAGCCCATATTCTGCAATTTCACCCAACGTGGGATGACGACGAAAGACACCTCGATGGGTTTGTCATTCCTGCTCCTGCTTGGGGCTCTGGGAACAGGCCTGAAGAACCCGAGGCCTCCCCTGCCCTGGCGCTGCGCTAATGGGGGACTGGGGAGCACCAGCCCTGCCCAGCTCCCAGCCGGCACCCAGAGCGCTGCTGTCACCCCGGGGCTGGGAACGGCCTGGGTCAACCGCATCAAGAAAGGAAAATAAAATCCCAGGGCTTCCTATACGAGCGAAAAGGGAAATCTCCTCTTTCTAAGGAAGGAAAAGGAAATTGGTTCGCTGAGTTCGGGCCTTAAGGCACAGCCGTTCCAGAATGCCTCGCGGCGGGGGGGGGGGCCGTCTGGAACACGGCGGCCCCGAGCTCCGGGGCCGCATCCCGCACAAAGGCGAGGCTCAGAGCTGCTCCCCGTTACATAATGGCCGGGGGCCGGGCCGGGGCCTTTTCCGGGGGCACGGAGATGAGAACCCCTCGAGAGGCGGGAAAAGGTCCGCCCGGGGGTCGCTCCACGGAGGGGATGCGGTTCCCTCGACGGCGGCGGAGGACGGCGGGGCCGCGCAGCCCGGCGACACCCAAGGGCGGCCCGCCGGTGACCTTGCGAACGCCGGGCCCCCCGCGCGGCCGCGGCCCCGGCAGGGTGAGCCCTGGCACCGTGAGAAAGCAGAAAACGCCGCGCAGCCCGAGCAAGCGGCCCCGAGCAGATGGACGAACCGCCGGACGGAGAGCGCGGCAGGCCCAGCGCTCGCTACCGCCCACGAAGCCCCGCGGCCCGGCCGGCCGGCTCCGCAGCACCGAGCACGCCAAGACGGTCCGCGCCGCCGCGCCGCCGCACCGGGCCTCCTTCGGCAGCGGCCCCGTAGCTCCGCACCGCCGCCGAGGGCCCGCTCCGGGGGCTGCCGGTGCCGCGCGCCCGTCCGTGCGCTCCCTTCCTCCCTCCCGCCCGCCGCGGGCCCACGCCTACCTGGCCGGCCCGTTCCCCGGGCCCCGCGCGGCACTAGGCCCGGCTGAGCGCCACGGCGTTTCCTGGGCGGCCGGCGGCAGCGAGCCCGCGGCGGCAGCGCCAGCCCCTCCCCCTAGCAGCGGTACGACGGCTGCTCCCCAGGCCGGGCGGAAACGGCACTGCGCGCACGGGGATCCCCGGCGCCGGCGCCAGGGGCGCCCCGGCCACGCCTACTCGCGTTCCCCGTTGGCTGCCACGGCGCCGCGCCGCGCCCCGCCGGGCCGCCCGCCGCCGATATCGCCCCGCCTCCCCTCGCTTCCTATCGGCGGGCTCTACGCCCGGCCCCTCCCGCGTTCTTTTCTCATTGGAAGCCGCCCGCCCACCCCGCCGCTCGCCTCACGGACGCGGCGCTCCATCGGCTCGCCGGGCCGCCAATCGGCGGGGGAGGGCGGGACGTCGCCAGCGCCGACGCGGTGCGGCCGGGCGGGCCGGGACGGTGCCTGCCGGCCGAGGCGCGCTACGTGCTGAGGGGCGGCGCCGGCCGCGCCGGGCTCCTCCCTCCCCGAGGTGCAGCTCTCCGCGGGGTAAGTCCCGCGTCGGGACACGTGGCAGAAAGAAGGGGCGGCGCGGGCGGCCGGGATTCCTGGGCGGCAGCCGCGCGGCGCCGCGCGTGCGCGGGTTGGGATTGAGTAGAGCGCGGGGGGGGGGGGAAGGCGGGGGGCGCGTCGCGCACGCGCGGTGCTCCGGGTGCGGGGCCTGCCGCTCGGCACGTCCGCGCTGCGGAGGGGCGGGGGCGTGTGGGGGTCCGCCCGGGGGCGGTACGGGCGGCCCTCGGCGTCGCGGGGCGGTGGTGCTGCTCTCCTCGGGCGGCCGCGTCCCTCCCCCTTGGGGCCCTCCTGAGGTGAGGGGAAGGGGGGTGCACCGGGCCCTCTGTCGCCTGAGGGGAGGGAGCTCCGCGCCCCACACAAAGGGCGCTGCCCGCGGGGGAGGAGGGGCGGCCCGGCGGCCGACGGAGCGGGAGGGCGGGGTGGGGAGCCGTTCTGTGGGCCCGAGGCGGGACCTCGAGTGCCGGGGGGGCCTCGGTCGCCGGTCTGTCTGGGAGCGGCGCGGCCTGTGAAACGACGTGAGGGGGGAAAAGAAGCAGGGATCTCGTGACCGACCGTCCGTTCTGTTTAATGCCCGCCGCGGCGGATGACGGCCGCGCAGCCTCGCGAGGCACCGCGCCCAGCTCCTGCGGAACCGAACTGAGTGCAAGCCGCCGGCGGTCCGCCCGGCCCTTTTCGTCGCGCCGGTCCCCCCGCCGCCGCCCCCGGGCGGGAAATGGCCGCAGGGGGTGAACCCGCAGCGCCGCCATCTTGTGCTCAACTCCCGCGGCCGCCGGAGCGGCCGCGAAAAGCGCTGGCGGTGGGGAGGCGGCCCCGAGAGCGGGACCGGACCGGCGCCGACCGGTCGTAGCGAGCCGCTGCGGGGCTCCGCCCGCGGGGATGCGCGTGCCCGGTCACGGGGTGCTGAGCCACGCGTGCTGCAGGCACTGCGCGGCCGTGGCGCGCTTCTCGGGGGCGTAGCGCAGCGCCGACATCAGGAAACTGGTGAATGGAGGCACCTCGTGTTTTCTCCACTTAAGTCTGTCCGCCAGGATGGCGTGGAGGCTGCGGGGAATGAGCCTGGAGATCCGCAGAAGAGCACCTGTTGGAGAGCGCGTAAGCACAGTATGTTATTTACGCCCTCGAGAGCGATAGGCTGTTGCTCCTCCCCTCACACAACTCATCCAAATCCTCCTGAAAGATCGGTCTGTGTGCATCTTCGTGTCTACGCTTCATGCGCACTCCCACTTCTAAACTTCGCTCTCTGGTGTTTCAAAAATCACCGTTACAAGTTAGCATGTGGGGCCTCTTCGTTGGTGAGCACTTATTAGATGTGAACACATCAAGCACAGATGAAGTGTTCCCAGGATGGCAGCACCAAAGTCATTCCTGTGGTTTCTCTGCCTACCTGTGCACAACCCAGAGTGCATTGTTGCAACAGACATGAGCCATTCATGTTTAATTTGCTTTGTGCCTGCTCATTCCATGAGATTAAGGGTGACACTGCTGACCAGGAAGTGAGCCTTGTCCCGTGTGAGTTAGTGGTGTAAATGCAGTGATTCAGCTTAGGCATGTGTGGTTGGGCCAGTTTGGTTCTCACGGAGAATAAATATACAACAAGGACTGTTTTTGACTCATCTTTTGAGCACCATAGAAGGAATAAATGAACAAAGAGCTGAAAATGAGCAGGGAGGTGCTTGCTGATCTACAGCACTGCATTAGTGTGCAACATGAGAGGAATTGTACCTAGACAGGCTGTGTGGCTGGTTAACATGAGTGAGGAGGAGGATGGACTGAATTGCAGAAGGATGGAGTTATGTAATGCCTTGAAGTCAAAGACGACTATTTCAAGCTTAATGAGCCAAAGGAATTGGGAGATTAAAACAGACATTACAGCTGGGTCAGAAGACTAAATATAGCAGCCATGGTGGAAGGATGAGAGGGTATGAGTGTCCCATTCCTCTTCATCATTGTTCTCTGCTAGTGAATGGGTGAAATCCAGCCAGTTGCACACTCGCAGCTTTCCTGCCATGTAGCTGTTTCCTGTCCTTATTTCCATTCTCTCCAGCTCCAAAGGAGAAAGGATAGAAATCTTTTCCTTGCTCGATATTTACTATGACCCTTTTTGAGGTTTCTGTATTTGCATTTATTGCTGGAATGCTCCTGGATTCCAAAGGTGGCCATGCGGGAAGCGTTACTGCGCTTTACGAAATCTCCACCTCTGTTCTGTCCCTGCTTGTAGCCTGCACTGTATAACATTACTTTTGATGTCTTTCAGTAGTAGCTCAGGAGTGTATCAGAGATCCACAGTGATTTTCAGGGTAAACTTCCTGTGGCTAATTCTTACCTGGCCTTCTGAAAAACTTTGTTGACTTGTTCCAGGATAAAGCAATCTGGGGAGGGATTCTTCCCAGGAGTTCAATAATGCGAGCAACATGATCTGGACAGAGGAAGAGAAAACATGTCTAGATACAGAGGCAGTGATGCTTCTGTCAGTGAAATGAATACAACTGATGGAGTCCTACCATCATCTCTGGAGAAATATTTCCCAGGTTGAGGATTGAACAGACACTCCCCCGTTGCCATTTCAAATGCCTAGAAATGGAGTAGCGTTAATTCACTGACCAACTGGGCGTTTTTGTTGCTCATGAACTCTGATGGGAAGGGGAACTGGCACAGGTACTATCACACAGAACTGATAATGAAACATGGAAAGATTCACGTTGCTTTGATGCACCACTGTGAATCAGCACCTCTAGTTCCATCAGGATGGAAACCAGTGTGTGCCTGCTTCAGTCAAATACATGAGCTGGCACCATACTTGCAGTGTGAACTGCCTTAAGCATAAACTAATTACAGTGAATATATCTGCAGCATACTTTCAGTCCAAAGTGAAGGAGTGCAGACAGCCTGCTTTTCCTTCTCTGACTCAGCAATGGCAAGGAGGTTGTGCTCCACATGCAGTGTGCGGGTGGGTGCTGAGGACTGCTGCCCTGGACCTGCCAGTGTCAGTCACCTTCTGTGCATGCTCAGCACTGTCTCCAGCCCTACCAGGCAGCCTGTGCTCCAGATGTCTGCAGGAGTGCCATAGTCCAATCCAAGCAGCACTTCTAGGGCGCGGTATGGCTGGGTCTGTATCTCCTTAGAAAAAGGCTTATACTGTAACAGAAACAAACACCCTTTGGTTAGCTTCGAGTAACAAATGAGCAACAGTGATGCTTGTGGCCACAAGCTGTCCATGCAATCACGAGGAAGAACTGAAGGCGTGTAGTAAATGCGTGCAGGAGACATCAGACCCATTCTCAGCCCTACTGGCGCCACACTAAATTTACCTCCCAACATTTCACAGTGAACTTGTTCACAAATTTCTGGTTTACAGACTAACTGCAAGCGGAAGAAGGATCCAAAGCTGACATATCTCTGGAGTGTACTGCCCAACTCTAAGCTGGGAGTGATGAATCAGTTCTGCTTTAGCACACTCCAGAATAACTGCTCAGCTGTAGAAGGACTGACACCCCAGCTGTGAAGGAAGTGCAAAGCATCTCACAGTCACAGGACCAAGACTTGCAGCCGACTCACTGTCCAGCATGCACTGCCCAGATCAGCAATTTTCACTTCTATGCTCATTAAATCAGAATCTTCCAGTTGATTGCCAGGGTCACCTCCTAGATGGAAAGGAGGGAGAGAAATCAGGTCTTTCTCCAAACCAACAGGTATGCATCACTTACCACAGAAGGTACTTGTAGACCTACCTGCCTTTGAAGTTTTTCAACCTAGCAATCCAAAAATGCTTTAGACAGGTGATTCTTTTCATCACCAATAAAATACCACTTCTCATTTTTGAGGGAATGCAAAGGAAGGGCTGCTAACCAGTCACAGTCTAAGAGAATGTTATGGAAAACTGCAGCTTGCAGTGGAGTGGTGTGACCACACACACCTCCTGCTGAAAGGTGCCTGCCTGGCAAGAGTTGTCAAGGACTGTCAAGGTAGCATTTTCACATACAGACCCTGGAAAAGGGTAATTTTTGTTCTACTGCTTTGTAACTGTCAACTTATGTCTGGTATAATGCCTTTTTGTTCCCAACAAAAGACTCTGCCAGTAATTTAGCATTTGTCTTTTACCCCAGGGTTTGAGGGACAAAACAGCAACATCATGGGAGAAATGCTTGTGGGAGAATATTATGGGAGAAAATGTGAAGAGTCTCATTGCTGGGAGACTAAATCCCTTGAGAAACTCCCCAGCCCTATGGCTTATCATGTATTCACATCATTCTCTGAAAATAAATCACGTCTCAAAAGGCCTCAAAGAGTACATACAAGTCTCCCACAAACCTCAGGAATACGGGAAATAAAAGAGTAGATGTGCCATACAGATTTTGGATCAAACCAGTCGGTATGTATCCTATTCCGTAGCTGAAAGAAGCAGTGAGGGAAGCATCCTGTCCTGAAAGCTGTATGAATTAGCTCTGAGGTTGTGCTCAGCTTATTGACACGTGCCTCTGATTTTGCATTGTTCTGCACGCACGCCTTTGTGCAAGGCCACTTTTCTGTTGGTGCCCTGAGTAACTTGGAGCCGCTCGATGTGGGGTTTGTAGAAACAGACAGGAGAGGTGTCAGCAGCGTGAGCTGGCTGTGTTGTTTTGTACCAGTGCTGTGGGAGATGTGAACTCTAAAGCTATCTGCACCTACTGCACCGTTTCATTTCTGGCAGTAACCTCCTAAGTCTCTGTTCTTGCAATAAAACCCCAGTGCTCACCTGGTGCCTTTAGCCTCAAATCTGTTCTCTGGCCACAGTCAGCAGCATCAAGCAGAAACCTCTGGAGGTTTTTGTCGTGAATGTACAGCAGCACGTTCTCTGGTTTGATGTCTGCGTGGATAATCCGGCAGCGCCCATGCAGGAAGTGCAGGCCTGCTAGCACCTGTGTGAGCCGAACAGCACTGAGGTTAGCAACGTGGCAGATACCGTATGGGGGTAGCAGTTGCACCCTGAAGAGCAGTAGTGTTGGCTGAGAGTTCCTGTAGAAGCAGGCACAAGTGGTTTCACCCTGAGAATGGCCAGCGCCGTAGCTCACACACTCAGCACAGCCAGTGATGGAGCGTGGAGATCTGGCAGAGGACACAGCACAGAGTGCCCAGGTGCCAGCACAGATGGGCAGGCCTGGAGAGTTGGAAATAGGACGAGATACGAAGAGGCGCTGCAATCACAAAGCAGAATTTTCTCCTGAAAAGCAGCTTTTGTTCACGTGGCTGGCATGTCTTCAGCCCACCAAGCCTATCTGTTAATCCAGCATTATCACTGGAATGGAAGTTGGGAGTCAGTTATAGGGTGTTTGACGTGGCACAGGAGGGAGTCCCATCATGCAAGCGAAGAGAAGGGGTGAATCATAACACAGCCAGGAGGAGGCAGGGATGATGAGTGAGTACATGCAGAGAGGAATTAAGGGTACTGCAGGAGAGCCATGTAGGGAAAGAACAGCTCACGGCGGAGCAGGGAGAGCCTGGCTGTCACAGGGGAGAGATAAACAATGCATGCAAGAGAAACGCTCTATCAGAGATCAGTAACAGTGAAAAGGCTACTAGGAGGTTAAGCTGCTCTTTTAAAACACTGGTCAGTCGTAAAGGCTGGCAAATATTCTCTGTATTATCAAAATCTATTCTGGGATGAACACCAGCCCCGGGAAAATACCAACCTTAAATGGTAACTGTGAAACACAAGGAAAGATTTAAATAGCTAAACTGGAATAAGTCAGAAGTAAATGCTGTCCCAATGGTGATCCAAAGGGGGAAAAAAAAAAAAAATCCAGTTACACAGATAAGAGATCAAACAAAGGGCTTGGGTGTGAAACAGAGCATATCAATTAATGCCACTATGTTTTCATCTAACTTATTCAGGTGTTAGTGGAGCTGCTTTCGAGGAAGAAGATATTCCAAGAAAAGGATGGAAGAGGAAATGGTTTTCTTTCTGTGTCCCTAGAAGGGCATAGGAATCAAGGCAGCAAATCTTCATTTTGGCAAGTCTGCAGACATCTGATAAGCCTTGGCACTGGCAGCAAAATGTAATATTAATTATTCTTAGGCTCACACAGGTTTCCTACTCCTTCGCTGTTCACAGACAATGCATAAGAAACTCAGCTTTCACAGACTGTTTGATCAGCATGCCACATCCTTACAGGGGATGAAGGAAGTGTTGGCTCTGAGCAGGAAAACCTCAATATGGGTGGAGGACCAGCCAACCTAACCAGCAATTTAAAAGCTCGGGGAAGGAATCAGCTGTGGGGCAGATCTTCAGCAGCCTTGGAATTACTGGGCAAACAGCTGAAGCCAGCCCTGAGCCCTGCTGAACTCACTGGGGCAAATGCTAGCAGTCTGGCATCACTACCATAGGAAACTTCAGATGATAGCAGCAGGAGAGAGAAATACATGTGTTGTTGTTGTTTTTTTTCCAACAAGAAACATATCTATGGCAGTCTGTTCATCTTGTGAACAGCTGAACTGCTGGAAAATTCAATAATTTGCTGAGGTGTGAATGAGATACAAACGTAAGTACCAACTCTGAGTCCCCTGGTGCAGATCTGCAGCTCCCTGACTGTTTACATCAACGGTCCTGACCCCTTTCCAAATCCTCTGAGACTAATAGGCATAGGCAGTAACACACATTGCCCCTGTATTATTGTGACTATGTTAACCTCCCATTCTGGGTTCCATTTGACATTTTTTTTCCTCCCACCCAAAATAAATAGCTACTGTTTTCCTTCAAATTGTATGTCTTTGGCACTGATTCTGTTGTCTCTTTCTTTGCAGATGCAGTCATACAGAAATTCACGGCAGGTGACCCCAGGATGAAGACTATGGTGAGTTCCCCAGCCAGCACTCCCACAGTGCCCTCACCCAAGCAGAACTCAGTTCTCTCACCTGCTGTAAAGATTTTTTCACAAAAGGCAAAGGCAATCCCTGGGCTGCATAGTTACCCATCAGAAATTGCAGAGAAGGACCCAGCGCCTCAAACACCAAGCACGTATGTGGGGAAGAGTCATGGATTCACCAACAGAGAGCATATGCTGCTACCAGCTTCTTGCCCTTCACCAGAGCAGCCAAACATTTCATTAGCCAGCCTCCCCTCCTCCAGCCACCTTCACGTTCTCTGCTCTAGCTATTGCCCTGCTCATCCTCCTCGTCTGAGCACAGCAGTCATCCTGTGACTCCCCAGCACAACCTTCACTGATTAAGAGCTGCAGTTCTATTAGCAGAAGGATATGGAAGCCGTTCTCTCCAATCATTCTGAAGTCATCTAATAAACAGATGACGTTTTCTCCTGCCCGATCCTTCTTCTTCATACTGCTTACCTGAGGGGGAGATTCCAAGAAAACTGCAATTAGAGACATATATGTGCACAAGAACATCTTGCACCCATTTTATCCTGTTCTGCAGACTCTCTTCCAGGATTGGCATTTTATAACAAATCTCATGAGAACAATATCAAGCAAACCAGACTCCCAGAACACAAGCAAACTGTGTTACTATGGAGTTAATTTCTGTGTGCTGTCTTCCTCTGACCATGTGACAGCATCACCTTCATAGCATCTGAATAACTCAGACAGCTGTGGTTGTCTGCAGTCAACTGAAGGCTGCCTGTTCTACCAGGGTGCAGAGCTGCTTCTGTACCTGGAGCAGTCGAGGGAAAAAGGGTTGGCTTTGGTGCAACGGAGATCTCTGATACCGAGCGGTGGGGGAAGAAGTGAATGCAGATCTTTCATACAAGAATCAGGAGACATCAATAAACCTAGTACTTGGGAGGGTCAGAAAGAAACCAGAGAAGGTGGTTCTTCACACAGTGCATGGATGATTGGTAGCAGTTTTTGTCACAGAATGCTTCAGGTGCTGAAGCTCACATCGGCTTGCAGGAAAGCAGGGCAGGACTCTTGAAAATAAATCCACTAAGAATTACTGCTCAGCACGTCGCCCTTGGCCCAAGAAATCTTGAGCTGTAAACTGTTCTTGGCCAGGCAGGGTGGTGTTCAGTGGGAGCAGCACCTCGTGCTTAGCTTGTCTTCTTGCCCACATGGATGTCTGCTGCTGGTACGGGGTGCCTGGCTGGGCAACACCCCTCTGCCCCAGCACAGGTGCTGTTGGTATCCCCAGCTCTTGCACCACCACCACACATTTTCATGGCAAACTGTACCATGAGTTTGCTCCCACAGAGCACCGGTTCAGCTAAAGCAATGGCTACTGTACCTACAACTTTTAATATATAAATATATATTTATATTTGTATTTATTGTATATGTATTTGTTTTTTCTTTCTGACGTGGCTGTAATTATGGGTGATTTTGGTTTGCTTTTTGTGCAGCTGCCAGATCTGTCTGTGCCAGCACCAGGAGGTTTGTTCTCACAAAAGTGAGCAGCTGTGGAACCAGGGAGGTCCCAACTGCCTCCTCTGGCAGAACTGTGGGCACGGACCACTGTGCTGATGGAAATGACCCTGGGAACCAGCTCTATTCTGTTGAATGGAAGGCGTGTCTTTCTGAGAGAATTAGTAATAAATTAAGGGTAAGGCTTGGTCTACATGTAGAATTGTGCTGATGCATAGAAAAGCACCCTTTGATTACATTTACTTTTTACTTCCTCTTGCATCACTGAGTCTGGCTCATATCCCTTTGGATACGGCCTGCAGAGGTGCAGATGCGAACCAAGCCTTTCCCAAACCTGTTGGAGAAAGGCCTCAGAGTAATTTGAAAGGCAGAATTTAATGACTTTTATTCACATACAGCTGATGTAATTTCACATTTAGGTAAACTCTAAGAATTACAACCATGAGCTTTCTAGAACTAGCAGGTCAAGCCATTTTCAAAGGCAACTAGTTGAGACTCAGATCCGTGTGCCTAATTACTGCATCCATTAGCAAAAGCAGAAGGAAGCTTTCTGAGTTGAGAGGTTATATATCACATTTGCTTTGTCCTGCATTTTTTTTTAAGATGCTTCCTTTTGCTTCAGTATTTAGTTGTGATAGAGCAATGATCTCCGAGCTAGGAAGTACACAAATATAGTGAAAACATTCCCAACTGTGGTTAAGAACAACATTGCCACATTTTCTTGTTGGTTCTGGTGGTTTCCCACCCTGTGTTTCTGCAAGTTCCTCTGATTCACTTACTCAGTCTCAGCTGAAAAAAAATGGGCCAACAGGACAAGTGAGACACAGCCACCTGTCCTAGCATTACAGGAGGAAGGAGGAAGTGCCTCTTTTAGGGGTCATGGCCAAGCAAAGGTGACTTAATGAATTATCTGACATCGTTTTCCATTCCCCAACCTTGCTCCTCAGACAGACCTGGAAGGACAAGGGACAATGAAACTGATACCTCAGCCTGAATTCAGTGGCCACCTCCACAGAGAAAAGCACAGAGCCTGGGAAGATACGTACACATTTGAGGAGAGAGAGCTCATCCTGGGCAGCCTCGGCAAAGCCTTCCCTGCTCTTCAGGACCTTCACAGCTACGTTCTTCTTCATCCTACAAAAGGAACCACAGCTAGAAGTCGATGCATGCTGGTTGGCCTCCAAAGGGGGCAAGTCCTGCCCAGGAGATTGGCCGTCCTTCCCTGCTGCCCCATTTGGCATCAGCCCCTCACCTCATGTCCTGGCACAGCCAGACAGTAGCAAAGGCCCCGCAGCCCAGCTCGCGCACAGCCTGGTATCGTGCATTGAACACCTCTCCTTCGCGCACTGGGTGGTGGCCTCCTGTGGGGACCATCACCAAGAAGCATTACTGCTACCCTGCAGGAACCCGCTGAGGACAGCTCTCCCAGAGGAACGGCCAGATGGGTCCCCATGACCTCCTCTGCCATGGGAAGAGCCTGGTATGATCTCAGCTCTGGTCTGAGGACTGACCTGGGTGCTGCACTTCTGGCACATCCTCCTGCACCTGCTCTTCCATGGCAGTGTCCCAGCAGGTCCTGGTGAGAGGACAGAAGCAGTGGAGAACCAGGCTGTGCACTATGTGCAGTGCAATCTCCAGCATTTTACTCCATAAAGAGAGACAGCTGCACAACAGCTGCACACACTGATGTGCACAGCTCCCATTTGTTCTTCTAGCTCTGTTCTGCCTCACCCTGTTCCTTTCCACCCCCTTCGTCCAAACCTGGAACTGAGCTGTTAGGAACATAGGAACGTTTTTGGCACTTCAGAGAAGTAAGGATTATTTTAGAAGTTCACAGGAGGAAAGCTGGCAGGCTGGGCAGGGCTCCTGGCTCTCAGGTGGAAGTCTCAGGTTTCCCTGTGCCTTGGGCAGGCTTCCAATGGCTCGGTGAAGACTGCAGGGTCCCCTCCAGTGGCTGTGACACTGGGCTGGGCAGAAGGCACACTGTACCCTAACTTAGGGCTTTCACTGGCAGCAGAAGATTCACATCTCAGGCTGGTGCTAAGCGGAGTGTGCAGTTTAGAAGCTACGCTGCACATCTGTCTGCAGCATGGGGCCAAAGCAGGGATTTGTCACCAAGAGTCCCATGATCCCCTACAGAGAGGCCACAAGGGAGGGGAAAGGCTGCTCCCCAGCATGTTTCTATGACAGCAAAAGGTACAAACACAGAGGCACTGCAGACAGACGGATACAACTGCTGTTCCCCCTACTCCACAGCACTGTTGTGGAGTTGGCTCAAGCGCGAGTCACCTGAAATAGAGCCCCCAGTCCCCACACTGCTAATGGAAATACAGATTTACGCTGCCTCAGTTTGGGTGCTCCAACCCAGCATTTCATAATTCAGAAATGTCACCTGCTGTAATGGCCAAAGCTTCATATGAGCAACTGTTGCCAGAGTTTGTGACAGGTGATAATAACCCAAGCAGGCCATTAGCACGAGTAGAAATATCAACCTTTAAATCCTTCAGAGTCAGGTTGCCAAAGCTGAGAGCTGGTACACAGTGCAGAACTTTCAGAAATAGTCGTAACGTGCTGGCAGAGTTGGTGCATGTCCTGTCACACGCCTCAGCAGCAGCCACGTGACTGGGAGCTGCTCAGGGACAGTGACATCTTACAGGTGCTGAAAAAGCACAGCTTCCTCAAAAATCTTTTCCTATCCCAGCACAGCAACACAGCTGCAGCCTGTCTTTGGGCACCAGGTGAACTCTCAATTCTAATTTAGGCTCAGAATAGGCTGTGTAGTCAGGGATACGCAGAACTGCCAGAGCTTACATTTCTTTGTTCTCCCTACCCCATGGAGCAGCGTGCAAGGAGCTCAGAATCTCTCTCCTTTGCACCTCAAATCTCAGCAATTACACACTCTTTTGGGCTTAAACCTCAGTCTCTTTTAGGCTTGAACCTGCAGGGTGCTACATGTCCATATGGCCACTCCCTGCAGCGAATATTTACTGGAGTCCTAGCTATGATATGGAGGTGAAATCAGGATTGTCCTTATTTATGCACAGACATAGCCCATCAATAACCTTGCAAGCTCCTGCACCACCTGATAGATACCTCTTCAGTCACGTCTTCTAAGGTTTTGTCACATAATTTGAACAAGGAGTTGATCTCTAAGAGCTGGGCAGAAGCCCTGAAGATTTTGTTTCTTAAGTCACTACCAAAGGAAAAATGGGACATGAGGGTTCAGCATCTTCCCTAGATGGATTTCTGTGATAATAAGAGTCTTTGGTGGGAAAGAACAGTGACCTACTGCTTAGGATCCAAAGTCAGACTCCGTGAGCATCAGGCACACCCTAGCACTTGGGCTGATGGAGTTTTTGAGCTCACAGTACCCTGCTGTCCTTCCTGAGGTGTGTGAGAATTCACCTCCTGCCCACTGCACTGACGTGGATAATCCAGTACAGGGTAAAGAGCATTGCTTTGCACTTTGGTACAGAAGACGGAAACACACTTTTCGAAGCTTTATGATAACAAACAAAAAGCACAACAAAAACCCAACAATGCTTATAGTTATTTGTCAGTTGATATATTAAAAACTTTTTTTTTTTTTTTTTTTTTCATTAAAAGCTACATCACGCAGAACCCACTGACTTGCTGCAGGCCTGGACCAGGTCAGAGAACTTCAGCCCAAAAATGTATTGGTACCAGTTAACTAAGCAGGGAGCAGCGATGCTTCACCTCGCCTGCACAGAAGGGTGCAAGGAGCCAGCCCACCACTCGCCATGCACCCCAGCTCCTGAACCCGAGTTGGAGTATTTAGCAGAGCGATATGTGCCTTCATCTTCATCCAGCACAGACGTGGTAAGTCCTGGCTGAGTGTAGCATCCCTGCAAGTCACAACACACAGCATAAAAGCAGGCACGTGGGGCTCAGCCCCTGTGGCCCTGCACACTTACCATGCAGCTCAGGAGGCAGGGGATGGCACCCCTCTCATCATCTGGCTCATGCTGGAGCTCCCAAAAGTGAGATACCAGCTGGTGTTGCTCTCCTTTTAGTCTGCACTGCTTGGGAGGGTTGTCCTTGGGCCAGCCAAACTTTTCTGCATCACTGGGTAGATGTGTCGGGGCGCAGGGTATCAGATCTCAGCACCGTTTCTGGGAACAACCTTGGCTGCAGGGCAGCAGGAGACCCAGGACAGCTGCGATGAGTTTCCTTTACTGCCGTTCACTGCACCTGTCTGTGCAGTCCCCCGCCTCAGCTGCCCTGGCAGCAGGTCTGTCACCCTGCTGGAGCTCCACGGTCTCCCGAGCAACTATTTATAGAGGAAAATTCACCACTCTGCTGAGATGGAAATAGGAAAGCCTTTCCCCTCTGCAGTGGTTCCCACTGCTCCCCGGAGCACGGCAGCAGGCTGCACGGCCCAGCCTCGTAGCAGTGGCACCACCTCCCGTCTCTGCACGGCACAGCGCTCACCAGCCTGCGCTCGGCGGAGGGGAAACGCTCGCACACCCCTACAGCCCCACTGCCTGCGCTCAAGGCAGCTCTGCCTCAGCACCCCGTGAGTCACACGGGCTCTCCGGACTCGGGGACAAGGCAGCACAGTTCTGCACAGATGTGCTGGCAGCACTTTCACTCGGCTGCTTGCAGGTTTTACTGCAGTAACAGCTGTGCCCCCCCACCCCCGCGGAAGGAATGGGAAAGGAGTGCAGGCTCACTCAGCCTCGGCACCGAGTGCTTTGCGCCGCTACGGAGCGCGGGACCACACGCAGCGAAAGCACTCCGTGCGTTCCCCCAGCGCCCACGTGCAGCAGCGCTTGGCAGCCTCAGCCTTCCCCTGGCCGGGGGCCCTGGCGTTGCGCAGCTCAGGTTTCCTTGCAGAGCCTGCAGAGACCCAGCCCTGGAGCAAGGGGTTAATCCCGCCCTGCTGCCAAACCCAGGCCAGGGCCTCACTTCTCCCCCCTGCCTGTGCCCCTCTCCTCTCACCTGCCCCCTTCAGCACTAAAAATATCGTAGGAGGGGGCTGAGACGGAGCCAGGAGCAGGGCAGCAGCAAGGGGGAGAGCTCAGCTTCACAGGAGGAGAGCTCTGTAACCCATAAAAGGCCAGGAAGAACACACACATAGGTGAAGGCAGGACTTAAGCACAGTGGTGTTTTATGTGTGTAGGCACACACACGTGCACACACACACGATAAAGCAAACCACCTATAACCGCTAGTAAAGAAAAGGAGCCTGCTGCAATTAGTTTAAGAATTAGGAGTTGTTAGAGAAATTCTGCTTTCTGCCTCACCCTGGTGGACACCAGCAATGGGGGAGCATGAAGCCTCGGTCTGCATCACGCTCACCACTCCTGCAAAAACAGCCGGAGCTGTAGCTGCCCTGGACCAGATTTGTCCCCACTCACATCCCAGAAGGTGAACACAGTGTGGGCCATCACATTACTGTTCAACACAAGTGTGACACACAGATTGTATATTAAAATTTATTGAATTATTGTGTAAGAATTCTCTTTATTAAAATCATTTGAACTCTAAACTGATTATTTACAGACAAAACCTCTTATATCACCAAAAGATTCCTACATCTCAGAACAGTATCTACAAACAGTTATTACACTATGTAACAAAATTCAGATTTTTTTTCAAGCTTTTTATATTAATTATTAATTCCAATTTGAGAAAGACAGTACCTCAGGTGCTCTGAGCAGAACTCAAGGTGTGGCATGGCACAAAAGCAGATCAGATCGTGCTGTAACAGAGACACCAAGTTGCCTGGCTGGGAAAGGGCAAATACCTGGACAAGACCAGGAGGAAGGGCTACAGGAACAAGCTAGGTATTCTGGAAACCAAAACAATCACTCTGACAAGAAAGGCACCAAAAAAGCAGCATCTTGCTGCAACTGGGGCATACCCTGAAAAAGAAATGGCATTCCACCAAGGCAGCAGGATCTCAAAGCCCTCTTGTTTTCTTTAAAAAGAAATTACCCATCTTTTCTACTAAAGAAAAAAGCTTCCAGATACAGCCTACAGTTTGCCACCAAACAGATGAAGGCAAGCACTCTCACACCTCCATCGTGTGGGTGCTGGCTACTCCTAGCCTTACTGACAGGAGACACTCAAACTCACTCATGATGCTTAATACTGATCAGTTATCAGCGTTTCATGCAGACCACGGTGAAATCAAATGTATTTCTCTGACCGCAGTACAAAGCAGACCCCAAACCTGCCATTCAACATCATCTTTCTGAGGACACGATTGACATGGTGACATCCCCTCACAGCACTTACATTCTCCACAGCTCCATTCTGCTGCCTGCAGGAGCATCAGAGGGGCTCCTTCCATCCCCAGCGCACCCAACAAGCTGAGAAACCAGGCAGAGACTGGAAGAAACGTGAATTATGAGAAATAATAAATAAAGTCTTCCCTGCACTAGGGAATTTTATAATAAAAGCTGTTTTGTGCAAATTTCAATGCAACAGAACCCTGTTGTAGTAATGCTTTTTACCACAGGAGCGTGGTGTGGACGGAGAGAAACAGGGCCAAGCCTAAGCACCCAGCAAGGAGCTGCAGCACATGCCCCCAGTGAGCAGGACACTGTTACCTACAACTCCAAAGGCAAGCAGTGGGGAGAGCTGGGCACCACTCACTGCCCCTGCGCCAGGCAGTGCCTCCTGGTCAGCCACATAGGGACAAACTTGAGATGTTAAAGAAATCACTTACGTTTAGCTCTACTCTTATGCCTTGATTATTGCTTTGATAAAAGCCGACTTTCACAGATATTCTTAGAGAAAGTAAATAATCTCCAACATCCAGAAGCACTACTGAGAAGTAAAGAGGATGTGGAGCCTGCTTCCCTGGCAGCCTGAGCCAGGCTGTGTGGACAGAACTCATCTGACCGCAGCAAGTAACAGCAGAAGAGACACAACAGAACACAGAGCTGCCAGTGCAGAGCAGGAGAGACCTGGATCCCTAGGAGCGCTCCTGAGTCTCCCTCCCTTACTCGTTCGAGGGGAATCCAGAATCAAGTCCTGCACCACCTCGTTCAGGGAAAGCAGAGGGAAATCCCACAAAACAGCAGCAGCCTACAGCACACAGCTCCTGGCAGACACTGCCAAGTCCTTTCTTCCACCCGGCTTTTTAGGGACTAATTTTACCACGTTCTGTTGAGACAGAGGTTTCAGAGAAGCTAAGTTCCCACAAGTTCCATGGAATGGGGCGGTCAGGCGAGAGACAGACACAAACTGGTGCTCTCTGGGAAAGGAGGCTGGCAGACACTGAGCTCTTGACAGGGCCTGCTCAGCAGCTGCTCTGCACAGCAGGACAGCAGCACTCTGAGCACACAAAGTACCTGGGAATTCTGCTGGGAGGAGAGCTCATGGGAAAGCACTGGCTTTGCAGGAAGAGATGCCAACATTAGCTGGTTATATTGCTCAGGAAAACATCCTGCAACTGCACAGTGCTCACACAAAGCCACACAGCTGATTCACAGGCCTGGAAATGCAGCTATGTGCAACGCAGAGAGGCAGGCATGTGATCCTGCCCTGATCTAGCTCTAGTCCTTCCAGGCCTGCACAACCACCATCAGCAGTGTCAGAGGAGTCAGACCTGATCTACCTCAGAGACGAAGGACATCAGCTTGGACTCAATGGGGGATAAGAAAGTGAAGGATACCCTTTAAAACTGGAATTCAATCACTATGGGCAGAGTGCTGTGAGGCTTCCTGACGGCTCTCCAGGAGGGAGCAGAGGTGCTGCCCAGCTATGGCTGAAGGCTAATGGCACACCTGCTCTGGCCTTGCTTTCCTCGCATCAGTCACTGCTGTTTGCAGGACACCAGATGCTCTTCAGGAACGTGGTTGTGCCTCATGGCTCCCTTGAGTTCACAGCTCACCAGATCACCCTTCTGTGTGCCACAACAGGAGAGTTTGGGAGGCAAAACTGAGGTGTAAGGCAAGTCTAACAGGAACACACAGCTAAACATCAAACTGAGCTGTGGGGAAAAGCAAGCTGCTGTTACAATGGAGACATCCACAAGTTATCCCTGCAGACAAAGCAGTGGAGAAAACTTTGCTCCAGTGCTGACAGACGTTTGTCAGTAGAAGTGCACAGAGATGCTTCTCCAAGAAAAGCTTTGTCTCAAAGCAACAAAGTTAAACATTCTCCTTTAGCATTTAAATACATTATCCTTCTGAGGGTATTTACAAATCCAGTTCAGAGCAGCAGAACAACCAGATACCAGAGGAAAGGGGAAGTGGCACAAGGCATTGTTGTGCTTTTCCAAAGAGCAGGACAACCCCTGAACTTCTGACAGATCCAGAGCTGGGTCAGTGGAGATTGGGACCAGCCAGACAGCTGACTCCTCACACACTACATTTGTCCTGAGGGGAAGGGTGGGGGGTGGCCCATTTACAGTGGGCTCCTGGGCAAGCCTGCGTGCTGGTGAACGTATCTCATCCAAACAGACGTTGCACCCAAGTAATAAGACCAGAACACTGGGAGCAAGGGACCTTTGCCATTGGTCCCTCTCCTTCTTACATCCAACATCCAGAACCAGTGAAAACATTGCTGCAAAGAAGCTTCTCAGGTGGAACAGAGCAGGAGCGCTCACTCATCCAGATGGAGATGAAGGTCAGTGCAGCTGTAAGACCAGGGGAAAGCTTCCTGTATCCCCATCAAAATAAGCAGCCAGTAGGGGAGCCTCCCAGCACTGGGCAAGGGCACTCACGCAAGGCCAAGGACTCCACAGACACGGTGCTTGGTGCTGCCACCTGGCTCTTCAACAGCAGCATTTAGAAGGTTGGCACATTCTCCTGATAACTGTAGGAAGGAGCTGCTTGGTCCCCTGAGACTGTCAGAGGAAAACTGAAATTCATTTGTTTCGCTTTTTGAAAAGAAAAAAAGAACAACTTTAAAAAAATACTCTCTGAGATGCAAGGACGCTTGTACTTGGTACTGCCTTGGCCAACCCCGTTCATGTCACTTGCTGGCTCCTTGGAGAGTCTGGTTCCAATGACAGCAGGACACCCTGCACACAGCTAGGACGAGCACTGTCCCTGTCCAGCCAGGGGAGAACAGTCTGTCTGCACCTGTCACAAATCTGTGACTTTATTCTCCACAGCTGCTGCAATCTGTTGTAGCCTATATCCAAGCTGCATCTTCTGTGCTGTTGGGTCTTCTTCCAAAGCAGTAATGATCTGCAACAAGACAGAGCTCACTGGCTGCCTTTCTCCAGCATGCAGCACTGCTGGCTGGAGATAATATTAAACATAGTAATATTAAATGCAGTGAAATGCTAACAGCCCCCTGGGTTAGAGCCAGGTCCCTTGTTTGCATGATGTCCTCCCTCCCTCATTGACAAGAATAAATTAAACTTACGACATGGAAGTTATGTATGTCAGTGAAACAATACGCAGCACTGTAATAATCTGGCTGCTCTTAATAATTAATTTAGTTTTTTTTTGTTTTGTTTTGTTTTTTAACTGGATGGTAGAAGGAGAAGGTTGTGTCCATACCTGTTGGGAACACACTCACCTGGTCATAGTACTTGTTGATGTATTTGTACAATTCATGCAGAGCCACCAGGGAATTGAGGTCACCTGAGTAATTCTGAATAAGAGAGGAAGTTAGATAAAGCTGTGACATCTAACAATTGTTCTTGCAAATTCTGTGTCCTCATAACTAATAAGGAAATGTACTGGAGTCACTCCCAGCACAAAGCAATGGGAAAGAGAATTCACCAGCAGTTCCTAGGGAAGGAAAAAAATAATCAAACATACTCCTTGCCTGGAAGCCTATGGTGTTCTCTCCCCAGTGGTACCACGAAGCAAAGCAACCACTGGGAACAACTAGTAGTTCTGAGTAGAACAGCACACAGCTGGAATATCTCATCTTTGCATTACCTACTTCCTATGAGATGCACAGACGAATGGCTAGCATGATTTCTGAAACAAACTCGTTTATTTACCCGCGATAGCTCAGCCAGGGCAGAGTTCATCTCCTGGTCACTGGCAGAGATGGTCTGGCGAATGTCTGCATAATACCTGCACGGTGGTACAGAGGCAATTACCATCACGTTCCTCCTAGCATCCTTCTTAAACTATACTCCCCACACCCACTGCTCACCTTTCCACCATCTGCTTGTAGCGAGGAATGTCCCGGGCATAGAGCAGCTTATTGATCGGAGAGTCCTTGAACATCCAAAACAAGAACTGGTTACAAATAGCTCCTACGCCACGCAGTGCACAAACCTGAGCAGGTGACACCATTCTGCTGTCTGTCATTTGTCCAGGATCTGGAACGTTGGCCCTTCGTGCAGAGGCACTTCAAATACTGGCCTCCCTTCTGGTAACACAGACTGAGGAACCATGAAGGTGAAAGGACCTCGGGGATCTCCAGCCTGCCTTCTACCGTACTGTGGACCAGCATGGTATCACATTGGTCAAGGCTTCACACAGACTAAATCTGAAATCCTCCAGAGATCCAGCTCATCTCTGGTGACCCATTCTACTCTTGGCACAGGGAGAACAGTGGTGGCAAATAAGTATTTTCCAATGGCCAGCCTGACTCTCATATGTGATGCATTGTGTGACACACACTGTCTGCTGCACAGCACGCATGCTCTGTACCCTGAGCAGATGCAAGCTGCAAATACGGAGCACCCCAGGATAACTTGTGCTCTAAACAAAACTCTTTCCTCCTCAACACAGGTGTCTGCACTGAGCTACTCTCCAGTGCTCTAGTGGCGCATGAGAGCAAGGTGCAGGCCTGGCAGGCTGTTCTTGGAGGACTACATGGAGCTGCTGCCTCTTGAGCCAGCACTGCTCACACAGCCTGTGCCAGCCATATGCTGCTACTTCCATACTTACCCGCCCTAGCTTATGGTCAGCAATGGTACAGGAGTCCATGAAGGTCTGTGCAATGACCAGGAGCACAGCATCTACATTATCTGATGTCTGCACATCAAAAACAAACTGGGGATTCTTGATGATGTTGATCCAAAACCGCAGTGGGAGGCTGCAGGGAAGATGGAAGCATGACAGCTTATCAGTACAGAAAGCGGCTGTTGTGCTGAAGATATTCTGCACATACTGCTGTTCATACCCCAAATTAGCCCTCACAGCAAAACCAGCTTTTCACACTGTGCTTTACTGCCCTGCACTCTCATTATGCTTCTCCTCAGTAGGCAGAGGTGGCTGTCTCTTTGCAAGCAGGTAGCTCCAAATAGGTCAGCAACACCTCTGTCACGGCCCGCAGGAAGACCATACCTGTTTGTCTTCCAGATATGGATGGTCTCAGGGTCTGCAATCCCATAGTGTAAAGCTTGCTCATCCAACAGATCAAAGAAGTATTTGACTGCCAGGGGAACAGGGCGGCTAGTACTGAGGATCACCTGGAACAAGTCATCCACAAACTTCTGCAGAGTGCCCTGTGGAGAGCCAAGCAGGACATGGTCATCACAGGTAGAGGAAAGTGAAGAGCCCAGGCCAGGTTACCCTTTTTTGCTCAGCAATGTTCTTTCAGTGATCCTGAAACAACCTCACGTCCACTGCAGGAAGCAGCAGTGGAGAAACGAGGCCCCAGGCTAAAGTTTGTGAACAACCAAAACACAGAAGGCAATCAGACCCACTAAGAGCCAGTTTGGGGAGTTACTACAGGAGAGAGAGCCTGCAACACCACGGGTTGGCACTGCAGCATAGAGACTGAGCAGTGGAGGGGGACTGCCAAGCTGCTGTGTTGAGCCAGACAGGAACGAAGAGAAAAGGTTTGTTTGCTTAGCAGCTAGAAAAAAAGTTTGTGGGCAGAACAGAGGCACTGCCTGGCAAAGTGCCTCAGCTTTCCCTTGAGGAACTGCACTTCTGCAAGCAGGAAAGTGGAAAGCTGATCCTTTCTCAAGAACAGAGACTAAGGCACAAGTTCCTGGGTCAATTTTCAACAGTGATACTGGAATAAAGCAAAAAGGAGAACGTGAACAGGTGTTATGCCTGATTTATGATTGCAGCTGAGTCTGTGCATGGCTGATGTGGAGTTAGCATCATCTTGCTGTAGGAAGTAATCAGGTCAATGCTACCTTTCGGGCCACTGATGAAGTGGAAATCAAGCAGACCTACGAACCCTGTCGCCAATGCTACCAAAAACTCCACTGCCAAGCATTAAGCACCTACCTTTATCTGTGGGACCCAGAGATGATAAACACATTTCACTCTCCTAGAGGCTCTGCAAAACTTAATGCATTAGTAGGAATGAAAGTTTGGTATTGCAGTGCTAGGCTCTTATCCTCATACATGTCCCTGCAGTCCTTCAGGGGGGTATGAAAGAAGGTAAGATCCTAAGTGCAACACCATCTGTGCCTCTTCTCACCTTCATAGAGAGCAGACGTGTCAGGTAGATCTCCGGGATTGCCTTGGCTCGCTCCCGATCTCTCAAGCTTCCACGACGATGCTTGGGAAGCTCTGGCTCTTCTGTTGGTTTTACCAGGTGCCAAAGTTTTATCCCACCTTCATCTGCATCCTCCAGCATAGGTGTTTCTAAACAGGCAGTTATTTAAAGACAGTTTCTGTACTGTTCTCACCTTGTCTGCTCAGAATTCCAATTTCTCGACAGTCTTATAAGGGTTCAAATTGCCCATCGGCCTTCTACAGCAGCATAAAGGTAGGGCTATGGCAACTCTTGTCCCACCAAGGTACTACAAAATTATTTTATAAGAATAAGACATCAAACTCACTCTCTCCTGGGATGTAATCTTGATTCTCTCTATGGATATGTTTGGTCAGTCGTGGCACCAGAGCTACTGTTGCTCCATCAGGCACCTGTACACACGCAAATGTCAACATTCAGAACAAACAGCATGTTTCCCATCAGCACAACGGGCAAGTGCTTGTAGAGCAAAATAAACTCTGAACACACTGTAGTGTTAATAGGAGCAGGGATATTGGGGCATCGCCACTGTCTGTCCTGATGGAGGGAGAATCTAGTTTGTGCAGTCTGAGTAACTGACATACAGAGAAAATGGCAGTGCTCAGGGATCAACATCATTCACATTTAGAACAAGTGTGACACATCGGTGCAAAGTAGGTAAAAAAAATCATCTTTCCAGTCCTAGAAGCTACATCACAGACCAGTGCATTATCAACTCCTAACTGACTTGGACTGGAACATTAATGAACTTAGCAGCACTGCCCTCAAGCTCCAGACCTGTCCAGGTCTCAAGTGCAGGCTAGGGAGAGGACTATGGTGGTTGAGAAGTTACAGTTCAGGACACAGTACTGACTCCATCTGAATATGCCACTGCAATGAAAGCTGTACTACTTTTACAGTACAGTCACAGTCATAAATGGGGTACAACAGTGTGCAAAAGAGGAAAGGGCAGATGAAGCAATAGTAGAGTCAGTTCTGACCTTGTAGTGCTGAAGAGTGTTCAGGCGTTTCCAAGTTCCTTGAACAACAGATGTCACATCCTCATCAGACAGTATCAGATGACCTGCCAGCCCTGATCTCCACTCTACAGCCATTAAAACACAGGACATGGAAGGAAAAAAACAGTTAAGCTGAGGCATCTCTGAAAGTCTTCTGCACTCCAGCCTGAGCTAGTGGAACTTGAAGACAGAAAAGAGAAAATCCTCTCTGACAGACATTATTTAAACGTTACCACTGACTCCACTGGCAGCAAGAGCTGGCTTAGGACTACAGCATCTTTACACTCAAAAGTCTTCTCATCCCATACACATCCTCTGTCCATCCCCCGCCCCCCATATCCTCTTTCTCAAGCCACTGCCATGGTCCAGATCTGGCAAAGAACCCTAAGCATCACAAAATGGAAGGGGCTGGACTTCAGTTGCTTCTTTCCCACCCCTGCCTCTTACATTTATAGCCTTTCCTATGACATGCCATGCTGGGTCCAGCAAAAGTACAAGGCCACCGGTCAGGAACTCTGCAAGCTCAGCAGAGAGCAACAAACTTCATGCAGATGTGGGTGCTGTGCAGAAACAACCACTTTTTAACGTCCTCATTAAGTTTTGGCACCAAGGAGTTCTGCTCACCGAGATCCAGGGTGTCTGGGTCTGGTCGATGACAGTACGGCATCCCTTTATAAATCTGATCTAGGATTTTCTCCTTCACTTGTGTTATGGTGTCACAGTCTAGCACTTTAGCAGAAATCCCCTGGGAGTCCTCTGCCCCTCCTGTAGCAACTCCTGCTTGTGTTAAAGCATTTAAAGTCTGTGGAACAGAAGAAAAGGTCACAGCTATTCTGACACATCCAACACATCTACACTTTTGACTTCTGCCATTAAAGCAAGTTAACGTCTATTCCTTCCACTGAAGAAGTTTCAGAAACGAAAATGGCACATATCATTGAAAGCCATGTTCCTGGCCTTGCTCTGAGAGCTGGAAGCCAGTTTAACTGTGCTGGGGAGAGGCTTCCACCATTGCCATCAGCAATTTTATCCCCTTATTTCCAGACACAGAGAGTGGCTCATACACCACATTACTGAGATGGGAACTCCTATCAGCTAGGGTAGAAGTGCCCCATTTAGGAGAGCTCGCACTCAGCTACAACACTATGCTGCTGGGAGAAACCTGGCTGCCAGGAGACAGCGGCAGGATACTGTACTTCTATCTTGATGAGGACAGACTCTGAGCCTTGTCACCCCAGAGGGCCACAGGGAACAAAAGATTTGGTGCTTACCAGAGTGCGATACTCCAGGTCCTCCCTCAGAAGGCGGTTGTCATTCAGGGTGTATTTGGCTTTCCCTGTCACCCAGTCGACAGGCCCCTTGTCCACCTGGTGCTTGATTCCTCGAAACAGCATGTAAAGTGGCTCTCCTACAGAGTCCTGGCACAGAAGGGACAGAGTTTCACCTGTCAGGAATTCACCTTGGTTCCCCCAGCAGAACCCAACAGCCTGGAATCACAGACTCCCAAGTAGAGAGAAGAGCAGTGGATCAGAGGATACCAGGAGATACAGCAGCTACCACTGCAGGCAAAGAAAGTCTCTGCCAACAGCTCCCACTCCAAGCACAAGGAACATGTAGGGGCTAAGGACCAGCTGGACACGTAAGACCAAGGCATGGCTCTGTCTCCATGCCGCTAATCAGAAGGACACTCCTCGCCACTCTCTCCCAGGAGAGTAATTAAATCAGGGGCATCCTCCCCACACACAGAGCAGCCTATGGCCAGTGTGCCTTACGCTGTGATGATACAGGAGCTACACTGAGCTCTCGCCACGATCTAACAAGGCATCCTGAAATGTGGAGTGGCATTAATGCATCCGTCTTCCCCAGTAACTTCTGAAACACAGGATGTCTCTGGCATTATTTCAGCTAACAGTGAGAGAAGAGCAAAGCTGTGACTGTCTCTCATCTCTTGGCCCTTTTACTCCAGAAGGGCACAAAGAACTCACCCTCACAAATGCATACAGGCAGATGGACATCCAGTTGGTTAACAGCTTCTCTACCACTGTTTCTGTCCTGAAAAAGACAGAGAGCATGGGGTTGGTCACATGAATATACTGCACAGCAAGGATGGAACTGGAGATAAAGATCATCCTTTCTGAGAAAAGAGAATGCTAAACAATGATAAACGATCAAAAAAAGAGGGAGAAAGAATAAATTACTTTAGGGACCATTCAGGTTAAATCCTTTTGATCCCAGTTCTAATTTGAGGCACTTTTCAGCCTGAAGGAGGCACCAAATGACAGAATTGAAGTGAGACAGACAAGGAGGGGAGAGAGGACAGCCTCCAGCAGGTCTCAAACAAAATAAATTTGTTCAGATCAGAAGGATGCACTGGACAGGAGGCTAATGGGGATCTGAACACAGGAGATACTTCAATTTAGTTTCCAAACATGGCACGATTGTGAGTCTAGGGACCTCTACACAGCAAGTGATACTGGCAGACTTGGCAGTCCCAGTACTTGAACTCAAGAAGAGAACTAACATGCAGCAGCTGCAAAAGAACAGGAATCTGGGGTGGGCAATGCCAGCTTCTTCTCTCATCTTTTTTCCTTCCTGCCAGCTGCTGGCTGGGGTGAGGGCTACCATCATTTCTGTCATGTGTTGCCTGGACACATATTGGTTCTACAACTGCAGCTCGTACCATAATGTTATCTTACCCACAGCAGTTTCAAAGTCTGCTATCTGGACAGAAAAGCTCTGTCCCCTCAGGTGGGGCCACATCTCACATCTGCCTGGCTCACCTCCGCAACATCAGCTTTGGGTTCTTGGCCACGTACTGCTCCACAAGGTCATTCAGGAGTGTTTTGAGGATGTCAGTGAAGTATTCCAGCTTCCCATGCAGCGACACAGTAAGCAGTGATGCCACATAGGCCCGGTCTCTTGGGGAGAAAGTGCGCTGGATTTCCAGAGTGTGGATGAACTGGTGGGAGAGACAAACCAGCGTGTGAATCCACTGCAAACAAGGCAGCCACAACGACTGGCTCTTGAAAGCAGGGGTGCTGCACAGGGGACTGCACAGGAATGAACTTCACTGAGCGCTGCCTGCTTCCTGCCACCAGTTAACAGCAACACGACCCCGATCCCACAGCATGCTGCAGCACAGAGAGGCACGTTACCTTGGTGAGGAAGAGTTTGCTATTGAGCAGGTTGGAAAGCTGGACCAAGCCCTGCTCCACAGTTTGCCGACGGCACTCAGGGATGTCCAGGTCCCTTTGCAGTGGTGACTCACGGTGGCCCGGAAAGAAAATGCGCTCTGCATAGGACTTGTAGTCCAGGAAGGGGATGCCTGTGCCCACAAGGTCACTTGTGAGGTCCATCATCTCAGTCATCAGGTCTGGGGGAAAGGAAACGCCTGTGATTTTATCCCCATTATCACACAAGTGACAGTACAGAGTGAGTCTAGGCAGGAATTAGAGCCAGCAGGATGAGAATGCTGGGAAGATGAAGCACGTTTCCTATCAGAAGAGTCACACTAGGGTCCCATTACTAGAACATCTATCACTAGACTAGGCACTGGGAGAACTGCATGAGGAACCAGAAAGTGAATTTGGTGATTATTCGCTTTTACAGGTAGGGGCTGGTTTGCTGTTTTATAAAGAGGAAGCCACAGTTTGGCACTGATCTGTGGTCATAGGCATTAACTATATACAAAGTACTAGAACTTTCCTGCACCTCCCTGCCTTCCCACATTAGTTGCAGATTACAGTCTGAGCTGCCTGCACAGTTCTAGAGCTGTAGATGCCCCACACAAGGGCTCACCGCTGAAAGCAGCTGAAGTTCAAGGTTTGCAGACTCAGGATATGTATGGGGTGTAATTTAACCTGCTCTACACACAGACTGGACCAGCTGCCCTTCAGATCCCTCCAAGTGCGCTGTCCTGACCTTTAGCTCCTCATCTGAGTCTGGAGGATGAACTGGAGAATCATAGGGGTCTTTACAGATCACTGTGCTCTGAATTAAAAAGAAACATTAAATAAGACATTTGGCCATGTTTCAATGCACTGGCATAGGATGTAAGCTATAGCCTGTCCTGAGTTACCCAAACAAATATGCAGCTACAAAAAAGCAGTAGGGCTCATTGTGATTCTTCAAACTTCCCCAAATCTGCAGAAACATAGGAGCTCTGTGACTGACCTGTGAATTCCTTTTTGCATCTGTCCCGAACACTTGTTTCTAGATTTTCCAGCTGGATTTGAACTTTCTTGTAATCCCTCAGAGCCTGTTTACTCTTCCTCCTGTAATAAGCAGCAGAATGGTTCCCAGTGATCTTAGCCCAGGGACTGTCCTTTACCAGCTGTTGTGTTGCTGCCAAGGACTCCAGGGCAACTGGAGCTCCCATACAGTGCACAGCCTCTCACCTGTATATGAAGACAATGACCAGAACAATCAGTGCCACGAAGGATGCACCAACACCCAGACCAATCTGTGCCTCCAGCGGAAAGGTGAGCTGGCTTTCTGTGTCGTACTGCACTCTGCCCAGGAGGAAGTTCAGGTTTCCCATCTGCACCTGTAAAGAAAGCATAGCTGTGATATAAGCTCGGTGCAGCACTGAAAAGCAAAGAAATGGCTTCTCCATCATGATTACAGGTGGTCTAAAGCTCTCCTGTAAGGCTACGTCCCACAGCACAACTTCTGAATTCTGCTCCATGTATTTTCAGGCAGTGTTTGGCACTTACAGGTAGAGTTAAGAACAAGAACGGCTCCTTGCCACGAGGGCTTCTGCCTTTCTTCTCCCTGTCCCACTGCTCCTAGCACCACATCCTGCTTGTGCATCTACTACAAACATGCCTTCTTGCTGATTCCCTACCGTGAACTCCGGGAGCAGATCAGTGCCCTCCCGCTTTGTGCGGTGCCGTGGAGCCGGCTGCTCAGAGGGAGGCTCGCAGTACAGATGGTTCCTCGTTAATGTCTTCACCACACAGATTCCTTCCCCAATCATGGCCATAACTTCATCCTTGGAAATGGCCAGATCTAGATTTTCCCCCTGGAACAGAAATAGAACAGAACATCAGATGGGACTAAAAACCATCTCCATTATCTGTGGTTCCAGAGACGACGACGGAGACCAGCACCGCAGGATGACAGGAGCCCTTTCTTTTCACTCCTAAGGTGACATGAAAAGGTTGGCAGCTTTGGGTTTGGCAGGTGTAGGCTTTTTTTCATACCAGTATCTCACACATGAATAGTGTTACTTTACATTGAGACTAAAAATAAGAGTATGGAACTTTCTATGAGCCCTACGAATCCATATGGGCTCAAGAGGATTTTTTTGGTGCAGTCCTTTTCCCTTCTTATTAGGTGGCATTTCTCAGGGGCTGAAATAGATGTGCTGCTACGGGCTGCAAGCCTGTCAAATGCTTTAAAACACTGGATGCTGCACGACACCAATTTAAAACAGTCTAAGGTTATCAACAATTTTGTACAGCGTATGTTATTTCTTGTGTTACCTCCACAGAAATCACACTTCCAGGCTTGTGACGATAGGGCTTGGCAGGATCTTCAGCATTCAGCGGCTTGAGGATGGGGTTGACTTCGTAAGAGAAGGGCATGGGATGCAATGAGTTGAAATCAAAGCTCAGATTATCCAGAATAAATTCCAGCTTGATGTGGACACTCCGCAGTAGCAGGTTAATGGCTGGAGTTTTGCACAGGATCAGGTAGGAGGAGTTAACAAGACATGGTTCTTCAAACTAAAAGCAAAGATAAAAATGTCAGTGGGGAAACCACTAACACTTCTCCTGCAGCTCTGCAATACTTCCCAGCCCTGAGCAATCTGGGGCCAATCTGTGCTCCTTTTATCTGGAGCAATGCCAGAGAAACTGCTAATTGTAGAGAGGAAAATACAAGATCTGAGGAATTCCCTGGTTCCTCTGAAGACAGTTTTCTGAGCACTGGTTTTGCTGCAAGTACCAAATTCTTAACAGTGGAAATTAGCTCTGCCATTCCCCCAGCAGTAAATTCTGAAGTAGCATCAGCTTTAGATCAAAGATCTCTAACACATGGCAGACTTAATAACCTGAATGTTTCTGTGAAAGAAGTGTCCTGTGTTGGGTTACATACATTTTCAACATGTGGTGAAAGCACTAGAGTCATTTTTTTTCCCTTCCCCCATAGGAATTCAGAGTCACAAAAAATACTGGAGAAACAGCTTTTACTAGTGCATGTCCACTGGGCACACGTTGAGCTCCAGATCTGTGCAATAAAAACCCGAAAGGGATTTAGTATGGAAAAAAAGCATCCTTCATGGTTTGAGAAGCTTTCATATACATGTAAGAACATGAAAAGCATCATCCTCACCATGTATCTTGGAATGCCAGATGAAATGTCAGATGATTATACCTCAGCAAGACTTCCAAGTTTATGTACAGGAAGCCCTCTATTGTTTGCACTATGAATACAAACGCTTGTACTTTGGCTACCAAATATTCTCAATTCTGCTGCAAGATGTGCTGTCTTGATGGTCAGATCAATACCTCCACAGTTACAATCTCAAGACAGGCAGCTGGAGAGCAGAAAAATGTTGAACATCCCTAAGCAAAAGTAGATCCAATTCATGTCAGTGTTTGTGAAAGCACTTAACCTGGCAGACATGGCTTTGGCCAAGACTTAGTCGGTAGGACACAAGCAGAGCAACGGGTCCAGATGCCCCATTGACAGAAATCCACCCCTGCAATGCAGCACACCAGCCCTCACACACCCACAGCCCCACCGAGCCCTCTGCCTGTTACCTGCTGGATGCTGCACACAGCATCCTTGGGGCACTCGGTGTCTGCGATGATTCTGCGCCATCTCCCCAGGCCTCGGCGCCGGCGTTCAGAGGGAGAAACTGTAACTCGAATCTTGGGGCTCTGTACAACATCCAAGTTGTATCCATGAACTCTGAGTACTCTCCCCCCACTGGAAGAGAAAAGCAGCTCATCTCACACACCTATTAACTGCTAGCTCTGTCTTGCCCATGTTCCCACTCCTCTGCTTATGCCCACTCCTACAGGCCTGGCATCACTCCAGTGTGCCACACAACAAACATGCCAGCAGTGCTGCAGTACCTGCCTACCACAGCACAGAGCCCTGAGGAAGGTGCAAGCACTGTCTCTGTACCTGAGAAAGCTTTTGGGTGGCTCTGCAAAAGTGATATTGGGATCTAGAGTATATCTGAAGAGGGAACCTTCCAGCCTCCGCTCCTGGTCTCCGTATTTGATAGTGACTGGGAGTTCTGTAGACACATTGCTGGGACTTGTCTGGCATGCCAACTGATCCTCTGTCATCTCAGAGAGGCTTGGAGAGATAAAAAAGAGAACAAGGGATTCATAGAGCCACTGAAGTGACAGGTTTTATAATACAGTGCCTTGCTCCTTACCGACAGCCTGTGAACCTCTTCCCCCATCTTCCTAAGTTTAATGATGAAAGGTTCTAAGTCTAATGCTGACAGCCCTGCAGGGCTCTAGGGCAGAGTTGGGGCAGCGCACAGCCAGCAGGTTGGCAGGTCTGATCTTACATGTGGCAAGGGAGGTCTCCGAGCAGGACACTGATCTCATTAGGATGTCCAGTTAGCAGCTTTGAGCCCAGCAGTGTAAGGCAGGTTCCTCCTGCTTTGGGGCCCTGAGTTGGAACTATGGATTTCAGCTCTGGGTTCTGGAAGGAAAAAGGGAAAGAAAAAAAATAAATGAATAAAAGAGAGAACTTGAGTGCTTGAATGACAAGGACCTCCCAAAATAAGGCAAGGAAAGAAAGCAACAGGGATCTCCAGCACTCAGAAAATACAAGCTATAGTTCCTAATCACAGCCTAGCGTCCTGCACCTCCTTTTACTGTGGAGTGGTAGCAGCAGAGGGAGGGGACCAACCACACCAGCAAGAAACGTGAGCTAGGGACTTATTTTTCCACAAAATGCAAAAGGCAGATCAGTGCTGCAAATAGCAAAGCCATAAGCCTCACACACAAACCCTAGGATCAACAGTTCAAAGGGATTGTTCAGATCAGTAACTGGATTAAGAACTCAAGATAGGAACATAAGGTAGCAAATAAACTGTCTGTTTGTCTAGCAGATGAGGAGATTACCAGCAGGGAGCCCTAAGAATCTGTGTTAAGACCTGTGCAGTTAAACATGTTGTTGGGTCACCTGGGAAGGAGAAAGGAAATTTGATAAAATTATTCACAGCAACAAAAACTCAGTCCCACAGACGTGGTGCACAAACATTCAGGGGGCCTGGCAACAGACTGAGACAAGTAGTTCACTACTAATAAATGAAAAGTGAGATAGACTAAATGAGAAGGAGCTGGGAGACAACAACAGTAAAGCAGCCCAGGTGTGAGCTTTCAAATAGCTAATGCTCATAAGAAGTGCCTATAAGAATTCCATTGCCTGCAAAGCACAGATCTCAATAAAAAACACATCAAGCATTATCAATTCCTGGGAAATGGATTGAATATAATAAGGGAATCTTTATGACACAGTACAAATAGCTGTTGCACTCATATCTTCAATACAGAACGCAGCTCCCATCACCTTGCCTAAAAATGGTCATCAGGAAACCGAAGAACAACAACAAATATAATCCAATACACAAAGCATATGGCCAAAAGTGTAACAGCCCAAAACTTTTCAGGCATCTCTTTCCTCCTCCCAAGGGAAATGGAGACATGCAACCAGTCACATACAATTAATTCATAGTTGTACAGCAAGGTTGAAAAGTGAGCATTGTATCTTACTTAAATATTCCATAGTCGCCGTGTTTAAGATATCAACAACTTATCAGAAAGGTGTTTAAAAATAAAGGAAACCTATCCATGCAATGCACAGTGATTCCAGACTCACTGCCAGCTGCTGAAGGTCAGAAGCAAAGACTGTTCAAGTTCTTAGTTTTCAGATTAAGAAAAAGTCACAAGTCCTAACAAGGTCCTAACAAAGTCACAAACAAAAATCTGCAAATCAGAAAGATAGCTCAGTACAATTCACCAGAGCTGTTCTTATCATCTTAGCAATAGGGAAAAAAACACCCCACAGAACACAAACAGCAAATAAATCAGAAAAAAGAACACCAGCATCAAGTTTCTGAGGGTGTCTTAAGCTCCTGTACAGCAGAAGTACTGAAAGAACAGAGAGAGGCATCAAAGAAGTGATAGCTGTATTACCTGATAGGTGAAAATATGCTCGGAGACTCCACGTCCTCCTCCAGGCACTTCCACCACAATGTGCCCAAATCTCTCTGTCCAGCTCCCACCGGTGACGCACACGATGCTGCAGGACAATCCAAGAACAGTGTCACAGCATGGGAAGGATGAGCTGTACCCACTGTGCCATGTTCTAAAACCACCTGGCAACCTCAGCTCCCTTCTCTTGCAGCCTTATCACGTGCTCAGAACACACAACTGCACATGGAGAAACTCCTTTACGAGCTGGTTCAGGGGTGGCAGGTAAAGCAGGTGGCCATTCAGATGAGCCACTCTATCTGACAGCGGGACAGAAGGGATGAAGCTCACTGTAGCAGTTGCACAGAGAGGCAAAGAACTCCACTACAGACCAGAGCTGATCCAAACAGTGAGTTCCGGAGTGACGCTGGGCTAGCAGTGGTCAATCCACACATCAGCACTGTGCCTGATGCAGAACAAAAGTCAAGACAAGAGGTCCAGCTGGCACTGCTCTTCAGCCAGCAGCCTCTAGCACCTGCCAGCTCCCTTGATATGCACCCCTTCATTCTTTCCAGTCCCTCCATTGTAATTTGGCATGGGAGAAACTGATATGGTGAAAAATCAGGTCATACTTCAAAGAGAGTAGCAAGGAGTCCCATGTTATGGCACCGATTTACCTACAGAAAAACTCAGTTCTGCAGCAGACTTTTGCCAGCTTCCTTACACATTAATTTTGTTGGTGCCTTGCTCAGGAGTGAGTTCCATATACACAGCTATATGCCCCCAACCAAAAAGGCTCAGGAATTTGAAGCTAGGCAGTGCAGGGAGTCAGTTTCAAGCCAACCACCTGTGATGCCAGGTGACAGACAGAACAAAGACAGTGCTACCCCAGGAAGATTATGCTCTAATTCTAGGATGAAAACAGAAAGCAGATGGATCCAGACAAACAAAGAGCACAGACAACACTGCTCAACATAGCAGGCCACTTCCCAGCAGGAACTTACCTGACTCCCTGGGGGAAGGGTGCTACAGATACCACGAGATGGAAAAATGGGCTTGTGATAGCTCTGATGAGAGGTTACTCACAATTGCTCTGCTCTTCTCTCCTCATCTCCTGCTGGTTGCTTGGCTCCTTTCCCTCCCTTGTCCAAGGCTCCCACTTACCTGCCCTGAAAATATTCTTCTCTCCTTCTCCCTGTTTCCTAATTGCCTCAAGTCACATCTCTCAAACCTGACTATATTTTCCTGTTATACAGCCCTTCCTTGACCAGGCACACCAGCTACTCAGTTACCTTTATTACTGACATAAGCTGGATTCAGCACAACATCTCTTTCCCCTTCTCAGCCTCCTCCTAGCCAGTACTTTCACAGGTTCTGTGTAACTGCTAGGCACTGCTAACCAGAAGTGTGGCACAGTGCCCACAAGACTCCCCTGTCGGTCCCAGGCTAAGAGGATCCTTTCACTGCATTTGTTTTTGGGAGGTTGATTAGCCAGCAAGTGAAAAATAACAGTCTAAGGACATGCTCACTCAAGCAGAGGGCAACAAGCTGTGCTGTACCTCCAGTCACACATTCTCATCCTTGCCATGTGTTAATATGAAATTTCCCTAGCAGTGACACTTACAAAAGCCACATCCTTTGCTTTATTGAAATAAAGCTGTGACTGGGAACACACGCATGAAACTGAGTGGCTCTGAGCCTGAGACTCCCTGAGCATGCTAACCCACAAGGCCCCAGCAGCGTGCTGGGTACATGGCAGCACTGTTTGGTCATTGCCTTGTACACCAAGTTATCGCTCCAAGGTCACTGCCTGGGGAGAAACTAATCAGAAGGCAACTGCACTCAGAGGCACTCCCTAGGGAATGGGCAAGGCTCCATACTTGCTACAGAAAAGGCAACAAAATCTCAGCCTGGTGTCGGCAGCCAAGGGAAAAGCCAACGCCTGCCTCTGGGAAGAGGTTTGCAGATACTCTACCTGCTAGAGATCTCATACTCTTGAGCATCTACGGCACAGGGAATTCCTGCAACAGTGACAGTGTCTGCAATGTCTTGATGTTTCTGCCCGAGGTTTGAGCCAGTGATGGTGATTCTAGTGCCACCTTCCACTGGTCCAGACAGGGGGTACACCTGCAAAGACACCCGCACACGTGTAAATGTCACATTATCTCAGACCTCCTCAGTCTGGCACCTGATCTACAGCACAGAGCTCTTCACGACTGCCCCAGTACCAACTGCCTGCTCCAGTCACCGCTATGGATTCACTTTGGTAACCAGGACTAGTACCAGGCCGCATCCTCAGAAGAGAGATCATAAAGAGTATCATGGTCAGAGCCTTCTTTTCTATTCCTCACCATTGCCAGCATTCCCCAGAGGGTATTAATCCACTGTGGACTTCTATAGGCAAGGACTACTCTGCCTGACCTCAGCAACATGCTGACCACTCTGTAGAGCATCTCTACTGAATAATGGGAATGCACAAGCTGGTACGTGTTACTTGTATTGAAGCAGCAAGCACCATTACCCCTCATTACCCTCAGCATCAGTAAGACAATGAATCACATGCTGCACAAACTTCAAAGCTCTGTCCCTGAGCAGCATCCAAGATGAACTAAGACAAGATGCAGCACATGGACACTGTGTGCCACTGGAGGGAGGACAAGCTGACAAGCAAAGGGACACATGGCTACAGACACCTGTCATGTGGTAGTTAGCAAGAAACACTTAAAATAAACAAACAAAAATAATTAATCCCAGTAACCTGTCTCACCTTTCACATCCTCACTGTGCCACTATCATGAGTGTTTGCCCTCCTTTACCCCAGGCTCAGTTGGGCCAACCTGTTTCAGAGTCTGGCTCAGAACAGTTGGAGGATCCAATCTGCAGATCCTTTCCGAGCTTTTAAATGGTTATGCTTCTTTTGGAACATCAGTTTCAGCTCACATGAGATACAAATACATCATTCCCCAATGTTCTCTCTCAGTACAACAAAAGCTCAGCACAAGTCTAGCATCCTCACATCACCGAGGAATTACAGTGGAATAGGATCAACGTACTCTCCAATGTGCCAACATACAACTG
Source organism: Lagopus leucura (assembly GCF_019238085.1). Taxonomy (NCBI): domain Eukaryota; kingdom Metazoa; phylum Chordata; class Aves; order Galliformes; family Phasianidae; genus Lagopus; species Lagopus leucura. The sequence goes on from NW_024962277.1 coordinate 255,079, forward strand.
AACTACACTGTTTGCACTCTGAGCTCACAGACCTCCGGTTTCAACTGGAGAATGCCACATACTAGTGAGTAGGTGGTTACTCACAGAGTGAATGAGAGGTGCTGGACACAAGTCTTCTATCTCTTCCTTGCAGGAGCCCCTGAAGATACAGCTGGGCTTGTCACCACCACACCACACACAGTTGTACTTTGAGTCGGCTGTTTGGCAGCGGCTACAGTCAGTGTGTCCCACGGAGCAGTTGTAGAAAGTCACTGGAAGAGAAACATCCAGAAGCATGTGAAAACAGCCCCTGAGGCATAGAATAACTCAGCAATTTGGTGTCCTACACAGCACCCCCTCCACCTCTCTGCTCTGTGAAAACTGATGAAAATCAGGCTGTATGTTTTCTTCAGTTGCCCTGAGATGGGATCACTACAGATTCCAAATATCTACACATAAAAAAGCTGAGGATTTCTCGATTCCCCTTCCATTCCTTATGCTGTCCCTTGGAGAAGTGTTGCATTCCTACCGTGAAGATCTGCAGCACTGTCCACTCGAAGCTGCTGCCGCCTCTGCACAAACACCACAGCATTGAATTCCAGTTGAGGTGCTGTGTAGCTGTACTGCAAAGACAGAAACCATCAAGGTAAAGGACCTCATGGAGGCACAAACACACTAGCTGAACAGGTTGGAAAAAACAAAAAAAGTAGCATTCATCATGCACAGCCTATAAGGAGCTTCTATGAATGCAGCCAAAGGAGCATTAGCTCGGGCGATGGCAGCATGGGCTTGTCCTTACTGGCTCACTCAGTCACCACTTAGCTCTAAAAAGAGAAACAGACGTTGGTTCACCATGGAGAACACTGCAAACAAGCGTGTGCTCATGGCAATACTTGTCTAACTTCCTAACTGCATCCCTAAATGTCTGATTTCTAATTACAAGCCACCGGCTCGGGAAATTGTTCAAGCTGGCACTTCTGCAATTTTGGGATGTAGGATTGTGATTGGTCTGCAGGGCCTGTGTGCTCAAAAGCTAATGTTGTTCCTTTTCTTTTGACTATGCAAGGTTGCAAAGTAAGAACATCACCTCTGCCTGTAAACCTTGCCCTACATCAAACCCACACAAAAGAACCATTGCCACAGCAGTCATGATCTGCAAACTGTGCTAAGCAGCAGTTCCAGCTATAGCAGAAGCAGCAGGTTGCAATGAGCAGCGACTGACACAGCACCGTTTTGTGCCACGTCAAACACAGCAACAGATCTCGTGGCTCAGACCACACAATCCTTCTGCAGCCTGAAATGCCGGTGCCACCAGGACGCAGCACCCCAGACAAGATCTCTACGGCGTTAAACACTCCACAAATATTTTAGCAAAACGTGCTTTTCTCCTCAGAAACCTCACCTCCCAGCCAGTTGGATGAACAAGGTGAATAAAGTTAGTACCAGTGTGAAATGCCATCACAAGTCCCTCACCTGGTTCAGCTGGCAGGTGATGTAACACAGGGACTGGTTTGCTTCATCCCCTTCCACATAAGCATCCATCATCATCATCTTCCCTTCCAAATTCAGGACACACTCATAGTCCCACTGCTGGTCCTGGAAACAAAGGCAGAGCACAAAGATTAGTGCATCTTGGAAATACTAAGTGTATTCTTCTCTCTCCCATAAGCCTTTCCTCAAATTGCTTATGCATGCCTTGTCAAAAAAAAGGAGGATAAGTATCTGTAACTAGCTCAGCTCCTCTGAGTGAAGTCAAGTTTAACATACAAACCAACAATTAGTCTGTGGGCTGTGTTCTGAAGTAGATGTTTGTAAAGGGTTGCCAAAGCCGTATTCCATCTTAAGAAGCAAACTTTTTTTTTCCCCTTAATCAGAGGCACACCCTGGGAATGAAGCTTTCCAGGGCCGGTTTTCCCCACCATGGAAGCTTCAGGTACAACAGGAATAGCCACATCAGCATTACCAGTCCAGAAAGGAAGGAGAACAGATGATCTGTATTTTGTGTATGGAGACAGAAACAGCTAGCAGAGATTCAGCAGAAAGTTATTCCAAGAACTGCCATCTGCACTGCAGCACAGGTGCAACTTAATGCAAATACTTTCAGACCCCCAGCAGGTTGGTGCACACCTGTGGTTTCCCTTTTTCTGCTTGCCCTCCTACCCGGGAAGAAACCCAAGTACAAAATTGCTTATTCACAGTAGTCAGGCACTCCTCTAGCTGTTTTTTTGCTAGAACACAGGAAAAACCTCAGCAGAGCCACAGCTTTCTTAGACAATTATTTTTAGCAGTCCAGTGGATTGGTTGCCCAAACAGTGCTCTGCACTGGTATGGTTTCTCAATGCTAATGTGAAATAGCAGCTAACTACCTGGTAAAGGTGGAAGTTCTTTCCAAGCAGGGTTATCTTCCTCGCCACATTGACTGGAAACAGTGAAGATCCCTGGATTCCTTGCACACAGGGACATGCACCAGGACCCCAACTAAGCTCTTCATTCTGGAAATAAACACAGCATCTTTAGAGAACGAGATTTCCACACCTCTCATACAGGAAATCAAAGAAACAATAGGCCAACAGAGAAGCAAAGCCTGTCTGGACAAAGAAACATCTGTGGGAGTTACAAGAAAGCGATGCACAAGCCTGAAGTAGTGAACAGCAGAAAGCTGTGAATATCCTGGACATCACAGCAGCTGCCACCTTCAGATCAGCAGCATTTCTACAAGGCCTGGGAACTTCAGATTGCCACTTCTCATCCCACACATTACAGTGGTCACCTACTTTCTCAGAAAGCACAACTTCTACATGCTGAAACATCAGACCAGCAAATCCCATCAAACTTTCCAATAAGTACAGCTTAAACTGTAAAAGCAGATTCTGCAGCTTACCTCCCAGAATCCAGGGGCATCATACTGATAGTCAAGGTCAGGGTGGAGGATCCTGGGTAAGTCAGGGACATCCCTCTCTGAAGAATCACCATCACCCGATAAAAGAGTAGAAGCAGAGAAGGGAGATGTGTCGTTTTCAGCCTGCAGCAAATCCATCCAATCCTCTGTGTCCTGGAGCTCCGTGTCCTCCCCCAGCAGCGAATCTTGGGGAGCTGATGGTGGAGGATCTGATGCAGGTATTTCAGTTCCCAGCATGGCAGGAGAGTCATTAGAGGCAGAAGGGTCCTCTAGCATCTGGCCAGGGGTTTGGGGAGATGGGATGGCAGATGTCAGGGCCTCCGTGGTAGGAAAAGAACTCAGAGGCCACCTGAAACTGGTGACATGAGGGGAAGGTGTCACTGCTGGAGAAGATGTGAACAGAGGAGAAGCTGCTACAGTGGTAGGTGGCTCAGTGTGCCACGGCTCCTGGGCAGTGGAGGGCCCTATGGTTGGCAAGGCTGCATGATCCACATTTTTGCCTGGGCTGGTGAAAATAGATGCAGCAGGAGAAGCTGTGCCTGGCAGAGTGACAGCAGGTTTGTCTGCTGGTGGTGGCAGGGGATGTTCTGTGATGGCCTGGAGAGATGCTGCTTCAGCTGAAAGTGTTGAGTACGGGTTGCTAATGATTTCTGTAGACTCAGTCATTGAATTGGAGGCAGCAGAGAATGTGATGTGGTTGGGCTCTGTGGGGGGCACAGTGCTTGATACTGCATGCACAGGGGGAGTGATGGGTTTTACGGCCACCGTTGGGGCTACGGTAGAGGACTTAGTGAGGGGAGCTGCTGAAGAAGGGAACACACTTGAAGTTGGGATCTGGGCCTAAAGAAAAACAATATGGCAGGGTAAGAGAAAAGTAATAACACAGAATAAAACCCAAGCACAAAACCACTCCATACAGTCCCCACAGCTATGTGCAGAAGAGGAAGCTTCACCACTGAAGGACTGAGTAGGAGACGCACCCTTTCATTGTAGATAATGGTTCCTTCTTCACAGGCTGCTTTGTGGGTGCAGAGGTGCTGCTGGACGCACCAGTTGCATCCCCAGGGACTGCTCACACACTTCTGGCACCTGGAACAGTGATAGAAAAGTAGTTTCTATGCTGATCCAGGGCAGCCACCCTCCCTAGAACCACAGACAAGAAAAAGCAGGTGCTCACGGTGCTGATTTCCATAGCAGGGCCACTGCAGCACAATCATAGAAAGAGAAGTCCACAGAAGCAATGAAGATGTCATGGAAACGCACTACAAGCTTTATGGTGACATGATCTGAAAGTGAAAATAAAAATTTCTTAGAAGTGGTGCCACTCAGAGTGCCACTGTTAAAAGACACAGCATGCTCTACAGAAGACACTTGTCAAACCTGGAGACAGATTCCCTTCCATGCTGCTAGCATCTCCATCACTAGATTATCCTATGGACACTAAGAACAGGTTGGACAAGTTTATTGGGGTTGTTTATGACAGCTCTTGCCAGCCCAGGGGAAGGAAGATGACTGAAGATCGCTCTAGATTTGCTGTACCTCCACTGTCACCTCTGTGTGACGTGAAGAGGTGACATTCCAGGCTCAAAGATGATTGTCGTCATTTGTGATCCAAAGGAAAACCCAACCCTTGGAACCAACATGTGCTTCACATGCAGTTATCACCTCGAGATCTTTGTTTTTATGGCCAGACTGAGAGGTGAGTCAGTGAAGGAGTTCACAAGACCTGTAAACTCACCTGCAATGACCAAAGACTCATCTGTTTTAAACCTATGTCTCATGTTAACTACAAGCTTCAGGACAGCTTTTCTCTTCGGGAAAAGAATTATCATTGCTTTGTAATAGATCAAATAACTGCAGGAATGGTCATAGCTAACTATCTCTGAGAGCATGAACCTGAGGGAGATGTTTTGCATATGGCAGTTACAAAAATGCCAATTAACCTTATTTCAAACAAATGCCCTCAACCTTAGAACTGAACATTAGATTTCTAACTAATGGAAACATATTGCATGCTCTGCCCAACTCCAGGAGCTGCCATTTGTCCAAGATAATTTGTTACAAAAATAAGTAACAAGAAGGTTGCCTATCCTTCCTCTAAGAGAATTCAGACTTGTTTTTGCATATAAAAATACATTCATTTGCAAAAGTCTGGAAGACAACGAAGTAGCTGTCCTGTCTGACAGAGGATCCCTCAGGCTTGAACTGGATTCCTAACAGGGTGACAAGAGAGACACGACACCAGTAAAACAGGCGATGAGGTGTCACAAAAAACCAGCAGTAAGAAAAAATATGGTATCACATGCTGCTGAAGGCAGGAGTCACCGCAGTGCTGCCAGCTCCTATCGCTGTTACAGAGGTGACTGCATCTGGCAGTGCTGGAAGGGCCAACACCTCTCAGGATTTCAGGACTGATGCTGTATTTATTAATATTCTTTTCTCCAATTATTTTCCATGACTGCCAATGGTGCTGTTCAACAGCAGAGAAGACAAGGTTGAGCACTTGCAAATTAAGAGATCTTGCTACCTACATGTAACTCGTCAGCAGTCACAGATGAGCCGTATGCAACCTCTACAGTAAAGCTGAAAAGAGGAAAATATTTTAGCAAGCTGGGAAAAGCTTTTTAGTAAGAATAGGAAAATACCAGTGTACGAGGCTCTAATGACATCTCATTTAGAAAATTGTATAGTTCTGATTACCAACTTCAAATTACTCTTAGCAGAGTATAAAAATAGCACAAAGAAGGGCTGCAAATACAGTGAAGAAGAGAGAAAACCTAAGTAACAACAAATACGAAGAGAAGGTTGGCACAGTTAACACAGCAAAACCCTTCTAGGAGCACTTGGCCATAGTTCACTGACTGAAAGAGCTCCTACAGAAGCAGAAGGACAACACAGATAAGATTCCTGGATGGTTCTTGTCGGATAAGCTCAGGTTAGAAAATAGAAGCAGGCTGCTTCAAAGAAGCAAGATGAAAATAATGTAGGTAAAACACTTAATTGTTGAAGTAAAAGCAAGATTGGCTTATAAAGGAGCTGCTAAAAGGATCTGAAGTGTAGAATAGTGAAAACTAGACTGTGGATTTACCTTTATGACCTTCACAGTTTAAATTCAGGTCAATGTTTGCTATCTAAATGGCAAAACCAATCCCGTTCAGTTTGCCTGCAGTAACAGGGCACAAAGCCTCTCTCTGTGCCTGACTCAAAAGGACACCTGGTTGGTTTATTCCACGCAGCATGAAAGCCAGCAGACAAGTACCAAAAAATCAAGGTGTCTGAACAACAGAGCTGGCTTGGTTCTGCTGTCATGTTACGACCACGGAGACGGTTTCAGACCTACCAGACAGCTGTGCAGGTACATGACAGTTAGGTGATTTGTGTGGACTGCTTCCCAGCCAGCACCTGCTTTATTTACTTCAGCTGAACAAGTTCTCTGAAGAGAGCAGCTCATCAGAGCTCACACCAACAGGCTGGGGAACATCCAATACACAGGCCACAGGCAGAGAGCCTTCTAGGTGCTTTGGAGTGGCCAATTAGCAATACTTAGACATTGCTGTTTATAGTAACAGCCTGACTGTATTTTCTGAGGTTTTGCTGCATTGCAGATTCATTTCTAATCTTTTTTTAATGGCTGTAGGTCCCTTCTTCACTTTTCTTACAGGTATTTTCTTCTTCCATTCATGTGTGGATTTTGAAAAGGTTTACTTTTTTTTTTTTATTATTTTATTTTTTATTTATTTATAATCAAACTTTGCTTGCTAAGAAAAAGAAAGAAAAAGCAGCAGCGTTTAAGTCAGCTCTCTCCAGATTTATGACAAATGCTGCCAAACCAGCTACCACTCCAGACTGCATTTCAGATCATATTCAGATTGTCACAAAACCCTTCAAAGGGGAGCTCCTTTCCAACCACCAGAATTTGGCACTGGAATCTGGCAACAGCCCAGAATAGCACAGGATGTGCGTGACACACAAGTAGCAAGCAAACAGACATTATGACAGAATGAAATGAACACCTGCTGACAGACCATGCACATCCATCGCTGCGAATCCTGGCACTCGGACCCAAAATGTACTTTCTCTTGACAATGCTATCTGAGCTTATCATGCCCCATTTAAAGCATTTCACTGACCTGCTCCTGCTGGCAAGGCTGGTGTTTGGTTGGGATCTGGTGAAGGACACATGATTCCTGACTCTGTCAGAACTGCTGAGCTTTCATAATCTTGAAAGTAACATGAGTAAAATTCTTCCTCATGCAGAGAAGGTAAGTCTGAGATAGCCAGGAATATCTGCCAATTCAATAGCATACAGTAAATACTCCGTTCTCCAAAACATTCTTCTAGTTCATCTAATATTCTGGTTCTACTTTTTCAAAGCAAGAGCCCCATAAGGCAGTTATCTACACACACATCCATTTTTCTATCTTTTCGGGCTGGCTGCTTCACCCATCATCTCCTGCCATTCGCCCACTGAACTTGGCACCCACCAAGGAAAGGGCAATTTCCCCCCTTTGCTCAAGTCTTTAGCAGAGGACAGATTCTAGTCATGCCCTAACAGACTTTAAAACACTGCCATACATCAACTTTTCTGCCAGGTCTCTGGTGCCAGATTGAAGCCTTATATTTAGGTAGCTCCTTTTAGATCTTCCTAGAGAATATCAGAAGAGTCAGAAACACTCTGAACTCACAGACAGAAGCACGTAACAGATATCAAGCCAAGGAAGATCCTCACCCAAGCAGCCATCAAATACTCCAGAATACCTAGTAACTTTCTTTTAAGAGACAAGGACATTCAGATTTATAGGAAAAACAATTATATTTCCTGGGACTGCCAACTTAAATTCCTCATGTGAGGCAGACATGCTTGAAAGCACCAGAAAGACTTGTGGGCCCTTACAATTTTGCAGGGGACTCTTTCTATGTGCTTGAAGATTATCAGAGAGAATCATCATTGCTCACATTTCTCTTTTCCTCTCGGCTGATATTGGCTGGAGTTAGTGACTGGACAGAGAGACACTGCTGTGTAGAGTTGAAGCTCCAGAGCCACTGCTCACTCAATCCAGACCTCAAGCACTCCGAGCGACGGCTGCACCTGCAGAGAAACAGCAGAAAGCCCTAGCAGAGATCTGCACAGCCCTAGCAGGGCACACATCCAACCCCCAAACCCATGCTGGCTGTCTGAAACCCCTGCTAGATTCTCAGAGAAGCTGCTAAACGAGCCATGAAGTCCCATCCTCTCACCACCATCCATAGCAAAGGATGAGCCGTAACCAGCTGCCAGTTACGGCTTCAAGGGCCATAAACCAGGTCCCAGGGCATTTCACATGGACACAGCCAGCAAGCAGATAGACATGCTGGGACAAACCATTTCTTGTGAAGCAATATCAGAAGGGGAGCAAGAAGTAAAAAAGCACCAAGTACAACAGAGACACCAGAAGAAGTGAAGAAATTTGTAGAGGGGCAGTTTGAGCTGCAGTCAGCCTAAAACCTGGCTGAAGTCCTCTGGACAGGAACACTGTGAGTGACCAAAGATCCAGAAAGCAACTGAAAGACAATACTGTGCAACTGTGACTTATAGAGGTACTTTAGAAGTGCAGACAGAAGAACGGTAAATCAGAATGAATTTGTAGGCCAAATGTATCCCAGAAAGGAGCTAAAAATAAACCCAGACACTAGACATATATATGGAGACACTGACACTGGAAGAGAGTAAATGGGGACAATTCCCAAGCATTATTCCTCCAAAACCCAAGCAGGATTCATCTTACCGTCCCTGAAGGACACACCAGCCACAGTAAGGATCCTCCAGCGCCAGACAGGACTCGCAGTCTGAGTGCAGGGAACACTCCAGTATGGGAACTTTTAGCACCTGTCAGGAAAAGAGATCTTTGAAATCAGAGCACACACAAAGCAGGCCCCAGAACTACAGCTACTTCTGCCTAGCTAGTTAGGTCCCGCTATCAGCATGCCACTGAAATTTCAGGCTAATTCCTAGTACTGCACAGAACTGAAGAAAAAGGAAGACATTCCCAAAGCCTGCCTGATGCCTATTTTACATACTAAGGAAGGACACTAACTTCAAGCTCTGCAGAGACACTGAGGCAAACAGCACACTGCTGAAACATTATCCATGACATTCCTTGCAAGAACACTTCATTTAGTGATAAATAACAAACAGTGCCATTTGCTCTTTTGCTTTTCTGGACTGTGTCATCAGAGGCTGTGTACTGACAGCCCACCATGCTGAAGCTGGATGTGGTAGCTCCAGCGGAGGGCTCTGAAAGCACCTGCCCCACTGCCCAGCTCTATCTGGCAGAGCTGCCACTTGGTGTGAAAGTAGAGCAGTCGGCTCTCAGCAAAGTGGAGCACAACCCTGCAGCATTTGGGGTAAGTTTGACTTGCAGCACGTGCCTGCCTTAACTGACCATCCTTGCTGATTTCAGCCTTTCGCCTTTCTTTAAATCAGCTGCTACACTTCAGCTACTGTGCTGTCAGTCACTTTAAACTATCATCTTCTAATCCGCAACCTATTACTTTTGCTAAGTATATCATGAATTTTGCATTTTTTTTTAATTGACAGAACAATTACTCATAGGGATGTACTTCAGATTTCCCCTAATCATCTTCCACTCACAGATTTCAGCTCCTCCTTTGAAGTATTACAAAATTTGAGTATCTCAAACTGCACATGAGGGTTTGAATGAAGGGAAGCAGTGGTTTTCAAGCACATTCTCATTTTCAGCTTGCCCTTTCTTTCAGACAGAGTAACACAGGGGTTGCTTTCATTTTGCTAGGAGGATCCTTTTCTTTCTAGCTCAAGAAGCTGATCTGAGCATTCAGCAAATCCTCTCAAATAAAATACCCACAGCTCAATTTTCCACCCAGCAGCCCCAGCAATCACAGTGCTGCTTCTCCTGCTGCCACCGGACACAAAAGGAATTAGAGAAGGCTGAAGAAGAAGAGGAAAGGTGCCTTGCATGGTTCCTTACACAGCTTGCTTTTATCTGTAAAACTCATCACACGATCACTGCTGAAACAAGGCAGCCTGACCAACTTATGAAAACATATGTGCCATGGATTAAAACCAGAATGTTACCAGAATGGGTAAAACCTCTGCCACATTTCTCAAGACTCCTCCACTCCCTTCAGCAGTTTGTCTGGAACTCAAATCCCGTCAGCTCTTCTGTGGAAGGGATTTAATTGCTCTTACCATTGACTGGGTCATGACGAAGAGGTGCTCCTGCAACTGGTCAAACAGCAGGTCTCCACTCACCATGCTGTTCAACTGGATAGCTAAAGAAGCATAGATGTGTGCATCTCCCATTGCTCCTAAATACACCTGCAAGACAGTCACAGCAGTATACAGGCAAAGTATCAGAATAGGAGTGGGAGACATCTGTCCTACCCAAGGAATTACAGAAGAATTGACATTGCTTTTCCTGCCACCCCCCACCAGAGCATCCTTGATTAGCTTTACCCTTTTTGTTGCATCCAGACCGTACCTTATGCAGTCTCCCCCTGCTGTCTCCTAGAAAAGCAATGGTGTGGCCATCTTCCACATTCACTGCCACAGCTGTCAGTCGGGACTCTGTTGTCTCCAGGAGAGGGGCTGCTTCCAAGGGGACCCGGCTGGCCATGGGGCTGGGAGTGTGGTCAGAGCCACAGGGGTACGCATACAGGGTGTCCTTTGGGGGAGTGAAAAGGACAGGGAAATCAGTACCCAAACCGAAAGGATACAAAGAACATCATCGCCTTCCACCCCTCCCATCCTCTCTTCTGTCTCTCACAGAGGTGAATTTAGTTGTGCATCTCTAGGCTTTTTGATGAGAGTAGCGAACAGCTTCTAATAATTAGTTAAGGTACATCGGTAGTTTGTAGCCTAACAGAATCCTGCAGATATTCCACTTGAGTTTATTCAGCGTAACAGATGTATTGCTAATGAAATGCACCTAAATTCTGCTTAAGAGCCAACTCCAAAAAGCGGTCCTGCTGAACACTGCCACGGCACAGCTTTGGGGAAGACTTGATGCATTTTTCAGAAAACAACAACCAACAACCAAGATGAAAATGCCAGCTTCTGGTGCAAAATGGAATCAGCTGCCCACGTCACCAGCATTACGTCCAACAGTTAGCACAGTTCTGTTGTATCACTCACAAATTCCAGGTCTGAGGTGGAGCCCCCAGAACCAGGACAGACAAGAACACAGGGTGGAACACAGCCTGCTCCAAAGAGCTACACACAAAACCTGTGCAGTGCGTGCAGCCGGAGACCCACAAAATACAAACAAATCCTTTCTGCACACTGCTGCAATTCTTCCTAGCTCTGTCAGACTTCTGAAAATTAGCTCCACAGCACTGTGCAAAAACAGTCATCCCTCTGTTCCAGCCAGATCCCTCCCAGTACCCACCAAAGCGTCACTTGCTGAATTCTAAAGGCAAGAATAAAAGCTGCCAACTTATTTGCTATTCGTACGTGTAGAAAGGAGATGCTTCATTTTTTTCCCTAAATAACGGCACAATCTGTGTAGGACAGTTTCTCTGTTGCTTCTTGACACCTCGCTTGGTGCCTAGTTTAACATCAGAGTATCCTTTGATACTATTAAACCTACCATTTTTAATCAATTAGAGGCTTGTCTTCAAACAATGCTAGTGTATAAAAGCTGATTTTCACCATGGGATCACCATGGATAATATCTTCCTCTTCCTCCATAGCTCTATATTTTCACTGAGGTATTACTGGGCAGCTCCCACCAACCCAGTTCCCCTTGCTCCAGGCAGCAAGGCTGGATTTATACAGCCCCAGTTCCTGTAAGATTTAATAGGAAGTGAGCCATTGCCAGATGTCCACACTCAAAGGCATGAAGCCTTTGTTTAGAATGGGATTCTAGATATTTTTTGCAAGCTTTATATCAATTTAGACAAACGCTGGAACCAAAAATATGTCATTACTAGAGGCTGATTTTTCAAAGTTTGCTTTAATAAAATGGATACAAGACAGAAATGGTTGTATATCCCATCTGTGCCCAGCGCTGCTGCTGCCCACACGTGATGCTGGAATTCACTGCACACTGAGGGTCGGCTGCTACAGAACAACGTGACCGTGTGAGCTCTCCCAGCGCTGGCACAGCCTGCCCATCGCCTCCCTGGGACTGTCAGCAGTGCAAGTTAATCACAGACAAGAGCTGAAACACGTTCTGTGCCATGGGATTAAGACCATGATAATTGTATATAAGCACTTTGTAAACTTACATAGAAGCTGTGTGGATTGTTTTTGGTGAATAGCATCTTGGCAACGCAGTAGCAAATACTCCACTGGAATCACCCAGCATCGTACTGCCACAGAGCAAGTTTGGAATGCCCAGACCAAAGCTGAATTCTGGTGTTTGCTTCCTACCTTTCACACATGAGAAGCAACAACGGGGCAAACCTGTACTGATTCATGATAAGGATGGAAAGCTTGATGTAAAAAGAAAAGCTGCGTATCTTGAAAACTACACCCTGGGAAGACATGCAGCCTCACAGGAACCTGCTTCACAAGTCCAATTATCAAGGCACCGACAGCATCTACCATCTCCTGCATCTGGAGACAAATAGGAAAGTGGATACACTTTCAGATCTCCAGCAAACCAGAGCTAGTTCTGAAGTCTTTATAAAAAACCAAGTGTTTGTTCCAGCTGAAGAGATGGCACTGAGCTGTACAGCTCAATGCTAGCCTCCCCCTCTGCTCTGAAAACAAGGAGACAACGCTGAGGAAAAGAGCATACCTTGTGCTGGTTTGGAGGCAGAAAAACGTGAAATTAATTAGCATTATTCCCATATAAAGCACAAGCTGCCACCATTGAAACTGATAAAATGCATAAAATGCTCATTGACAGCCGCTTCCACTTAGTGCTGAATGGAGCAGGCTGGAGCTGGCACAGCCCCCCGCGTGTTGTTAGATGCAATCTTAACGACAACCGCTACCACAGGCTGAATGGTGAGGGATAAAGTTTGTTAGGACGCTCACATAGCATTGGACACACTTGTTAATAAGATGCTACAGTTCAGCCAGCCCACCAGTGCCAAAGCACGCAGCTGGGGCCTGGGATCACGTGCCAGGAATCACACAGCACAGCCTGGCTTCTGCTCCCACCCTGTGCACCCACTTCACCGCTGCACTAAACAGGACAAGGGGACTCTCCGTGCTGCTTAGAAAAGCTGCTCATACCAGGCTGACTGGAAATCCCCCAAACTGCTCTGAACTCATGATGATCCCTTCCATGCTGGCCTGCAGGGGACGTGCAGGACAGAGCTAAGGGTCAGTGAAAGCAGGACATCACAGCCCAGTCAGTGTATTCTTCCTGACCTTACGTTTGTCCTGCTCCCAGCCTGCTCTTTACCCCTTGGTTGTCCCATAGCTATTCTACAGTCTGCCTCAGCTGCCAAAACACAAACTATAATTTCAAAACTGGCTTTGGACCACACATCCAATTGCAGATATTCCCAAAGCTCTGTGTGCAGGAGGTTGGGAAGAGGTAGTTACCTTAAGTTACCGTTCTGCAGAAGGACAAGACAGCACAGTGCTCTGTTATGGACCAGCAACGCCCTCGGTGAAAACAGGTTACTCACAGCCATGGAACCTCATGCCAGGACGCTGCATCCTGCCCCAGGAGAACACTGCTGCTCTATGTTTGTGTCACTGTCCCTGCTATCACAGCACCAGCCAGCATGGCTGACAAACTGAAAGGGATTCAGGGTCACAGCCAACTTCCACTTTACATTTATATCCTGCAATATCCCATCATACCTTTGCCACAGAATTCAAGTTTTGTGTGCTCACTCCTTATTGCTCTGGAGAAGAGCCAGGTCAGGAAAAAGTCTTCCTGGTGTACAAAATTCTGCAGGACTAATGCAGTCTTCAGTAGGACAGGATTTTGCTAACTCTTGCATTCGATTTTTTTTGGTTGCTGGGTGCCCTTTCTTGGAAGCTGTTGTGAGACACACCTCAACCTAAGCAACAAGGACCCAGCACACCCCTTTAGATGAGGATGTGAAGATATTAAGAGCAACCTGAACTGCAGCTTCAGTGCGCTTGCCTGGTAATGCCACGAAACAAGCACCAGGTCCAGGTCACACCAGATGCCTTTCCCATTGCCACACACTGCACAAACCTGTCTACGCGAAGCAGAGCACTGCAGCGGGAACAAGGCAGACCTGAGCTGGAATGCAAGAGCATTGCCTTGCTGCGGTAGCAACGAAACAGTGAGCCCAGAGGCTTTTAGCCCAAGCAGATTTCATCACACAGCTGTGGGAAACAGGCTCACTCCAGGAGCACAAAGCAAAACAAGAGTGTACTGCACATTTCTCTTTACCCTGGCAAAGGTGCAAAGCCACTTACCGCTGGCAGCTGGACACAGTTGGAGCTGACATCATACTCAATGTACGCCACTTCCGTCCCGTCTTCTGACTTCCCATCTCTCATGTAGCACACATCCCTCGTCCAGTTGGTCAAGCGGTCCACCTCCTCCATGGCATAGATGCAGAGCGCAGACTCCTCGCTCAGTTTGCCTGAAGAAGCCTGCCAGGCAGAGAAGGTTGCAAACAGCACCTCCCCATCAGTGTCCAGCTGCCCCTGGGCCAGGTCCTTCCCCGGCTGGGTGACGTAGGCCGCTTGCAGGAGGCTGTAAGTATTGGTTTTGCTCTGGCAGAGCAGAGGTAACTCCACGTACGAGTAATAATGAGAGTCATCCAAGCAGATTCGCGAGATGTAGGTCTTGTACTCGCGTGACTGAGACTTGAGGTCTCGGCGGTAGAAGAGGAAATAGACACTCGAGCGGTAAGTGAAGGACTTAATGAAGTGGTGGTTGTACTCAGAGAGCCGCCCCACTGCCAGCTTGGCTGTTTCTTCGTAGGAGAAAATAGAGTGAGAGTCCGTTGCTTGAACATCGCTGCCGTGGGCCCTGAGATTTCGGGTTGTAATGGGAGGAATCCCTCCTCCAACTCCTCGGCTAGTGTATCCCCGTCCCACAAACAGCAAGGGGACCTCGTCCTTCGAGTAGGCTACGAGTCCCACGGTGGTGATATTGGGGTCATTGGCAGCAACATACTGAGTGTCACCGGGGCTCTCTGGTCGGAAGAGAACATGGTCAATGGAGGTGAGGCTCCTCTTCTCACAGATGCCCTGGTGCACGCTGCCACACACAATCAGCTCCTTCTGCACTGAGTTCACCAGAAGCAGCTTGTTGTGATTGTCAGTATGGTGTGCTTGAGGGCACTCCAGCTTTGAGACTGGGGGCAGACAATCTTTGCTGTCCAAAACTGGTCCAGTTTGAACCATGTTCTCCATCAGCAGGTCGGATGTCAGCTGAAAGAGAAAGTTGGTAGCCCCCAGGTAAATGGTCCCTGATTCTAAGTCCATGGACAGATGGAGGAATTTTGTAGCGTTGCGTGAGAACGTGACATACTGCAGTCCCCTTGGAATTGCCACTCCCAAGAAACAGAGAACAGGAAGGAGGAACGTTCCCAGAGGCATGGTAAACACTCTGCAAGAGAGGAAAAGGTGTTATCACCACCCTGAAGCCAGAAATGAAGATTAATACACATCACAATCCTCCAACAACACTCTTAGGAAAGGTGGGCAAAGAGGACAGGGATAACCAGAAGGGAACTAGACACACAGTCAACATGGGGTGTTTGTGGAGAAGAAAAGAACTTGCAAACAAACAAAATCCAGAAAGACACCGTATGATAGAATCTATTTGATCATCAAGATGAGAGGCACAGCATCTTCAGGAGAAGCTGGATTACTGTGAATAATGCTCTACAAGTCTCTCCCAGAGCCTGCTGGGGTGTACTGGGAGAGTTCCCTTCAAAAGCCCAGGACTGATGCTGAACGTACTGAGTGGGCAGTACAAAGCTGTCATCAGTTCAGGGATGTAACCCAGAGAGGAAGATCCTACCTACGCTGCAACAAAATACATTTCAAATACTGAACTTAAATCACTATTCTTGTAATACCAGAAAGCAGGAGACTCGTTTAACCAGACTCCTGAACAACTCTTTCCAATGATGCTATGTTGGAAGCTCTCCAGGACAGGACCACATTCCAACAACATCCAGTACATCACATACGTTGCTAATGAGCAACACCGCAGTAAAACAAACCACCATCCAAGACAAACAAAACCTGCAGGACCATTGTTTAAATAAGCTGTAGCTAGGATCCAACTCAGAGGAAACTTAACAACCCTTTTGTTCTGTATTTGACATAAAGTGAAGTTTGTATTTCAAAAAAATCGCCACAATCCTTCCTCTTTCTTTCCATCACATGGCCATCAACAGCCTCCTTTGGGTCTATCACTGTATCATCAATGTTTCATAAGGGACCTTCCCATGCCGTTGTTGAGCACGGCCCACACAAGCAGGCCTGCTCTGTCCCAGTGCCAGGATGAGGCCTCCAGAGCAGCACCTGCAGCAGCTCCCAGTCACCCATGCAATGTGGGCACTGCACAGACCTGGGGAAGTGTTTCTCTTCAGAGTACCCTTGATTCAATCCCTCTAAACACCCACCACAACCCACCCAAGCTACATCACAGCTGGGAACAACTGTTCTCCATGGCAAGGAGAGAATGCAGTAATAAGTACCTGCAACGTGAAGATTACCAATTGGGCACAAAGAAAGGACAACAGCATCAAATACTCAGAACCTACAAGAAGTAGGATTTGAAGCAGGCTGTGATATAGCTCTGAATCTACTCCCTGCCCCCACCTCCCTCTCCAAGACAAGGCATCAAAGCTACACAAAGCTGGGCTGCAGGGTGCAGAGCCAAGGCGTGCACAGCCTCCTCCAGAACTGCCCCATAGGCTGCCGTGCTCATTTTGGCAACTCAGCTCTTCAGGAGTGATGTTAATTCTAGAGTTAAAGCTAAGAAAACTCATCCCTTCCCTCCTACAGCCTCAGCCCTTGGGGATCTTCAGGGTAAGCTCCAAGTTCTGAGTTAGAAGTGCTTAAAAGCACAGAGGTGTAAAAGATCTGCAGCACTTCAAGCACATACAGCAGGACTTGGTGACTTATCCGATTTAGGTCACAAACTGCTCACCATACAAACTGCCTTTCACTAGTTCTGTACAACTTCCAGCACATGGCATGCAGAAAACACAACAACAATGGTGAAAACAGTAGCTGTAAGACTCTGGTTCCATCTTGTTTCACTGCTTTTGCAGGAAAAAAAAACACCACGAAAATCTGCTTTCCAGCTCCTTTGTCAGTTAAACAGGCATCTTTGCTCTACCAAAAGACCAGCTGAGAGGATTAGTCTATTTGGGAAATCCAGCGGATGGAAGGTATTATAAACACAATACGTTATTAAATATAGGCTTTGTGAAGCTCTGGATAGGCTCCACTTCACACGGTTATTGTAGGTAAGCAGGCAGTGCTGTCAGGAAATACCCACACGTGGGAATTCTGGCACCAGGCTGGCAATTTCCCCAAGCACACAGCCACCAACTCACACCACACCAACAGGACATTTAGCCTACGTGCACACTGGAGCTTCAGTTCACGCCAATAATGAATGCTTAGTGCTTTCTGCTTCAGTGCAGCTGATGCACTCTGCTTCACTCACAGCCAGCCATGCAGTCTCTTGCCAGGGTGCTGAGAGAGTCCTGGGGCTTGACAGAGGTCCTCATTACAGCAGAGATTGTATCTGTGAAGTGATGAGGGATCTCTGCAAGCTCAGCCAGCAGATATACAGACTGAAGGACAGATCTCTAACTTAACTGGATCACCTCCAGTTCACATTAACATTTCACCCAAGATGCAACACGAATTGTTTTTATGCCCTTTCGCTGTTTTTATTGGAGAATACTTTATTCAAGGAACTCCTGAACCACATGACTGCTTGGTACCCCCTGCACAGCCATCATGCAGCTGTCACGATGGCTGCACATCTCTGCCTCAGTTTCAAAGCTTTATATGCCTGGAAACAAAACAATACACTGATGGCCATCCACCAGCAGGAGCTTGACTACATTGCAACAGAGCCACACCAACATGGAGAAGAGAGTCTTGTGATTCTCAGCTGCCTCCAGATCAAAGACATCACACTGCACCACTTACAAGAATCTGTAATCTTCTTTCTAGCTAAAGCAACCTTCCTATGCCAGCCAGCAATTATACAGTACATCCAGTATGTGTCTTTGGAATTCATGAATTCTGAAATGCTGGTTTCCTGGCTACAGGTCATGCCTATGAGTTACAAGACTTCTGCTCACCACTTATCATCACTGACAACTGCTGGGGCAGAGCTAACATCCATACCACCAGCAGCTGAATTTGAAGTTCAGTGCATGACACCACTGCAGCATACAGCCTCTTCCCAAGCTCTGATCTGTAGCTGAACCCATCGCCAGCATTCCACAGGAAGCATTTTACACACTTCAGCACCTGTCCTGGAGGAGAGATGGAAAGCCAACTCACCCTACGTTCCAGCAGACCACAACCAAAAGCAGATCCTGCTGCGGTCAGAGCTCTGTCCTGAAGCCATTATTTCACTTGCCAATATCCCTCTAGAAGTAGCTTTAGTAAGAGCTATTCCTACCACAGGTCTCCAGGTAAAAAGCCAGTATCCAGCCTTGATGGCTCGGGAAGATGCAAACATCAGGAAGGGTGATAAGGTGTGCTCTGTGAGCCAGCCCTCCTCACCGAGCGATGGGTGAAGGCCCAACACAGCGCTCTTTGTTCTTTGCTGCACAGCCATTAGCGGATGAACTCGCATTTACCGCTCAGTGAACAAACATATACATTAGAAACAAACCCGAGTGCGTGGCTACCGGTGGTTAGAAGCATTCCCATCCTACCTGAAAATGGAGAGGAAAAAGGCCAGCAGTGCCTTTTGATTCAATTTTCCCAATTATTTCTCAAGCACAAGCATCGCTGCCTCTGTTTCTCGCTCTTGGGTGCAGCCCATCATGATACGGGAGGACAGGAAGAGGGAGGATAACCTACATTTAAATCTGATAGTTTCATGACAGCCTACACTACTGAGCTCTTTATGGATTTACTGAAGCATTCAGCTTCCTGTGCTTGCTGTTAGCGCACAACACAGCTGTTACAGACAGATTGCACTAAAAGTGTGTAGCCTTTAATTAATTCTGAAGGCAACTGCCACGGCTTAGGGATTCTTTTTAAATATTCAATTTTTTTTGATGAATTCCCCTTAAATAGGAAAATGTACCAGACAATGCCCCGAACATTGGCTTTAACGCACTGAAAAATATTAATATCCAAATTACACTTCTGGGTTTCATTTATTTAATCTGGATCACAACAGAAGGACTGCAGGATTAGTCAGTTCTGCCACAGAACACTTATATGGCATCCACAAAACAACCACAGTAACGTGGGAGCGACAGCACTATTTTATTACTTGGAAATCGGAGTAAGACAGCATCTTCTGTAGCACTATTTTTACCTCTGACCTCACATATCCCTCTCAAAGACTTGACTCATTCATTAAAGAAACAAGAGCTCTCTTGGGCACTTTTCAGCATATCAGTATGTAAAGATTATTTCTATCCTTGCAAATTATCTCTCTGATATCCTAACTCCTTCCAAAGAGGGGAGGTCAGACAGTGCTGCAGCCTCTGAGTTGTCCTTCATACTGGTTACCAATCCCAGCAGAATTGGAAAAATTGGGCCCCTGATATTTGCATCTGCAACTCCCACTGCACTGTTCACAGATCCACCCATGGGGAGGCCCCACAAGACACAAAAATTAAAAGCATAATTCTTCAAGCTGCACAACGACCCCTGGGCTCCAGCACGTCTGAGTCAGGCAGTGTCAGCAACAACACCAGCGCTGTGTTTTCTGCACAAAAGCCCTGACTTGCAGCCCCCCTTCTAAGTTTCATATGCTCAACAGAGACCTGCTGTTTTCCACCATGGAGGATGACATTCCCATTAAATAAATACATCTCTTCTGGAGTCTTATTTACTACAACCAGGCCAGTTCCCTGCTGCTCTGTTTAAGAACACTTGCAGAGATGAACACAAACCTCTGTTTTCCAAATAAAATCAACACTGAGGAGAATCCCCTGTCCAGCACATCCCATCAGAGCAGGGCTGACGCAGACAAGGCAGCTCTGTTAGGCCAGCTGTGAGCAACACCAAAGCTGAGGTTAAAATAACTAGAAAACTCCAAAGACAAAACAGAAAATGTGAAGTGGCAGAAGGCAGCACACTTTCAGGCTACAGAATTAACAGCATTAGTAGATAAACACTTGAGCAAATGATGTTTGCTAAACCCTTGATAATTACTGCTGTCTGTTGGAACATGGGTACTTCTCAGGCTGGAAGATGTTGTACAAAAACAATGTTACACACACACTGTATCACAGAATTAAGTCCTATGAGACTTACAGACCATCTGCTCCAACCCCCCTGCAGTGAACAGGGACCCCCACTGCTCCATCAGGTGCTCAGAGCCCATCCAGCCTCACCCTGGCTGTCTGCATGCATGGGGCACCGCCACCTCTGTGCAACCTGAGCCAGCGCCAATCCAGCATCTTCTCTACTTTTTGATACCACTAACATTTTAGTGATACTTTTGTTAGGTTTCCTTGGAAAAACTGAGTAAGTGCTTCTACTCCCTGTAGGCTGCACCAAGTATTAATTTTAGCTATACCAGAATTAATTGATGGGAGCGGACAGGCATTTCCTCTAACACCTCAAGCACATCCAATTTTTCCTCTTGAGCATACTAAGATATGCTACAGCCAACAGTTTGAACTTCCAGTACCAGTGGCTAATGAAGAGTTAATGTTTAACACAGCTAAATCGTGAATTGAACTACATAAACATTTACAAGGAACAGAAAGCATCACAAGCTGCTTGCAGTTCAGTTTTCTCCATAGCCACTGCATAATTTTAAGCTTTTCACTGAGCCCAATTTCCAAACACCGACAGAAAGAGAACTCAAGTATCACATTCTATATGCATTTTAAAAAGCGGAAAATCAAGTCAGCTATTAGCTTCCTGTTATTTCAGCACAACAAAAGGCTAATTTTCTGCCCACATTATGCATTTGAAGATTTGAATCCTTCAGGATCAGCTCCAGCTTGCTGTGCGATCGAGCCAAAGAACACCAGCAAGCAATTCCTCCCTTCAGTCTCTGAGCTCCTGACTAAACCAACATATCCCAGTGAAAGCAGGATTTCTTCCTAGGGCTCCTAAGTTAAAGAAACTACCACCTTAACCCTACAGGCACTTCCCCAAGGGTATTTAACCCCAGTAAGTTGCCTTGTCATTTCATTTAACTTTGCTCATCTCAGTACTTTCAGTCAAAGAAGCTTCCAGTCACTTTTTGCATGAACAGTTCCAAAACTAATCCTTCTTAATCCTCCTTGGGCAAGAAGATAAGGACAGCTATTCTAAGTCAGACAGAAGTCCACCTACACAGAAATCCTGTCTCCAGCAACAGACAATAAGAAATGCCTAAGGAGAAGTGTGAAGGCAGACAAGCACCAGGCAATCATTCCAGCTTCAGGCCTTCAGGATGGATACAGTAGATGATCTGAACTTCTTCAGACAGAATTTCTCTTGTAGCACTTCCAGCCTTTCTGAAGAAAAAGTGAAACAACGTACCTGACTCAGATTCACAGCCTGACCCAGACATGCTATCACAGAGCAAATGTTGTCTTTAACCCCCAGCACATTTACCTACCCAAGAACCTCTTGCTCTCCCACCCAGCTGTCACATCAGATGCCAACACCGGGTCCACCCAAATACCAGCTGAGCCTCAAACACTCTTCCAGGCAATTAAATTAAAAAAAAAAAAGTCTCCAGTTCTCTAGGTCCCAATGTGTAGAGGAGTTCCAGGAAACCCAGATAAGCTTAATTTAGCTGTGACAGAATCCTTCTGGGAGAGCAGAGCTCACTTAAAGTTACCCATCTGATCCAGCCTGCTGAGCAAACCCACCATTTCTGTACAAATCCAGGCAAATCTAAATCCATCATCCTGCAGAAGTAAGCTCATTTACAGAACTTCAGGCAGAGAATCATTGAAATACAGGGTAATACGGGAGCAGAGAGAAAGTCTTGTAGTACCCAGGAAATTCCAAGAGCACATTTCCAATTTCCAGTTAATTGAGATCCAAGAGACAGCTTTTTAATCTGTTTAATATGAATTAAACTGACTTTGAAAGAACTGTCAGCTAAGGCTCTTGGAAAAAAAAAAAAGATAAGCTTTTGTGGAATTACAGTCCCTATCATGATTTAATAAGTAGTTAAAAGACAGGAAATCATAAGTGGAAGAGTTTCCCAAGGGAGGAAGGTTATCAGAGAGATCTGCCAAGAATTCATTCTGCAACCTGTGCTGTTCAGTATATTCATAAGACGATCTACAAAGTGGAATAGGCCTGGAACTGGCAGAGCTTACTGAGAATAAAATTATTCAGCACAATTAAATACAGAGGAGACTGCAAAAAGTTACCAAACTCATGCACTCCTAAGTAACTACACAGTATCTTGCATGTCAATTAATACCAAGAGTAACACAAAATATCCTAATTACGTAAGCATACGAGGACCCAAATTAGCTGTTATCACTCATGAAAACTTTGGAAACTTGGTATGTCAGATCAGCATTTAGCATCAAGCAAAAAAGGGAAATACAGCCTTTGGCGTGATTAGGAAAGGAAACACATCACCATTTTGTTGTTGAATGCTGCAGGCAGTTCTGGTTCTGCTTCCCACATCTGAAAAAGGAGACTGAATGACAAAAAGGACAACAAAGATGATCAAAAGCATGGGACAGCTTCCATATAAGGAGAGACTGAGCAAAGCAGGACTTCAGATGGACAAAGAGGCAATCAGGACAAGATAGGGAAAACTCGAGAGATCTGAGACACAACAAATAGAAGTGGGATGTGAAATGCGGAATAACTGATGACCACTTGTATCAGTGCAGAAAAACAGAGCACTGACAAGGTTAAACGTCTTTTCTAAACTTTTCTAAGTCAGTTCAAGGGTAATTTTCACTGGATGTAAAAATATTTTATATAACGTTTTAAGTGCACAATTAAATTGTAGAGCTCACCGCTGTGGGATGCCATGGAGACTAGAAACAAAAACAAGTTAAAAGGGGTTATAAAAATGAATGTAGTCAGGATCTGATAATCAGATTCAGCTCCAAGCCAAGGAGGGCCCTAAACTGGTGACAGCCATAAGCTGGGAGCATCAAATGGAGAGGAGGAGAAGAGAACATAAATAAATCACATCGCACATGCCCCATCTCTTACAGTACTCATTAAGCATCTGCTTCTGGCTATTGTCAAAGGCAGGATACTGAGCTAGACAGCGCTCTGCAATTTGCCTCAGGAGGACAGTTATATTTAAACTTCCTATTTTAATGGTACATTTATAGATTTTATTTACTTTTAAATATTAGGAATGTAACTTTAGCCCTTCTTAATCGCATAATAGGAAGCTGGAAGCCTAACCTCATCGACTATTTCTCGAGGCATTATCTGTCCTATTAGCATTTAGATACCATCTAGCTGAATCCCGGCAGCGCCGCACAAAGCTAACGCTCAGCACAGCAGCAGAGCAGAGCATCCCCCTCTGCAGCCTGGGAGCCCCAAGCAGAGGTCCGAGCTGTGCTGCACAGCAGTGGCACAGCTGTGGGTTTAAAGCACAAGCAGCCCCATCCCAGACCAGCTCTCCCCTGTTTGCTACACGCCTGATGGAAGCTCCTTGCTCAGCAGCCGAGTGAACAACACAGAGAACACAAATGCTGTACGTATAGGGCTGGGTAGTGTTTAACAGAGCTGCTATTGGGAAAAGTAGGTCAGGAGCATCCGTTCTGCCCAGAGAGAAAGGAAACTGAAGCACACCAGACTGTTTGGCTAGGTATTACAGAAATCCTTCGCCGGGGATTTCATCACTACTTCAAACAGGCGTGATTCATGTGTTACCGGCCTCCACCTCCAGGAAGGCACGCCTTCCCACTGCACCGCCTGCCCTGTCATTAGGGGCACCTCTCCCAGCCCCAGACAAAATCCCTCCTGCTCTCAGCTTTGGCTCCACAGTGCTGCTAGGGAAGCTGGAGTCCCGCGTTAGCTGCATCACTGAATTCACAAGACACAGCACGTGCCTCCCAGGGGCCAACACCGGGACCCCCCACACCCCATGGCGAGAGCCACACTGTCCTGCGTACAGCCAGGGTTCTTATCTTGGGACAACCTTGCAAGGGAGGAAAGGAACTTCAAATGCCCTTCAAACCTGCTTCCTTCCTGTGGGGGATCTGTGCTGCCTTCAGTAGAGCCAATGGTAACCATCTCCAGAAGGACAACCCACAGTGATCAACTGTAGCAGCTCTCCAGCACATCCCTGGTGCTTCCTGCATAAGCAGTGGCAGCTCCCAGTTACTCCAGCTCCAGAACTCCGGAGAAATTGGGAACAGACAGCTAAGAGAGTTTTCCCTGTCCTCTGCCTTACTGGGCTGGCAGGTAGCTCCAAATACCCAACACAGGTAGGCTTCACTGTTCTTCATTACATTTCACACAGCATCTTGCCTTGATTTCATCTCTGTGAAATGATGCAGGCTCCACACTTACACCACAAGAGAAAACCACGGTCTCTGTGCCAGCAGCAGCCCTGCAAGACTGCAGGATGGAAGAGAGACCAGAGGGCCCTATTGCACAAGGAGCTCCTGCTAGCAGCATTACAGGCCACAAGCAAGCACGCAAGGACTGCATCCCGAAGTCCACCATCCCCTTGTCAAGAAGCAAATCAGAGTCCTTACATAATGCAGCCTGCTTCAAATTAACCTTTTCACTCTGAAAACACAGAGCAGCATAGCTCAGCACCTCAGGAGTCTTCAAATTGTTTAGCACCACTACAGCTCTATGAAGAATTAATGCACTCGAGGCAGGGAGGGATTAATTCTTCTCCATGGAGTTTTCCTTCATTTCAAATAAGATTCATTCTTCTGCCTTCTCCAGTAACTCTCCAGAGAGCACACAGCAGTTTGACCATCTTCCCCCATCACTCCAACAGCGTCAGTAGTTCTGGTTACAGCCATGAATACAGTCAGTAATATGCAAATAAATTTAATGCAATGCAACCGCACGAGTTGCATTTATCTCCTCCCGCCCAGAAGAGACAGCGAAATCAACAGAATTCCACACCACCACCACAATCTGCTTGTGGTTTGCCTTCAAACCAAGCTGGTTACATTCTATCTTGTATTACTCAACTCATTTTATCAGAAATGAAGCTTTAATCAATTAATCTTCCATAAATTAGTACTTAAGCCTGGGAGACTATCAGCAGTCAGCTATGAACTATTCGGCTCAATATTCTGGTAATTAGGTTACACAGGTCTGCTAGGTAACAATCTGAGCTGGATGTTTTCTGCCACCTTCACAACTCAATATCAAAGCTTCTGTAAGGCCAAAATCAGAAAGCAGAGCACCAAGCAGTTCAAAAAGCCTGAGCAACTTCCCAAGTTGCTCATAACACATAGAAAACACAGGAGTTCCCAGGCTTCC
Source organism: Lagopus leucura (assembly GCF_019238085.1). Classification (NCBI taxonomy): domain Eukaryota; kingdom Metazoa; phylum Chordata; class Aves; order Galliformes; family Phasianidae; genus Lagopus; species Lagopus leucura. The sequence goes on from NW_024962277.1 coordinate 280,485, forward strand.
ACTGCAGAAGAGTGAACAAGATGCAGACTTGAAAGCCAGGATCAACTTCACACAGTCTCAACAGCTCCGAGCAACCACCTTCCTACACAGACTGAGACCACTGCTATCCAGCATTTCCTAATTTAGCCCAGGACAGAGCATTGGTACATGAACTGAAGAGCTCTCAAGGTGTCTGTGGTCAAGGAACCAGAAGGCTAAAGGCTAGCAGCAGTGATGCAATGTGCTCTTCTGCCCTACCATCACAGCCCTACACCCCAGCCATTGTCCAGACGTGGAAGTTCTCGTTTCAGCAATAAAATTCAGAGCACCAGACTGCATATAGAGGTAGGACTACTGCAGCCCATGCGCCATCAGTCAATGCTTTTCCTTCATACTTCTATGGGTCGATAGGCTAGAGGGGTGAAAGCGTGCAGTAAGAAAATTGAGTGGCAAAAGAAGCAGAAGGCCAGGATGCTGCAGGATATGGTAGGTGGAGAAATAAACCGTCTGGAGCAAGAGTTCTGCAGTCACTTTGTTAACATGTAGTCATGCAGACGGGTCCTCACACCTTATCCAGAATAAGGAATTTTAATTACAAGGCAAAATTCACCTACCATGGCTTTGTAATGTGAGCTTCTGTTCTTATCTGCATTCAAATTGACGACATCCTAACTTTCTCTCGTAAGCAGTCCTGTTCAGAGCTGAAAAAGGTTTTTTGGTGCTGTCCTAGGAGCTCTGTGGTTCAGAACCGGTTACCTCTTCAAGGCAGCCATGAATTTTAAAGACTTTTTGGTTGAGACTGTTCTCCATCTGGTTTGCAATCCACCTACCTGCGCCGTCTGACACCCACTAGCTGGACAGGACTGACTGGCTCTTCCTTCTGCCTTTCAGGGAAACCCAGATCTTCACCCTAGGGACACAGAGATGCACTAACAAGTCTGTTGCATAAACTGCAACACTAGTCTGGAAATGCAAGCTCCTACGAGCAGGCACTGCAGCCAGTATAACTGGCTGACTGTTGGTATTTCAAGAGTTCTATCTTGCCAGGATGTCCCCTGGGCTAAATCACCCAGGAAACAGGAAAACCAGATTTACAGTAGTTTGTTAGGAACAGCAGAGTTTAGATGCAACATGTCGTGGTCATAATGTAAGTCTACCAAAAGGGAACAAAACTTAATGTAGTCCAGCAAAGGACACATCAAGAAAGTGAAAAATATTTGCAAATAAATGCAAACAATTTTTTGTTAAAGAACAAAAAGAAACAAAGAATTAAAAAGATCTAAGATGAAGTTGCTCTCTTTAACATGTGCATCATTATGAACTGGAAATTGCATTATTGAATAGTTCAGTTGGAAGGGACCTACAAAGGACATCAAGTCCAACTGCCTGACCACCTCAGGGCCAACCACAAGTTAAAGCATATTTCTAACACACAATGGAAATCTGAGCACACGGCTTCTCTGCCAGCCCATGGAGTGACTTCTGCTACAGAACATGGGACTTAGGCACGTTGGTTTCTGCATCTTTGCAAACAGCCTCCAATCTCACCAAATACATGAGCTGAGCTTTGAGTCTTAAGAACCTCCAAAGATCTAAACTGTATATTCTGCTACCAGCCAGCCTTCCATAGCTGTTCCCCAAGGATCACAAGAGCAAAGATACTCAGCAAAGAAGAGAAAAATGGGACGATATGCAACAGTAGAGAGCCTACGGACAAAAGGACAGTCAGGTTGGCATAGCTCTCATCCTACTGAAAGCAAAAGGAAACCTTCAAAGAAACACCTCATCCTGCACTGCATTCTCTGCAGATTTGGGTAAGCGTTTAAAACCAAGTGCAAGGCCAGGCTTGCAAAGGTGAAGCAACTAGAATTGAGCCCTGTCATTTTTAAATGTTTAGACAAGTCCTAAAATAAGATCAGTTTTTTGAGAACTTCTAAAAAGTCTGAACCTACACTCACCATGGCCTATGTGAGTTTGAAAACATTTGGAAAAGAGATTGAATTGTTTAAAGGTCTGCACATCACTCGTTTTAGTTCAAATTAAGTTACAGCACACTACCAAGCAAGAAACACTGTTTAAAGAGGGGAAATCCACACCAAGAAGATTCAGGCAGTAAGCATCAGCAGTAAGACAGTCTCTGTAACTCAGGAAAACATGCAGTATCTTAGGGCAGCAAGGAACAGCACACAGCAAAGGGGAAGGGAAAATGTCAGCTTCCCTGCTTAGAATGCACACCTTCACACCACTCTCCCCAGCTGCAAGTTTCCCAGTATATACTCTCCAAACCCGAGTCAACAGTCTGCAGGCTGTAATATCTCACAGGCAATGCCTCCAGCAAGGCAGAGGTGCACACGGCACATCGCCACCAGCGCAGCAGAAACTCGAGCCACAAGCTGTGCTGGTTTCTGTTTTTACAAGTTTTATTTTTATTTCTCTCCCCCTTCCCAGTTCTGACAAACCAGATTGCAGTTGTTCCAGACCCGGCGATGGCCTGAAGCCGTAAGAATGAAGTAAGCACACAGCAGCTCTGCCTCCCTGAACACTCTCCTTGGTTGCAGTGATGTGCAGCTCAGGAACTTCTTGGGACAGAGGTGGGTTCCGTGCATTTAGGAATCTTCAATAGCTCCTTCTTCTGTGGAACTGCCCTGTGCCCTCAAATACACACAGATGTTTGGCATTCACAACATCCTGTGGCAAGGAGCTTCCCAGGCTACCCGCACACATCAAGGACTGAGTCTTTATTTGTTTTTCAGCCTACTACACCATTCAATGCTTATGCTTCTCCAACACTCCCAGAAGAGGCAAAAAATAGCTGCTGCTCCTCTAATACAGCATTCAACTGCATCTCCTGGCATTCCAGGCCAGGCTGGATGTGGCTCTGGGCAGCCTGGTCTGGTGGGGTTGAAACTAGATGATCATTGTGGTCCTTTTCAACCCAGGCCATTCTATGATTCCATGATGTCCTTCCTCCAGAACAGCGTGCATTTGTCAAAAATTCTCTCTGCATTAGTACTTTGGAAGTACAAACGACATCCTTATTCTTCATCTCACCTACCCTAACGAAGGCTATCCCTTGTACTAGAGGTTGTTTGCTATCTTTATTCTATTACATCTTCTTTATGAATATTTCAATCCATTATTTTTTCCCCTCGACTGCAGGCACAGTATTTAGTGATTTCCTGATGCTACATAAAATTACAGTATCCTTACTGGACCTTGTTCTTCTACAATCACACTTACATATCTGGGTTTGGATACCGTTTTTAAATCACAACTCCTGAAAAATCCTTTGTGATTTTTTCTACAAATGCAGCAATCCATCCTAATTGCTTCCTACATTCTTGATTATCAGATACAAGACTCATTCTCCATATACATGTCTCCTACCAAGCAAACTTTCCTGTCAGGCTGAAACATCTGGCTTTTCCGCCCTTCACCAGTTTCACTATTAGGAGTCAAACAAGCCTTTTTAAGTTACAGGAATGTAGAAGTGTCTCTAGAATTAGAGAAATATAGGTGAGGTCATTAAAACCAAACAATTCAAAAGACAGCCAATGAATTATTTAACATTACAGTGCTTAGTCCTGACAACATTTTTTTTTTATATAAGCCTACCTCACAATTTAAGGCTACTAGGGGCTAGAAGGACCAGTTCACTTCCCAAAGAACCCACAACTGGTTCCAACCAAAGGGGAGAACCCTCCTGCCAAGGTGGTGGGTACCAAACAGCACACAGAGCTCAAATGCTCCTCTAACAAAGCAGAACCCAACCATTCTCATCCCTTCTGCTGCACCCGATGGGTAAAGCACTTGGCTCCCCTTCGAGCTGAGCTTCTAGAACACAGTATGGGAGTGCTGCCTGCATCTTCGGTGACATCAAACCATTCCAGCCCTGCAGTTACACAAAAATTGCACTGAAACATAACAACAGTGTTTATTCTCACACAGACATGGTACAGATATCACCTGCTTTTAGAAGCAAAATGTAGGAACATATTTGTAATTTTGTCCTTCATCCCACTTGGGTATGTGTACACCCGCATTATTTTTATGCTCAGAGAAGCTCAACACTTTTGAAACAAAAACCTTGTTATTACAAGGATTAATAATCAAATGAACAGAGCGTGTGTATCTTGTGAAGAGCAGCTCAGCATGCAGTGGACATCTCAGAAACAGAACTATGAGACAAGATGCAAGATGATCAAGCTATCTGGATCTGTCTTTCACTGAACTGAACAAGGAGTCTGAGGTAGTTATACAGAGGCTTGACACTACAGATGAAGTATGTGTCCTAGAAATACCCAATACCCAACATATCACTATTCTGAGCACTCTGCAGAGCACTGCATACACAACTGCTTGCCAGGCATGGGAAGCAATGAGAAAGGAATGTCTACAGCCGAAATGCAACATCAGTTTCCTCACGGGGAGAAACATGCCCCCTGCCCCAAAAGCAAAGGTTCTTGGCTCTAGCTCTGCCCACAGCACATCAGTTGTATGTTTATCCTTACTCTAAAGAGGAAAAAAAAAAAAGGTGGGACACAAAGTAGGGCAGAAATCACTCCCTACGCTGTTTACAAAGAAGGAGAGCAGAGGAGGGAACAAACAGCACTCTCCTAGGTAACACCGAGCTGCTACTCGTGCTGCACAAGAATGAAGCAGAGCGCGACTTGGATAATAACCGTAACTCACATTCCAGAAGTTAGTTTGTTCAGCCATGATCTTTTGCACTTAAATGGACTAAAAACCATTTCTTCCAGTGCAGTTGTGCTGGGGCACTGTTTCGGTAGGGTCTGGACAGAATCAGCTGGCTATCTCAAAGAATACAATCGCATATATGCAGCATGCAGTCCTCTCTATGGTCTTTTAATTTTATGCACCCTAAAAGCACAGACTCAGAAAAGACTGAATTCAAATCATCTCAAGTACTTACTACTCCTTCCATATTTCAAACAGCTGTGATTTAGTGGTTTTACTTGAACCACCCAGAGCCAGCAAAAAGCCAAGGAAACTCAACTCACCAATCCCTGCACATGTGCTGTATGCACTCGAGATTTATTCACAGAGTCTCCAGATCAAAAAAGGTTTTCATAAAGCCTGCTCTTTAACATTCAAGACTTTAATCTAGCTCCACTACCAAACTGGAATCAAACAAGCTGCAAACACACGGAAGCCTGGGCTAGGGGATGCTTTCTGGCTTTGTTCACTGCTTTTGTTTTTATGGAACCCTCCTGCTGCTACAGCTGCAAGTCCAACAAGCAAAATACTTTCTGATGAAGGGCTCCCATGCTCTCAAGTGATACTAATTTCTTCAGTGCAATAGTCAGTGACTCATCTAAGCCAGCAGCTAGTGTCCAGGTGCCAGGGTTTCCCTCCCCAACCAGAAGTTCATGCAGATCTGCAGATCTCCAGCAGCTCATTCAGTCTGGATCTCTGCTGTACCACCCTCCATGTGATATTCAAATTCCAGTATTCAAATTCCACACTTTCACTCAGAGTGCTCTGCCAGGTGAATGGGAATAGGAGTCACAGCTAGGCAGTTGAACAGCATGCAGTCTGAACAGAGAACTCCAGTTTCAGGAGACATTTCTTCAAGGTCTGCAGCTGTCAACACCACCGAGCTCAGCCAGCACAAAACACCTCACCGTGCTGCAAAGTGACTGACAGCCAGATATGCACATCACCCTGCTCTAGCAGACTGTCTTCAGGTTTAGTCACACTCACCAGCCTACTTCTGGCCACAGAGCATCATCAGAAAGTGGCACAGTTGTTTGTTTCTTTCTGCAGATTAAGCTCATTACCTTGTACAGAGAGTTCTAATTTGCAAGTTACTTTACATTGCAGTAGGGGTGGAACTGTAGCACCAGAGCTGCAGAGAACTAGCAGAGGTATACAGCAGCCCTATGTACACATTGCTGCAGTCCACACATCCCAACAGTCCCCTGGGACAGGGGCTCATGGGGAGGGATGCAGAACCAAGACAAAGATAAGAAAATGGGCAGGCAACCGTTGGAGTTAATAATTGTCTTTACACCAGAGCCCTACAGATCACATCTTCTGAGACAGCCTCTGTCCTTGGCAGGAGCTCCTTGCATAAAAGGAACAAGTGTGCATTCTCACATGCTGCCACTCACTTTCTCCAGGGGACCACATGCCCTGTAAACCCACTTGCCTGCTAACCACAGGTGGTGATGCCCATCAGGTGAACTTATTCATTACACAGCAGCAGCAAGGAGCCGCCTGGCACAACAGTGGCTGCACAAAGGGCCAATGAGGAACACAGAGGAGCCCAGCGTGCTGCAGCAGTCCCTGGGTGTCCCAGTGCTGACCCCCGGCGCGTTTTGCTTACCATCTGGACTCTTGGGAACGTTGAGACACCTTCATTTCTCTTATTGAAGAGTATGCTTCAAGCTGGAAAAAACAACATAACATGAAGTGTAAAGACTCTTTTTCCAATAAATTGAACCTCTGTTGCACTTGACTCCTGCAGTGGCTCCCTTCCCCCTGAGGAGGCAAGGGCTGGCCAGCTGCACAAAGTCCAGGCGGCCCTGGGAAAACAATGGGATCTTTTTCTCGCCAGAACGAGCCTTCCGTTCACCCTTCCAACCACGGCATGGAAGACACCCCCAGTGTGTCTGCAGGGGAGAGGAGTCTGTTGGCATGGCAACAGTACACCCTAACTTCTCGCTAATGAACAGGGATAAAATGTTTTGTTCTCATTAGGAAAAATACAGACACATTCCTGATTGGTGAGTAATGTCTCTGCCTCTGGGAGATTAGCTCAGAGCTGTGCAGCCTGAAACAGCCTCAATTCAGCCCACTGCCGTGTTTCTCTTGAACAGCCATTCTCCAAGGACCGTACGTCTCTCAAGGGCAAAGCCTACAGAGCCTTCTGGACGCTTTGCCTTGGGGCTGAGACAGCTCAAGGCAGGAATAATGAGGGGAAGCTTGACAGAACCAACAGGAGCACGCACAATAGGAACACACCCTCCGTCCCCGCAGGAGCTGGTGCATTCTCACTGCACCTGGGTCCCAAGCCGCTCTTTGTGCTTCCCTGCACCAAGAGCATGCGTCAGCCACATCCCTGCTGCTGGGGGGAAAGGACAGAGCGCAGAGCTGCAGCATGCTGCCAAGCAAAGCTCGGCTGTGTGCAGGCAGCTGGATGAGGACTGCTGCCTAACAGCGTTGGTAGGGTGCTGGTGTTAACCATCAGTGAGATTCAGATGGAGAATCTCTACACGTTTTGGTGTTCACAGCGTATTTATTGTCTCATTGCTAGCTGCTGACTCCTGTGGCCATGCACAAAAAAATTATATATATATTTTTTTTTAAAATCAAGCTTTCATCTTATAGACACTTCCTAGAGCTTCTGCCCTCCAGATACTGGTGCCAGCACAGCCTGTATGAGGACTACAGCAATTCATCTTCTCCAGAGACAATCCGGGGCGGGAGCAAGGCCAGTCAGCCTGGCACAGACTAAACCCCAACCTCCGGCCACACCACGAGCACAGCCCAGCAGAATCAAACCCTGAGCCCAGGGCTTGGCTTGACGCTGCCGCTGGGTTCCACTCACACAGACTGCCTCGGGCTTCAGAGCATTTCCAGGGGCCGGATGGGTGCTCTGACCCTGCTCTCCCTTCTCTCAGACACCTTGGCAGGGTGCGTGCCCACAGGTCACCTCCATCTGCCCACAGGCGGGTCTCACCCAGGGGACACGGCCGAGCGGTGACAACGCAGCAGTCCCTGCCTGGCGGCTCAGCCCTCTCCCAGCCCCACAAAGGCCCGCAGGAGCCTGGTGATGTTTCCCAGCCCCCAGGGGCCCTCCCCCAGCCGTGGCCTCAGCCGTGGGAATGGAGCTCGGCACCCCGAGGTGGGCTCACCCTCAGCCACTGGCAGCACTTAACTCCCTGTGTGCCGACGTGCAGCGCTCTGCCAGCTCCATCAGTGCCGGGACCGTCCCTGGCCCGCTGCCCCCAGCCAACGTGCCCCTGCTGGGGGTGTCCCCTGTGACACGGGTCACAGCTCAGCTGTGGCACAGCTCACAAAGGCTCTCGGTGCACAGAAAGCCTGGGAAGCAGCCCTCGCTCTGGCAGTCGGGCCTTCCCCCGGCGTGTCAGGAGTTAAGTTCGCATTTCCATTCTCCTGACCCGCACCAACGCCGGCTGAATATCGAGCTATTCTTTGCAGCCTGATAAAGCATGAGAAAGCCGAAGGCCTCACACACTCCTCCTTTCCCAGCTTGGCTGCCTGCCCACAAGCTGTCACTCCCTGGCACCGGGGGGCAGGGGGAGCAGAGCAGGCCCAGCCCTCCTCCTACCTTCTGCCCCAGGACCCCAGCCCTGCTGCCTTCCAAGAGCCGCACTGGGGGCCGATGGGCCTCCCAACACAGCGGCTCCCCAGTAGGAACCCAGTGTCTGGGTGGGAGCTCACCCCCAGCACTGTCACACTTGGAGATCTGCTGTTTGCATTGTAGGAAATCGTGGAGAAGGGCTCAGGAGCAGAACCTGATCTGAAGGACTATTTGCTCTTTCACACCCCACTCATGCAAAATTCATTTTTGGTACTGATTCCCACTGCTGCCCCTTCACAGCCCCATCTGACTCTACCTCCTCCACCCCCCCTAGCACTCCCTCCTGTTTTAATGGCTTCGACCATGCAAACAACCTCCCTGTGTCAGAGCGCACCCCCCATTTTTAACACAAAGCAGCACAAGTAAACATGCCCACACCTCAGGGCCAGCAGTGTTCTCCCACTGGCACAACCACAACCCCAGTCTCAGTGCCACAGCTCTGCTGCACGACCACCTGTGCCCCAGGCTCAGTACAGCGCTGCTGGCAGAGTGCTGCTGCCAGGGCCAGGCTGCACACCACCTCTGACCTCTCTCTGCACTTCTGATGGTGCACAGATGCATGGATCCCACCAGGAAAACCATTAGGTTTCTCACTAATTAGGCACCAAGTTTGCTTGGGTCACCAAACCTATCAGAGGGTTTCCTTTGTGATTGTTTGGGTTTTGGTTTTGTTTCCACAAAAGCCGGGATATCCGTCTTCCCTCTTGAAAGCAGACAAGCAAAACAACAAAAACCACACAGCTCCAGGAAGGCCCTTTGCTATCTGCACAGCTGCTTTCACCCCAGACAGAACCAAATCTCAGCAATGCTCATTCAGGGGCTATCAGGAATCACAAGAACCCATATTCGACGGCGTCTTACCAGGCACTCTGTCCAACAACACACTACATATGGCTTTATCCCTTGTGACACACTACCGGTTTCTGTTGCACTTCTGTATGCAAAACCTCTCTGCTACAGCACCTGCAGCTACACAACTGCTACACCAAAGCAATGAACGCACACAGCACCCACAAAACAGCAAGTGTGCAAGCCAAACGCAAACCTCCCTGAGCCCTACAGACACACAGACCATTGAGCTGTGGGAACGCTCGGCCAGCATCACCCTCTGCCACACAGAGCTCTAAACACAAAGCTTAACAGAAACAGTTAACATCCCGAGAGCGGCTCTGTGCCATTAGAGCCCTACATGTAACGTAATCCAGTTAATAACGCCCAGAATAGCACTCCGGAGCCCGGGCACAACCAAGACCTCACTGCCCTGTGCAGATAGCCGCAGCAGTGCTGTTCTCCCTTCTGCAAAATTACCCAGCACCGTACACGGGAGCCAACTGTAACCTGTATTTTACAGAAGCCAGGACACAGGAGAGCAATGTATGCTTTTCAGATGTCTTTTTTTGGCAGCTAAACCAAGCGAGCAGTCTCAGAGCAGCCAGGGGCTGGGAACACTGAGGTTACTCTCTCCCCAGAGCAGACAGGCAGAAGCCCAGCTCAGCCTGAGCTCACTGAGGCTCTTTATGCTCCCATCCAGGGACAGAGGTCACTTGTGGAAGGCCGAACCAGAGCTGGGACTGGGCTGCTGGCTCCGAGAGCCCATCGCCGCTGTTGTTTGGGAGCACCAAAGGGCTGGAGCCCATCCCAATGCCTCTGCTAAAAACATGCCTTTCAGCTCCAAACTCAAATTTGCCTTACATTCCTCATGCTCTGAAGAAAGAAAACCTGCGCACAAGGTCTGCAAAGAAGGCAATCACTTCCTTGCCAAAACATTTAGGCAAATTCTAATTCTTCTGACTCAGGTTTTGGATAAATTCCTACAGCAGAATCATAAAATCATTATGGTTGGAAAAAAAACTCCTATGTTCATCTAGCCCAACCATCCACCTACCACCAACACTGCCCAATAAACCTCATCCTTAAGCACCACATCTACAAATACAGATGAGATCCACCTCTGAGCAGACCCTCCTGCAGTGCAGCCAGGGCTGCAGCCTGCTCACATCTCCTGAGCATCCAGGAGTCACAGCTCTTCAGCTCATTGATTTTCAGGAGGCAGCAGGTCACACTGTCCGGTCTTCAGCTGATGGCAGTTCATGAGCTTCCTGCGCATTGGCTTCAGAACTGCACGTGTTTGAAGAACAGCATCTAGATGCCTTCTGGCAATGTGACTGAGGCAAAGGGTTCTGGAGAGAAATCTACCATTTCCCAGGCTGATACAAATGGACGGGCATCCCACTGCTTCCACTTTTATTCCCCGCCTGTGAAAATGCCAAGGGAGCTGGCTGCTGCAGGAGGGAATGGAAGAGCTGTATGGCCCAACACAGTTACAAGATGCATGCTAAGAAACATCCTACAAGAGGAAACAGAAATAGGTAGCTGAGCAGGTAAAAAGCAGAGTCCTCTGCAAAAAGAGGGCAAACACCACTGCAGAAAGCTCTCTTAATGCCATTTGCTCTTTCTGATCTGCTCTAACCTGAATGCCGCCCCGAGGCAGCGAGAGAAAGCAGCATGCGGTGAGCAGGAAGGGGCTATGCATGGGCATGAGCAGGAAGAGCCTGCGTATGAAGAAGGACATTCTCCCTTCAGCTAAAAAAAGCAGGGCTATTCAGCACAGCTTTGCCTTTCCCCTGCTGCTCGGTTTCCGAGCAGAGCCACCCCACATCCTGCCCCAAGATGGGGCTCCCCAGGGGCTGCTCAGAGGGGAAGAGACAGAGCCAAAAGGGCAAAAGAATCCAGACTGCAAAGGCACCAGTGCCAGCAAGTTCTCCTGAGACTGACAGAGCACGAGGAGAGGCAGGAAGAGAAACTTTGACAAAGCTGTTTCTTAAACCAGCTTTACAGGAATACAGTGAAACAGGGCAGGGCCAGGGCTGAGGGGATATTGAACAAGTTAATAGCTAACCAGCAGAACTGCCAGAGACCACAGCTAGATGAGATTTCAGAGACAGACACCCAATCCAGAACTGTCCTTGAGGGACCCTCTGGGAGCTGTGGTTGCCTCCAAGCTTTCTTCACCGCTGCAATGCAATCACAACCACAGCATTATCCTCACCCCCCTGAAGTCCCTGTTTCTCCAGGATACTCCAAACTGACCATCTTTTCCCTCTTTAGGTGCTGCGACTGATGAGGTCTAAAAGCCTTGTTTCTGGATTTGCACCCAAAGGAACCACTGCCAATAAGCTCAGGCACCATTTCTCATAGAACACTGAGGAGAAGTCTTCCAGCTTCTTGAAAACACGTCTTAGGACAACCCAGGATATTCTTGAATAACTTCTTTGTTCCAAAGTAGAGCTTAGAAAATAAAAAAGGGAGTCTCCCTACTATTGCTCTGCCGTTCAAGACAGTATCATTATCACCTTTCAGATATGTAAGAGACAGCAGCAGCTGAGCTGCGGTAATTAGGAGGAAAGAGATATGCAGGCCTTGTCTCGTGTCTTTCTGTTTAGATGCAGTTTACACGTTGGCACACTTTACACCCTGCAAAGAAAACGTGCCATCTGCATCTGCTCCAGCAGCCCATCCTCCTTTCAGAACTCTTCTAATAGCTCTGGGAAAACAGCACTGCCTCCCTTACCCTGTGTTCTGTCAGGTCAAGACACAGCCACAAAACCATGAATTCTCTTATCTCCAGAAACACTGGCTCTACACGAGTTTCCAAGATATCTGCTTTGAAAAGTTCCCCATTTTGTTTGAGCACCTACCAAATTAAAAGTTGCACTGCTCTCTCCACTTGCAGTGGGGAATGGGATGGGATTGAGCTCATTTAATTCTGTTCACAAGTTCCCTTCCTGAGGAAAGCCAATAACTTTCGGAGAGGCTCTGCAGACTTTGCTCCACTGCTTTGCACGCCAAAGAATGGCTGGTTGGTAATCCTCTTTTCACTCAGTGAGCTCAGACCCAAAGGTTTTCATCCCTCTGAGCTCAGAAATTTCCATTTCCATTTGAGAGAGACATTTTCCTGGCAGTTCTCAAAAGATGCATTCGTAAAATAGGAAACAACCTCAAAGAATGCTAAAGCAAAGGAAGAAAGCTGTACGTTGGGCAGTCTTTCTACTTAAGCCAGGAAAGGAAATTCCTTCCCAGCACCAATGCCCCATAAACGCAGCCCGCTCTGCACCTACCCAGCATTTGGTCAGCCCCAATGCCCAGCCACCCACCCTGCCCTGTGCAAACACCCAGCAGTTTCTGAGGGATTGGTTTCAGATCTGCAAGAAATCAAAGAAAAAGTTCAGACACGCCTGTGTGTGCGCGCCAGACAAGAAAGGAAAATGCAGGCTGTGCTCAGATGGCTGGAAGGGATCACAGAGAGGTGAAGGTATTCCACGGAGCTCACCACTTGTGTTGGTGATTTTTTTTAATTTGTAGTTGTCAGCTTTAGTTGTCTACAAACGTAATTAAAGGTAATTAGAAAAACAAATCCATTGGCATATCTCTATTTGAAAACGCTAAGAAGTCTGCAAACCCAAAGAGATTGAAACTTTTCTTCTTTCAAGTGCAAAGCGCTCGAATGGCCCACAGCCAAGGCGCAGAAAAGAGCCCCAGTCAGTAACTCAGGAATGCCAGCTCTTAGCACTAACCAAAAGCACACAACCCTCTGCTCCTGCAATTTAATGTCATCTCCCACCAAAAAACTCACTTCAAATTGCACTCTTGTAATTCTGTCTATCACCCACCTCCTTGATTCCATGCCAGGCAGCCTAACTGGAGTCGCATTCTGAGTCAGCTGAGCGAGCTGTTTTTCTTACCTTGCTTCGGGGAATTCCTGCTTTGCGTCTCTGTGAAGAGAAATGAAGAGAATGCTACATGCCACATCAGGCAGGATCTCTTCCATCACTCCCCGCTCCTTCAGAAGGGCACTCCTGAGGCATGCCATGCCTTCATAAATCCACATGGCTGCTCCGGGTTTAGCTGGCAGTGGAGGTTCTGCAGGGAAGGCGAACGCCTCCCAGTTAAAGCAAACAGGGCTGCAGAGCCCCTGGGGAGTTCAGGGCTGAGGAGGAACCGGGAAAGGTGGAGAGCAGAAGGCACGTGGCTGACAAATGCCAGCTTGGAGGCAGAAGATGGCCCTGGTTCTGGCCCTGACCTACAAATTCTTTTGCATGGGGATGTTCTTGCCAAAGTGTTTTACGAGAGCAAAAACACAGAGCTTCACTCGGAGGGCAACAACCATCTTGCTCCTGCCATGCTTGGTAGTTTAAGACCAGGCTGTTTCTGTTGAAGCGCAGTTCCTTCAGCATTTAGGATATTCACGTAACAGATCGTACAAAAGATACAGAACAGAAATAGCCCAGCCTGAAACAACTTATAGCTGAACTCTGAAGTAAACGAAGACAAAGGAAACGGCACCGATTGGTGAGGCCAGCAGTCAGCTCAGCAGAACAAGGACACTGCTGTTTCCAGGGGGAAGGGAATCGAGTTTTTTCCTCCCCTTTTAAAGCATATAACAGAAAAGATCCGATGAAGGATTTTCAAAAAGAGTAACGAGGTGGGTTGGCACACACTGACGGCCAACCATCTCTCTCACCGAGAAACCAAAACAGAGTATTTTTCAAAAGCACAAGGAAACAACAGAGGCTAGTGTTACCGGACATACAGCAGGAGGAGGCCAACTTCCAGCACTCAGAGTTGCTAGATTGCATGCGAACAACTAGATGGGCTGCTTGAATACCTCTTTTTCTGTTGCTTTTGGCGAGTAAAGGAAAGGAGTAGCCAAGGCAGGGCTGAGACAGCAGAAGAAAAGCAAAGAGCTGACTGCACCAAATGCTCTTAAACTGGCAAAAACCTATCATATCTTACAAATAAATCTCATTTACTGAAACAAAGCTATCGTAGTGGGTCAAGAGACAGCGAGCCCGTCTGCTGCTCCGGGCCTTGCGCTGATTTTGGCCTTACCAGGTTCTGTGAAGCAGCACACACGGCCCCAAGCCTGGCTACATGTCTGAGGGAACACCAGAGCTCCAGGCATCACACATGAACGACCACAGAGTCACAACACAATCCTGACATTCCCACCCACCATATGGCCCCAAGAAGCAAATTTCTTCAGTGCAAACACTGGTTTCATGTTGCCAGTGCGTTAATTAGCAGACTTTGCAGTCCAGTGCACAACAGAGACTGCTGATGTTGGCCATTACACAGTCAATCAGAAGCCAAACAGAACGAGTACCACATTACTTAACCTACTGAGAACAAAGTTAATGATTTGCCAATTGGACTGACAGACTTCAGGTCTGTTTTCCAACCTACTTTTCTTGGAGGTGTCTTAGAACGCACTCAGCATGGCAAGTCCTCTATCACAGAATCATTAAGGTTGGAGAAGAGGTCATCCACTCCAACTATCGACCCATGCCCACCATGTTCCCAGAACACCTATCACACACAACTCCTAACAGCCAGTCTCAGCTCAGATGGTTGGCATAAACTGAGGGAAATCCACCACCCTGCATCACCCAAACATTCAGGCTGCGTGACCTCAACGATTTAACCAGCTTTACAGAACTGAACATTAGCCATCGGCCTGCAAACGATCACTAGTTATTCTGAGACAATCATGGGTTAAACTATGAAGTTTATCACATTTTCTTCTATGGGATTTTCAGCACCGAATACAGGAAATTAATGAAACGGTCTGAAATTCCTTAAAAGCAGTTGGAATTTAACACCACTCCTCATTTTAGACAGTGGTTTATATACCACATGCTTAATAAAAACTCTACTTTTGTAGAAAGTTTAAGTAAAGCAACAATAGTAAGATAAAGAGAGCAGTAACAGCATAAGAAATACCATGGGAAGCATCAAGAGGATGCAACCCTCAAGTTAACGTTCTTGTCATGAAAAAGATTCTTCCCACCTAGGGTGCACCAATCCCACCACATAAAACATTTGGACACAAACAAAGCTTGGGAGTTAAGAAAGAGGGGTGAGGAACAACAGCTGCATTAGGCTTGAGGTTACTTCTAAAGCATAGAACAACTGAAACCAATTGCAATAGGACCAGTCTGAGTTACATAATTCAATGTGAGACCACTCTAACCTCCTGCAGAAAGCACATACACCATTGCACTGTTCTGCTTACACTGCCACAAAACCCTCTGAGCAGTTCTGTGCAACTAGGTGAGAGTTGTTTGGAGGCCAAAACAGAAGTGCACATCCTAACAGTTTACTCTGATGGCTTCATCATTCTTTCTGGCAATAAGGCCAGTCTAATTTCTTATTTGCCTTCTGCCTTGAGCCATTAATTTTTTCTCTTTAATCCAGTAGAGAAGTTCCTCAGAGTCAATTACGTGTGTGCTTTAACCAAGTCACCTCTGCATAGGTTTGACAATCAACAGGTCAGTCTCGTCAGGTCAGCTGCCACGAGGCACCTTTCTTTGGCTCCCAAATACCTTTGGACTTCTTTCTTCCCTACATACCAATTTTATTGCCATTTCCCCAGACCCACATCACCACCAGAGCCACTGCTTTTGTGGAACCCAGCTGGGCAGTGGTCAGCATCTCTGGCACACAGACACCTGTGTGCCTCGCCTGCATCAAATGTCCTTTCCTTCACTGAACCCGTTTTGCAGAATAACGGAGGGAACTGCAGAAATCACAGACTGCAAAGATTAAATCAGCCAGCTAATAGTCAGTTATCGGAGTGCAAGGAGCTTTCTCAGACTCCACTGAAGCATCTCTACAGAAGCTCAAAGGAAACCTTTACTACTCATCTACCCCAATCCCATTCTGCCCAAGACGTACATACTATTCAGGATTTCAAGCAAGAAAATCCCAACAGACCTGTCACATCCAGCCATGGTTTTGGACTTGCCATCACACTGTCTGCTGAACCAATGCTAGCAGTTACTTTAATTTCTGGAAGCCTGACAAGTCCTGAACAATACAGAGCGCAGCGCTGACACGGAGGACAAGCGCTAGAAATATTTCACTTTCTGACACAT
This sequence comes from Lagopus leucura, assembly GCF_019238085.1. Lineage (NCBI taxonomy): Eukaryota > Metazoa > Chordata > Aves > Galliformes > Phasianidae > Lagopus > Lagopus leucura. The sequence continues at coordinate 296,748 of NW_024962277.1, forward strand.
CCCCTGGAACCCACGATTTCAGAGGCATCAGCCTTTTTTTTTTTTAAATAATCACGAGGCATGCTGTTGATGTTGGCACAGATGAATTATTTACACTGCTGCACAGCTCCAAGCCAAACTCCCGAAGAAGCACATCACATGGATGCAGCCACCTGCTGCCGTGCTCTAACCTGGCTCTTTCCAGTCGCTCCGACAATGAACTGAACCCTCAGCGTACATTTAAAACAATAACTATCCCTCATAAACCAGAGATCAGTTACTCAAGATAAGTGCACAAAGGATTAATGCTTTTTGTGCACGTCGGCCATGCACCCCATGCCATGAGGACTAGAGCTCTTGCTGCTGCTGTTCCACTAGAAAACAGATGCGTGTATCAAACCCTTCACACCTCTCAAGATAAAGCAACTCTGAGCTGACTGCGTGGGACGAGGCACGGCTATCATTGCACCTTACCTTTTTATTTGCAGAGCAATACACTTAGTGTCACTGCTGTGACAGCCCCAGGGGAACAGCAGCACCCGGTGCATGCTAGGGACACCGTCCTCCTGTGCAACATCCTCAGCATCCTCCTCAGAACCCATGGAAAACTGGTGGCATAGGAGGCTGCCCTTTGGTTTTCACAGCAGAAAGTCTGCCCATCTTTATGCATGACTGCTCAAGTGAACTGCGTGACTGCTTTTGTTGCTCTCAGGGATCCATTCTTTCAGTGGGAACAGCAGGAGGAAGCCGTGCTGGGACTGGGCAGGGGAAAAAAAGCCCTGTGGACACAGTGAATGGGACTGAAAACTCTCCTGCAAATTCTGTGAGGTTATTTGCCGTGATGCTCTGCATTGACTGTTCTAGTGGCTTTTTGGGACACGTTCACACATCAAAGCTCACAGCACACAACAGAAGTCATTACACTAAATCTACTTTAGAAATTGATTAGACTATTGATTTTGTCATAGTTTAGATACAAAGTGACCTTTCCGTCCCACAAAAAACAAAGGGAATTAACTCACGTACACAATGAGTTTTCATTTCAAAGAAACTGCGTTGCTCTCTCAGAAAGCAAGTTCTGTAGAACTTTTTTTTTCCTCACAGCTGTCAGAAGGTCAATGCTCCTTGCCCCACCTGAGCTTCCAAACCTCCTGCCCAAAATACGCCAAAGGGACAACATCTCTCACATGCAGAAGACCAGCTTGGAGAGGAACAGAAGACAGATCTGCCTATAGGTCAATAGGTGGTAAAAATCATCAGTACCAAATTGTACACTAACAGCACATGCAACCCCCCTGCAGGAAACTCAAAAAGGTAACCTCTATTTAGATGTTATTTGTCTGTAGCTAACGAGTTTGGCATTCATTAATCTACTGTGAGAGCTGGGGCTACAGGTGGTCCATGCTGCAGGATGCTGTGGGTGCTTTTCAGTGGTCGGCTCTGCAACAACATGGGCTTGCAATGTGGCTACCAGTTTGCCTATGCTTTCTACTCTTTAAAGCCTTAATTCAGAGACTTCAGCTCAGCTGGGAAGCCCAGGAATGAAAACACAACTCAGCTGGAGCCACAAGAAAGCTGCACCCATGTGCAGGACAAAAGCCAGAAGTCCTCATGGTCTTTGCTTTGAATCTCTCTTAACAGTTGCAGGTTGATACGAAATGCAAGCCAGGATGCATCCCAGCTATGGGTCAGAATAGAAGCTCACAATTAGTCTCCCCCTGTATTCAACATTTCCACAGTTCATCTCAGCAACTTCTCTTGGAATGGTAATCAGCAAACAAGAGCTGGCAAATAAACAGAGCCTCCAGTTCCTACTTCTGTTCCCCGCAGCAGCACGCATCGCTCCCATACAATTAATTCCGCCGCACGCCCGTTTTACCATTCTGTTGGGCAGAATCAATCAGTAATGGGCTGCGATCTGCATGCGGGAAGCCGAACAGCATGCAAATGGAGATTAAAACATTGACAGTGGCATTCAGAAGCCCAGAGCTGCTTCTGTGCTTCAGTTCTCCGGCACTCCGGCCATCTGTTGGCTATGGGTGAGAGGAGCCCAGGGCTCTGGGGTGGGGAAGGCAGCAGAGGGGCGATGCCAAAAGATACCAAACCCCCTCACGTGAAAACTTCCTGCACGGTAATCCACAGATCTGCTTTCTCCAGCACTTCCGGGGGGGAACATGCAATACAGTAAGGCTCAAATCAAAGCTGGAAGTGTTAACAAGTAGCTTCAAGGCTGTTAAGCCCAAGCTATCTAAAACACTACACCTTCAGTGCCAACATGACTTCTGATGAGGTCTGGGCCACTACATACAAGTGCATCTCTGACATCCCAGCTCCTTTCTGCATCTCAAATTCCTGTGCCAAGGATGCACATCTGAGCAGAGCACTCAGGAGCACTATTGGGAGCTTCCTCCTGTGCTTGCTCAGCCAGCTGTTCGCAGAGGCTGGCACCGCATGGGGACTGCAGCCCAGGACTCCTCGCAGTGCCATGCAGGGTATGGGGCAGCCACTGGAAAGCAGTAGCAGGATCACAGAGACACTGACAAGGCTGTGCAGAGTGGTGGGTGCCCCGTCCTTGCAGATAACCACTGTCAGACTGGATGAGCACCTGACGGAGCTGTGGTGTCCCTGTTCATTACAGGGGGGTTGAAGCAGACAGCCTTGAAGGATCCCTTCTGACTCAAATGATTCTGATACCAAGAGCACACTTCTCCAGGAGCAGAGCACAGACCTGTGCCCTCTGGCTCTTTGCATGACCCAACACAGAGCAGCAATGTCACCTACACAAAGCGCAATACGGCTCAAGACAGGAGAGCTATGGGAAGTGTTCAAAACAAAAATCCTTTTGGATGCATGCATGTGTAGAAACCTTAAGCTGAACACACTTCTGCTAACGCTGTAATTTTCAGAAAGATTACAGTGGGGAAAGACGTCAAATACACCCACTCTATTTATAGAGCTAAATGCAATTTGGCCAGAAAGCTCGTTCCAGCAGCACAGATGCCTGAACACAACCAGCCCCCTCCGCAGTGCCAGGCACAGCCTTCCTCTGCCTCCCTGAAGCACAGAACCCAGCAAGCAGTGTCCTGCTGCAACAGCTTCACCCTGAGTCGTGACACCTACAGCCCCCTGGCACAGACAGAAGACCTCAGACATGAGATGAAGGGGAACAGACAGCAGCAGCAAGATAAAACGATACCATCCACTTCAGGAAACAAGCACCATTTTCTAACAGAGGCTTGCTATGGGGCAGAAGGGGTTTTGAAAGCAGAAGCCCTGGTGCAGAGCAGAGGCTGCAGGAGCTCAGCCCACCCACTCCGCGCCGTTCCAAAGTTAAACTTCAAAGCCAAAAGCAATGTGAGACTCACCCACTTGCCAGGCACAGGAGAAGCGCTCTTTGCAGCGCTCGCGGTGTTTATACTGCGAGCAAACAAGTAAAGTTCATGTGCAATTAAAGTCTGGTATCTGGGAATTTCCTTCAGATCTGAACCATTTGAAGATTCACCTCCTATTTTCAACTGACTTCGAAGACCTTCCTATCAGATCACGCCAACACAAAGCTCTGCTGTGCTTCATTCTCTCCTCCTTTTCTTTTCTGAGGAGGTGACATAAGGGGTTAGAAACTTGTATCCTCACTTTAAAAGCGATTCAGAATCAAAATGAGTTTAACTTCTGCCAAACGGAAGACAAAAATAAAATCCACCTAAGCTGACACCATCTGCTCCTTTCACTTTTTTCCACAAGCATCGGGAGGCAGTGCCGGCTTGTAGTTAACGAGATGGAGACCTAAATTGCTTCCTGTAACCTCAAAAATCACTCTGATCTCTTAGTTAATCTTGGCTAAAAAAATATCTAAATTATTAGCAGTGAAAACAAGTCCTTACTTCAGCAGCACATCCAGAGATCACAGCAAACCCCTGTGCTTCTCCTGGCAGTGGCACAGCACGTGTCGGCACAGGTCGGTGCATCCTCAGCAATGCTGCAGTGCCAGTGCCTGCAGCCCAGGCTGTGGGGGGGGGATGGCTGCACAGCACCAACACCAAGTCCATATGGCTCTGGGGAGAGCCCGAAAAGCACGTATTTGTGCTCTCTAAGGATTCCCTGCCAGCACTGAGGGCAAACGAGACAATGCTCAGATAAAGAGCAATGCAAACCTCCTGCAAAGACATCACCACAGCCACCAGGTCAGAGATGACTGAGATGTCAGGATGAGGAAAACAATACCAGCACAACGAGAGCCAGCTGCCATGCTCCCGCCGAGGTAGAAGCAGCTCCCCCACGGCTTTGATGAGCAGCCAAAGATGAATCTGTTCAGTAATTCTGCAATAGGTAATGAAGGAGCCACAGACAGATGAGCATCAAACACGGGCCTTCACCAAAGAGCAACAGGAAGGCTCCACTTCTGCTCCTATTGTGTCCAGGTGCACGAGGGAGGAAGAGAAGCTGTAGTCCTTGTGGTTTGCTTGAGAAGCGGGAAGCACTGGGGCTGCCTCACCTCCACCTGAACGCCCCCTCAGCAGGTGACCCTGCAGCATGAAGCATGCTGTGCCCATACCCAGCATCGCTCCGAGAAGCGTGCAGCTTCAGCTCTTTTCTGTTGCACAGAGCTGGGCAGCAGCCCTGGGCAGGCAGCCCCATCCTACAGCACAGACCTTCTGTGGGTGTGTTGGGTCCCACTCGGAGGACTCGGTGTGTTCGGTCCCAGCACTCGGAGGACCCTCCTCACCCCAGCACCAAGCAGAGGGCACAGCTCAGCCACTGACAGTCCGTGCTCACCTTTCTCGAGAGAGTTATGCTGGTAATTTTAATCTGATTAAATATCGTTAATCGTATTACTAACCTAACTCTTTTCACATGTTGGAAGACATTTCAAGAGAAAATTCCATAGGTGGCCCTGCGATCTGTGAGCTTTCTGGCCCCACAGCCACCCAAGCCCAGCCCCAGCCCTGCAGATCCCAGCTCTGCCAGACACCCCTGCCTCCAAAATGACCCATTACTACTTGCACGACTCCGTGCTGTTTGCATTGCTGGAAGCACCCATTCCTCACAGAACACAGGACAGTGCTCCGACCTTCTCCTGACCCACAGCAACACCTCCAGCCCCAGCTCGGCTGCCCACCTCACACACGCACCCACACGCCCCCCATTAACGCAGCACTCACCGATTCCTGTATTTCACACACAAAGCACGCGGCCGCCTCCATTCAAACGGCGACTCCCGAACCGAACGCACCGCGATCAGCGCCGTGCCGGGCATCACCGAGCGCAGAAAGTTCCGACGGGAAGAGCTCCAATGGCATCGGCACGGCACGACACTTCCCGTACCGGAGGTGCCCGTGACGGAGCCGCCTCCTGCCGCGTGCCACCGGTGCCGGAGAAGCGCTGTGCGGGATTTGGGGCGGACGGCTCAGCTCCCCCAGCTCGCGATTCAGCCGGCTCTAAGTCAGCAAAACGGGTCTAACGGCGGAGCCGGGACGGCGGTACCAGGAGCGGTGCTGGAGACTTCAGCGCTCCAGCCGCCGCCGCATCTGCTGGGCCCGGGTCACCCGCGCCCCTTCGAGTCCTTCCAGCAGCTGCGATACCGGCTTCGGCCCTCCGAGCTGCATAGCCCCGCGGAGCTGGGAAGCTCCCGGCACCCCGCACACGGGCGGAACTCCCGGCCCAGGACCCGACCCGGCCCGGCCCCGCTCCCACCTTTCCCTCCGGGGCCGCCCCGCTACCGCCCCCCTCCGCGGGAGTCCGCTACCGGAGTCCCCCCCGCCCCTTCTCCCACCGCACCGGGACCACGGTTCGCCGCCGGGCGCCGGGCTCGACCCGGGGTGGGCTTCATCGCCCGGAGGACGGCCCCGTGCGGCCCCACCGCACTCCGGTCCCCGCGGGGCCGCGCCCATCCCCCACGCGGAGACAAAGCGCTGCCCCCGGGCCGCACCTGCCGCCACCCACCGCCCCCGGCACCGCGTCGTCAGCGCCGCCCCCGGCCCGGACACGGCCGTACCGGTGACGCACCCCCCCACCGCGACCCCCGCCGGCCGCGCCGCCCCTCACCTGCCGCCCCGCTCCGCGCCGCTCCCCGCCGAGCCGCGCCGCCCGCACCGAGCCGCGCAGCGCCGGCCCCGCCCCCACCCAATCGCAGCCCGCCGCCCGCCGAGGCCGCGCCCCTCTCCCGTCCCGCGGGGTCCGAGCGCAGGCCGGAACCCCCCCGCCGGCGGCGCCGAGCCCTCGGGCGGCCCCGAGCCGCCATTGGCTGCCGACGGGAGGGGGCCGGGCCGGGAGCCGGTGGAGACGAGCGAGGAGCGGGGCGGAGGGGCCGCGGGTCGTCCCGAGCGAGGGGCGCGCGGCGGAGCCGCCGTCGGCCGCGTCACCTTTGTGCCGGCTCTCGCGGCACGGAGCCGCGCGGCACCGCACGCAGCTCTGCCCGGAGGAGCCGGCCCGCAGCAGCGGCAGGTGGCGGGGGTGCCGCACGGCCCCGCGCGGTATTTGGGAAGCGCTGCGCAGGAAGCCGGGATCGTAACAAAAGCGCCGTTACCTGCAGCCCCAGAGCGGCCCGGAGCCGGTGGGGATGGCGGCGCGGAAACGAAACGTGGCACGCTTCGACCGCGGGCCCCACGCGTCGCCCCGCTGGAACGGCCGGGCGGCACAAAGCCCTCCGTCGGTAACGGCTCCGCACGGTCTCGCCGTTAATGCGCCCATTTTTCTGGCTTACACTGCGACCTCTGTGCACCCAGGCGTGCCGGCCGTGCCGCGCTGCCTGCCCTCGTCCCCACACAACGGCTGGCTGTGGCACGCTGCGCTGCAGGTGGACCGAGAGCGGTGACAAAGGCCGACGGCCACGCGTCTGCTGCAGCCACGGGCAGATGTGCGGAAAGGCCACACAAAGGACGGGCCGTGCCGGCAGCACCCAGCCCTGAGCGCGGCACGGAAGACGCAGCAAGCTCACGGGAGGAGGAAATGGGCACAGAACGAGCCGCGTGCTCAGCGCTCCGTGTCCCCATCGCTCCCGCTTCTCTGCTGGGGGAGAAGCTACAGAGCTACTGAAGGCACAAAGCTGTTTTCTGAAGGGCCGGGGCCGGCTTCCCTCCCACGTGCATTGCTGACATTTCAGAGGATCGCTGTTGGTACAGTCCCACGTCCCGTCGCTGAACATCCACTCTCTTTGTTACACTGTGTTGTCCATCTCTAACTCCCATCCAACAAACTGCTGCTTTCTGAGGGAGAAATGATGTCCATGAGTGCGGTCCCGCAGAGGAAGGACTGGTTGTAGGGAGGCCCAGCTGCTCACTGCACACAGGGACACCCTGGGGACACAGCATTACTGCTCCTCGCCCAGGCCAAGGAATCCATCCTATTGCCACCCTCCCAGCTCTGCATCACTGTTGGGGTTAGGGCTTGTTCACCCAACTTATCATAATCTTAGAATCAGACATTTTAGCTGAACCTGCACTGCTTCCACCAAAATCCAGCTTCGGTGACTAAGAGTGTAAAAATTAATTATTTTTTTTCCCTTTGCCCCAACCCATTCCTGATTCAAGACACTAATCCCCTGCCTACCTTTCCTCCAGAGCCAGTCCCGACCTGCAGCCCCTCCAGTCTGCCTAAAAAAAAGAAAACCACCCCCTAACACACGCACTGGAAAGCTTTATTTAAAAAGCAGCACATCAACCCAACCCAACCCATCCCGCAGCCGGGAGAACACGCTGGAAAAGAGGCGCGGAGAGCCGTGCTGGAAGGCTGCAGCCCTCCGCCTCTCGGGGCCCCCGCAGCCGCGGTGCATCCCAGGCGGTGCAGCGGAACGCGCTCCCTCTGCAGGAAGGAGCTCCCGTCGCTCTGCACGGCGATCTTGCTCCCAGAACAACCATAAAAGCTGGTTGTCGGGCTGAGAACGGCACGGCACAAAGAGCTAACATGGCACTAATTTGTTCGTTCAGCAGCTTCTGATTCCCATTTATTCAGAAGGCTTTTTATATACTCAAATCCACACAGGATCCTCCCCCTCTGGAAGCCTCTGCTCGCTGCTGCTTCTAAGCAGGTTAGCTGAGTTTCTTACGCAACCGTTGTGGTAATCACAAGACCAGCAGCTGCTTATACCCCTTTTGATTCTCTTGCTCTTCCTCCTCTCCAAGCAGGGGATGAAACTGGTTTGGAAATCACGAGTGAGTCCTGTCTCTAGCTCCTGGCCATGAACTGCATCTCCAGCAGCAATTCAGGGACCAGCAGAACATCGGCCGCATCTGCCCTGCTCTGCAGCTTTCAGGGTTTCAGTTTGTCAGGACATTCAGAAAGAGCACTACGGTCCTCATTCCCTGCACCTAGGCACCTCTGCCTTTGCAACAGCCGTGTTGAAGGGCCTGCTCCCAAACTCAAATCAAATAGACTTTAATGGGCAGCCTGCTTCAGGCACTCACAGAAAGGCCACCGTTGGCTGCAGCCATTGAAAATTAAAGGTTTATAGCAGAAGTGGGCAAAGCAGCCTTAAAAATTAACCTTGTGTAGGATTTCAAAACTGGTTGGGAAGGCACCGCACAAATTTGACTCTGAAAAATAGTTGTGAATGTGATACTTTTAGGGTCTTATTCGATTCCACACGTGTGTACACAATCCTCCCTCCTACTGCACATCTCAGTCCTCTCCTGAAGTAAGCAGAACTGCTCTATAACTGTGTCCTCAGCACCACACGGAAGTATTTGTTTTTAGAAGGTATTCTACGCAAGAAACTGTCTTTGCCAAACATAGTTACAATCAGATCAACAGGAACACCTGCAGCTTCCAACCAGGATTGTCAGGATGTCTGAGCATCCAAACCATAAGTACTAATAAACAGACACACACTGATTGTGATACCACATATAGTCGCCTTTGTTTTGTATTCATAAGTGATGTTTGATATTCCTTTCCTCTGTGGAAGAAATGGCAAGTTCTCTTCAGAATGCACCTACTGTTAGAAGGCAGCAGTGATCTCATTCCTTGTATTTTCCATAGCCACTAGCTAGGCTGTTTGCTCTGCACTTAAGAATGGCTTCTCATGGAGCAGCAAGAACTCAAAATAGCTTGGCAGGAGCCAAGTTCAGACAACTGCCATTTATTTTTCTATAGTCATTGTCCACTCACAGGCTTCCTGTTACTGTTACTTGTTCCCTCTTCTCTGTCTTGGTTAGCAGCAGAAATAACATGAAACTGCACTGGCTTTCTCTGACTTACAGACACACAAGTCAGCCCTTGGCCTCATTAGCACCTGCAAAAAGGACTGCAACCACCATCTCAGCTGGTGAGCAACTGGGAAACACGGCTGTCTGAGCCATCCTACCCAGAGAGAACTTCTCTCATAGAGTGCAAGAATGTCAGTCTTGAAGGGCTTAGCAGGCAGAATTCTCTTGCACAAAGAAAGCTGCAGCTGAGAGACCCCATTCCCAAAAACAAAACTAATGTAAACTCTGTTAATAATCCACAGATATGAACAGAGCACTGCTGTTTGGTTTGTGTTATTTTTTGCTAGAACAGCCCAGAAGAACACAAGCAACAAACCACTCACCTGGCTGTGCCTGAACCACCAGGAGAAATGCAAGGAGATGTCACTGTATGCAGTGTAAGTCACTGCCAGTACTGCAAACACACCTCACTGGTGGGAGCACTCCAATAAATACTTCAGCATATAGCTGGGCTGCTTTTGTTCAGACTTGCGTATTTACTGCTGTGCTGCCACGAGGAGAGCTAGCACGAAGGAGCGACCAGACGAGGTGTGCAGCCCGTGCTCCGCTGTCGTCCTGGATACTGCCCTCAGCTCCAGGTACAGCTGTGCACAGTCACACCTTCTGCCTCTGGGCTGCACGTGTGGCAGAGCACCAAGCTGCACACCGTTGCCACAACAGAGTGATGATTCAGGCAGGGAGCACACATCTGTCCTCCCAAGTGCTGTTACAAGTTGCTGTTCTCCTCATTGTAATGATTCTGCTGTCACTTTACGTAATGCACACAACCTACTCCTGAATCTCTGAACTCCCCACAGAGGATGAGATCATTATTTTCACCTTGATTCGTATCGCCTCATGCAGCTCTGCTCAAATTTCAGACACAAACAGAACTGCTGTACTATCGCTTCTTCTTTCATTGCACACTTGTCTCTGATTTTCATCGCGCTTCTGCAGGAAGTATAACCTGTAGAAATCTTTGTGAAATGAGAAAATGAAATATTACAGATTTGAAAAGTTGCACTGATCTGTATATGTACTTCTATATGTACTGTATATGCAGCTGAATGGGAATTTTTATCCCAGCTCTCAAGCCCTCGGATCAAACAGCTTCCCCAACAAACTCTACACTCCAAGTGGAATCAGCAGAAATCCTTCCCAAAACCACCCTTTGCATATTTCATCTTCTATGTACTGAATCAGCACAGACCTTTCCTAAAATTGTTTATTCAGTCCTAATAGCACCCATTGCTACCAAACGATGTTGGTGCCTCAGAGCAGATGCCGCTGTCCCAAACAACTTTCAGCCTTGAAAACTTACCATCAAAACCTCCAGCTCTTTTCCCATGGTTACTGGGAAAAGGCTTCACATATCACTGTGTACTAAACACAGCTTAGTCATTCTGAAATGCTCACACAAAGGCATTTGAGCATGAAGTCAGGTTGTCAGTGCTTTGCAAAGGTTTCACAGAAGTAAAGCCTGGAAGAACCTGAGCTCCAAGTTTGGTTTGTTTATCTGCTACCATCACAGGGAGAAAATGATACCGACAAATACCAACGACTGTGTCAGGCTGTGCAGACACTCATGGTTAGCTGTTTAGACAGCGTTTTTCCTCAGCCAGCCATTCTTCATCCCTTCCAAGAAAAACAGCTGGAACTCACTTATTTCCAGTTGCTGTTTTGGAGTAGTTTGCACAGCACCGTTACCATAAAATACCACCATAGAAATACTGCTGTAGAGCAGCATTTCCAGACAGGACATGACTAAAAACAACTCCAAGCTACTGGGGATAAAGAGAGTGATTCCCAAAGCTGCTTACTGCAAGCACAAAGCAGCTAGGGAACGATGGGTCAAGGAGCCTGTAGAGAAAGGACAGTTGACTCGTACCTGCAGAATAAACTTAACTTAATCACTGCACTTAACACATCTCTGCTCCTGCCAGTAACGTGGCTACAGTTCCAGAAATGCTTTTGGAAGCTTTGTAACCAGAAAGTAATCACATATGATTTAAACATATTTTAAAGGAACCACCTGACTGTACAGACACATGAAGCTGTATGTTACACCACGATAGCTTCAGTCCTCCTTGCCTGTTTCACTCCTGCTGTTTGTTACATAGAAAACTATTGCACCTAGAGTAAAAAAACCCAACAACAACAAAAAAAAACCCCAAAAATAAGTAACCCCAACCCTAAAAACATCGGAGAAAATATCTCTACCTGATTGGTAAAATGACTTCTCATGTTTTGTGTACAGACAAACTGCAAAATTATTAAATCAGGAATGAAATTATAAAGGATTACACATGAAGTACTTTGATCAACAGATCAGACAGATTGAAAGAATCATTTGAACTGAAAACCACAAATAAAGCTCCAGATGAAGCTCACCGGCTGGCATAATACATGAGACTAAACAATGGAAGAGCCAATCAGCAAATTAAATCAACAGATGAAACAGTGGACTCTCTTTCACTTGAGTTAAAAGCCACACAGCCACTCAAAGCCTTAGCACAGAGTTAACACGGAGCCTACAGCAGTAGATGGCCAGCCCTGACAAGTTTCCAAGCACACAGCAGAAGGCATGAGAAATGCTAGCACAGATTTATTTGGAGTTACAGTCTAAGCACAGTGCAAGTTTACTTTGATTAATCTAGTAAATGATGGCAATTTATTAGAGATCAGTTCCCTTTCAGTAAAACATAGAGTACTGGCAGGCTAACAGCAAACACAGTACATGTCAGTGCAGTGCTGTAAATAGAATTCCTCTTGATCTGCGATTCCAGTCTCCGCTCTGTATCACACAGCTCTAAAATCACATCTCTCACAGCAGCAGCCTGGCCCTTACTCTCCCCGGATGACCTGGCTGCTACTCTTTCCATAGGTCTAGAATGAAGCGCAAGTTTAACGCTCTGCACCTCAGCAATGATTTGTGCTATGCTTTCCTGCAGACGGGTAAACTGCTGCTGTAAACTCCCGAGACATGAACTGACTTGTTTAGTGTAGTTAAGCTGTTCTTTTAGAGGAATTAAAAGAGAATCTATTTTTATGGAGTCACTCCTGTCTTCTCTTGCCAATAAAACACCTTCTTTTATTCCCTGCGACGTCCTTGTTTGCAGAATGTTTTTCAGGTCTGCTATGACATCACTGAGATCCTTCTGCTGCAAGTCATAGGTGGATGCCTGCTCTTTGATGGCTTCTTGCAGATTTATTGGGCCCTTCTGTGCTTCAAGCACCAAGACTTTCAGTTCCTGCAGCCTTACTCGATTAACATAGGTGGAACCAAGAACACCTATAACAGCTCCCAGCACAGAACCAATAATAGACCAGTTCTTTGTTTTTTCAGCTCTTGTCCTCTCTTTCTCATGGCTCTCCCTTACAGCAGCGGAGAAGAGAGAAAATTTTTCTCGCTCAGATTCTTCTGCATTTAAGTAGGCAGCTCGGTACCTCTTCTCCTCCTGCAAGAAACACAGCACTTTGATTTTATAACTTCACCATTTTGTAACTTCAGATTATAAAGAAAGAAAAAAGTGCATCCATCAGTTGTTTCAGAAATTGTTTCATAGATTTTTCCTTTAAACGTATGATTTTCTTTATTAATCCCACTTAAATTGGTGAGGCATCATTTTAAGTCAAAGCTAAGACATGGAAAAGATCATCAAGAATTACATTTGAAGACTGTCTAAAGCATAATCTGTCACATGGTGACGATAGAAAAGTGCTACAAATGGGCAGCTTTTCCCTCCCCATAAAGAAAGCTTTCTCTGGCTCTGCATACTTCTCCAAACACCACCTCCACCCCACTTCTCCATCTCAGTTGTAATTCCCTTAAAACAGGAACTGAAAATAGTCCTGGAAAGGATGTCCTGGAAAGGCTCATCTCATGATCACATACACTTTTCACTCCTCTGCCTTCTCTTTCTTCCCCTGTTCAAAGACATATGTTTTCCTTTTCTGCCCCTCCTGGCTTTGGTGTGGCAGTTCCTGCTGTAGGCCAGTTTACCTCAGCAAAACAGTGGAAACTTTATGGCTATTTTCCTGCAGTAAAAATTTTTAGCAAAGGAAGAACTGTTTTTGATAGTGAACCTGTCTGTCAATTGACTGCACTCCCCAAACTATCTCAGTCTTTTGAGCATGTATTTCTTTTATAAGGCAGCAGTACCAGCATACAGTGATGACTTTAGTTCTATCTTTCTCCACACTGATGCAGAGCTCTGTTCTTGAAATCTCATCTACACAGACCTGATCTGTTTTTTGGACAGCTCTTTTTAGTTCTTTGCTGCTGCTCTGCTTATTGATTCAGAAGATCCATTTAAGCTCAGGCATAGCTATTAACTTATTACTTGCCCAAGCTTTGCCATAGATGTGCCAGTTTCCAGCCTGTTTCCTGCAGCTTCACTCAGATTTCTGGAGTTTAGCTGCTATCATGCTTTTATCTGTGACTGATGGACTATGGATGACTGTGCTGCTACTGCCAGCCTGCTTGGCTCCTTCTGACAAGATGCATGAGGACTGCACTCTGTTGGTGCAGGACACTGCCCCTGCCTGTGCTGTGGTCCCCCTCATCTTCTTGCTTGTTCTCCTTCATGGAGCAGCCTTGCTCTTACTGCTCTCTGACAAAAGCCTTAGTAAACTGTGTGGGGGCTGCAGCCAGGTGAAAGGGGAATGGCTTTGATGGCTTAACAACTGGAAATGCACTTCTCTCATGATATGGAAACTAACTGGTTGAATCCCATATATATATATATATATATATTTATTTTTTTTCCATGCACCTGTCACCATTCAAACAATGTTCTAGGTTTTTCAGCTTTTGTCTCCAAATGCACTACCCTGTTGTAAGATGAACATGATTTCCACATCAGATCAAGTCCCCCACATTGCTTCAATTAAAACAACTATCACAAAAATTAACTCAGATTACTGGACTTATATGCTAACACACATCTGCAGAACCAAGTCACTGGTGACAGAAACAAAGCACGTATTTTTAATTCGTGTTTGCCAGCATTCAGATACCAGGAAATTACCTGCAGCAATCTGTGTTCCAGCGTAGCCAGTTCTAAATACTGGGTGTCATCCCGAGAGACCCTGTCCAAGCGGTCCCGAACTTCTTTCAGCTTTACCTGCTGGGCTTCCACATTTTCACGAGCCTGTCGTACAATCCCTCGAGCTATCATAAAGACATTTTCAGCCTGGGAAGAGAGATTACTTGTTTTAGAGACTTATTAACAGATTTATTAACAGATAGATGTAAACTGTTAGTCATACGATTTCAGGGAGGAAAATAAAAGTAACACAATTCAACACAATATAGGGGACAACTCATCACAGCACAGGGGATACGCTACGCGTGCTGAGCTTACTAGGCTAGGGCTCTGTCACAGTACCTGTACAGCCAGTTAAAGCAGAAAAAAAGACACTGTTCTCCTTGGAGGCTCTCTTCAGCCTCACAGCCAGTTCTCCTAATGGCATAATCATAATTTTCAATTTTACTTTTTTACATTATCTCCACATTTACCTCCGTCACTTTTCCCTGAGCCTCCCGAACTTCATTGAGCCCAACGAACTCTTCGTATTTGTCCCACCAGTTCCTGCCAGTTGCAGATATTTTCTGTAAGGAGTTTTTCCCCACAGCAGCCCCAGCTTCTGCCATCCGGTTCAGAACACCCACAGCAGTTTCTATGGCTGATTTGGCTTCAGGCCTCTTCGGTCCGGAGGCACAGTAGGTCCTCACTAAGTGTACATTCATTTTCTGACTCCGCTTTATCAAAGAATGGTGATACTGCAACCCACAGGACACTGACGACACACTTGATTTATACTTCATTGGCCCCATGTCTTGTACTCAATCACCAAAGAAAAGTGCTGCAAGAAAAAGAAAAGTTATTAAACTAAGGTTGGTAAATGCCTCTTAAAATTAAACACACATGCCAAAAATACCAACACAATTACATGGATAAACCATCGCTAGTTTTACACCATTACTTACACAGGGAACTTTCCAGTTTTCAGCAAAGGACAGCTGTGCCACAGATCCCTGCTTTTCTGCTGTAATTAAGTACTTCTGCCATACTTCTTGATTAACTCACTGCATAGTGACTGTGCACAGATACCAGCAGGAGTAGCTGCAGAGTAATGTAATGCTTCGGCACAGGTGTGATCGCCATATGACAGCTTGCTTTGAGCTTTCACATTTGAGTTTGGCATTTAATATCACAGGTGCTAACAATTCTGGAAAAGAAAAGAAATGAGAAAGAGGCATTAAAAAAGGACCTTGAAAAGGGAAAGAAATGGGCTTTCATCATTACCTCACACTCTACAGACAACCGAAGCACTGAAGAGTAGAAAGACAAATATATAATGGGCAGAGAGAAAACACAGCAGTGCTAAACTGAACATGGGTTTTTCTGGAAACCTTCCTGCAAAACTGAGCTACGAGGAGGAGCCAAGTGTTCATACAGACATCAGGCAGTGAATGCATCTTTATGGCTGTGTTTTAAAATGAGTTTTAAAATCCTTGCTTACCCTGCAGAAACAACACTGGCTGCTGCTTAACACCAGCAGTGACGTGTAAGGAAAACTATTATTTTCTGCTTAGCACATTCCTCTGAAAACTGCATAAACAGGCAAAATCTCACTGAAGCTTGATGAAGCCTCAATGAATTTTTATACAGTTTGGGTAAGGCTAGGTCAGAATTTGACCAGAACAATATTATAAACCCACAGCATTCACGAAACCTCGAGCACTACTGCAGTTGTTCTGCTTTATTTGGCAACGGTTACCTGTGCTAACTTTAGCCGGCTGGGGGCAACACGCGCGCAAACACAAACGACTTCCCCAGTGGAAGACATCTGCAATGAGGTCTTTTTTAACTTGGCTCCTCACCCTGAAGGCCCACTTATATCCGGTGAAACATACGCAGCACGGAGCAGCAGCAGCCATCAGCTCCGCGACGGCCTCACCGCGCGCCAAGGCGACGCGCCTCATCGCGCTCACACTGACGGAGCCGCGCTGTTCTCTCGGCAGCGCAACCGCGCCGCGCCCCGACATCGCCAGCGCGAGGAAAGCGCGCTTCCCCACCCCAAGGGCAGCGCTACGGCGGGACGTTCGCTCCCCACTACCGCTGGGGCGGACGAGCCCAGCAGCGGGGCCCTACCTGACGTGGCAGCAGCCTCCGGGCAACCCCTCACACAACACCCTCCCCCGTGCCTGCCCGCAGGGTCGAGGAGCGGCGCCGGAAGCGGAAGTGGCAGCGGCGGAAGTGCTACTGCGGAAGTGCTACGGCGGCCGTGTGGAGTCAGACGGAAACGGTGCGGTGCGGAGCGGAGCGGAGCGGTGCTGGCATCATGTCGGGCCGAGAGGGTAAGGCCGGGTCCGGGGGCTGCAGGCGTCGGTTGTGCCGCCTTCTCTCTTCTCACCGCCCCCTCTCTTTTTAGGCGGCAAGAAGAAACCGCTGAAGCAGCCGAAGAAGCAGACGAAGGACCTGGATGAGGTAGGGCGGCGGGGGGGCGAGGCGAGCATCTTTCCTCAGAGCGAGCTCCCGCAGCACCTCGGAGTGCGTGCGGTGCGGGCACGGAAATCGCGGGCTGGAGATGGACCTGAGGCTCCTGCTGCGGATCCCCGGGCGTGAGGGCTCGGAGTGGAGGTGTAAGATGTTAGTTCTGGGAAACGTAGAGGCTGTGTGAGGCACCGGTGATTGAAAAAGAGAAACGTGAATTGGATTGGTGAGCAGTGTCAAAATCCTGAGTGCCGAGGAAAACTCCTATAATCCCTTTAGCGGTGCTGCCTATGAAGAGTACGTATGTAAGAGACAGAGCTCTGAGCTCTCTTGAATTCCAGAGGATGTTCTGGCAGGGATGTGCAGTGCTGCTTTGCCTGTGCAGTTTGCCAGCAGTCTTATTGTATTTCTCAGAATTAATACGAATGCATTAAAATGAATAGTAGTGACATGTATGGAAAGATTTTTAAGTTATGCTTTTTTAGGTAAAAACAACGTTTGTTTCTTGTGTCCTAATTAGTCCAAGATTTATTGTGTTTTTGCACTAGATTCACAGTAGCAGTGGAGATTAATGGTTTTAATGCAAACATCATTCAGAGGGCAGAGTGAGATGATGCTACAGGAGGTGATACTTTCTTAATTTTGGAAAAATCAAACACACAAAGTAAAAGTTTGGTCCATCTCTGTGTTGTGGTGCAGCATAAATAAAGCCCCAAACAATACTGTTTGTCATTGTTCTGGAAAGTTTTGCTTATTTACTAGCACTGAGCCATCTTGCATCCGTTTAGTCTGTTAGGATTTGATTGCTGTTGGAACATAATTCCAGTATTTGAAGGGAGCATATAAATAGGAGGGGGAACGGCTGTTTACAAGGGTGGATAGTGATAGACGAGGGGGAATGGTTTTAAACTGAGACAGAGGAGGTTTACGTTAAATATTAGGAGGAATTTTTTCACACAGGGCAGTGATGCACTGGAACAGGTTGCCCAAGGAGGCTGTGGATGCCCCATCCCTGCAGGCATTCAAGGCCAGGCTGGATGTGGCTCTGGGCAGCCTGGTCTGCTGGTTGGCGACTTGCACATAACAGGGGCTTGGAACGAGATGAGCACTGTGGGCCTTTTCAACCCAGCCCATTCTATGATTCAATGATTCTGTGATTCTATGATTCTTTGATGTTTTTTTCTCATTGCTTTCAGCTGTTTTCCAACTTTTCCGGGGCAGGAGATGTTAACACACTGTTGTTCTTTTCTTTAGACAGATCTGGCATTTAAACAAAAGCAGAAGGAGGAGCAAAAGAAACTTGAGGAGATGAAAGCAAAGGCTGCTGGAAAAGGGCCCCTCAGTAAGTGAGGTGCCATACTGATAGGAACAATTGAGTGGCTTGCTGGCTTCAAAAGTTTAATGTTTTTGCTTGACAAACATAAAAAGATCTTTAACTTTAAGTTACTCAGCACACACTGGGAAGCTGATGGCAGCTGTAGATGATAAGTAACAAATAGAGGCTATTTTTTTAATTATTATTATTTTTACTGTGCAATTTAACATCCAAATTACTGATGTGGTTTCTGTTTCAGGAGGTGTAACTGCATGCCAGGTGTGATAAGCTGTTCTAGTGGGATGGTGAAGAGAGATTTCTGCTCTTATTTTAGCATACCATCCTTTGCTTTCCAGGTGTATTGAGAAACACAGGCTTTGCCACAATTGTGAAATTTTAACAAATCCATTACTTGGTATCTTAGAGGATGAAATTCAAGAGCAGGAGATTCACGACAGAAGGGGGGGGGGGGGAACCTCACCAAAAAAAACTGTGATTGGTTTCACTTGCTTAAGTGAATCTACAGTATGCTATGTGAAAGAAGAAATTTTGCAGGCTGCATTGTGATGGTTCACCCAGCCTGCTCTATATTTCAAATGATGGTAGTAGGAAATACTGTTAATACTGTCTGTCCACTCAACCCTATCATTTACAGAAGTCTTACTAACTTTCACAAGACTACGTTTATCCATTTTTGCCTTTATTAAGACTGTTATCTTGCCAGAGATCGAAGTTAGACTCTCAGATTCTCTAGTTTCATCCCAGAGCTCTTTCTGCACCTGGGAGTTATGCTGGCAGTGTAGCTGGCAGATCACCAGAATAGAAGAATAAGACACAGTAAAGTCCTCTGACACAGTGGCTGTATTGATAAATTACAAATCTTAGCCAGAAGTTTTGCAACTTCATATGTGAGTTTGTGCTCTTGGGGCAGAGTACAACCCAGTCCCACTGACTTGGGGTATTTCTTGTCTTTTGAGATAAATGGATCTAGCTGCTCTGATTTATCTGCTTACAAAAAATGTGCTGGGTGTGGGACTTACAGAATGTCTTTGTCATTACAGACATGCAGAAAAATTCCCTGAGCTTTCCTTCTGTCCCAACTATTTTGAACTTTATCAGGCACTTCAGTAGCTCTGCACATCTGGATAGCTCTGTCCTGCCATTTCTGCTCTTCCTCTTATTTTGTTAAATTTCAGTTATCTGGTTCTAGTCCAGTGCTTGCCAGAGCTGACAGAGATTACGTTGTTGAAGAAGGTAGACTACGCCCGAGAGCCTCAGCAAGGCAACGCTGTTAGAATCATTTTATCATGGTGCAAAGTCTGCTGTTGACTATCAGCCCTTATTGCCATTTTCTGCTTTCCACAGGTCAGCTATGAGACGTGCTGTAAAACAAAACCAAACAGCATTTACAAAATGTGCTGCACTCAGTGCCACGTTAATATGTTGTGTTCTTTCACATTGCTTTACTGTCGTACTGCTGAAGTACTTTGTGCTCTTGTAAATTAGGGGGTGTGTTTAGTTCCAAGAGGGGCTGTGGTTTTCAACATGAAGTTAAAGCATGTAAGATCCAAGCAGTACCACATGCAGAGGCCATTCAGCAATGGGGTGTGGGTTGTACGGGCAGCCTGGTGGGGCTGTCACAGCTGTCACAGATGTGTCACCTGCGATGTCTGAGCCGTGGTGGTTTGGTTTCTTTTGGCAGCGAGCGGTGGGATAAAGAAGTCCGGCAAAAAGTAGTTCTGAGCTGCAGGATAAGACACCTTCCACTTCCTCAATGGATCTGCAGCCTTCAGAAGACGGAGAGAACCCGTAGCACTTGGGAAGCATTGTACATTTTGTTTAGTCAGAATAAAACTTTTTTGTTAAGAGGTGATATTTTCTCTCTTTACTGTAGCTTTTGTTTTTCAAAAGGTTAATCTGGATGCTCGGGCTTAGTTGCAGCTGTCCAAGATGGGGTTATACCGACAAACAGGCACTGCAGGTACCAGAACAAAAGCTCGCGGTACGCTGCCCGTTCCTACGCGCCGCCCAGCCGCGCTGCAGGAGCAGCAGCTCTCTCAGGAGCCGCGCGCCTTGGCGGTGCGATGGCGCCATCGTGCGGTCACCGACCCTCGCTTGGCGCTATGCTGCGCATGCGTGGTGCCCTCCTGCCGGCCGCCGCGCGAGGCTTCACGTTGGTTACGTCCGCGCGGCTCCTCCAACTGCAGAAGGGCGGCTGACGCATGCGCAATGCTCCTCTCGCCTTAGGGGGCTGCTGTCTGCACCACTGCGGGCTGAGCGTGAGTGGCGCGCTGCGCATGCGCTGGCTGGTAGCGGCTTTTCCCGCCCGGCCGGCTCCCGCCTCGCCCTGAGGTGACCGTAGGGCGCTGCGTGGTGGCTCCTCAGAGCAGCGCCCACCTCAGGAGTAGCTTCCACGGCAGCAAAACGCTGATGGGTGGGCAATGAAAATCCATCCCGTGCAGTTGGAGGCTGGGAAGCACAGATGAACTATCCTGCAAATTCAAAGCAACAGGAAGGCTGAGCAAGCACAGAGCTGCTAGTAGGATAGCAAACTTGCTTCAGATTTTGTTTGAAGGTGCTCAAAATTTCCTGCAACACATGAAGAAAATATGGTTGCAAACTCCCAGTGCAAGCATGAGAAAGCATTTCGTATTTGCGTAATTCCCATCTGTTCTGAGACTTCTTCACACTGCCAGAGATGTCTGTTATCTGCTTAGATGGGATTTAGTTCAGACAGCCCCGAGCTGAAAGCAGAGCAAGGCTATAAAGCTCACAGTAACCTCACACAGCATCACAGGAGGATCCAGGCTGCCCTCAGTGTGTACCACGTTCAAAGCTCCAAAAGCACGCTTGCTCCTGCACTAAGATACGGACAAGCTGGTCCAAACCCAACACCAACATCATCGTTTTCACCATTTTCATTATTATTCCCATTCCTCAGTCCAGTACAAGTGAAAATGGCTCTTGTAGGAAATGAACGCTTCCCTGAAGCTTCACATTTGCTGCACAAGAACAGAAGTGAAGCTGGGTGCTTATGAGGGAAACGACCTTCCCTGGGCTGCTTGGTTTCTGTGCTGACAGCTTTCCCTCTCTCTGGTAGGTAAGCCTTTTTATTTTAGCTGCACCTAAAAAGGACACATGAGAACCAAAAACACTGGAAATCATGAGTTCTGAGTGTGAAGGCTGGCACAATTAACACCAAACAATTGAAAATGGGTTTGTAAATGCCTCTGAAAGTGAGGAAGAGCTTTGGGAAACAACTTATATATTAGCAGGCTACTTCACGCAAGGCTACATCATTTATTTTACCTATCTGTTTATTTTGAACCACGTAATGTTTGCTCTTGCTGATAAGCAAACCTGAGGTGCGCACAAACAATGCAGAAAAGGAGGTGAAGTTGCGGGTACAAGTGTTTGAGAGAGAAGCAGTAAACTGGGGCAAGACTGAGGAAGATGCTTACCAGGGGGAGTCACAGTTGTACCGATAGCATAAACCTCTAAAATATGCTAAATGACTCTGAGCAGAGCTAGGTGAAAAGAAGGTTGAAATGACAAGTGGAATTCTTTTTTATGCAGGATAGCTGGTTAGGTAGGTTATTTACATCAGTCATAGGTTGATGTATGGTAGCAGATCCTTACAAACAGCCCAAGCACACACCTGCTTTCCCTCAGCATCAAAGTAGGTATCCTGGGAGATGGTTAAAACAAGCAGGAAAAGGGAATGGGAGACATCATCAAGATTGGGAAGAGGAATGGGGCCTTGATAGTGTATCAAGTAAGCAGTAGTTTGACCCAAGAATTATTAAATGAAATGAATTAGGTTGCTGATCAGGGTAAATTTACTGAGGCAGTCCAGAGTAAAATAAAGAGTGAACAGAAACACATGCTTTACAGCATGAGAGAATACACAAGTGTTTTCACCCAGAAACCAGGGCAAGAGGGGAGGAAATCAAATGGCAAAGTGACAGACCGCTGCTGTGTGAGAGCTGTTCTCAGCAGGCTTTAGTTTAACATAGGCATTGAACTGCCTTTCTGGCCAAGAGTCCTCCTGTGTTTAATATCAGGCTATGGAAATAAAGCTGACAAAGGAGCACTTTGATTGTATGTTTCTACATAATGCTACTTTATGAATGACATTCATTCCTTAGCACAGCTGCAGCTCAGTGTTAAACTAATGCGAAGACTGTATAGCTCTTAAATCACACATGTACATAAAATTACCCCCAGTCTGAAGGGCAGAGAGAAAACAGAGCCCAGAGGGCAGTGAAAAATGAATGCAAATGATTAAAATAGTACCAGAATAGATGGAAATGTTGTTTATATGGCCGTCTACTAAAGGATGTGATTGCTATAATGAACTCCAGTCCTGCTCTAATAATTTAAAATGTTTTGCTCACTCTTTGGAGTTACTTCAGTTCTAAGAACATCACACCCTATTCTGAGTCATACCCTCTTAACTGATTTATGTGAGGTCTTCAACATGAAACTTCTCTAACATCCCTAAAATGCTTCACTTCTATTCAAATGCAGTTAATTCTGACAAGCAATCCCACAATTGTGTGCACATCTAACAGAACTGCACAGACAATGACTTACAAGCATCAAACTTCCACTACTGTTGTCTTAATTAATGAACAAAAAATTTAAAGCCCATTTTCTGCTTGAAATTGTGTTATGAGAACTTATCTTTACAGAAGCTCCTAAAGCATAGGGCAACTATTTCAAACTTAGAATTAAATGTGAGGTGACACAGCATTTGAAAAATTGCTCTAGGATCAGAATCATCAGATCTGCAGCATTACTACAAAACCCTAGCAGTAAATTCATATATACTGGCAGGATTTCTCAGAGCAAATGTGTAAGATTAGAGCATGGATATTGACAACCTGAGACTGTACCAAACTAAAGAGGAAAGAAAACAGCGTCGTACCATTACATTTGCAAAAAGACAGATTCATAGCTTCTTCCTTTTAGTCAGTAGTATACAGTCGTTATTTGTTTTCAGGTTCTTTATTTGTCCTAAAGTGTTTCAAGGAAAGGAAGAAGTATAAACTCTAATGCCACGCTGCCCAGCTAAGTTCAGGACAGCAGCAGCTACGCTTTTTGCACCTTTTGGGTGGATGCTGGCATTGCGTTGCTCTCCTTAAACTCTAGGTCTGTTCAGAGAAACAGAAGCCCCACCTTATTGTAAATCTCCAGTCCCACAGCCATCTGATAACAATACAAGACTGTAGAATTCTGTGCCTATAAACTGCGACCGATGGTGCTTGCATGGGGTGGTATTCCTCATGTCAGCAATGGCAGAAAAAGGAGAAATAGAAGTACCTAATAGCTGAGGTTAAAACAGTTGACGGACAGCGACTGCGTTCTGCTCAGGTCAGAACAGTCCGAGGTCCCACAGGAGCAGCCCAGAGCAGCACGCCATCTCTGTCCTTTCACCGCTTCAACATCGCTGCCCTTCAACTTTACAGAAAATACACAACTGCCTGTTCTAACCAACTTTTCTTGTTTTTCTTTTTGTGAGCAATTAAAATACAAATGAAAGGTACCTAAGTTGCCTTCACAATTCCAAATGTTCCAAACGGTTACTAAATAAAACTGTCATTTACTGAGACTGCAGTAAGTTTATTTGGTGTGGGTTAGCCTGCTTTATATATCACTGCAATATACAGATTTCAGAAACAAGTATTAAATAAAGCCTTAATAGAATGACGCAGGAATGTTCTTGATCAATGAAGAAAGCATTTTCTAAACCAGCAAGACAGTAATTTCAGGTGTCAAGGCTTCTAATTCAGTGGAGCATTTATGCTTAGTCTTATCATCATTTATCATTTTCCATAGTGCCCTCCTCCAACTCTGATCTGCTTCACAGAATTACAAGTTAGACACAGACTTCAGGAACTCAGAAGGCATTATGACCATAGACAGCACTCCCCACACCTGCTTGCTAGCTAATATGCTGCACTCTGTCCCTGAAGTTGGGTGATAAAGTGGGTAACATTTCTTAAAACCTTTTTGTACTTAGCAACAGCAGGTCTGCCATTTCAATACTGTTTCTATAGATATTACTGAACCTGTAGTACCTTCAAAGCAGAAGCTATACCCGAAAGTACAGGCATAAGTGGTAAAGAATAAGAACGCATACTAAGCTAGTTAAGCAGTGACAAAAGAGTACATAGTTTTAATAAAGAGGAAAAAAAAGAACAGGCAGGGTAGAAGTACAGCTGTGATGTAAGGTAGCTTAGTTTAACAGGAAATTTTCATCTACTTACAGAACCTTATTTTTCCCAGACATAGGAAGATAACATTCTTGCTCAGAAGGTAATTCTACTCCAGATCTTCAAATCACAGTTCTTGTTTATTGTTTTACTCAGTTCAAGTCACTTGTCTGTAATAAGACAGCATATCATCTAAACTTTGGTAAAGTGGCTCCTGATTTTGCTTGTCACCACTGTATGTCTGCCCTGGAGGAGGTGCATCCTGGGCGCTGCAGTCACAGGCCTGCACTGGTTGTGCTGCATCCTGTGTGCTGCAACCACAGGCCTGCACTGGTTGTGCTGCATCCTGGGTGCTGCAGCCACAGGCCTGCACTGGTTGTGCTGCATCCTGAGTGCTGCAGCCACAGGCCTGCACTGGTTGTGCTGCATCCTGGGCGCTGCAGCCACAGGCCTGCACTGGTTGTGCTGCATCCTGGGCGCTGCAGCCACAGGCCTGCACTGGTTGTGCTGCATCCTGGGTTCCGTAGCCATAAGCGTGCATTGAAAATGGCACATTTGGAGTGCCGTAGCCATAAGGCTGCATTGGTGGCATCATATGTGGAGTGCCATAGCCGTAAGGCTGCATTGGTGGCATCATATGCGGAGCTCCGTAGCCATAAGGCTGCATTGGTGGCAGCACATGATGAGCACCGTAGCCATAAGCTGGCATTGATGGCAGCATGTTCTGAGCACCACAGATATAGGGGTGTGCTGACGGCAGCCCATCCTGCTCATCACTGCTGTCAGTCTCTGCCGATGTTGATCCATCTTCAGCATCACTGCCAGAGGCCTCAGCTGGTCCTGGCCCACCTTGAACACTGTTGCTGTACGCCTGTACAGATGGCGGCACGACTTCAGCTCTGTGGGTACTGGCCTGCACTGATAACTTCTTTTGGTCCTCTGATATTTCTGGTTCTGTCTTTCCAGGAGAGGTTTCAGGACTGTTCAATTTCTGACTGCTGTAACTATCGTCCTTCTTTTGTCCCATAAAGTAATCGGAAGGTGGTGCAAATTCAGGATCTCGCTCATCTCTGAGTTCTTCCTGCTTCTTCGACCATTGTCCAAACATCAACTCTGTTAGAACGAGGGAAAACAGTAGCTTAAATATTGATTTCAGCGAGAAGAGAGGAAACAAAGAAACAGAAGATGCAGTTCTTAAAGCCACCTGAAGTTACTTTCACCTAGTACATCGCTGGCTAACATGACTTCAGTAAGAACTGAATTAGAAGATTTTAATACAGTAAGACTACATGTTTGTCCAATGTAGGAAAACAGAGCAGAACTCCCATTGCTCCAAAAAATATAAAAAAAATATGAAATAGTCAGGAGAAAAGCATCAAGAGAGCAAGGAATTTTGTTCACCCTTTTTTTCCTTACCTTTGCCTTTATCCCACTCACGGACATAAGGCACACCAGGCTTCGTATCTCTTCTCTCCTGGATGACAACCTCTACCTTTCTGCTTGGTCTTGGAACTTCAGGCTCAGCTTGTACCGGGCTGGTGGTGTCTTTCGCCTCTACTTTGCAGAAGGAGAGAACATTTTTTGTTACTGATAGGATACAACCTCCTAAATGAATTTCACAGGCAGAACAGGAAGCAATGCTATACAGAGACAAGTTAGATTAGCATATAGAAAGCTTACAGTAGCTAATTTCATCCTAACAATGAAATGAACCCTAGTTTATTTTTTAATTCATTCACATTAGTTCAGAGAATTTAATGGGTAAGCACTCTGAGTCAGTATATGATATTGAAATCAACTTGCTAATATTATTCTCACTTATCTTAAAAGCCAACCAGTACAACTTCAGCAGCTCCACCACGCTTCATTAACCTGCACAACTCCTGCTGTCAGGCATGACTTCAAAAAGAATCAGTCCATGCATGACATCCCACACTTCTTCCTGCATTATGAAGCTATTTCTGGAACACTTTTATATCTTCACTGCATGGGAACTGCTGATCACAGCCCGAACCTCTGACTGACCACCTAGGCAAGCAATGAGTCAGCTGCAGGAGCGAAGGTGAAATCACTTGTGGTACCAGAAGGGGTGGAGCCTGGCCCCACCTCTCCTAGATCCCATTTAAGGGCTGCCTGCCACTGAGGAAGGATCTCTTTCTGGAGATCGCTCCTTGTGGAGTTTGCTGCAAGCCTATGACACTGGTGAGCATTTTTATCTTTCCACCGTGATAATCTTACTAAGCCTTACCTCTGTACACGCACTGACTGCACACACATTGACTGTAATTCACATAGTTATATGAACTCTCATATTCTAATTTATATTGCGTATACTGAGTATATGATATCTATATCTTAAATCTCCAAGCCTACCAGTTGTATGCCCACCCATTGGTCAGGTACAAGATGGAACAGCAACTGTTGGTCTTGAAAAGACATCTATTCATACCTCCATTCTCCAGTTTTTCTGCCTCTTCTTCTAATCCTTCTTCCCTTAACTTCTTCACCTTCCGTGCTCGAAGTTTAGACAGCCTTGATTCTAGAGCTGCCTTCCTTTTTTCTTTTAACTGTTCTCGTTTAGTTCTTTGATCCAGTGTCTTAACAGTAAAGATAAACATGAATTAATATTCCTGTGTTGCTATAATCAACTACGTATCTTCCTTTGCTGAAGGACTGAAAGCAATATTATCAGGTACTACGTTTCAACAGGGAAAAGGAGACAATTTTCAGTCAAATGCAGGCATCACTGATCATAAGACAAAAAAACCCCAAACACCCAAGTCAGGATGCTCCCATACCTGCTCTCTTAGCATATCCAGTGTTGCCCGTTGTTTATGCCTAAGATCCTGGTCACGAGAAAAGGCAAAGTAACCAACACCAAGCTGTCTGGCCTCTGAGAAGAAAAAGTCAATAAAGTTATCCTCAGTTTACTGAGGATGCAGTTTACTGGCAGCATATAGGCACTGAATGACCACATACACCTCTCTATTTTTTTTCAAATGTGTAAAATAGGCTTAGTTAGATGATGTAGGAAGTGAAGCCTCCTCAAGGAGAGAAAAAAACCATAGTTTACTGAAAAACAGAGCTAGAAGAATGTCCCAGCAATTTGAACAGTTAATACAAACGTGGTTCACATGTATGTGAAGTTTGCCATATGGGCAACAAGAACACCTTTCCCTTGCTTTCTCCAAAGTTAATCTGTGTGAAGCTGAGTACACAAAGCATGAGGCATACCGTTTTCTCGAATGTCCTCATAATGAATGGGCCCCATGGGTTTTCGAAGGGCTTCTTCTTCTTCTTTTTCCCACTGCTGCCTCTGAAGTTCTCTTTTCATATCTTCAGATAACAGCGTGTTCCCATCAGGGTCCAGTCTAATTAAAAAAACACAAAGAAGTGGGGGGGAATTAGGGAGAACAAAGTTGCTGGTTCCACGGTAACAAACAGTGACATTCAGTTATGATCCCACTCCTGCAGTTTCTACAGAATATCACAGGAGGCACCACTTAGAGATAAAACAATGATGAGTATGGCAAGGTATGGTAGAACATGTTATTAAAACACTTAAAGTTCTATCCTTTCTCAGAGGCCTTATCAAATCCTAATCAAAGACAGAATGGCTGATGAAGCGTTACACGTTCGCTCTTACTGTCATCTGTTTGGATGTTAGCAACCACACATAGAAGTATCTCAGATCGATGTGAGAAGATGAAAGCCATTTGAAATAGCACAAAGCCAGTCAGTTACCCTGTAAGTCAATTAGTACTCAGCATGGAAATATTTGTTTTCTCAAGGGAAGCAGCAGCATTTCCCTTTTCATCTAGCTAAAGCAAGCTTTGCTGATAGATGCTCATCCATATCAATCCAGAGACTGTAATTTCAGAACACTCCTATTCTCTTTTTATTTTGAACACTAGTAAGTTGCTGCTGTGAAAGTATCTACATCAGCAGCTCTGCCGAGGTACCCTTAGATTACATTCTGAAAACAACTCTGTGCTGCCATAATAATTTTAATAGGAAAAAACAACCAGTTAAAGTGCTGTTAACAAAAGCAAAAGCAGTGGAGATCTAACAAAGTTGGATTTGCTGAAGGACTACGAACAGTTTTCAGGTTGTTTGGAACCAGGAATCACTTCTCTGGCATTTTCTGGAAGCTCTAGTAAACCACAATTAGCTTACATGGACCACAGTTTTAAAAGAAGCATCAGGTATCTGAGAGATTGCTGAATCTGTTTATTAGAACTCTCCTCTATGAACTACATAACAAAGTTATTAAGAATTTCATTCAGTTTATTACAAATTTCACTTGCGCTTTTATTTCATACGGCCTCTATTCTCATGCAATTTAAAAATACTACACCAGCCACATCATTCAAATGGTCAGCTGCCAAGGAATTCTTGGCATAGTTTATAATAGAAACTCAGCCTGAATTTATAATAGGAAACATTGATAAAACTATTGTCATGTACAATTTCTGTGTTGCTTCTCTGGCTGTTTCTTAAGGCACAATGCAGAAACCAGCAGAAGCTGGCCTAGAGCAAACCTAGAGAAAGCAGTAGATTAAACAACTTTGCACTGAGAAAGGGCAATACCTTTTCCCTTGAAGTTCCTGATCCATTTTAAGTATACTTGGCAAGTCCTTCTTCATACAGCGTCTGGATCGGCCCAAGGAATCAACATAATCAACCCTGTAATGAAAGCAAAGGACATTTCACACAGAACTTCTGCTTGCAGGCTTACAAACAACAGCAGCAGTGACATTTTCCAAAAAGCATCTGACACCTCTCATACTCTCTATATACACCTTAACTGAAAGGTAGAAGAAACTGTCAGACTCCCAAGGTCCCATTCTGAAAGGCCACGTGACAGTTTTACCAGACATTTACTCAGTCTCCCTTTGAGCCTTCTGTTTGCTCTGATAACAAGGTTATACACTTATAACTTCAGTTATCAACCTAAAGCCCATTCAGACAAGCTTGATAGCATTCATTCAACATGCCCAACAAAGGCTGAGTAAAATGCAAGCAAAGCATTCCTCTGAAGCACACACCATGCTTCTCAGCAGCTCTTCGTAGCACCAGGCACTTAATTTACAGTTGTCACTAAAGCTGATAAAGAGCTATACTTACTGTTCAGTGCTGCTAAAAGCTGCCTGGCATCATGCAGCTTCTATTATCCCAAATTAGAGAATTAACATTACAGCTGAAAGCATAGGATTGACAACCTAGTTTCCCCAAACCAAACTTTAAGGGATCTGTACTTTTATTAAGTTCATCGTTGGATCACTGACGGTTCCATCTCAAATCTCAGTATGACACCAGTAGCACTCTGCATTATCTGCCCTTCCAGCCTAGCAGTTTATTCTGGAAAATTATACTGCAAATCTTACTGTGGCTTAAAAAAAGGCACAGTGCTCTTTTTCATACTGCTTATTGCTGTTTTAACTGATTATCACAATTAAAATCTTTGTTCCATAACCATTCTTCACTTGTTGATAAAGAAAACATTTAGTCAGACCAGTTTTGTAACTTCCATGAACTATGAAGAAGAGAAGCTACTGCAACACATCTCACTTGTAGTATATTTCCCTCACTGGTGTTCCTCAAAATCCCGGAGGTAGATTCTATTGTGGTGTTGCCTTTGTGAGAACACAAAGTATTGTCTCTTAAGACAGGAAATAGGAAGAACCACCTCTTCTCTATGTGTAGTATTAACCAAAACCAAAGCAACAAAAACCCAATAACTGTCACTGCACGTTCTGTGGAATGGAATTCTTTTCTCATGCAATTGCCAAGCCTCAGCAGCCCACTCAGCAGTACCAACCATTCTTCATCTGGGTCCTCTGGCGGTGGTATTTCCATTTCTGGTTCAATTTCCTCATCATCTGTCTCTTTTTCTAAAGTCTTTCTAGCAGCTTCGTTCTGATACAGTTCCTGTACTTCTCGCTGTTTGTCTATGATCTTCTGAGTGAAATCCACTAGGTACAAATCTTCAGTTTCTTCATCTGAGGCAGAAAATCAATTCGTAGGGAAGAACCACAAGGAGAACAGAACTCAACACAAAAATCAATAGGTACATCACGGGCACAGTCACCTCCGCAGCTGCCAGCAATGCCCCTGACCAAACCACTGGGGAATACCTACATCTCACCTCGGGTCAAACAAACCTGGAGCTGTGAGCTGGCTCCACAATGATAGCTCCCATTTGTGAACACAGCTTTTATGCTTTTTAAAAGCAATTATTTATGTGTGAAATACAGAAAAGATATCCCTCTCCACACTGAAGTATTCTATGCTCATTAATTATTTCAAAGCTCTAGGGTTCGTTACACAACAGTACAAATACTTAGAATCATAGAATCTCTAAGGCTGGAAAAGACCCACAGGATCACCCAGCCCAACCATCACCAACAGCACTCACTAAACTAAATCATCACTTATTTGATGCTTAGCATTTCCTATGTTAGCAGAAACCAGGCTCTAGAGTGCTTCTTTGAAAAGTGGAAAACAGTGACGATGGCACATGTGGCAAAGTTGGACACTAATAAGGGAAACATTAGATATTAATTGCAAAGACATCTGGATTCTGGTCTAATAAGTATTTCTTGCAAGTGACTGAATACGTGAAAAAAGAAAGGGCCAGATCAGGATTCTTTAGCTCTGTTATCTGCGTGACACATTGCTGCTCTTCTCTTCATAAATCCCAAGAGTTAGATTGCAGGACAGAAAAATAGCAATCAAGTGCTAAGACTGCATAATGGAGAACACGTTATTTTTTTCTCTAAGATTCTATATTGAAAAAACAGAATACATTCCACCCACTTAATGACTGACTGAATGAAACAAGCTCATGGTGATTTACTAGGACAGACTGTCCTTCAAAAAGTAATTCCATATTTTCCAGTACTTACATGATTTTCTCTCTTTGATAGCAAAATAACCCATGCCAATCATTTTGCATAACAGCTCCAAAAAAAACACTTTTAAGTAAGAAGACGAGCAGTGAATTTATACTGCTGCAAGCCACTAGATAATGACAGGCCAATCGTTAGGGTGAATTTTGGAAACAAGTTCATATCTCTATCCTTAGATATACTACATTGATTAATAGGAAACACTGTAAAAAATAATTCAAATCTAAATTAAAACAAAAAAAGCAATTATTTAAGTTTATCTTGTACGTCAGTGCACACACAACTACTTATTTTAGGTTAGCTTTGTTCACCTGGGAAATCGCCTTTTGTCATCTTCTCATACAGCTTCGCTTTCTCTTCAAGTTTCTTCCTGAGAAACAAACAAACCAACCAACCTGTAACTTCACCAATTCCAAACACCATTTGGATCCATTTATGCTTAGGTAAATGAGGAAAGTAATGCTAGGAATGCTTGAAACATCTACTAGAAGCAGAGTAACATCTGTTGTTCTTTTTTGTTTTACATTTTAAATTACGTTTCTGAAGAAACACAGATATCCTGTTCCAGAGCTTACACTGAAAAATAAATTGAAATCATAGCTGAAGTTACAGAGTCAGTCTTCAGTGTAACATACTGAGAAGGCATGGGTATGAAGTCACTAATATTCTACCTCTGCACAACTATTATGGTTGGTCAGATAAATACTAGAAGACTACTTACAGGTGTGAGATATAGGGAAAAAAAAAAAAAAATACAACAGTGTTACAACCAGAAAGATTAATGCAGTAAAAGGGTGATACAAGAGTGCAACAGCAAAGGGACTACCACAGAGAGAAGGGTATTCCAAAAGAAAAGAAAAGATACCTCATTTCTAAAACTCCAGGCTTACAGGAAGGACTCTACAAAAGAGAGCTCTCCAACCAGAAATCCTTTCCCCACGGGGGCCCTTCAGTGAGGTCTCAGAGAGGTGCAGCCAGGCTCCACCCCTTCCTGTCATGCAGCTGAATTGCCTTCACCTGTTCTCCCAGGTGCTCAATCAGTGGTTCAGGCTGTGACTCAGCAGTTATCATACAAACATGATTTTTTAAATTTAAATTGAAAACTTTAGCTGATTTCTGGAACAGTAGAAACCAATTTTGACGAGCTAGAATCCACTTACAGAAAAACAGCACATTGATTATAAATGGTGTTTTCATCTGTAATGGAAGTGCTAAGTCACGGCCTGCAGCACTGATTGAGCACCTGGGGGAAGGCAGGGCCAACCCAGGGGAGCTCAGGTGCATGCAATGGCCCTGAGTGACTGGAAGGGGTGAAGCCAGGATCCAGCCCTTCCCAGCCCTCATTTAAGGGTTGGCAGTGGAGCTAAGGATATTTCTCTGGAAATCCTTGCATACTGAAAGCCTTCTAAAGATAAGCAGTTTTTTCCAGTGTCTGCTACTATACTGGGGCTTGTTCTCATTTGTTACAGCCTAGGCTTGTGCTACCTTACTACTACTACTGTATTTTCCATCATATACTTTATTGCACAGCCAAGCTATTTAGGAAACAAACCAAATTTACAGAACCATCTTTTGTTAAGTCTAATAAATGGTTTGAGGTGTGAGTTCTGAAGCATCACTGCCCTGGATTTTGCCTCTAAAAATGATACTCAAATCTCAGCAGCCTTATACATCTAGATAGTTGTGATGATGTAAGGGCAGATGTCTCTAGAGCATAAGAGCATTTCACTACAGCCCATACACTGCTCCCATACAGCATGGGACTGATGCTGGTCTCACCTTTTGGCCTATGAGAGCTGCTCATCTAGAATGCACATAACTTTCAATGTACTTTTCTAACTGCTGAAAAACAAATTCTACAAAACGTTCCTTTCTTATAGAGCTTGAGAATTACCTTGATTGATCTAAGGTTTGATCCTCTTCTGCCTTCTGCTCAATGTCTTTCTCAGCTCGTTTTGCGACTCCTGTGTTTTGTTTAGTCCAGATGCTTGGTTTCTGCAGGATATGATTTTGTAACAACAAACAATCATGAAATGATAAACATCACTCAATCAAGTAAGGTTTTTAAACGGCCTCGTAAATGCATTTGACTTGAGATTCTACCTGCTGTGCTGTAGAACACAGCAAGTATGACCTAAAATGACACATTGCTGTACTGTGTGATAATGAAGGTCAGGGTGAGAAGCAAAAGGAAACATATATCAGGCAAAATCTATTCTAGCAAAGTTTTTATGGAAAAAGTAATGAATAACTAAATAACAAAGTTATGAACTGCTCATATTCTCTCCTACATTCATTTCAGATTAAAAATACAGCTTTTCAGTTTACAGTGCAACACAACCTTCAAGTATGGTAACTCTAGTACTAAGAAGTCACAGCACAGATAGAAAACATACAGTAAAGAGTAAAAATGAGTGAGAATTGTCTGTTTG
The DNA here is from genome assembly GCF_019238085.1 of Lagopus leucura. NCBI lineage: Eukaryota > Metazoa > Chordata > Aves > Galliformes > Phasianidae > Lagopus > Lagopus leucura. The sequence continues at coordinate 330,284 of NW_024962277.1, forward strand.
CTGTGATGCACTGTGACAGAGAGGAGCACCCAGTATGGCATTTATCAGAAAGCTCAGTGGTTCTGGATGAGTTTACCATCTTCCCCCCTTCAGGGAACCTGAAGTGAAGCAGCAGCATATTGCTCTGTAGATAAAAAAAAGCTTTGGCTCCTGAGAGAATGAAACTTCAGAGGTAACTTTGATAGGCATGGGCAGCAGTTTGCTGCTGTGCACAGAAATCACATCTGAAAATGTGCTGACAGAAATCAAAACTTCCTCATGGTGAAAACTCAAATGGCAATAGAACTTTTTTTTTTTACTGAGATTTAAAGGTGTACAAACTGCCTTAATTTAAGGAGAAAGGATAAGAACAGAAAACCGTTTCTACCTTATTGGAGGGTTTGGGCTTTGCAAAGATGCCTGCATCTTTCAGTAGCTTTTCTTTCTTGAATTCTTCTTGTTTGCGGAAGAGCTCTGCTTTGAGATCTACCAACTACATCATCAGCAAAAGGAACAAACACGTTGCCAACCATCAGTTACTGGAGATAATTATTCCTCTATATAGTAAAATAACCGACTACTAACATCTATGCGAGCATTTAATTGCAGTTAGACGTGGACCCTAAAAGCAGCGATCTGATCGAGAAGGTCACTGCTAAGCTTGCAGCACTCACGGCAAGCCGAGCTGCGCGGGCACTTCCCACGGCAGAGCGGCGGGCAGCAGGCCGGCACACAAACAGACGCTTCCCTCCCGCGCCCTCACTTCACAGCGCACCCCGACACGATGAGACTCCGGGCCCTTTAACCGGCCGTGGCTCAGCGCACCGCGGGCGCCGGGCCCAGCAAGGAGCCCAGCACAGCGCTGCCTGGCCGGGCCTCGCACCGCCGAGTCCCGCTTGTAAGCCGAGCCGCAGGCGCTGCTGCGGATGCTACCGCTCCCTTTCTCTGCTTCCCAGCCGCGGCGGAGCTTGCTCGCTTACGGAGGAGGCGGCCACGTCCAGCGGCTTCTTCCTCCGGTCCATGGCGGCCCGAGCTCCCCGGCAACCTCCCGCCGGCCGCTTCCGTCCCCGCTTTGCGGCGATGCCGTAAAGTGCGGCGAGGTCGTAAAGTGCGGCGCTGTTACGGCAGCGCTGGTATGAGCTGATGGGTTCTTCCCTGCCGCTTTGCTGGGCGGAGCGGAGGATGGAGTCTCCGTGGCATAGGTGCTGAGTTTGGGGCTGCGCAAGGAAGGATTGTGGGGGGTTACATAGCAAAAGTGACTTCAGTTCTGGTTTAGTTGGTGAATGACTGCTAGAGAGAAGTGCTGCTTGGATGTGGATTTAGCCTTGTAACCGCTGCCTTGCTTGAGGCTGTGCTGAGCAGAATTGCGGTCGTTGTCGTTGGCTCTCGCGGGTCAGTGCTGAGGGATGTGAGCTGATGAGGACTGAGCCCTGTCCATAACGCCCCAATACAAATCCCCCTGCGCGTGCTGGAGCCTCAGATGAGTGGAAGCTGGTCTCGGAGAGTCGCTGCTGTGCTTTCCCTGGGTAGCTCGTTATCTGCTTTATTCTCTCTGTGAGATAAAAGGATTGGCTGATATGTTTTAATTTTGGAGTGATTCAGATCATAATTATCCAGAGTTACAAGGGGAAGCTGCCTTTCACTTGTCTTCAATAAAGTGGTAAAATATACGGTGCTGATGTTGTTGCTTGGCAATGTGACAGCTGATAGAAATGTCTCATGCAGTTCTTTGGCTTTTTGAAATGTGCTGCTTTTGTGTTTGGAAAGCCGGATCCAGCCCATGCTTGGGTAGTTCGTTGGCACAGAATTGCAGATTACTGACAAAGATACTCGGTAGCTAAAGCAGTTACACCTGTACGCCCATGAGTATTAAAGAGGTAGTTCAGAAAAGCTGTCTGTGGCCTTAGTGAAGCTGACTTCCTTTTGGTTTCTTAAAATAAGGGGAAATGATGGGAGACAACATCTAACATGAGCTACCCTTCTCTGGAGAGCAACAAGAATTTGTGTTTTAATTTGCAGTGTAAGAAGAGACATGAGCACTGCTGATAAATAGAACAAAGGAATGAAAACATCTGTGCTGTTCTAGGTAAATATCACTCCAACAAAAGGTGTGAAGTGCCTTTCCAAACCTCACCTACTGACGATACTGAGAATTAAAAACAGCCCAAACCCAACCAAGGCTTGATTCTGATTTAGTAATTTTTGACTTTTATCTTTTCCCCCTTGAAGTTCATGGATTCTTCTCCATGTTGCTCATACTCCATGTTACAGTGATAGGACTTGCTTGCTCATCCCTCTGGACTGCTAGTGCTGTAGGTGTTAAGTACTTTCAGGAGCTCAAGAGCCTCTTTATCCTGAGAGTCTCATAATGTGAAGTGTAACTGAAGAGCTGATAGTCAGACTTGGACCTGTATCTCCCCGTGTAACTGCAGATGCAAAAACATTCTGAGACATCTTGACTTCTTGAAAACTTGACTTGTAGGGTGCTGTGACTGCCTCCTAAGCTTAGTGTCTGAGGCTCTAGGATCTTACATGAATGGTTTTAGAAATGTCATATTGAATAGCTTGTAGGTGCTTCAGTGCTTCTTTGTCTTTTCTGACTGAAAGGAAAGATGATTCAAATGCTGGCTCAGGCCACTACTCTGGCAGCCACTCCTACCTCGCTGTCATCTGTCCTGTTCTTAAGTCTGGAATCAGACCTTGTGGGATCCTTTATTGCTTGGCACAGCCTGTGGCTCCTCTAAGGCAGCTCCTTGCTGCCTTCTTTCTTTGCTGCTTCTTTTTTCCTCTATGACCTGCCCATATCTTTTCATTGCTTGTTGCACCATTCTGATTTTTCAATTCTTACAAGAAAACCATCTGTTTCTAGTGTTAAAAATGTGAGTTTGCAAACTTGGAAAAGGAAAACATCTTTGATGTATTTCTTCCTTCCTTGACACTATTTGTGTTTACCTGTCCAAATGCTGCATTGGAGCAGCATTCTTCCTGCTTTGAGTGTTGCACAAAATGGCTAAGCAATATCTCAGCAGCTCTCTATGTCACAGGTATTATGCAGATGGTTTAGTGAACATGCAAAGATAGAAAGGCTCTGGAGGTGACTGCATCTGTCTAAAACTGATCCTTTCTGTTCATGGCATGGCCAGGATTGCAAGGAAAATCTGTGCTACTGAATGGTTAGGTGACTGGATGTGAAAAAAGAATTGCTCTTAAAAGATGAAGGGCAGCACATGTTGTAGAATGAGACACAGAGCTGGTGATTCTGTGCTTGCAAGAAACAAGTGATTCTGTGGGTAGTAAAGCTCTACCTGGACATGCCTGACTCAGAATCAGTCAATCAGTGCCGTTGATGCTTTGTACAAAAGATGAGCTCAAGCGATGAGGAGCTGTACCTTCATTCTTCCTCAGTTAACATCAGCAAGGCCAGCAGGCAGGAACAGAGACACATGCAGTGTGGCTCTCCCACCTGCCTGCTAGAAACGTGGGGCTGCTCTGTGTGCTGCTGTGCTTGCCTATGTGTGGGACTTGGCACTCAGTGTGCATCCAGTCAGGTGGCTTTCAGAGTGCTTCCTGAGTGGTGGTTCAGTAGTCCTGTGCTTCCTGACAAGTTTTTGCATCTATAGCTCCCTCAGAAGGGCTCGGTGTTGGCTCTAATTTGTGGAAGGCTGATCTGGGGATTCTTTTTAATCCAGCCTACAGGCATTAATAAAATATGAACGAGAGTGGGGGAGCTGGAATGAGAACATTTCCAGGGTGGGAAGCAAAACCAGCTTAACCTAAAGAAAGGAGGTGAGGAAGCAGGGTAACTGTGTGTATAATACAGATTCAGTGTAGTTTTGTGATGCTTACAGGGAATCAGTGAATGCTGTGTAAGCTGCTGTGTCTGATCTAAATCTGCCGATAGCCTTGAATTCCTGGGGAATAATTGATTCAGCTCTTATTGGTATGCTGCTCATTTTAGCACGAGGCTTAATTGTGTTCACTTCCACAAAGCTGCATCAACACAAAAAGCTTGTTTATTGTTGTTGAGAAAGATGGGGGGTCACAGCAGTTTGTTTGAAGGCGATTTTGCATGAAATAGTGGCATCTCTCACTAATCTTGCAAGTTGCTGAGATGTTGCACAAACTCAAAACAAATTACTTGGAAATTTTGGGTGTCTCCTCCATACAAAAAAAAAAAAGGGTTTAAATAGGAATCCAATGTGGGAATACGAGAGAGACTATTCAGAACAGGCACTGTGGAGCAAGACAAACAGCTTGTGAAAGGCTGAGAACCAGTGTTATCTCTAGAAGAGGAGAAAAGCAGAAGGAATGGTTCATGGATCTGCTTGGATAAACGTCTTAGGAAGTGTTTGTGGGTACTTTGTTGATGGGAAAGTTAGCTTTCCCATCTGCCTTTATAAAAAAGAAAACTTGTGAACATATGAAGTGATGTGAGAACCTGTAATAAACATTTTGCATCATTCACATCTGAGTCTGTGCCTGGTTGCCACAATCCAAAACTAAATTATGTTGATGTATCATAGATACTAAGCACATCAAGGCCCTGGGGTAGGATGAAACCTGACTGACTTTCTGCATCTCGGCTTTAAGATGAAATAAAGTTGTGGGCCAATAACTGTTGGATATTTGTGACATGTTGGTGCTAGCACACCGCCTTCATGCATTTTCATGGCCACTTGACACAAGGAACATAACTCAAGGAACACAAGGAACAGGAAACCTGAAAAATAACCTAAGTTTTCGTATGCTAGCACTGTAGTTATAGAAATGCTGAGTTGGTGCAGCAAAAAGGAACAGGTGGAGGGAACATGAAATAAACCCAAACTTTGCTGCTCATAAGTCTAGATGTGTGCTGTGGGTTAGGAGAAATATTTTAATGCTCTGATTAAATGCTTGAAGTGTTTGTGTGATCCTGGGCAGAAAATCAAAGACAGAAATGGTGATAGTAGTGCTTGTAATGTCTCCCTGGCACACAGAGCTCTACTGCTCTTTGCTGCTTGTGTCATAAGCTGCAGTGCAGCCTGCTTTTGTGCTAGCTTATTTCTCTTGCAAGCCACAAAATAGGTATAGAATACAGTTCTGGCTGGATGATGAGAAACTGAAATCATGTCTAAAGTAGCCTCTTATAAAATGCCAGTTCCATAGAATAAGGTGCTCATTTGTGTTTAGTGTCAACAACATCTTTTCTTCTCAAGTATTACGAGAAAGGGGGTAGAGTACTTGGGAACAGACTGTAATTCTTCTGATGAAGCCAGAAAAAAGGGATTCCCTGAAAGCAGATAACAACTTAGATCAGAAATGGGCTTAATGCCATTTTTGCACAGCACATGTGGGAGGGCCATAGTTATTGCAAGTGAAATGAATTTAGAAAGCTGTTACTGACTGGTGATTTATATACATTTTAGCAAGCTTTGAGAATGGACATAATGATTCCTTCTTCAGGGAATGTGTAAATGCTCTTAAACCTGAAAAATAAGAAAAACTTTGAGTGCCAGCTCAGGAGGCGAACATGTTTCTCTTCTTTCCTGTACCAAGAGATACAAATTGTCTGAACTAGTGATGTACAAAGCAAGGAAGCTCCAAAGACACTTGGGAGTGGGCAGGGTGATAGGCTCACTCCCTGAAAAGGTGCCTGAACCTATTGGAATGCAATCGTGTGGTGAATGTTTTGTTATTTGTAGTTTCTATGCAGCTGGCATAAAAGACAAACTTGCCCTTTAAAGAACTGCTCAGTTCCTTGAGCTTTACCCATTCATCTGTCCACTCTTCTCTTGCCATCTGCTTCTTTTGCTGTGGTCATGTGAAGTTGCTTCATCCCTGCAGCAAGATGCAGTCTGGATGGTTTGCAATCAGGCTTTCATTTGAAGTTTTCCTGTCTTTGCAAGCACAGATGAGCTTGCTGCCCTATCAAGGCACAGCACTATAAAGAAGCTGGGCTTTCTATTCTAGCTGCATGTCTGCAAGCCCTTTCAGGAGGCTACGGACTTATTTCTTTCTTGCTGGGTCTGGGATGCCGAGCTGGAGGAAGAGCCTTGCTCTTTGTCTGCAGAAAATGCAGGATGGAGGTAAGGCAAGAGGGGAATACGACAGTGATGGGGGAGGCTGTGATCTAGGATGCTCACAGGAAGGAATTAGGCTCAATGCTTCCCACTGATGTTGCTGGAAACCCCAAAACATTTGGCCAGCTATTTGAAGCAAACAAAAAGACCCAAGAGAATAATTCTGCCCTTTTCTTTAAGATTTTTCTCCTTAAAATCTATTTCTCTTTGAAAGCCCTGTTCCGGATCTCTGTGAAGATGCTGCCAGTAATTCATGCTCTGCTTACAGCCCTGCCTGTACTCTGAGCTTGGCCCAGCAGATGTAGCTTTGTACAGTACTGAGGCTGTGTGTCTGTTAAAAGGTTGCTATGAGAGCATAACACTTGGAGTCTTAGAAGATCACATACCTGCTTCATGCTCTGTTTTTCTTAAAGAAATCTCTGGTTATCGATCGTGGCAGGTAGACAGACACATGTACACTGTGGCTGTAACTTTCTGCAGAGGCTGCTTTCTAGCTCTTAGTTGAAACCCTGTTATTTATGTTCATTCAGTGTCAGGGTGATAGTGTAACCCATATTTATGTCGCCTTCACTGCCTGTGAAATGATTCTGTTTATATCCCATGGTTTAAGTTGAATTATTTTAAACCAACAGGTTTTGTAGCAGCAAATTCTGGTATCCTGACTTGGCATGGTGGCAGGAATATGTGCTACAGGGCCTAGCACCCCTACAGAACCCTTTGTGGTTACGGAGGGCCTGATTCCTGGCACTGAGCAGGAGGCAGGCTGGCGTAATTGAGCAGACTGTAGCTCTGCTTGTGATTTCCTAATGCATGGGAATGATTAAATCTGCACACTTGAACTTAAGATGGCATACGGTCACTTCTACCTTGATGCACTGGAGAGATGTGAATCGGCGTAATTGAGCATGTTTTTTTTCCAGCCTATGGGCCTTGGTTACCTGGCAGTTATCAACCACATGCCTGTCTAGGTGGCTGAGTGGCAGCAATGGCTGTTTGTTTTGAAAAAACAAAGCTACTCTATATTCCTTCTCTACTATTCTGGTGGTGGCAAGCTGCTGCTGGATGTCCTAAAATCATAGGATTTCATTTTTCGCTGCGGCTGAAGACTTTGATTCATTCTAGTTCAAATTCCTCTTCATTTTATCGCTTCAATTTATCTGAATGAAGTGCTCTTTCACCATCTGTCACCCTGAGTTGCCCCCAGAACACGGGGTGGAAGAGGCACGTTGTCTTTCTGGCTGTGTATGTCTGAAGAAACGCTCAGAAGGCGATATAGCAAAATCCTCCTAGTACAAGGAACCTGTGTCTAAGGAAGAAAGAGAGCTGTGGATGGCTCATTCTCAGCAGCAAGTCCCAGAGGTGAACTGCTGGCAGCTGGATCTCAGTGCAGCAGAGGGCAGTGCAAGACTATTGTTGCAGCCATGTAGCTCATTTCTCTGTGGTACTGTGAGTACTTTGCAGAGGTAGCCTTCCATAAATGACCGTCTCCCCCCTGCAGTTCTGTCATCTCTCCAGCATTTGAGGAACAAATCGTCAGCCTCTCCCCATTCTTTCAGTCTCACTTGTCCTGTTTCCTCACACTACTTTTCACAAGTGGAGAACCCAGAATTTCAAGAGGACTCCCTTTGGATTCTCAGGTCGTGAGTTCAAAGTGTGCATGGCTCAGTGGGCCTTGGGTTTTGGCTTATGCTTTACCCAGCTCTGTGAAATAAAAATTGGACGAGTGCTTATATGGTAAGTGGCTTGAGTGTAGCACCTGTCACTCTGTCAAACTCACAGCTGGCAGTGCCCTTGCAAGTATGAGGCTGTTTAGATAAGGAATTCTCCAAAAAGGCTGCTTCTTGGAGGAACACTAAGACACCTTTTCACTCCTAAGGGGGACGCATTTCTTTTTTCTGAGTGGTTCCTGTCCTGTTGTTAAACAGATTCCAGTCCCCAGAACGGAGCTCCTGATACAAAGATTACTTAAAATAGAAGCCCAGAAGGCACTGACGAGTTGCTGTATGGATTGCAAAAGAAAGCTCAGTGATTATGGATGTTATTTTAGAAATAATTGGGAAAAGAAATTCTGAGTGTCTGCACATAGAGAACATAGAAATGTGTGTGGCACTGCTGCCATTAGTCAAATATAGACAAGTGGAATGGGAAGTGGAATAATATTTCAAAATGAGTAATTACATCAGGCACAAGTCCAGTGATTGCTTTATTAAAGCCTTGATGAGTGCCATGCAACTCCTCATCTATAGCAGGGAGCTGTACAAAGTGTGCAATGCCAGTACTTCATAAAACAGCAGAGGAGGGGGCCTACACTCCTTGAAGGTAAAGGCAGCTTTCCTTTTTTCCCCCCCACTTCTTGCCCAAAGCACTATCTTTCTTGCTAGCTAGTGTGGGAGAGATCATAGTCATTTAGGTTGGAAAAGACCTTTAAGATCATCAAATCTATCAACCTCACCTAAGCCTGACCTGATGAGCCAGAATATCCAGTAGCTGCTTTGCTTTCTGAAAGCGTATGGCAAAACACTGTAGTGACAGTTATCTCTTTCCTATCCCCTCTGCATGTATTTGCAGGTACATGAAGTGATTCCATTAAGATTAACAGGTCAATTGCAATGATTTATAACTGTCTTTCTCCTCCTTTCCTGACCTGAAATGCATTGAGGTCATTAATGTGTTACTGACAGCTGGGGCTGGCTTGCCATGAGAAGGACAAGGAAGCAACACAGGCCCAGTAAGGATTATTAACATACCTTAATGGAGCTGTAGCATTCCTTTTTGCTTCCTGTTCACTTCTCTAACTACTTCTGTTCACTGACCAGAAAAAAAGGGAAGTACTGAATCTTGTGATAACATTGATATTAGTCTTTGTGAAATGCCAGTGTGGATGGTCCTGATTGAGAGGTGGATAGGTGGTGTTTCCCTGTTTAGTACCAAAGGCAGTAGCTTGAAGCATCTTTAATGGAATAGATGAGAGTGTGATGCCAGTTCTGATTTAAGGAAGACTCAGGAGGGAGCCTGAGATTGTTGCAGGAATGAATGGTGGGCCTGAGCCTGTTCTCATGTGCGAAAACATCTGCCACTGAAGCACAACTGAAGCTCACCTCAAACTCATTTAAACGGCTTCTGGTTTCCTTCTGAAGTGATTGAATCATAGAATGGCTTGGATTGGAAGGGATCTCAAAGATCATCTAGATCCTCTAGTTTATCTGGGTGAATCCTTCCTGAGGCACCTCTGCAGTGGGGAATGGGTGAAACCTTGTGCAGCCAGAGGCAAATTGTGATCTTGCTGCCTGGAATCAAAGACTTTGAGGCAGTATTGAATGTGTGTGTTTAGGGGGAAAAGATGGTATGCACAAAGCAGAAATTAACAGAGGCAAAAAAGGGGAAGGAGGGAAACCTGCAGGCAGTTCTGGAAGGGAAAGGAATGTGTTTCCAAGAGCAGCATCTTCAATCAAATTTAAAAGGTGGCTCTTACACTGCTGTGATTGAGTTCAGGTGGTCCACCTAAAGAGCAGTCCAGATCTCATGGCATCTTCACTCTAACCCAGATGAAGCTGTCAGCTGCCAACCAAACCAGGCTTTAGACGCAGTCAGAATGGCTGTTGCTTTACACTGTACACTGGCAAGCAAATACTGATACTGTTAAGAACTGTATCAGCTGCAGTACTTCAGGCCCTGTGCCAACTGCTGGGAGCTCTGCAGAGTAACATGCAACATGGTCCTGAATTTCTGAAACCTGCCTCAGCAGGCAGGAAATCAATGTGCAGCAGCTGTGGTGGAGCTGAGTGCTGCATGGCCCTGAGCATCCCTCTAAGGGAGGGACAGAGCTCGGTCTTGTTTCAGTGCTGATGTTTCTGACAGAGCAGTGAGGCTGACTTTGGAAAGCGGTGCAGGGCTGGTCTGAGCTCCTTTGTGCTCGTGCTGTGACTTGCAAGGAAAGATGTGAGGAACCAGCTTCAGAGCTCATCTCTGAGCACATCTCTGGGGCAGAAACAAGAAGCCCTTCTGAGTTTCCTTCCAGCAGGGACAGAGCACAGTGGTAACCACATGCTCATGGTGCTTATAGATGGGGACTGTTCTTGTGTCAGTGAATTCCACAGACATGCTCTGCTTCTCTGAAAGATGCTCAGCTTTTCAGAGGCATGAGAATCACCCAGGAAAGTTGGAATGACAGCCTTCTTTCAGCCTTCAAACCTAATTTGACGTGAGTAGTTCTGTAGAAATCTGTAGTATGAATGTGTGCCTTGAAGTTCCTAACAAGAAGCAGACATCAAACTCAATAAACTGTTTGTACTGTCTGTGTTGGAGGCAAAACAGAACCAAGTGGGATTAATAGGTGAATTTGCTATTGATCAACCTTTGGTGGAAGCAACAAAAATAATCCATTTTAAAACTGCCTTTAACCTTCCAGTATGACAGGATTACTTCTAAATTCCATGATCTCAATCCTGTTCACTGCTTCTGTGGGCTACAGGACACTGCTGCATATAGGTAGCATCCATGAGTGAAACAAATCCCTCTTGATGGTGTTGTGACATACTTATCCTTCTGTCTCCAGCCCCACTTTATGTGCCTGGGAGGTGAAAATAGACTTTGTTAAAGTAGCTGTGTGCCACTTACCTGTCACTGTGGGATGGAAATAGGCTGCCCGTTGTCCCCTGCCTGTCCCATGCAGAGCTGCAGGGATACAGGGTGCACTGCATCAGAACTCACAGCAGCCCAACCTTGACAGAGAAAGGGAACTTCTCTCTTACTTAACAAAGTAAGCACTGAAGAGGGAGAGAGAAATGAGAAGATGAGTTTAGATACCTAAGTAGATCTTGTTTTTGTAGGATTGCAGAGGTCAAAGTAATTTCTAGCTTGATCTTAATATTGAATTTTGCCAGGCAGTAGCTGTAAATCAATACAGGAGGCAAAGCCCGTGGCTTTAGTTGGTAGACTTGCAACAGCAGAAACCCCAGCTGCATCGAGGTGTACTTCCCATTTTCCCAGAGTGTTTCATGATGCCACGTCCGTGGTAAAGCAGTGTGACCTTGGAGGATGCTCCTCAGTGGCAGTACATCTTCACCCAAGCTGCTGGTGGGAGTGGACAGCAATGCTGCTCCTGAGGGTCTCCCAAGTGCTACTTCCTCACTGGCTCAGAAATGGTAAAGGAGCCCTCTAAAATCACTGCTTTGGGGCTGGTAGCAAAAGCTGTCTGGTTTTCCCTAACTTTCCTGGCTGCAGGAAGTCAGTTTATTGTCACTGTGGGCTGACAAAGTCTGTGACCTGCAAGATAAGGGAGCATGTGACAGGAGAACTTGCTGGAGAAGCCTAGAGACAAACGGGTCGAGGCAAAAAAGCCTGGATGTCCTTCCTTAACCCTCTCAGGAAAATGGGATTTGCTTTGTATCTGAAACCTCCTTTCACAAAAGGTGTGATATCAGTGTCTGCTCACTGTTCTGCACACACAGCGTGCAACAGAGTGACAATAAACAGATCTGATCTGAAAAGCCTGGTTTGCACACTTGGCAACAGACCCAAGCCTTTGCTCAACAGCCAGCTCCTGAGATTGAAAAACTTTGTGCTTTCATCTTTCCCTCCTACAGCTGCAATGGGAATTAAAGCACAATTGGCCCAACTCTTTCCTTGTGTGCCAAAGCAAGCTGCTGGGTGGAAGGTGCAGTGTTTGAGGAGCTGCACAGATTGCTCTTTACAAACTTGTTGGGAGCAATCCTGCTGTTCAGGACCAGCTGCTTTGTTATCTCTGGTTCAATTTCCCACTTTAGTGCTCAAGTTAGGCTAATGGGGGGCGCTTTAGGGAGCCTCTCCATACTAGCTTTAGGTCTTTCTACAATAATGTAGGTGTTAAATTCAATTGCTAAAAGCCCTAGGCTACATTTTCAACTAGTATTGTGCTTGCTGTTTTCATGTTTATTTCTGTGGCACTGATGTTCTTTAAAAGTAGCACTGTTGTAGCGTTGATGGTCTAAAGGCGTTAAGGCAGAAAGGTTTTTATGAGAGCAGCCAGTGTAAATGGCAACACAGGCAAACTTTTCGGTACAGAAAGTGTCAATTTGACCTTAATTTTAAGAGTGCCTTCATCTGTCCTGCTATCCTCAGACTCTCAGAACTTTTACTGAGGGCAACGTTAGATCAATAATGATTACTTCTCCGGGAACCCGTTCTCACACACAGAACCTGCACATCATCAAGCAATTACAAATTACAGCTGAGGAACAAAGGCCCAGCAGGGCAGGCGGTGGGTCTGTGTGGGGGCTGAGGCAGACCAGGGCCCAGCAACACTTGGCCCCACCTGCTGTGTTTTGTCTCTTGATCAAGTGCTGGCTCCTCCCTCTTCTCTTAAAAAAAAGTTTTGGAGTTTCGTGGTCAGCTGTAATGTTTTGTGCCCATCACAAACCTCCTTTGTCAGTGTGACGTACCCTGATCAAATCCAGCTACGGAGTTGTGATTTGCTGCTAGTCCAATGTACCACGTACATTGCAATCAGATTGCAGAGGGCTGTGTTTCCCCCTGGGAAGTGATCTGCAGAAAAAAAATCACAGTTTAATGAAAGGATCTCTTTGAGAAGAGATTGAGAAGAGAGCTCCTCTTTAGAGGAGAGAAGGAATGGCAGCAGGTCGGCAATGCAGGCAGCCCCCATCCTGACCTACCTCAGTCCCCACGTGTCTCTATAAGTTCTGGCTGAGTGGGGAGTTGATTTCTACTTCTAATTACAAATATGGTAATTAAAAAAAAAAGTTTTTGTGAATTTTTGCATGCAGGATTTCTTGTTTCTGTGCTGCTAGCAGAAGATGGGCAGGGGCTGAGCAATCTGTTCCCTGCTGCTGCTACTCCTCAGGAAAGCTCCTGGAAGCACTTGCTCCAGCTGGCTGCAATAAGTCTGCAGGCGCCATCACTCCAATCACTGCCTAAGCTGCTGGGTAACTCCCTGCTCAGAATCATGGAGGGGAGTCAGCGTGTGACCTCCTCTGCTGTGATGGGAACCTCCTGTGCAGTGCTCAGGTGTGACAAACCGCTGTCTGCAGTGCTGCAAACTCTTATGCTTAAAGGAAGAGAGCCATTCTCACGGGGCTGCAATTACCTGAGTGTGACTGCAGGGAAAATACTGTAATGATGGCAACTTCAAAACAGGTCCTCTCCAGTCCAGCTCCTAAGTTGCTCTTCAAGAATCTGTGAGAGGAGGAATGAAAAATACTCAGCTGATCTATCAGTGGCTGCTTAATTCAAGTGCCTCTGTTAGGATTCTCACCCCTCAGGCTCTGCTGCAGACTTTGGTAGGTCTGTCTTTCTACTGAAGCTGCTTTTCTCCAAGACAAAGAGGAGCTGCAGGAGGGTGTTCTGAGCAGGCCTGCCATAGCATTACAACTTTCACCAGGCTACAGAAATGTGTCTGAGCCCAGTGCCTGGCATGTGCCCTGCAGACCTGGGTGCTTGTAATCAAAATGGCAAACACTTCTCAGACGTGAGCTAGGGGCAGGGCTGACCCTTGCCTATCCTATAGCAATACAAAAAAACTGTTCTTAAAACTAAGCTGGAGTCCGTGTAGGCATCTCTGTGTGGATGGCATTGCAGCTGCCGTGCTGGTCCAGGTGCATCCTGACCCTGGAATTAGCTCATGCTATCCCGAGGACAACTTGGTCTGCAGCTGTTGCACATAACGTTATTGCTCTTGCAAAAGGAGACAGAGATGCAGAGACCTACCAGGCAGATAACGAAAGGCCCGACAAAGAACAAAAAGCAGCAGCTAGTCATTACAGAGATACACTGCTCCCAGGAAATTAAAAGCACGCCAACCACGGCGCACGCAATAAACATCTCCTTTGTGTTCGCATAAAAGCACCGAAACCTCTGGAATATGAAGAAATGACAAAGATGTTATCCAGCCCCCCTCGTGGGCTTCACCTGCTCGCACGCAGCCATGACAAAGACGAAACCCGGCAGTCCGACCGTCGCGCAACTTCCCTCCTAGCAAAGCCCAACTCGGGCACGAACACGTGAACCCACGAGCGCGCCCGCGCCAGGGCTGGGCGTTCGCTGCAAAAGGCGCCGGGGTTGAAGCAGAAAGAGAAACGACGCGTTAAATGAGCCGAGCGGGGGCGGTTCCCGTGGCTCCCGGCCCGGCCCCGCCGTTCGCCCCGCCCGGCCATAAAGCGCCGGGGAGCCCGGAGCGTTCGTAGCGCCGCTCCCGCCGGCCCCCCCCGGGTCCCCCGAGTCGTGCCCCTGCCCCGGGGGGTGGCGGTGCTGCCCGCCGCCATGCCGGGCTGGAGAAAGAGCCTCGCCCTGTGCCTGCAGCGGATGCAAGAGGACGGTGAGAGCTGGCCGGGGGAAGGAGGGCTGAGGGATGCGCTCGTTCTCCTTCTCCGTCTTTTGCTCTGATTAGCGTTATTTTGGAGTAGGAGGGGAGGGTCTCTGAGCTCAGGCACGGAGCTCCGCGGGCGGGGGGTGTCTGAATGCCGTTAAACTTCGCTGCAGCCGATCTGTCCTCTCGCCCTCGGGCGGGGGTGAGCTCTGGCGCTCGGTCTCGCTGCTCTTTCTCCGAGCGGTGGGAGAAAGCCCGAGTGCAGCTGGCCGCCCCGTTACCCGGTTCTGCTGGGGGCATTCTGAGCTCCAACTTCTCGAGCTCCCGGTGCTGCTGCCTTCAGCCGATGGTTCTTCCCAGCGCTCAACTCCAAGATGGGGATAAGCGGGTTTGCAAATCGCACAGAGGACGCGTGGTGATAATCTCGTTCCTATTGTGCCGCTTACTATTGCTCGCGGCAGCTGCGAATGATTTTGCTTACGCGCTGCGGAGCGAGGTGTGTGAAACGAACGCCGGATCTGCGGCTCGGGGAGGTCGGGAAAAGGCTCCGGCTGGGTGGCACCGCGTGGCGGAGCCCCGAGTCCCGCACAGCGGATCCGGAGTGGAGCCGGGGGCAGCGGTGGGAAAGTTTCAGTCTCGGAAAGCGCGGTTCTGTCGTAATCGCCTGAAACGGAGGTGCGGGGAACGGGACGGACACGAGCAAACTGAACCTCAGCTTTATTGCCCGTTGCTGCGAGTGTTTAACAGGGAGTTGAGTTTTTTCTTTTGCATCCTTTCCCCACCTGCCTCCCCAGGCCTTGCCGTGCTAAGCAGACTTTGTAAAGGTCTGAAGCAGCACTGTTGCACCGTGAACGATGCACGGATCAGGGAATTCTCTGGTCCTGCTGATTAGTAAGCACGGAGAGACCGTGCTGCTCGGTGCCTCGTGCGGGGTCGAGGCTGAGTCGTTCAGCTGCTCTGTCTTTCTGTCGCCGTTTCCTCCCTCCCGCTGGCTTCGGGAAAACGCTGTTTACTTCTGATATTCGACCCCTCTGGGATCTCGGCTTCCAGGCACAGCGCTGTTAGGAATCAGAAGTCTTCTCCTATAGAAGAGAAAATCCATCCCCTGTTCCGCAAGCCGAGACGTGCCTGCGTGAATTCAGCCCTGGCGCAGTGCTGTGTAACGCTGCCCTGCTGCGGTTCGTAGGGATGCTCCTGCACTGCTGGACTGGGGGCTCTACAGAACAGGTATAGCAGGGAGCCCTGACGTGCAGCTGTGTAGAGTTTGCCATGTTACTTGATTTATATGCACTGGCTCTCATCTCTGGGGTCTGTGTAATGCATTTCTTCCTCATCTTCCCTTGCACTGACCTCAGCCCCAGCGCTGCAGCACATCTCCGACCGATGTACTGGTCTCCACCTTGCATCCCTTCAGGGATGTTGGATGCTTTTCCTGGTGGCACTGCACTGATTTCTTTGGGTGGCTTGCATAGTTGGAAGTCAGTGTTAATCAGAGAGGCTTTTCTGGAGCGGATAAATCTCACGGACTGAAGGTGATGCTCTGTCCAAGGGAGAAGCTATGCATCTGCTAAAGAATGTGCTCTATTTGTAGAGAACTTTCTGCTTTCCCCCAAGGCAGCTGGTTTGATGCTTGTATGCAGTACATAGTTCAGTCCTTTGCTGGGCTGTTGTAGCACTGCAGCACTAACAAGCACAGTATGAGCTTTAACTGGACTCTAGAGAAAGTTTTGCATCACGTTATGCCTAATGCTGCCAGGGCATCTCTGCAGTTTGCCAGGTTTTGCAAGCCAACCTCCAACCAGCCTATAAAGAAATACTGACGTCCAGTTTTCCTTATTCAAAACAAGTTGGGTCTGCCTCGTTGGCATTCTCCCTAGCTATGCAGATGTGATAATTCTGCTCCAAACATGTGAGGCAGGGAGCTTCTCCCCACAGATGCTCCCTGTCCCATCCGTGTGTTCGTTGAGGACTGCAGTACTTACTGCATGTTAATGTGATGAGCATCTCTTGCAATTTGCAGCCATTCAGTGCTGGGTTGGAAGCTTCATTAATCACAGTTGGTACTGAAAAGGTCAGCCATGGTAAATCCCATAGGAAAACACAGGATGTACATGAGCTGTACTGAGGATGATTGCTGTTTCAAAACACCACCTCCAGTGATTTTTTTTTTCCACGTGTGTTCTGCCTTAAACCTTCCTTCCAGTAAAGGGAGGGGAGTGTCTACTGACCAGGGTGCAGCAATGCTGCATTCTCTAATTCATCTCAGTTCCTGTGCATGGGTTGTGCGCCTTCCTTTTAAGGCTGGGGGGACTGTGTCCTTGCTGCTCCCAGGCTTTCAGTAGCAAAGGCAGCACAGGCTGATTGCTGCTTTGGGAAACGTGGGCAGGTGGGAGAATCTCTGGGGATTTTGGTGTATCTGAGTGGATGTGGAACCTGGATGCCCAGAAAGGATGAGCTGTCTGCAGACTGAGCAGTAGCGATGTTTTTATCTGCGCTGATGGAAGTAGATGTTATCTGGCTGCACACACTTGTGTAACGTGGGGCTCGGTGGTGGGCAGGCACCCTGTGCTGAACCTGACGCGCTTGCTGCCTTTGGCTATGAAGAAATGCAGGATTTGGGTGTAAATTTAGCTTGTTGATATCAATTCCATTCCTCCCCCGGGTGGTTTTCCTCAGTAAAATCAGCACATTTGACTGATACCTTAAAACCCTGGTATGATGCCTTATCCTTAGTTCTAAAATCTAGGCATCTCCTTAAGAAAGCCTGATGTTCTGAAGCCAGTTACTGACCCTTGCGTGAATCACAGGGCAGCTGGAGGGGAAGGGGGGGAGGCAGCAACTCAAAAAAGTGGAAATATCGCAGGATTGTGTTGCTGCTGTTTTCTTCTTTCCCTTGTATATGGCTCTGCACTGGTTACCTTGGAAACAGCTGTAGGAGCATATAGGGGCACAGCGCTGCTGTGCAGCCCCGACATTGTGGGCTGAAGTGTCCCATGGTGTGTGGGGAAAAGGGGGTGCAGTGTGGGCTGCGTTGTGGGATGAAGGTGACACAGTAACACCAGTTACAAAATGTCCCGGTCTGCCTGGCATTGCTGCAGGAGCAGTTTGGCAGCAGAGTGGCCCCAGGGAGCATTTAGCAGGAAGGTGGTGGTTGGTGGCTTTGGTGGAGTTATTTAAACGTTCGTAGTGGGAAGGTAAAAAATATCGAGGCGGTCTGTCTTGGGGAGGCTGTAATGGCTGGGCTGTAAGGTCAGCCTTTGTGTTCTGTCCGTAGGGTGGTGCAGCGGGGTGCTTGGCTCCAGAGCTGTGGATTGTGGTTATGGCTGGAGGTGGGAATCTTTTCATTATTAAAATATGGGCATCAAGGAGAGATGTCCCAATAAGAAAAAGAGAAACTGTGTGCTTTTGTCCCATTAGCAGAAAATGAGATCTTTCACGCTGTTGTGCTCTTTGAGATGCACAGGTAATGTGTAGAGTAACTCAAGTGAGCTCACTGTAAAGATCATATGAATTGCCTTTTGTTCACTTACCCATAAACGTTTTGATCTTGCGAACTGTACTGTGTGTAATTTGAAATCAGCTGGAATACTCTGCTGCTTAAAATCGGGTGTGCTTGCCACATCAGTAGTAACAGTCATTCAGAAGGGAGCTCCTGAAGTTGTCAAGGCTTCGTAGACCCATCTCTCAGTGCTGGCTTGAGTCTGTTGAGCTTTCATACAGAGTCCTTTTGTCCAAACCTCTGATAACATGCTCTATTGTACTGGCTCTTAATTTTCAGCTACGGAGTTCAGCTCCATAGCTGTCACTTAGCGTGCAGTTATACTTGAAGGGCTGTTTGATCTGTCCTGAATGCAACGTGTTAAGATGCTCCTGCATGTGATGCTTGTACAGTGCGCATCCAAGCTCTGCTGGAGATGAGGTCTGGCATGCATGGTGTTCAAGAATTTATGGGCTGCTGTTTTGGTGTCGTGCTAATTCTACAGGCCAGTGCTTTCAAAGAAAATTTAAGAAGAGCAGTTCTGACCCTCGAGTGAAGTATGGTGGAGAATTAGGATCGCTTGAAGGCTGTGGTGGTAGTGCTTAAGGGATAATGTTCATTCATCAAACTGATGGGACAGCCAGGGCAAATCCTGCTAGACTTTGATGGAGTCTTCTTTATTCATTAATATGTTGATGTGGATTTAGGTGCCCATCAGATGAGGGAGCAGTAGCTGCTGTGCTTGCCTGCTCCCTCCTTACAGGCTGTCTCGCTGTCACAGGGCGCTGGATCCACACTGCTGTATGTGATCTCGTGCTTCAGCTGTTGGAGAACTCATCTCTGATGAGCAGAGACAAAGCCAGTAGGGTTCTGCAGAATGGTTTTGTGACTGGGGTTCAGGCTGTGGTTGTTTTTTCCAGCTCACTGCTGTTTAATCCCTTCTTAGTAGGCACAAGCACTGGGAAGCTGCTCAGCTGTCCCTGCAGCCAGACTTGCTAGTGGGGTGGCCAAAGGAGGGCTCTTCCCAGTACGTGTGCTCTATGGCAGGCTATCTTTCTGGGGCTAAAACTGCAGACCTTCCTATGGATGCGCTGACTTAGTTTAAAAATGACTGTATTGTTCATTACTTGACTCATCATAATGGAATAAAATTGCATATTTGGAGTAGAAGCAGGTTTACAGAGGTGTAACTGTAGTGGAATAATTACCAACTCATAGCTTTGTAGGTGAGCCTAAGATGCCAAATCAGCCATTTTTATAGCTATACAACACACAAACAGGCTTTTTTGAAATTTTAAGTCAGACCCAACCCCTGTAGTTGAAAGCAGTGATCTTGGCCTGGAAGACCTGTGTAACTTCTAGGGCAAGTGGGAAAAACAAAGAAACAAACAAATGCCTTACTGTCGTCTTTTTGCAGTGGTCTCGTTTTCCAGAACCTGGCATTTCCTGCAGCATGTCCTGGTGAGGACGGCTTGTGGATGGGCTGTGCTTTTGTCTGCGTGCATTGGGCTGAATGTGGTTACACTGCATTAGGGTCTCTATGCTCCTGGAACCAGTAAACTTCTGTGGCTTGACCGTGGTGTAAGTGAAGTCTTATTCCATGCTCTTAGCGTGGGCATTTTGTCCAAAACAGAAATCCCGTGATGATGGCCTCCATAGCAGATGGTAGCTTCTCCTTTCTGCAGCCTTTGGTCTGGGTGAACACACCTCCCCACGGCTGGGTCTGTGTTCTGTCTGGTTGCACTTGATCTTCCATGGGCTTGTTTCATTGAGAGGAAAAGTAATGAAGCTTTTCATATAAAATTCAAGTAGGATAATTTTTTTTTTTTTTTCAGCACTTTCATTTGTCAAGAGTCAATTACCTTTCCTCTGTTCTCCCTTTTTTTTTTTTTTTTTTTTATTCCTCTTTCTATTTGGAAGATGAAGAAATTCAGATAAAGTAACCCAAACAAACTGTAGTAGCGGGGAGATCACCACAATTCTCACTTCCCCCTCATTAATGTTAGATATTTGGCAGTTAATAATTACTGGCTCTTACTTTAGAGCCAGAATTATTGTTTTTGGCTCTGGCAGAACTTGCTGATTCCACCAAGCACTGGGAATGCTGCTTTCCCCTGGGAAATCAGCTCATTCAGACATGCTTCTCTCCGATGGCTTCAGGTACCTCGTGCTGAGACCACTCTGGCTTTAAAGAGAAGGGGCTACAGAGAGCACCATGCATCAAGCTGTGGTCAGATCCATGTCTTGTCTGTGTGTTGGAGCAGAAATGTCAGTGACCCTGCCAGTAACGCTGCTCTCTTCTGATGGGTGGAAACCTCTTGCTGAGGCTGCAAAATAAATTCACTTCTGAACTCTGGATTCTTTCTTCCCTTCCTGTTTTCCATTTAAATCCAAAAAGAAATCTGTTCTTGAAGCAAAACGTATGTAACTGTATGGTGTCCAACACAGGATTGTGCTGGGTGTTGTGCCCTTTTTACCTTTGGCCTCACTTTGGTGATAAGCTGTTGCTGTACCATCAGCCCCGTAGACTTGGGCTGTAAGGGGCAGTTGCTGTTCATTTGCATCCCCTTGCAGCAGAGGCCTTGAAGCTTCAGCAACAAGCAAGAAGTGAAGAAATAAGCAGAAAAATAAGATGAGGCAAACTGCCAGGCAGCATGACAGTTTTACAGCAATTGGTGATGCTGAGTTGCTCACTTCTCGCTTGGTCCCAGTGTGCTTTAATGATGCAGACTCAGACCTTTGTGTGTTTTCCAAAGATGTTTCCAGGTGTGGAGGCTCAGTTATGAAAGCATCTTGCCCTGATCCACTGCATTTGGCTACCAGGAATTCAGGGAAATGTGTTGGGGTTGTCTCAATGGGACAAATTTAGCAAGGAAGTGGGAGGATGAGTTAGTAAATATTTGTAGCAGCTTTCCTCAGCACTCTGCATTAATCCTTGGTCTTATCTTTCTTGTGATGCAGGGCTGGGGATGGTGCTGCACTGCAGTCAGTCCCCTTTTCCCTTGGGACCTACATGAGGCTTTTCATTCCATCAGGAAGTGCTTCCAGGTTGATTAGAAGGAATGAGGGGTGGAGAGGAACGAATTGTAATGCTCAGTCCCAGGAAGAGCCAGCAGAGGTCCAGTAGCAGAGCTGTATAACAGCAAGACAAGAGCTGCTTTAACTCTGCAATGCAGAAATCAATACGAGCAGCTGAAGAGTAAGACTAGAACACACCACTTTTTTTTTTTTTTTTTTTTTTTCTGTGGTTAAATAACACTTGCAAACAGCTTCAGGCTAGTAGAAGGGCTTAAACTGTTCCTTAACACTGGAGCCACAAGTTCTGGGAGCTCCTTGATGGGTTGGGAGGTGCCTGTGAATAACCCACCTCTGTCCCCATGTGGGGCTGTGTGCTGCTTCTGAATGGCTTCACACAAGTAGGCTCAGGCAGGCTGCAGAGCTCCAGCTGTGCATTTAGATGCTGTGGCTGTGCTGCTTACTGGCTGTGCTGTGCTACTCCTGTTGTGTTTCATGGGCTGTCCCTTTGCATCCTGTGAACTCCTTGTTGCATTAGATAGCTGCTGTGTTCCTCAGCAGGTTTGGCTGGGGTTGGAGCTGCAGGTCCCTTTGGCCCTGTGGGTGGCTTTGGACAAAGTTATTGCTTGATTTCTTGGGGTGGTGGAGGCTTTTTCTGTCAGCTGAAATTAATAGGACTGCTGACCTCAGCATGTCCCAGTTTTCACAATCTGGAAGATGAGTACTGACTGTGGTGAAGGTTGTGATGCTCCGTTCAGAACAGATACGAAAGTGAAGTTACTGAATGTAGCTTCATGGCCATCTTCCTCTGCTTAGTACCTTTACACCTGGAATTATGGCAGTTGTGCAGCATCCTTGAAAAAGACCAAAAATGAAGAGTATATCTCTGCTCTGCAATAGATGTGCAGTGCTTGAGGGATGTCACAATTCTCTCTCATCGGTCCCACTGCTTCCCCAGCCTCTGGAGGACCCATTTAAGCCTAGCATGAAGCTCATCTGTTGCTCTTGCTTTTTAAATCATATTTGTTCTGCTTTTCCTCCTCTACCATCTGCAAAGGGTGTTTGATTGCATATGGAGGTAGCTTCTGGTTTTATTTGGTCTGGCCATTGCAATTGGCTTTTTCTTTTTTTTTGTTGTTTGTTTGTTTCGTTTTTTAGCACATCCTGTCTTACTCTTTGTTCCTTTAGTCCATGCTGTCACTGGGCTCACAAGGGGGGGTACATAATAAGTGGGCTGAGGGCTGGAAACAAGAATTTGCAAGCTAGCTGGGACTCTGTCTCTGGGGCTTGCAATAAGGTAAGGATTGCTGGCTGTGGTGTCTCTTTGCTTGGAGCTGGACTGAGCAGCATCCACGTGCCTGTAGCACGCTCTGTGAGCCTGTGCTGCTCCTGCTGCCCTTCCTGCCAGCCAGCTGCCTCTTGCCAAGGGTCCTGTGTTGCCCCGGAGCAATTCAGTGACAGGCAGCACTGTGATGAACATGATCTAGTTTCTGCCTCTAAATAATGGAGAGCAGATGGCTTTAGGCCAAGGAATGCCATCTTCTGTAACCCATCTGCTTTTCCCCCCTCCACAGCCTCTAGGGGCTGCCCAGCATGGTGTGGGGATGCAGATTCCTGGCTATGATTCCTTGCTTTGCCCCTGACTTAGTGAGCACTAAGTCCTCAAGGTGCTGTTTTCCTTTGCCTAGCTCTTTCCTCCTGCAAAACCATGCTGTGAAGTTTGACGGTAGGCTGCAGTGTTGCTTCTGGGTGCTGTCATGGTGTGGAGTGCAGTGGTAGAGGGAGGAACTTCTTTCACCTGTTGGCTTTGTCTCAGCTGTGAGCTGCTTACAGAAATCCAGCTGTGTGCAGCTGGCTGTGGGAGCTCATCCTCCTGCGTGGTGTGAGCTGTGCTGAATTGTGCAGCTGGGAGATCCCTTGTGCTCAGGTTTCTCGACCCCCTGTGTGGAAACAGGGATGTTTGCAGCAGAGTGTAAGGGAGAACTGCTGACAAAGCAGCTCTTGTGTTACAGAGGCAGGTGGTGATGGCCTCCGTGATATTCTATTCAGAGAAATATCCTGTCTGTGAATGCGTGCAGTCTTTTTGATGTGCATCTAACTCTGGGGTGGAGTGACTCCAGTGGCAGTGCTGTTTTCCATAGCCCTTATGTAGGCATCAGATCTCTTCTAGCTGTGCGAGAGCTGTACCCCTGTACAGTGGGGGTGTTGTTTTGTTGAACTTGCTGAAGCAATAAATAATGATTTGGGGATGGGCAGGGGCAGCAAGAGAGCTCATTTATTCAGCCACATGAATGGAGGCAGCTCCCTGTGTCTTGGCCAGGCACAGTGTGGCTCTCCTGGTGTGTGATATTGCTATCTGGTTGGGAGAGGAAACAAACACAAAGATTTGCCCAATGTTGCAAAAACCCTGTGTGGAAAGATGTCCTCTTCCCAGTTGGTGGCTGCTTCCTGGCTGAAGGACACGACCCAGCACTGGCAGGGACCTCTAGGGTCTGCCTTCCCTGTGAGAGAGATATTAAAACCCCAATCATCCCAGATAATCCTATTTCAGGAGCTCATTGATTTTTAGTGGAGGGAAGTGAGTTAAAATGATGAGTCACTGACCTATTTGAAAATGAACAACCTCCTCTCAGTGTCATTAGGAGTCGATAATGGATCATGCTGGTCTAGAGCTGGTGGAAGGGAATTGGGGGGGGGGGGGGGGGGGGGGAGCCTCATGCCTGCTGCATTCTGCACTGTGTGAGGAGACTGCTGGCGTGCATGGGTGCTTGTCTGTGGGGGAAGAGAAAGGACATGTGGATGAAAGCCAAAAATATATTGATAGTGTAATATGTGCATGGTGTAATAGAAGTGAACCCCCACTGCGCTTGGGGCCGCTTTTGTTTGCTAGTGCACCTTTGGCTTTTCCCTGTGGGTCTCCACGTTACCTTGCAGCTTGTGTATGTTGGGCACTGCTTGTTTGCTTTCTGCTGTCCCTGCAAGCAGCTCTGTCCAGCTCTAGGTGTACTTTCCTTTGACTGACTACAGGTGAGTTGTTTGTGGCTTTCTGCCCTCTGCCACGCTCTGCATCTCTTCTTTCCTGTCTTTGGTGCCTGCATGGGGCTTTGGGATAATCGAGGGGAAAGCTGGCTACCAACATCTTTCATAGGTTTTATGCCAAGCCATGACTTTGGGAATTCAGTCAGTGTTGTATGCGGGTATGATCAATAAAGCTCCTAGTTACGTACTTCACTGTTAAGTCTTAGCTCATTGATTTAAGGAGTTACCAGGAACTAGGGAAATAACGTGGTTAATTAAGTTAATTGGATTGCAAGGTCTAGAGGGACTGTGCCTGCTCTCTGAAGCACCTCGACACCTCTGTCACTATAAAATAATGACTTTTTCTTTCCACCTGCTGGGAGTTTGAACTATTTAGTTGCTTTAAAACTATTTGCATTTCAAGATGACTGATTTCTCCGTGAGCCATGGAGTGTTACGGCTTTGGAGAGCAGAGATGAGATGGGGGGGTTCCTAACAGGGCTCAGCTGCGTGATCTCAAGGATCTGGATCCTTGTGTGAAGTGACTGTTCCTGCTCTTAGCAAAACACCTGTGGTGAATCTTCCAGTCCATGGGTGTGTTGGTGCTGTGTATGTTGGCCTTGGGGTTAATGTTAACTATGTTGCCCTTGCCATATAGCAAGGCAAGTAGAAAAATAATATATTGGGCTCTAGATTGAGACACTGTGATGTCTGTTTTTTAGGAAAATAAGTAAACAGATCTGCCTCTGTCTAAAATGGAACATTATTCTAGATATATAAAGTGAGATCTAGCACAGAGGTATTCTTCTGGAGCTGGTATTTCTTCTAATTTATAGCTACTCTTCTTTTTCATGTGAAGTGGAGACTAAAACCTCCCATTATGGGCCTGTAATTTATGTATTCAGAATTTTACGAATGTTATCTTTCAGTGTTTTTATGAAGCTCTGCTGTGGAGGTGCTAAGATAAGGTTATATGTTAAATATTGGCCAATTCTCTAAGAGTAAAACTGAGCTTGTAAATTACCAGAAACGCTCTCCCTCAGTGTGAGCTCACTCTCATACTAATTTCTTTCATCTGCTTTGAAGAGTTAGGGGAGGCAAGCTGTGTAAACGCAGGTTGGGTGAAGGAAATATGCCTCAGGTTGCACCGGGGGAAGTACAGGTTGGGGGTTAGGAAGAACTTCTTTTCAGAAAGTGTGGTGAGGCACTGGCATAGGCTGCACGGGGGGCGGTGGAGTTGCCGTCCCTGGAGGTGTTTAAGGAACGAGCAGCTGTGGCACTGAGGGATGTGGGTAGTGGGCAGTCTTGGTGTCAGGTGGGTGGCTGGACTTAAAGACCCCAGCAGGCTTTTCCAAGCTTTATGACACTGTTCTGTGGTGTCTGGAAAGCTCATCTCAGTCCAGTTTCACTGATTTGTTGCCAATAGAAAACCAGATGGGTTGAGGTTCCAAACTATCATGAGTCTGATACAAGTCAACACTTTCACTGATGATCCACTGAAAGGAAGGAGGACCTGCTTGTGCTTCTAAGCAGCACCAGGGTGCCAGCTGCTACAGCATCAGTAGCATGGATGGGAAGTGCAGGCTTGAACATATCTAGAGATGCCTTCAGGAAAATGTGCTGGTTCATGTGACTTCATAGGGAAAACAGGGAGCAGAAGACATCATGGACCAAATTCTATCCACAAGTGTGAATCAAGGCTTCCTTTTTTTTTTTTTTTTTTTTTCTCCCTGATATTCACTGGTACTTAAAGGGAGGAGGGTGGGGAAAGGATGAGTGGGGTTGCTGAAAAACTTCTGTCTTTCATTGATGCATCAAACAGAGCAAAATCTTCAAGCTGCATTTATCCGATCCTTTAAAGTTCTAAATGTAAAAGCTGAGCTGTCTGTGCTCCTGACCCCCTTCCTGGGTTTCCTGGGATTCCCTTCCCCATGATTCCAGTCCTGTGGGCACCAAGGAGTCATTCAGACCTGGGAGTCAGCTTGTCAGTCAAAACCTCAGCACTTCTTATTTTAGAAACATGGTACCTGCTGCCTCAAATCAAGAAGTGGGAGTAATGCAGCAATTTTGTTCTTGGCATGGCTATTTTTTTTCCTAGCAATGTTGTGTTTTTTTTTTAATAGTGAAACAAATTGTTCTAGAAAATCTTAGTATTTCCTTTGTTCTATTTGTGATGATATAAAGGACCAATTGCCCACCCCACCCCACTGTTTTCTTAGGAAAACTTACTCCCAAATGCTGCTAGCTGTACTTGTATCAACACACAGCAGAACAGTACAGGAAAAAAGTGCATTTAAAATTAATTTCTATGGGAGAAACTTGGAACACTCTTTTTTTTTTTTTTTTAATTTTTCCTTTAATTGCCAACTAGAAAACAGTTATATTGTTCCTTTTATTTTTTAAGCATTTCTCAGCCAAAATTCATTGGGGGGAAAAAAAAAATCAGCTTGTTTGCTCCCAGGAGGAACTGACTGCTGCAGGTGATTGGAAGTATTGAAGAAATGCCCACCCCAACAGCAGCTCCACAGGTTTTCTGAAGCTGTCTCAGCATTGCACAGCTGGAAGTAAGAATCAGTAGTGCAGTAGTGGGGTTTCTCTCACTGCACATGAATGTGTTACAACCCTTGCCTGCAGACACCTGTGTTTACAGGAGATGGCTGTCACCTGGATGAGGGACTGTCTCCTTGTCTGCTGTGCCTGATGTATGGGCAGTCTTAATGCCATCAGGAGCGAATTTTTGGCTGCACTGTAATTAAATGGAGGGCAGTGGCAGTGTGCAAAGCAGTACTGGGTCCTTCTGTCTCTGCTGTGCTGCTGTCTCTGTGGATGTGAGTGGGAGAGAAGAGAGTGCTGGGGTATTTGGCTATTGGTTCATCACAATTTTGGCAGCCAGTTTCTATTGCTGCTCACCAGCTCCAAGCAAAGCTGCTGTGCTGCATCTCCTGGTGCTGTAGGAGCTCTGTGTCTGGCCTGCAGCTTTCCCCATCATGGCAACCTGAGTAAGTCAGGGTTTGAGATGCGTACCAGGACTGTGATGTTTGGGCTGTAACTCATTATTGCCTTCCTTGGGGTTTAAAGCTTCCTTGGCATTTCTGCAAACGTCTCTCCATCTTCTCCCGCAGCTCACCGCAAAGACCCTGTTGTGTGGGATTACCCAGCAGTGATAGATGAGCTCCTCATGTTAGTGTTAGCAACACACTTCCTCTAGCTAATTTCCATGGCCTTAGTGCTGTTGGCTCTCAAGTTCAGTTTTGAGAGCTTGTGGTTATGTGTGGAACTGAAATGAATTGAGAAGCAATGTTCCCAAAGGGCTCCTCTGTTTCACCTCACCTAGAAGCCTTATCACACTGCTAGCTCAGTTCCTACTTCTTTAAACCCACTGGAATACCAATCAGTACAACGTAGCACAAGAGGAACTTTCTCTTTGGACTTCTTGCACTGTTTTAGATCTACTAAACTGAATTATTTGTTTTGCAGTCCTGCAAATTACATATGGGAAGTGTCCATTCAGCTTTTTCAGGCTGTCGAGTCACCTGTGAGGCTGTCGCTCTTCTCTTTCAATAAGTGACAGTGGAATGTAAACCCTGGTGTTTGTTCAGGTTAAAGCACTTCTTTGAGCAGCAGAAGTCTTCTGCCAGTCTTACTGCCAAGGAGCAGTGCTGTTATGGGCACAGCACTACCTGTGTGGGTACAGGCAGCTCTCAATAGTGAACCTGAAATCCTCTTTTCCAGCAGTGGTTGTTGGTTGCCAGTGTAATCTTTAGCCCAATGGCTGTGGCAAGTGCGTGCCTACTTGTGTTTTGTCGTGCTGCCTTTGTTCTCAAGCCTTGCTCAGCAAACTGCAGCTGCTCCCTGGGCTGTGCATTTCTCCCCATCTCCATCTGCAGGAGGGGTCACTGGGAGCTGAACAGTGGGGTTCCTGCCAGGATGTCAGTGCTTGCTTGGGTACTGCAAATGTGTACGTGGGAGGGGATCAACTCCAGCACTGGTGAGGAAGAGGAGGCTCTATGTGCATAGGCTGTCCCAGGCAAAACAGAGATCCCACCAAAAACCCAAGAAGAAAGAGAATAGTAAAGCACCCTAAACTACTCCTGAGTGCTGCCTCTGCAGCATATGCAGCTCCCAGCAGCACAAATCTCTGCATTGCCAACAGGCAAAAGAGGAGCTCACACCTGAGTGCCGAAATAAACTGTCCTGCAAAGCTTGCAATCAGTCCTTGCAAGCAGCTCAGCAACAGGTTGTTTAGTTCTCAGGGTTGTCTGCTTGTGTGTGTGTGGTTTTTTCTTTTTTCTTTTGGTTGTTGGAGTAGGTAATGAAACAAATTTAGCACTAAAAAATCTGTGCTTTCCCTATTGAGAATTTGCAGCCAAGTGCTTACGTCCCCTGGTAGGGTTTGAGTGAGTGTTGGTGACTTGTCTCATGTTTTCAAGGTCTTTATGGACCTCTTGTGCGGAGTTTTCTTTTTTCATTCAGGGCTTCTTGTCTGCTGTGCGCTTGCTTTATCTTCATTGGTCTCCCAGTGCACAGCCAGCTTGAGCTTGTCTGGACCTCACTGCTCTCCCACCTCTCCAGTAATGCTTCCCCTTTGCTTTTTTGGTGAGGCTTTGAGACCTCTCACACCATCTTGCTTTCAGCTCATCAGCTGCATGTTTGCTCCACACTGGCAGCTCTTGTTCACTGTCAGCAATATTTACTTCTCGGCTTCCTTTATTTTTCCTTAACACTTCAGTTTAAGCAGACAGTTGGAGAATCTCTCTGTTGGCAAGCTCCACATGGAAATGCTGTAGGATGGGATTTGTTTGCCTAACTTTGCTTCCCTTCATCATTACTGGAGGTGTTGTCAATCAAGTAATTCTTGCTTGGCTTAACAGGGAAATTGGTGGCTCCAGATGCCCCCTTCTGTGCCAGCTGGGCACAATCTTGTGAAGTGTCTCCTGGATGGAGAGGGCATGGCATCTGCAGATGGGCAATGATGGTGATAGGTATAAAAGAGAGGGTCCTCTGCTGAGCCCAGGGCTCTTGTGCTAAGGCAAATGGAGGGGGTGGGTATCCCCAGCCAGGGACAGCCCTTTGCTCATCTCCAGGCAGGGGAAAGAAGGGATCTGAGATTCAATTGAAGTGAAATTTGAGTTGCCCCTTAGTGAGCATTGGTGAGCGACGCAGGCAAGCCAGTCTGTTAAACCTCAGCCTTGCTTACCAAGTGCTCAGAGACCTAACTTTCAAAGTGGGGGTCCTGAAAGGTGCCTGAGAGTAGGAGAAAATGAATGAGAGAAAGACTTGGCATCCCAAGCTGCAGCTCGTCTTGGCTGACTGGCAGATGGCCTCTCGCCTTTGGCTTACCCCAAAGACCAACCACGTGGTGTAAATCCTCCCCTGCCTCCTCATTCCAGAAGATCTTGACATAGGGTAGTTCCTTCTGCTCGTATTTCCTCCAACATACTGCAGGCTTCAGTTTAATTAGAAATAAAAATTGATTAGCGTGGTCTCTAGTGGATCTGTCAGATTTTGGCAGTAATGGCAAGTAATGTGCATGCAGCTGTTAGTAGAATGGCTGCCGTTCCTGTTAAAAACTGCTCAGCCCTGTTCCTGGGTGCTGGAGTCAGCTCAGGTGTGGGCAGCAGGTGAGATTTTTCTTTGTTCTTCCTAAGGACTGAACCTTGCTGTACAGTTCCCCTTGCCAGCAGGAGGGCAGAAGTGATGCCTCATGAACAGCTACATGTTCCTTTTCTTTGTGTCCTGCTGGAAGCTGATCTGGGTATCCCCAGGCTTGCCACCCATGGCATAGATCCCTTTTGCTGAGCCCACTCTGGATGAGGAGCCTTCTTGTTCAGACAGTGTGACCTCTTTCCCTGTTATAAATGTGTGTTGCAGCACTGAAAGCCAGCTGGGTGATTTCTCTTTTTATTTTTTTGAATAGTTCATACCATGGTCAGTAGGAACCAAGCAGGTCAGTAGCAGCAGGGCTGTGCTGTTTGCTTCTTTGTCAGCTCTAACAAAGTCTTGCTACAGAGAGATGCCACTGTCCCAGTCTGAGCCTTGTGGGACCAGGTAAATTGCCTAACTCAGTGCTGCTCCTCAGTCCTATAAAATAGGCTTGTGGTTGGGCTGGGCTATGGTATTTCTAAGCCTGTGGCTCCCTAGTGGAGGTGTCCAGAGCAGCAGCTCAGCTTGTACGGCCCTGAGCAGAGGCTGATGCTGTGATGTGATGCCCAGAGCCCCAGTTCACCGGACCATTGTGTTCTGTGCCTGGTACACATGTGCTGACAGTCAGGTTTTTATCCTCTGCTTGTCCTCCAGCCCTGTGTTCCCAAAGCTTTCCTGAAGGCACTAAGGGGCAATGAGGTGATAAGGAGGAAAGAGCTGCCTTTTTGGCTTGTTGTGATTTTTTTTTTTTTTTTTTTATTGCTTTGAGCCAACAGTAAAAACCTCTGGGGATGGAGGAAGCGGGACTGGAAGAGAACTCCATAACAAGATTACCTGCTGGGGGAGTGGAGGGGAAGTGTAAGCAAGCTGTCCATGGATGGATTTCACAGTAACAGAGCTTGCTGCAGGGGCAGCAGCATCACAGGGATCACCTGCACTGGCGCCTTGAGACTCAGCTGGGCATGGCATGCTGGAGTGTTTTATATTGCCACTTGTGAACTGTGGGAGATTGCAGGACACCTGTTCTCACCTCCCTCCTGTGGGTTTTGCAGCTGGAAGTCATTCAGGTACCTTTTCTTAGGAGTGTTTTGATGCGAGTCTCAGTTCTTCACCACTTGCACATCTTGTCTAAGATGAGTTAATAACTTACCAGTGACTCTGTAGAGCATGGCTACCAGCTTTTGGATGATGACTCTATTAGCTGTGCTGCTGACAGCTCTTTGCCTTTCATGCTAGAGGGTTACTTAATGAAAAAATCCCCTCGGGAAAGATGTAGAAGTACCACTGTGATAACTAACACTTCCCTGCACAATGAGGGCAGGGGAGACAAATGAAGCCCCCAAGGAAGGTGCCAGGAGCAAAGCCAGTGCCAGAAAGAACATTGGATCTGCCAGGATCGTGGGCTGGCTGCCTGCACAGCTCCCCATCAGGCAGCTTTGCTGTGACAGTGAGCACAACCTCTGGGTGATGCTGTAGGAGTGAAATAGCTATTAATTGCAGCAGTCTGCTCCTCTGCTCCTGACTTGTTAGGATTTCTTGAGCAATTTCTGGGTTACAAAGCATAACCTCCTATGGTGAGTGGTATCTGAGATGTCTAACCAATCTCATGTTGCTGTGTTGGACCTTTGCTTGGATAGTGGTGATGGTCACTCCACTGAGGAAAGCTCTGTAAAATTAGGGTGTATTCAGAGTATAGAAAAACAATTAATTACATGGAAAAACTTTTTTAGGAAGCAAGAAAATGAAGACAGGGAGTCTACCTCAGAAAGTACTTCTGTAAGAAAGGATGTGGGTAAAATACATAAACATAATAACCAGCCCAGAGTAGGTCAAGTGTATTCTATTTTGTCATAGGGAAACAACAAAGGAGAGGAACAATGAAGGGATGTGAAAATGCAATGCAGGCAACATTTGAGGCTAGTAAAGGGAAACGCATCATCCACACGGTGGGGCTGTGGAGTGGACAGTCCTTTGAAATGGCATGAAGGGCAAGAATTTATTTTATTTCCCAGGATTCAAGGATGGGTAGGCTATTGCAGAAGTAGTCAAAATTCATCCTGCAATTCAGCGTGGGGCCACCCAGCATGGATTTCCTCGTGGCAGTGGGTCCAACACGAGGACGTGTTTCTGTACTGCCTGTTGGCATATCTTCTGTTAATGGTGACCTGGAAGCAGGGCTGACATGCCTTCCTGCAGCTTTGCATATTGTCTATATCATGTCTAAAAACTTGGAGGGAGTCACTAAAATGTTATGTGGGGTGCTTGGTGACCTCCTGTCCCTTGTCTGAAGCGGGATGCCTTGCTCTCTTGTTCCTGTTTTAGTACCTTTGAGCTAGTTTGTGCCACTGTACTGTGCCACTGTTCAGCCTGTTTGGGTTCTCAGCAATATCCCTTGCTATTTTGAGGAAGGAGGTGTTTGCAGGAACAGTGATGCTGAGAAATGCCATTGCTGTACATGGCAACAGCATATTTCTGTGCACAGTATCTTGTTTTCCTCTTTGCCCATTGCACATATCTTTAACAGGAAGGCAGATTTCTTCTGCTTTAAACAGGGGAGAAAGCCACCAGCTGCATGAAAGCCATAAAAAGCTTTCATCCTTCAGAGCCTGGTAAATCTCCCACGGAAATCAACGAAATAGCTTCAGCTGATAGACATACCATATCAAGTCAAACCTGATTTGGCAGAGAGGTTCACAACTGTTCCATCCTTTAGCCCGTTCATGGTTAGGACCGTGTTTTGTAGATCCCTGGTATCACCCACTGACAGAAACAGCTGCTGTGCCCTTGGCTTTCCCTAATTTCCTACCATAATATAACCATCCAGAAGAGTCCAGATATCAGGAATGTGAGGAGGCTGCTGCAAAGCAAGCAATACCACAGATGGTTAGGCAGACCACAGTGCACGCTCTGTGTGTACAACAGAGATCTCCTTTGCATCTTCTCTTTTCCCCCTGTTTCTGCAGAGCTTAAAGTCTTCTGGAGAAGTGGGAAGAAGAAGGTCAGTCTTTAAACTTTATGACATCCATATCATTGCTTGGAGGACTACTAGAGTGGCCACTGTAGCACCAAGGACACTGTTCTAGCTTCAGTCTTGTAAAGTCATGGAGCTGCAAGACTAGTTTATAGCAGTATAGAAAGTGGCATTAAAGTGGTCATAAATCACTCTGCTTCTCAGGGGAGGTTAGGACTCTTCCTGTCTTCTGAAAGAGGTGCTTGGTCTGTGAGTGGAAACGTGGCTTCTCTTGTGCTTAAATGCAGCTGTGGAAAAAAATAAATGGCTTGTGCAGTTGGAGGGTGGTGGCAAGAAGAGGTCAGAACCAGCAAATCCAGAACTGAATTGAGCAACTGAATCAAAGAGAATGAGCATACAAATCCTTACCAGGCTCTGTCGTTCCTGAGCACCTCTGGGTTGGAGAATGGGATGGATTCTCCCATGGCCACTCGGTGCTCTGCCAAGTAATGCTTTTCTACATACTAAACTGACACTGCGTTTCTTCCTATCACTCCATTCTTGGTACAAAATAAGATGTTTGCTGGGCAAATGCTTCCAAAGATGATGAATGAAACAAACTATATGTGGCCAAAAATACATATTAAAGATAAACTGAAGTGCAGGAATGGAGAAAAAGAAGGGACTTCTCAGCTCCCATCTTTGGCTATTGAGATGCCAAACACTTTGTTTTCTTCCCTAAAGTTCATCTTTCTTTGTGCCAGGTTACCCTGTTTCATTTAAAAGGAGTCTTCGAATCCGTTTTGTTAAATTGCTGCAAAATCCTGTGTGGATGCTCTTCAGTTGATTTAATCTTGGTTTATGTTGATTTAGTTTCTTGCCAACTTTTGCTAAATCCATTTGAGACAGAGTTAAATCAACTTATGAGTGTCCTTGCAATTTAATTAAATCGACTGATGTAGCTAATGTAACTGATTGTAATTAAATGCATGCAGCTTTTGTATAAAGACAAGCCCTGAGGGTGTTCAGGAAATCCCATCTCATGTTCCCATTAGCCCCAAAAAGCAGTTTGTTCACTATTCCCCACTTCTGCCTCTGATTGTTGTCCCAGAGCAGAGCTTTGCAGTGCTGGGCCAGGCTTTGCATCTTGCGTTCCCTGCCCCAGCAGCTCTGCCCCCCTGCTAGCTTTCCCCTCCATAGCTGCAGTTGTGTATTTATGCCCTGATGGCCTTATGGGGAATAGTGCTGGGTCGCTTGCTGCTCCAGATGAAAAATAATCTGCTTAAAAATAGGGGAACATGAAAAGGTGGGTTCATTGTTTAACCTCCTTCAGCATCCAGAGTCGCCCCCTGAAAAGCCTAAAGCTATAGGGACTGGTATCTTACAAAGGATGTTCTCATTCAGGGTGAGCTCCTGTAGGTTCACTGATGGAAACAAGCAACACAACAGCAATATTCTGAGTGTTTAACTGGCCCTGTAAGAACAAGTTACTTCATAGTCTGAATGTGTGCTTTTGCTCAGGTGTGTGTTGCTCTTTCTCTCAAACTGGAGCCAGAAGCCTGTAACGCTGTAATCTTTCCTACAACAGCCAGATCCTACACCCCAAAGGTTGCTTTTGATCTCCAGCCAAGAGCCTTGCTATCCGAGAGGGCAAAGATCCTGTGTTCAAGTGAATTTCTGCCTCTGAGTGATAGAAGAAGCCCAGATGGGAGAGCAGCCAGAGTGGGTTTGTAGCACCCTGCTCTTTTTTTTCCAGTATTGCTTGAAATTTCTGTAGTGATACCAGTGAAGGGAAAGCAGAGGATGGTGTCCCTTCTGCCAACCTCCTCAAAAGTTTGGGTAGCAAGGGAATGGACAGGGGAGACACCATCCACACCCATGCAAGCTTTTAATTTTTGTCTCCTGCTCTCGTTCCAGCTCAGTTCACGCATTAAGAAAACATTAATAGCCTCTGAGTTTCACGCTCTGCTTGCGCCTCTCGTAACAAGATCTGCTGACTTCTGTGCAGCGCTCCCTCCATGAGTGAAGGTGCCATCTGTGGATGTAACACTAAGTGACAGCGTTGTAAACAAAGAGAGAAACCCGTGGGGTTCCAGTGGGGCTGTTTATGCTCCAGTGCTTGAGTCTGTACCTTCTCAGGGTCTCCAAAGAGCGGCGTTAAGCCTCTGCTGCCAGGTGCTCAGTTGTGGGGGCTCTTCTCCCTGGTTCCAGTGATACCAAGGCTCACCTTGCGAAGGGCTTTTGGCTTTCTTCCTTTATTTCACCGCCCTTTCTTTTGCTTGGGGCAAAAGAAACCACCAGCCTTCTCTGGGGGACACTGGAGGTCTCGGGCTCTGTAATCCAGAGACAGAAGCATTTCTTGCTCCCTTGTTGGTTTGGGAGGAGCAGATGTGGTTGATAAGCATCTGGTGGAGCAGAGCCCTTCCCATACTGTGTCTATTGTGTCTGATGGCAGCTGTGCCTGTGAGAGCAGTGAAACTGCTGTGCTTGGGGCTGGGGAGCTACTGACTTGCTCAGCTCAAGGGAGCACCGAAGAGGAAAGCACACTGAGGTGCCTCTGTTTGTGTGAGCCATGTGAACTTCTCTGTCTGGGAGGTGAGGTGGGAGCTGGAGTTCAAAGAGCATCAGCTGGAGAGATTTGTGGCCAGAAAGAGGCCACAACTTCTTAGCATGACTGTACAAGGAATGCAGTAAGTGATACACTAAAGTAAGGGTTACTTCTAGTAACTTTTGGAATGGAGTTACTGGCGGGAATCAAAGTGTGTGTGGCTTCTTGGGGTGTTTCTTTTTTTTAAGAGCAGCTGATTGTGAAATCCAAGTGTCTGAAGGCTGATTAAGTCCTAAATCTCACAGTGCCAAAGGAGAATAGGAGACCTTTCAGCAGACACATTTCAAGTGAGCTTTGGAAATAGGCCAGACTGGATGGCAGTGGTGAAGCTGACATCTTGCAGGACAGTTGAGGAAAGCCAAGCAAAGGAGAGGTGAGCTTCTGAATCACCCAGCACAAAGGGACTGCTGGAAGGCACTGAGCAGGAAAGCAAACACCATGCTTTTTTTTTTGTTGTTGTTGTTTTTTTGTTTTTCCAATGGAAGCTCAAGGAAAATAACTCTTTAAGAAAGGTGAACATAAACATTCATCTAGGTGTTAAGCAGAGCACATCAAAGCACTTGCAACTAAAAATAGTTTCCAAAGGGAAAATCCATCTTAAAACAGTAGTTTTAAGTTGTTTTGTTCATTTGTTCAAACTCTCTTTCAATGTGCTCATCTGTAAACATGAATTTAGATTATTTTATTTTTAATGAGTGGAGGGGAAAAAAATTGGAAAGTGACTTTTGATTATTTTTGTTGTTAAAAGAAATGCTGCAGAGAAACTAATGAAGGAGAGAAGGAAGGGGGGTTGGAACGTTTCTTAGCCTGTCTTGTACCAGGGAGTGTTGTACAGCAATATCACAGCTGTCTTGCTATCCAGCACTGAAGTGAAAAAAGAAAGCTGAGAGGCATGAGATGAGCACACACCATGTGTAATGCAGACGTGTGTTGCACATGTGTAGCACCTATGGGAGAAGTCAAGAGTGGTTAAATGGTGGAAGCAGCTCAAAGCTGTACAAACAAGGTAAGAGCAGTGGGGCTGCTGGCGCAGGGATGCGCCGTGGCAGCAAGGACAGAGCCTGCAGCATGGCTCTGTGAAACACTTGGATGTTTAAAATTCTTATTGGAGTCTTTCCTCATTTATGAAGACTTTTCTCCCTGAATTTTTATATTTGCAACCCCAAGCCCTACGTGCCTCCCCCCCCCCCCCAAAAAAAAACAAAACAAAACAAAACAAAAACCTGGGAAATCAATGGTGCTCTGTCCTCGATCACAAAATCAGTTTGGTGTCTCACTCCCCCAGCCTTGTGCCTAGGAACCAGGTAACAGCAGGGAAGAGTAGCTCATTGGGGTTTCTGGTCAGTAACACAAGGATGGCAGCGTGATGCCACTGTCCCCAGAGCCTTTCCTGCTGCAGAGGCAGGTGAGCACCCTGCTGACCCATGGTGAAAACAGAACTGCTGAGTAGTGTGTTTCAGCTGTGGTTTGTGGGTGACTTCATAGGCACCTGACAGTACTGGTTCAGCAATTGATTGAGGAATGTGCATCCAGCGTCGTCTTCATCCCCTCCAAATGCTGCTATTGCTTTGGGTTTTGGATTGGCATGGAAGTTTGCTGTGAGGTGACCTAATAGGTGCTTGGGAGAAGCATAGCAAATTAGAAACAATTAAAATTGCTGTTAAAGTGCGCTTTTCCCTCTTCCCTCTGCTCCTCTGGAAGTTAAAGTGAGAAAATATGACACAGTGTGGAGCTCAAGCCTGGTAAGTCTGGCTCTACAGTAATCTTGAGCGCTTGGGAGCGAGTTGTGTTTGGAAGATCACAGGTGAGGGGGTTTTGATGTTCTCTCCAAAGAGATTCATGTTCCAATGAGTCCTTCCCAGCTGTATGTCTCTGCTTTTCTTTTTTTTCTTTTTTTTTTTTTTTTTCAAATGCTGTTTTTATGATGTCCATCATGTCGGTGTGGTTCTGATATGATATGCTTTGCAGAGGGAGCTCTGGCTACCTTGATTTAACAAGTGAAAAGTGCTTCCAGTTCTGCCTCACTGAGAGCATTGGAATGGTGCAGCTTATGGGCCAGTAGTCTTGGGAGCCTGCTTTCTGTGCTGACCCCTGAGGTGCGTCAGTGTTCTTCCAGTTTGCAAGAAAAGTCAGTGAACAATGCTGTCTAAAGGCAGAGTTACTGAAAAGTCTGCAAAAAGTATTGAAACCCAAAAAGTCACTTTTTTTTCCATTGCCTGTGGGCTTAATTTCAGCCAAATGTCAAGTGCCATGAAGGCCAAAAATATTCCTGGTACTTTGTCATAAAACATGGCACTGGTTATCCAAGCTGTCTTTTGCTTGAGGCACAAGATTCCTATCTACCACGAGGATGATTTGGAAGAGGTGGGTAGGGAGCTTTGTGCCTTCACAAATACTCAGTGCATCTTTTTCTTCTAATTCAAGACAATATTTGGCTTGAATCTGTACTGCAGGATAGATTAAAAGGCAAACAAACAAACAACTGGATATTTGGTTTGCTTTTAAGAGTTTAAGTAAGCCTTGGGCTTTCGCCTTGGACTTTCACATGGTTCTCAGACTCCCAGTTCATTCTTAGATCCAAAATTCTTCCTCCCCCTTCCTCCCCCGAATTAATAGACTTTTGCTATGTAGCTGGGTTTTGCTGCATAGCAGTGTTGATACTCCTTGCCTGCAGGAGGCACTTAACCAGCATGGTGCTGCCGTGGGTTGGGCTCTTGGATGAGACTTGCATGTGGTCAACAGAGAGGGTGACAAAAAGCTCCAAATGCGTAACTTGAAGACTCCACTTCCAACCGACCTCTCATTTTCTGGCTAATTCATGAATTTCAGCCCTTGTTGACTGACATCTTATTGCTAAGTCCCCAGGAACGGTTCATGCCAACACAGTCCCTCTTGAGATGCACAGGAGAAAGCTCAACAGGGCATCTCACAGGTCTGGATGCTTTCTCCAAAGGAGGGCCTTGCAATGCGCTGCCATGCAGGCAGTGTTCTCAATTTAATTTCCTTACTGTTTCATTGCCCCCAGAGAACTTCTGCAAGTCGTTAGAAAATGCAGAACTGGTTTGGCCACAAAAAGTTCTCTCCGTGGTGTGGAGGAGTTGCTGAGCAGAACCACCTGCTTTTAATTAATCTTTTGAACCAATGTGGTTCTAGCAAACCAATTCCATTAACAGGCTAAGCAGAATAATGATAGGCACAGCTGCTATAATTCCTTGTTACACTTCTAGTTTAAACAAAATCCTCTTTGCATCAGGAAACACTAATCTAATGTCATGACTGTTTTCATTATGAAATCTTTGGTAGTTGAGCACATCCAAATGCTTCATATGTTTTCATAATTTTTTTCCTCCCTGTTATATGGCCAAAATATGTAAATTATGGGATGACTTCTCCCCAGAGAAACAGAGCTAATTGATGCGTTAATATCTCAGAAACGAATCAAATTGACATCCCCCACTGTAGGGTGGACTTACATAGCAGCTCTAATGTTCTTTGGGATGATTTAAATTTGATTTTGGCCAGTCTTGTAGCTTGCTTATCAACCAGAAAGGTTCAAATGTGATGTTGGTGTCTTTGCTCCAGAGAACTAGGGCATTCTGGGTTAAGAATGAATTAGCAAGTGGTCTCAGCTGACTAGAAGGGGTGGCTTGCCAGACTGGGTCAGACCATCAGTCACAGTGTCCTAATCTGGTGGTACAAAAGGATGCCCAGGGCATGGGGTCAGTGTGTGAGCACTGGATATTTGTTCCTTGGCTGTAGCCTTCCTCCTGCTTCTCTCTAGCAGCTGGGCTTCCTACACCTCGAGATTTAACTGTGAATTGCTGATGTCTTCTTGAAACCCACCTGTGCTTTTGGACTTCCATCCTTCAGCTGCAAGATATGTGGGCAGCTGTAATTTGTGTAAGAAGATCATAAATGCTATGTCCTTGTGTATACCCTAAATGCACAGGGACTTGTCTCTTGTCAGAACTGCCCTGGGAAGGTGCAGAATTGGCAAGGGCCTTGTCATCGAGTAGGCAAAATGTAAAACCCAAAGAGGTGAGAGGGGGATGCAGGTTCACGTCAACCTGTGCTCCAACACCCAGCTTTTGAATGAATGCTTGCTGCTTGTCCTGTGTGCTGTGTGCCTTGTGATATACAATGTGCTCTGCTGCCCTTTAGAGCTCACCCCTGAGATTTAACGTTGCTGATTCCTGAAGTAAGCATTGTTTTCTGAGCCGGGTTTATCACTAAGAAACAGCCAAGCCATCCACCCTGAGAGAAAGTGCAGGGAGGGAGTCCTGGCACAGGCTGCTTTCCTCTCTCCTGGAGCAGGGGCAGCTTGGTTCCTGCCCTGTGCCCCAGGCTGGCACAGCTGGTGCTGCTGCTCCTCCTACCAAGATGCTGTTGCTCAGTGTCCCACCTGCATGTGACCTGATCCCAGGACTCGGTATCTCACTGCATCTCTGTGAGGATGTTGTGAAGCTTTCTGGCCCTGAGATGTGTTTGGGGTGCGCTTACGGACTGCAGTGCTGAATTCAAATGGGAGTTGCTGGCTTATACTGCTGGGATACAGCTGCTCATGTCCATGGCCA
The DNA here is from genome assembly GCF_019238085.1 of Lagopus leucura. Taxonomy (NCBI): domain Eukaryota; kingdom Metazoa; phylum Chordata; class Aves; order Galliformes; family Phasianidae; genus Lagopus; species Lagopus leucura. Next base: position 369,907 of record NW_024962277.1, read on the forward strand.
CGGCCCTGTGTGTGTGACCCTGTTCCCCACTGTTGTGTTCATGGAGCAGCCTTTGTTGCCAGGCTGGTGTTTGAGTCAGACTTGTGCTGTCTGAAAATGTGGAGGAGTGGGTCCCGGATATCTGTGCAAATGATTTATAATGAAATGATGTGAACAAAATGGAAATTGAAGGCACTGGGACAACTTCAGAACTCTGTCTTACCCTTGTGTGAGATTTTGAGTGATTTGAGAAGTGGTGTTCAGCATGGCTTATCAGCTTAGTGTAGTTTGGAGGAACAGAAATTAGCTGAATACTGGAGGCCAACCTTCAGAGATTGGCTTTGCCAGAGGAGCAGTTGCCAAGTGGAGCTTTACACAACTTGCATGCAGTGGAGCACGACTGGAAATCCTCCTGGCTCCAACTTTAAGTCGCTTACTGCAGATAAACAAGCACAGAACCCTCTGCTGACCTCATCCATCCTCTTGCAGAGGTGTCAACAGGCGTGCACCCCTGGGTAAGCACAGCTTTACTGCTTGAGGTAGCTCCAAACCTGCTCCAGAAAGATAAATGGAGATGTAGCTAAAGCACTGCCACACTCTCCCTACCCCTCCCCCCCCCTCCAGCTTTGTGTTCACTGCATTAATTATGGAGATGGAGGCTTCCAGGCTGAAAGCTGCTGGGCGTTTGGGATGACCATGTCAGGAGGTGAGCATAAGCAGCATGCTGCTCTAAAGGGAAGAATGTGCCCCATGGGGCTGCCTTATTTCTGTGGGGTCTCCTGGAGCCCTTTACTGTTGCTCTCACTCTGTCAGTGCAGTTCATGAAATATGTGGGTGTTTGGCAGGGATCACAGATGATACCAAAACTGCTTCTTAGGGTTTATTGAAACAAAACAAAAAAGCAAACAAAAGAAGGCTTTCCTTTTTCCTTTCAGAAAACAACAAAACCACAAAATGAAGTCTGCCTTGTTCTGTGAATAAACCTTCAAAACCTCATTTCACCCTATCCTCTGGGGTGTGATGGGTGGCTCCTTCCAGTAAACACTGGCAGATCAGCCAGGAGCTCGAAACAGTCAGGGTGTTGCTCATTGCAAAGCTCTTTCAGCCAGCCCAGCTGAACGTGATGCTTATCCACTGGTTGGGGTGTTGTGTTTGCTGTCAGTACTCTCAACTTGCCTTGACTGAAACCAAGTTCCTAGACTGAAATCAGGTTTCTATCTTCTAGGCACCAGTGTCAGCGGGATGGCGTCTGAATTACAGCTGCCAGGGTAGGCAGTGTAAGGTTTGCTCCCTAAATTAAAATAAATAGATTATATATATATATATGTGTGTGTGTATATTAAAAAAAACCTGTCCCACACTAGCAAAGTAATAATTGCTGTTAATGTTTTCAAGGCTTAATGCTTCTGCCATGGTACTTAATCGATAATTGAAATTGCAAGAGGAATGTAATGCTTGGAGTTCATGCAGTTAATTTTATTGCTCGCACTTGTAATTTGAAAGTAATTCTGCAATCAATATGAACATGGCATGGTGTGGAACAGGAAAGCCTGCAGTCCAGCCACGAGCAGTCCTGTATTTCATTGGGAGCTGCTGCTCTGCGTGACGCTGGGATCAATTTGACTCAGTTCCTTTCTGTAGTCATATAAATAAGATCTTGGTGCTGTTTGGGTGCACCTTGTGTTTCTGCATTGTGTGAGGTCACGTTTCTCAAAGGCTTCTGATGTTTCAAGTCCTGTCTGTGCCCCACAAACTGCTTCAGGTGCTGCTGGGAGCTGTGGCAGGCTCTGAAACTTTTCCCTGTTTAAATCCTCCTCTTGCACAGAAAAACGTGCCCCTCAGAAAGGGGCAGGAGGTGGAGGGGCTTTTCTGCTTATGGGCCTTGCAAATATGTGTATCAGCAGGAGAGTGGCCTGACTCTGCCCTTGGAACTCGTCTCTTAGGAGAGTCCAGCCAGCTCTCTGACATCCTACCTTCCTCTCCCCAAGCAGTTGTACCTCCAGGGGGGAGGAAAGCCAAGAGCTCAGAGATGGATCTTTATGTTGTCACTGTCAGTCCTGGTTTGTGTCTTGCTGGCTGGAGGACCCTCATCCCTTCCTGCAGCAGTCAGGTGGGCTTTGCAGGGGAAAAGATGGTGTCTGAACGCTGTGTGTGCCTCACCTGTGCTTCTGCTTTCCTGCATTTATTGCCACAGCAATAAACATAGTTTATTCTGCAGGCTGTCTCTGTGACGCTGAAGCTCAAAGGTTCTTCTGATGTGAAGCCTGAAGTGACGCGTGCCCTGATCAAGAGAGCAGCACGAGCCCTTCATCTCCTTGAGCCAGGATCGGGGCCGAGTGCTGCCATCAGGCTGTCTGGCTGCTCACACAAACTGGCATCTTCTTGATCTCTGTGGGAGTACTGACAAATTTAAGAACAAGTGAGGGTTTCTCTGGATGTAAAATAACCAAGCAGGCTAACTTTAGAAATATCGAGGCTCTGATTGTTTTCCAAAATAGCTTTGGTACGTAATTTCCAACAGCAGGCAGAACTTGTAGGGAGGCTATTTAAATTAGAAAACTCTTCTTTTACCTTCAGTCTTATCCTGTTAATTAATCAAGCCAGTTAACCAATGTTACCCAGGGACACTTTGTTCCTGTGCTGTGCCCTCCCCCACCCTGGTTGAGAGGTGTCTGCGCACACGGTGCGTTATTCCTCGCCTGTAAATCGTATGCAAGTACACTGGCACTTTCTCATTCATTTGGCTTTGTTTTAATCTCTCTTCACCCGAGCCCAGCTGAAGTACATCACAGGTTCTGCAGCTAATTAGCACAATTACAGCTGTCTGCATCAGGTTGGGAGATTGAGTTAGGGCAGTCAGGATCCCAATGTGCTGGAGTCTCATTACTGAGTCTCCAGTGCAGCCACATCTAATGAAATTCAAACAGATCAGGTTAAATTAGATTAGTTAATGGAATCCTCATCTTCTTAGTTTAATGTAATTCTGAACAGTGAATCTTTAGTTTCCGTGAAAAATAAATGTTTCTTTGGAGTGGATCTGACTGAACCCTGCAGGCCTCAGCTCCTGGGGCTGGGAGCACTTTGTGTCCAGAACCTGAACTGCATGGGCTCAGCTTGTTGGTGGCTTTCAGGGACTGTGCTTGAGAGGTCTGGGAGTAGTTTGGTGCTGGGAGAGGAAGGGAGGCTTTGCAGTGCTCTTCCTTGGTGGCTGAGGGGTGATCTCAAAGGTCTCACTCACCTGGTGAGACCTTCCTGCTCTTAGGTCACCACAGCTGGGGCAGGAGAGGTGTGGAAGCGTTCTTTATTGCATCACACTCTGTCGTTTGTTAGCCTTGTGCCACCTGTAACCTGGTGCTTTGCCTGCTACCTGGGAACGGTGAAGGACAGAGGAGGTGCCCAGCTGTGACTCAGAGATTGCCCTGCTGGTGAGTTGATTCTCTTCTTTCAAAGTAGACAAACTTCTGGGAATATAGTGGCACCAGATTCCTTAGCCTCTATAGAGGCTAATAAAAGAATATTTTGCAAATTCTCTTTCCTTGAAACTTGTTAAAAAGAAAGATTCAGGGGAAGACACCTGCAAAATGCTCTTTTATAGAGGCAATGCCACTTCCTTTGCAATCTCTAGCACAGGCAGCAAGAACGGTAGTGAAGTGAGTAGCTTACAGCAGCTCTCCAGCCTCATTGGTTAACTGCGAAAGTGCACCAGGCTCAATGAAGCAGCTTGAAGTGTCCTTTTGCCATGGCTTCTGCTAGCAGCAGGAGAACAAACAAGATGTAACAAAAGGTCAATTCTGTGCTTCTGTCTGCCTGCTCATCTCCAGCTTGGTGCCTGTGGGCACTGATGGGAGTGAATGGCAGGCAAGAGGAAGGGGGTTTGGACAGAAAAAATGAAATATGTTTGCTATATTTCTGCCCACAAGCAAGCTGCTTCGATTTTTGAACCCTGTAAGTGTGACATCTTTTGCAAGTGCTAAATTCACATAATTTGCAGTGGAATTGTGAGTGCGGTTGTTTGGTGTTGCCTGCTCACAGCATGAGGGCTTCTGAAAGGCCATTAAGGCTGCGTGCTGTGTTCAGTGCAGATCCCCGTCATTTACCCGCTGGAACACCAGGCACCCTGCCTGGCTGCGTGGTGCCTCGTCTGCGCCGCACTGCTGTTGATCGGAGCACCTCCTGGGATCAGATGGCACGTCTGATTCTTTTCCTCCGTCTTCCAGTGAACTCTTAACAAGGCTGGATTAGAAGAAAAGTTGGCTTTCGGATGCACAGAGGCACTGAGGGCTTTGAGCTCCTCGTGGTCGTTCCGTTATCATAGCGTTGCTTTTGGTAGCACCTGCTGGTAACAGTGAAGGTCCCAGAGAAAAGATAGTGCCATTTCTGAGGGCCATCAATGCTGTGTCCCCTGTGAGCTCTGTGGTTTGGCAGATGTGTTGTCCCCTGGCTGCTTGTTGCTCTCGTGCTGCCTTGCAGGTCTGATTGCTTTCCTGTGGGTCACAGGTGCTGCCAGGACTGGAAGCGGTTGGTCCCAGTGGAACTCCTCGCTCCTGCCTTAATACGTGTTTCTTCTCAGCTGAAAATTGCATCGCCGGCTCGATAATTGTTTTCATTGCTTCACTGGGAGTAGTGAGGTTAACATCTTGAGCAGCAGCTGAAATAGATGAGCAAATAGCACAATAGCTTAATCCCCTGGAAATTACGCTTTTCAATGTGGAGTTATGTTTCCTTTTTATCTCTCTCATGACTCTTTCTTTTAAAGGGCAGAATTACATTTCACTTACAGCTGAGCCCAGAACCTGTACTCTCTTGCTGCTGCATGTACAGTTATTGAATAGTCCTGTGGGTATCCCTCTTCTTGAGTGCAGTTTCCCATCTGCAGAGACTTTTGAGATATGGGAAGTGCAGGCAGAGATGTGAGGTCTCACTTCCTGGGTTCAAATCACTTGCATGCGGCACCTGAGGGCCCGTGTTTGAGCAGTAGCTCCCGGTCCTGCCCACAACGAAGCTGAGAGAGCATTAAGTTGTCATCTCAGAGACGAGCAGCTTCCAATGTACATAATTATTCAGCCCTGCTCTGTTGGCTCTATGGCTTTCCTTATAAACAGGCACGTGGTCGATTTCCAAGTGAGCCATCTGGGTTTGGCAGATGTCTGTGGCTTTTTCTGGGCCCATTGTTAAAGGGGGAAAAGGGAGGGAATATTCTGAATTGAAGGAAATGGCTTCTGCTGGCAGTCTGCAATTTGATGGGCTGGGAGATGAACTGCCCTGCTCTCTCTCTCAGCTGCCATCAGCTCCATTCACTGTAACCTGTGTTTACAGCCTGGAAGCATCGCTTCATGTGGGAAGTGCTGGAATTGCTGCTTTCTGGGGAGGAAGTTCAGGTGTGCTCTTAGTGCAGAGCCAGGGGGCTTTGTGTGCAGACCTGAAGGTGTTGACCCAGTTTCTGATGCCACACGTGGTCTTTGTAGCCCTTACTGGGGAGTTAAATTGCTGTCCTATGCAGCGTGCTGTTTTCCCTTTCCATCCCAAAGCTTTGCAAATGCTTGTGCAAGGTAAGGTCTTTCCTCCTCTCTTAGAGAGCTGTGTGTGCTCTTACACTCTAAATACACAATTCAAAGAGACTTTTACCTCCTAATGTAAAAAGATCCCTGTCTCTGATTATTGCTGACAAATTGTGAAGCTAGAAAGGTTGACGTTATGGCTAAATACCAACATCAAATGTCAACATTATGCTGTCTATGTATTTTTCCTTCTGGACTTTTTGTTCTTGATGAAAGCATGCGAAATACATCAGCTGCCTGAAAGAGGGGATATTAAAAATGGGGAGGGAGGCAAAGTATGTTCTGAAGGTGTCTTATGGGAAGTGATTTCAAATAGTGTACTCAGGTGAGAAGTTAGGATGAGATTGTTCGCTCCTCCTCCCTAATGACAGTGGGGAGCCTCCATGTCTCCCTGTGCTGATACACATACAGGTTTTGCTCCACTTGAAGTGTTTCTGCTCTCCTTGAGATGCTGCTGGTGTGTGGGGCATCTGGCACAGCCTCTCTGAAGCTGCAGGGCTGCTGTCACGTCCTGACTTTGAATGTGTAAATGATTGTGACGCTGCAGTGAGAGCGGAGTTCAAAGGACACATTTGGGATGACTTAGGTAAACCCACTGATTTTATGTTTGCTTGTGGAGTTTGGGTGATTAGCTGAAAAGGGAAGAAGTGCAGGGAAGCACCGTAATTATTCAATATTGCATTTGTGGCAACGTACCAAGTGAAAAATTGCCAAAAATAGAAATTCTGTAAAGAATCTGTCAATACTGGAAGCCTCTTTTCCTTCTGTGTTATCTTCCCCAAGGGAGGTAATAAAGGGTGATATTACATAATCCTTGTGTTTATTTGCTGTAACAATTTCTCACCAACCAGCTAGCACCAAATTACTGTCCACAGACCATAGGTGGTCCAGAAGGTCAAGGAGAATAAGCTATGGGGCCATACTGCTGATGTTAAATGTTCATCTGCAAGGTGAACGTGGAGATACTTCTTATGGAGAAATGGTAGGTGGGAGCTGGATGTGAGATAGCAGCATGCCCTCACAGCCCAGAAAGCCAACTGTACCCAGGGCTGTGTCTAAAGCAGTGCAGCCAGCAGGTCAAGGAGGTGATCCTGCCCCTCTGCTGTGCACTGTGAGGCCTCACCTGGAGTGCTGCATCCAGAGCTGGATGCCGGACCTGTTGGAGTGCCTCCAGAGGAGGGCCACAGAAATGATCCAAGAGATGGCACACCTCTCGTACGAGGACAGGCTGAGAGCTGGGGCTGTGCAGCCTGGAGGAGAGAAGGCTCTGAGGAGGCCTGAGAGCAGCCTCTCAGTAAAAGGGAACTAGAAGAGCAGAGGTGACAGGCTGTTCAGCAGGATCCTTTGTGATAGGACAAGGGGAAATAATTTCAAACTAAAAGAGATTTACATTGACTGTAAGGAAGAAGTTTTTTTTACAGTAAGGATGGTGAGGCACTGGCACAGATTGCCCAGAGATGTGGTGGATTCCTGGAGACAGTGAGGGTCAGGCTGGATGGGCTCTGAGCACCTGATGGAGCTGTAGATGTTCCTGTATATTGCAGGGGATTTGGACCAGATGGTCTTTAAGGGTCTCTTTCAACTCAGAAGATTCTATGAAATATGTGAGCATAAATGAGAAATACCTCAAGTGACTGGTCCTTTGATAGTGCAGAAATTTTGTGAGCGTCCCAGTGCTGTGGCAGGTGCTGTCTGCTGCCAGCTCCTGTAGCCCTATGATGATAGGAGGAGCTGGGAGCTTAGGGCAGCAGCATGTTTCAAATTCGCCGTGGGGGCTCCCTGACCAGCAGCCTACTTGGCAGCACAGGTCCAGTCCCCACACCAAAGCAGCTGCTCTTCTGTGAGCTTTCCTCAGCCTCTGGCTTGGGAGCATCTTCAAGGCACGTCCTTCCTGTTCCTTAGCAGTTTCACCTCCAGATCTTTCTGCAAGGGTCTTTCTGCAGATCTGAACTGTTCCAAGGATTACACCCAGTGTGACCTACGGATGTTAAATGAGGGGAGGAAATGGAATTCTTTGCTGTGTTTACACATGGAAGACCTCACATCTAAAAACTGTGAATCATTTTTGTTTGGTGTCCAGTCTGTAGCAGAAACTTCCTCTGGTTCATAAACTCATAGCTTTCACATTTGGAGTCCTCTCTGAAGCCCTCAATTTGGGTAACAAAGGTGTGTGGCTTGTGCTGTCCAGCTGTGCATGCTGCATTGAATGCACCATGAAGGATGAACTTGATGTGTTTTGGACATACAGATTTATCTGAGGGCTGTCACTGCATTTCTGAGCCACCAAACTCCTTGTTTCTATTCAACATTTGCTCTGCAGAACTGTTTTCCCTTTGTCAGCTTTCTGTATGCTTTTAACATCAAGGTGCCTGCCCCGCAATGTAAGCATTTCTGAAAAGATTTTGTCCCTACCAGGCGTTGCATAGTTCTGTGTTTTCTCATAAGTAGCTCTGGAATGGCACTTAGGTTCATGTTTTTATGTGACTCTAGGGGAGAGTGGTAATTTCTGCAGAAGGGTCTGACTGTGTTACAATTGTTAGGGAGATGTGAGAGGGAAAACAAACAGAAATCAAGTGGCCAGCGTTTTGTATCCACACAAAACACCTTTGGGTGAGGTGGAATTCAGGGAGTGCGCAGATCTTCAGGTGCCTTTCCGCATCTCTTTGCCACCAGTGGTGCATGGTGCTGATGCACCTCTCTGTAGGACTGGTGTGTGACAGCACTGGCTTTTCCCCTCTCCCTGCTGGACTCTGCCCTGGCACTGAGCTATCAGCAATGGGCACTAAGAGCTGGGTGTGGAGGGAGGCACGGGGCTGTGCTGACTGCATGGGGTCCTGCAGCTGGATAAAATGGGAGAAACCACTGGGAAGTATTGAATTTTGTAGAGACTTTGAGTGAATCTGATTTGCTTTAGGGGTCAATACCTGAATAAATATTTGCAATAAGATGTTTACCAGCTTTTGCTAAACCTAGTCTGAGGCTGATTTGTACTCTCTGAAGAGGTGGAGGAAAAACAGATGAGATGAAAAGGTTTGCATTAGTATTGATAGTGATGTTTGGGCAAAGATTTCTTTTTGTCTTACTTAAAGGGAAAATGGGTCCAGGAGGTGTTTGTGAGATTACAGAAGAGGCACATTGGGACATAATTCTTCCGTCTGTGTGCATTTTTAAAGTACCTGCAGCTAGAAAAGCTTTGCTCTTGAAAGCATCCCACGAAACTCAGAATTTGCTTTCAAAGTGAGAAGAGCTGCAAATGAATACGTAGGAAAGCAAAGGGCAAAATGCTGCTTTGAAGGGGCGTACGGCTGTGTGGAGTAGAGAGCTCTGTTGATAAAGCCTGCTTGGATTTTGAAAGGCTTTTATCTAAGTTCCTCATTGAAGACTTTCAAGGAAACAGACCTGCTGTGAAAACATAAGGAAGATCCTTATGTGTGGAAGTAGTAAGTTAGAACAAGAGGAATGGAGGGAGGAAGTAAATTGGCTTTTCTGGTGGAAAGGTCGGAAAAGAGCTCCAAGATGATCCAGTCCAACTGCCCACCTACCACCACCGTGCCCACTGACCACATCCCTCAGTGCCACATCTCCCCAGCTCTTGAACCCCTCCAGGGATGATGTCTGCACCGCTCCCTGGGCAGCAGTACCAGTGCATCACCACTCTTCCTGAGAAGAAATTCTTCCTACTATCCAACCTAGTCATAGGTAGAATACTGTAAGGTTCACTCTGATGCCTTTGGTTGCTTCAGATGCACATCAGTGAATTGAAAAAGGAACGAATAGAAGAGAGATGAGTTTTGGCAAAATAACAAACTATTTGAGGTAGCAAATACAAGGATGGAGTGTAAAGATGTGCAGAAGGATGTTCTGAAATGGAATGGCGGGATAATAAAATGAAGGATGAATTTAATGGGTGGGAGATGTGAAGTCAGACAGACAGTTCTGTCTGTATGTGAGGTGCCTGCGAGCTCCTGGGGCTCGAGGTCCTGGGTTATAATGCGGAGCTCTGTGGTAACGTTAGCTCAGTGCTGATCAAAACCAATTGGAACATTAGGAGTTATTAGCAAAGGCAGTAGGAAGAAAACACGATGCAGCTGTGTAAGCCTATGATTGCACCACCTGCTGCTCTTGATCTCCTGGCTCAGGAAGAAAATTGGGATTCCTTAGGCTGAGAAAGAAGCAACTAAGGGAAGATACCAAGGTTGTGAGTAAAGGTCATGAGAGAACTTTTGGAAGAAGTGAGTTCTGTAGTCCCACCTGTGCTCTGGTGCCAAAGGGTAAGGCTGAAAGTCCTGCTTCGGCAAGGGAGTGTAAGCTGGGCTGTGTGGTTGTTGTAATGCATATGAAATAGAGTGCTAAGCACGGGTGTTGTGGCCTTTTTGCAAATGTCTAGAAAGCCTTTAATGAAAGGTTAATTGGGTGGTGGATTGGCAGAGAGGTGTCCAGGGAGAACAGGGTGTTGCTGAGAGAAAAGGTCAAGAGTGCAAATGGAGACAAATTGATTTAATTTGTATGGTGATGGGACGGTAATTTGGTGGTTTTGTACACTGTGCTTACTGAGATGTCAGTGTTCAGCCCGTGTCTGTGTCCTGTCATGGTGGCAGGAGGACAAGTCACTCCTTTGGCAGTGTACCCCATTCCCCCATAAGACCAGATGCATTTCTGGGAACAAGATCTTGTCAACTCTTCTTTAGTGCCAGCACTGCCCTACTGAAGGAGCACATGTGCTGCTGAGCTCTGCTCTTCTTAACCTGGTCAGGAGCTCTACAGAGCATTCTGGAAAATGTTGGGCTCTGCTGGTTTTGTTCCTTATGACCACCTGTTTCAGGGCAGCGTTGGCACCAAAGAAGCAAAGCTGTTCCTGGAAGTGCATCTGGGTTTTATCTCTGTTAATAAAAAGAAAAAGGTTAAAGGAAGCTCTGGATGGGAGAACAGTCTTTAAATTAATTTCATTTTGTAGTTGGATGGACATCTCAAAGATGACCTACACAGCTGAATCCAGGCGAGACCTTTCCCCTTGGTCAACACAAACGTTACCTTGTCAAGATGAAGTGTTTTGGGGGTCTGGGTGCTTACCAGAGGTAGGACTGCAGATCACATCAGAATTTTTTGAAGTGTCTCTTTTATTTTTAGTATAATTGGCTGCATTTGTGAACTACCCCTGAGATTGCTGTGTAGCGACACAAAACTAGCCTACTCCCAGTGAGCAGCGCTGTCCTGTTTGCTCCTCCTCTGCTGGCTTCCTAACTCCATGTGATTACTATGCAAAATCTCATCCCTTCCCCTTGCCTGTAACTACTGATGTGACCATACTCTGTGCTGCCTCTTGGTGCCCCCTAATACCTCTATGGGTGGCTGAGGGCTCTGTTACCAGTGGGTGAACTCCAGTTACCAGTGGGTAACTTGGGCAGTCCTGTGCCGGGGCAGCATGCTTAGCACAGTGCTCACTGTTAGGAGCCCAGGAGTAGCTCTGGTGTCTCTGTCATGGATTGAGATCTTGCCTGTGAGAATCAAGTAAATCAAATAGAATTGGGTCAAAACTGGCCAGGTAGATGTCAGGTCTTATTTAGATACCCTTGCCTGGCATTTGGTTGCTGTTCAGGCATGGTAGAGACATCTGCATTGAGTCTATGCTAAGGACAGATGGCTGCCCTAAAAAGAAATGAGTGTTTTAATGAGCAGAGTTTATTGCCTGCTCACCTGAACGTTAGACCGAACGGATGTTCTGTGCATCTGGCTTCGTACAAGGCTCAGGCTGTGACTGTTCTCACATGAGGCTGATGTTCTTTGGGTTTACCCCTTTTTTCATTGCTGTTGATCTTTATTCCCCCACCTCCCCCCGAATTATTTTGGTGGCATTGCAACATGAAAGAGGAAGACGAGAGGATTGAAACAGTAATTTTTGTGACAGCTTTTGAAACATCAGTCCTTTGTTTAGAACCGTAATTGATTTTGAGCATATAATCCTTGGTCAGGCTTGGATCTACCACTTGTGTTTGCTTATTAGTTTATCTCTGTTTTTCTAGCTTTGTAATTTTGGATAACCTCAGACATTGGTGTCCATTAGAAGTATCTGCTTAGCTTCTATTCTTTCTCATTTATCAGCTCCTGTGAGTTGCTGCTGTTAAATGCCTCTGAAGATTTGGGCTGACAGGAGAGCAGCATCATAGTTGTGATGCTCTGAAGTAAAGTTTGCTCTCAGGGAAAATCCACAATGTAACTTTCTTCACCAGACCAAGTTTCCAAAACCAGAAGGGTGTACGCTTTAACTGTTCAAAGGCCTTTCTGCTTTAGGCTTTAGGTTGTTCCTAATAAGGAAAATCACAGTAGGTGGAAAAAAGCTGATAACAAGAATTTGATCTGCCAATAACTAAATCTGAGAATGAGTAAATCCAGGATGACAGCTCAGGAGGGTGCAATTTGCAGCACCATCAAATGCCCTGCTAGCCTGGTGGGGTGGGTGGGGGGGTATTGCAGAAGAAGGTATTTGGCAATATGCACTCTGTGCTGTTTGTGGACCTTCTGTTTCCTGAAATCCAAATCCACGCACCTTAGAAAAAGTTGTGGAAACATCCTGGATTTTCCAAAGTGCCCTGCTTTAAAGGGAGAGCTCTAGAGATCAGTAAGATTTCTGACACTGTGCTCCTTCCTTGTGGTGCTTGTCAGGGAGCTAGTTGAGCCACACACTGGAGTCCCATGGTACAGGAGGTAGGAGAGGTAGGAGTGAGGGTGCTGGGCCCTTGTAGGCACTAATGAGGTACTTGGGGCTTGTTGTTCCTGCAGACATCCCTGTGCTCTGTGTCCTGCAGCTCCTGGATTACAGGTGGGATGGGCTCCCATGTCCTCCTGCAGCCCACAGTGTCGTGCCTCAAGGCTGTTGTGTGGCTGCAGCAGACCCCCGTGCAGCTCTAAATGCGTGTTTTTCTCACTGCAGCATGGGCACAGTCTCGTGAGCTGGCACCGTTAGTGTGCGTGTTTTCCCCTCACACTGCACAGGAATAATTACCCTCTCTCAGCAGCATGAGTGTTTCTGTTCCCTCTGATTTATGAAGGCAAGGAACTCGTTTAGGAGAATGAGTCAGAAGTAATTGAACTCTGGGGGGGCTGTATTTCATCTCTTTATTTTTGCCCTTTGCTGTACCTCACTGTTACCTGTGCTTTGGCCTTCCAGCAAACATCCACTAAAGCTTAGAAGTCAGCTTGGGCTGTGTGCTTGGTTCCCATTTAAAAACAGACCTGATTCTGTAACTCAAGAAAATGACACAGAGATAATCTTTTAAGCTGTAATAAGATCATAAATGTAATGTGCTTCCGTGTAGGCTCTTGCCAAGCAGTTGGCATCCTGTATGGATGCAGAATGAGCCTGAGAACTTCTCTGTAGCAGCAGCATTCCTGTGCTGCTAGGGGGGGAGCTGGCAGCTGGTGAGCTGTAGGGAGCAGTGCATGGTTTGCATGCAGGATGTGGAATGTAACCAGATAGGTGTAACAGGATCTCTCAAAAAGCCATTCAGAGGCCAGGTGAGGTTTTAAGGAAGGGTTGGTGCAGCTGTGTAGAAGAAGGTAGGGGAAGATGTGCAGCAGGTGATGTGAGGATGGTGATGCTGCTGCTCGAGCACAGGGACAGGCCCTCAGTGAGCTGAGATCCATGGGGTTAACCATGGCATCTGATACCCCTTGAGAAGACCTCGAGCAGTGACATTTGAGGCTCGCAGTGGTTGTCAGACCATCAGGACAACATGTAAGACCCACAGACAAATGAGAGCCACAATCTGGCTGGCAGCAAGGAGCAGAGTTTTGCTATCCTCCTGACATTGCCTTGCATGGTGGTGAGCCAGTTGCTGGCATGAGTGGGGGGCCTGAATCTCTTGTGCGGGATTTGAGTCATGGAGCTGAATGACTTCCACTGCCTTCCTAGAAGAGTACAGCAGAAACTCAGCAGCAGCCAGCAGCAGCTCTTGGAGCCTCAGGCCCCTCATGTCGGGATGGCTGCATCTTTGCTGGTTTTGTTCCCCCTCCTTTTTCAAGCATCGTTTTTTTTAGTTCAAGACACTTTTTCTAAAGCTTTTTGCTGATAGAAAACAACAAGGTGGCTCACACTGTCCCCCATCCCCTGCTGTTTTGCACAAGTCTTGTGCTGGAGTAATTATTGACCCAGCTTGGGGCTGGCTGATAAACTCCGTGAAGAGCCTCAGCGACTGACAACTCTGCTTTGGCAGTTCTATTTCTGTTTATGGTTTAATGTATCCTTCCCTCTGCTGAGTGCTTCTTGAGAACACTTCAGTGCCTTTTTTCTTCAAGTGCAGCAAAGCTAAACAAAGGAGCCTGATGTTTCTTTGCTGGGGCTGACTAACCCCCTGTTATGATTGATAATGGTGAAACTGGTTCATAAGCCATCTGAACAGCCATGCACATCATTAAAAGCCAAGCAGGCAAACTCCAAGTCTTCCGCAACGCTGATTGCTTTCAACAGCAGCTGATCTTTGGGGAACTCAGAGTGGGAGCTCTAGCTCTGAGGGTGCTTTGAAGCAAGAAGCTGAATGTGTTCTAAGAAGTAATTGTGAAAACGAAGGTGGTGAATCAACAGTTGATTTTTATTTGTGCCTTTGATGGGTAGAATTGTCTGCTGTAGGTAGTTTTTGCTACTTTCAGCCAGTAATCTCCTGTTTTCACCTATTTCTACTGAAAAGACTGAAGAGATACTCTTCAGTTAGTCTTATTTTATCAGTGGCTTCTTAATCTGTGGATTGAAATTGTGAATGGTGGTATGGGTGCATGGCATTTTCTATGCTGTGGCCAGCTCCAGCTGGGGGTTTAGATGCTTGTGGTTATTAAAATGAATGATGTAGATGCTTAAGCTATATTTTCTTCAGGTGCATCCACTGTTGCTGTTAGGAGCACATCTGTTGGGAACATGCAAACTAACACTGGTGGGAGGTTTTCTGGCGAGGCCAGTCTTCTCAGATACATTTTGCAAATTGAGCTTTCATGAAGAGGCAGCCAAGGTGGATTGCATGCAGAGGTTTGTAACTCTGGTCTGTGGCTCAGGTGATGTAACACATCGAGGTGCTTGTTGCGTAGGCCATGCTCATGGTGCCTGATGCTTTTTGCCCAGAGCAATCAAATGATCACTCTGTCCATCCACCTGATGGCCTCCCTCACCATCTGCTCTGACCTTTCAAGTAATGTCCTGCCGTGTGTAGCTTCCAAAGGTGGGAGGAATTGTTTCTCTTTCACAGAAGAGTGCCTGTTGTGATTTATCCGCAGTCATGTTAAATGGTGGTATTGAAGCAGAGATTTAAACCTGAATTCTGTGGCCACTGAACAATTCTTCATCTCTAATGAGCTGAATTCCTCTTTAGACCATTTTCTAGATGCCTGAGTTACTTACACTGAAGCACTTCCTCCCTCACCAGTGGTACTGCCGTTCCCATCTCTCTCTGTCACTTTGGGAGCAGCTGGTGTGCTCGAGACACCAGGACCCTCAATTACAGTATTAATCAGAGCTTATTTTGTACTTTGCTACTTTGAACACAAATATCCTAAAATGGCCCTAGGATGCATGGTTGAGTAGCCATGTGAAACAACTCCAGCCTTCCAATAAATCCAAAATACAGATGGCTGCTAAAAATGATGTTGCCTAGAAAAGTCTTGAGACCTTTTGATTTACCAAGGGTAATTACTGCAATCAGACATCTTTGTGGTTTATGGCAAGGGACTTTGAAGGTCACTAGCTGGTCAGAAATAAGAGATTAGTTTCTTATTACAGGGCAGTGATGTTGGTCCCAAGTCACCACTAAATCACGTTGGTGACCAGAGGGACAGAAGATCTGCAGCGTAAGGCACGGAAGAGCTGTTGGCAGAGCCTCAGCCTGGAAGGCAATTTTGTAATTCAGATGGTGAAGCAGAAGACATTAGATTGCTTTAAATGTGTTGCATCCCTGTATGTCAAGAATTCGATGTGTCCCCAGGGGCTTAGCGACAAGCAGCCCCACCTCCATGCTAGACTTCTGAAACGCAAGCTGTGCAGAAGCCTCTCCTCCACGCATCCTTTGAAATGGGCTGAGTCCTTCAAGAACGTGGATTGCTAACAGCTTTCAGGGAGTGCCTTGTGCTGCTTTTGACGGCGTTGCTGGGTAGAGGCGTTCCCTGTGCTGCTGGAGCTGCCTTGTTGACACTGCAGCGTTCCCCCATGAGAGATTTGGGTGATTTAAATGTCTTTGCATTGTTTGTTGGTAAGAGGAGGTGAGGCATTAAGATGTCAGGAACGAGGAGGTGTGAGGATTGCAGGAGAAGTGGTGGCAGAGCAGCAGAACAACACTGCTGTGGTAGGGCAGGAGGTTGTTTTAATTTCATCCAAGGCCCTTTTGCTGACAGATACAGAATGTGGATGCAAATGTTCTTTCAGCTGATGACATTTGGAGATGAATGCACTTCTTCTGGATTTTACCCAGAGGGCATGTTGTTGCGTGCTTTGATTTGTTATGCTAAGTAATTGCAAAATGTGCTGGGCAGAGGTTTGGTTCACTTCCACTGCTTCCCTTCTTCCATCCCTGCCGTCCTACTGTTATGGTCTGAGCAGAACAGCAGTGGAATTGAGAGCTTTCATGGTGTGTCAGGACTCGTCAGGTTGAATATTGGGAAGAATTCTTTTTTTTTTCTTCTCAGAAAGTGTGGTTGGGCATTGGAATGGGCTGCCCAGGGAGGTGGTGGAGTCACTGTCCAGGGAATTGTTCCAGAAGAAGGTAGATGTAGTACTTAGTGACATGGTTAGTGGGCAGTATTGGTGGTAGGTACGTGATTGGACTGGATGATCTTTTCCAACTTTAATGATTCTATGAATCTATGACAGCAGACGTGCTCTCCTCTGGGTAGCAGGCACTTGAGGTGTCACTGGGGGCTGATTTGGGGTGTCCCTGCTGCTGATCTCTCACAGCAGTTCCAGTCTGGGTGTGGAAGGGACCCCAGGCAGAGTCGTTGTGGGTTTGGTGTTCAGATGTGCTGGAGCTTTGTGAGAAGCGTGACCTGCTGCAGCCCAGCATCCATGCTGCTTGTATTATTCAAACTGAAATAAGTACACAAATAATGTGTTTCTTTAATTGTTAGTAGAATACATTTGCTTTTCCCTTAGAATTGGAAATAGGTAGCCAAATGTCATCTGTGTATGTCTTCAAGTTCGATCCTGCTTTTTCCAATGGTGTCTTTTTTAAATGAGGTTTCCTTGTATAAGGATGATGGCTGGCCTTGTTTTCAGACCCCAGACAGCAGCTGTTCTGGGGTAGATCGATGTCTGATATTGCAGAGCAGTGTTACATGTTAACAATAGAGTGCAGGTTCATAGAAACAGTGGTGGTAAATCCACATCTTTGTTGCTGCGTCCTCTGCTTCCTCCGTCAGTTATTATTTATGAGCCGTATCGCAGCAGCATTCAGAAGCCTCTGTGATCAGATTTCTGCTGTGCTGGGCATGGTTTGGAGAATCCCACTGGGACACTGAGCCAGGAGGGTAAAGAAGAAGAGGGTGGCTGATCCTGCAGATGAGGATGAGCAGCTGTGCAGAAGGACATGGCACAGAGTGGGCAGCTGCTACACCTGCCTTCCTGGTGGCATCAGTGTGGGTTTTTGGCCAGTGACAAAGATCTCTTGCTAAAAGGATGAGTAAAGAGAGACTTGCTGAGTTTAACATGCTGCTGGTGGGTCAGGACGGCTGTCCAGCTGTTACCTTCTGACTTGGAAAGGCTGGTGTGGAGAAAGAAGGTGCTTTTCTTGAATCCATATCTTGGAATCTACAGCACTTCAGTTAGTTTTTGCATGGTCAATGAAGTGTGTTTTCTTCAATTGCCTTAACTCCCTCTGGTGGCAAATTCCCAGCTGGAAATCTGAATTTTGGTCTCTGTATCTCTGGCTTGTAGCTGTGCCTCCCTTGCCTTCATGGGTATCTCTGCTCCTCACTCCTGCCTCTACGTGCTGGCACCTCAGCTACAGAATAAGTATGGCATTCCTGCAAAGTCATCAGTTGTTAAATATATACACTTCAAAAATAATAAATAGTAGGTTCCCCTTTTCCCAGAAAGAAAAGACGGATATTATCTTTTTGTTCTCTGGGTATTACTCTTTGCTGCTTGGGATTGAGTTTAATTAAATTCTTGACATTTAACCTGCAAACGTAGTTGATGGATTGTATTTAAAACTACATGTCAGGCAGCAGTATTGTGAGCATGTTGCTGGATTGCTCCGGAGCTGTCAGGGCAGGAGAGCGGTCTGCTCTCTCCCTGGTTTCTATGGGCTCACCCTGAGGTAGGGCAGAAGTGCCAGGCCTCAGATCCATAGCTGGGATGCTGGGTGGCTTGGATCAGGTTGAAAATATCACTCGTATTCTGTTGTATTTTCTCTGTTTAGAGAGAGAATCCTTCTCTTTTTCTGGGCTGATTTAACTTTGATCTTGGCAAATGTGTGTATATATCAAGCTAATAAAATAAAGGGGAACAATCAGCCTTGGTTTGTTTTGTCATGAGGAGAGGATGGAGTTGGTTGAATTTTGTGCATTCTCATGGCCGTGCAACCCAGTGGTACAAGAAGTCCAACCTGGGATGTGCCTGCCCAGTGGGTGAGAGAAGGGTGCAGAGATCCCCAGGCTGGAAGCAGAGGGGCCATGTGCAGAGACACAGAGAGCATCCTCCCTGGATGGCCAACACAGAGTTTGATGTGAGGCATCTTGGGATGATGGAGGCTGGTGGAGGATAACTAGCAAGAGAATAGGAGCCAGGAAGCAGAGATGGAGAGTGAAGTCTGGGCTGGAAAAAGAAGAGGGAATAACTGTCTCATCTCATCAGGGTTGAGTTTAAATTCTTCTTGAAAGATTGCCTTTCCCTGGTGGGTCAGGTGAGGGGTAGACTAGAGGCAACGGAGAAGGCAATGTTCTCTTTTCACCTTGGTGGATGCTGCTATGGGGAAGAGCAGCAGTGAGTCCTGCTGGGAGGGTCCTGCTGCAGGACCAGAGCTGTCTGCTCTCAGAGACCTGGAAAATGACACAAATTTGGGCTGGAGGAGACAAGATGCTGCAAAGGCAGCGCAGCCTGCTGTCAGTGCTTCTCTGGGGGCTACGGGAGTGAATGCTGCATCTCGCCTGGGCTTGGCAGCATGGCTGGGAGCTGGAGGTGCTGCCACACAACCCAGCATCGTGTGTCCCTTTGTGTTGAGCACTTGTCGACATGGGTGTGAAAGGAGGAAGATTCATAATGACCTGAGCGTGCTTCTGCTGCAATAGGAAATCAGAGGTGTCCTCACCTAGCCCTTGCCTGAAGCCACGTTCCCATTCTGTGCTCTATTGGCTGAGCAAGGCAGCAGTGGAGGAGCTGTGGCTCATGTGGGAGATGATAGTGGGAGTTTTGGGGTGAATCATAAGATGGACTGGGTTGAAAAGGACCATAATGATCATCTAGTTTTAACCCCCCTGTCACAGGCAGGGTCACCAACCACTAGAATGTCCCAGCACAGTGCTTAAAGGGCTTTGACACTCATCTCAAAATGTGATGGGGGAGAGCTGGAGCTGGGGGAGCTGACTGCACTTCTGCGAACCATTGTGGCTGGGGAAAAAAAAACCTTGTGAACTGAGGAATGTATCACAGTAATTAACTGCAGGGTGAAGAAAGTGAGGGACATCCTGAGCATGGAGGAAATTAAATGGAAAGTGGTATTGAGCTTAGTGGGATGGAATTGCAAAGAGCTCTGTTTGCAGAGTGGAAATTAATTATTGGATTTTGTCTGAAGCTGAGCTTACATAACAAAGGCATGTCTCTGTCTTCCAAACTCTGCCACCTCGAGTCTTTGCTTCTCCATTTGTCAACGTTCAGGTAATGATCCACCTGGGCACAGCTCAGGCTGACTTAATGAACTTGGCTTGCTAAGATCACTGATGTCTTTATTCAGGGATACTTTTGCTTCAGTTGACCAAGATATAGAGGGCCAAACCCAATCTGGCTGTGTGTGGCCATGACTCACGTTTGCCCCTCAGCAGCATCCAGCTGTGAGCACAGATGTGGAATGAGGAGCGCACTGAGCTGACCGAGATTTCCCTGTTCCCACAGGGATGTGGGGCTGTCTGTGCCAGGAAAAGTGGCTCTTGGGGCCAGCATTGCTTGTGCTTTGGCTGCTGATGCTGCTGGCCTTGGGCATGCTGAGAATGGGACATCCCAGTGGCAAGCAGGAGACGTCTGTTGGCAGTGGTCGTCTTTAGCACTGTGATTGTTCATCTGCCAGAGGTATTCAGAAGTGAAGGGGTCAGGCTGTTCTGGTAGAGTTGTTATTGCTTACTGTGTATTTTGTGGGTGTCCCATAGGAGCTCAGACAGTAGACCAGGACAGGTAGGCACTTGTCAGACACAGAGCAGTGTTTAATTCATTGATTGTTCTGCCAGAACCTTGACATCTGTAAAGCTTTTTTTTTCTTTTTCATTTTCCCACATGCAGGGAGCAGCTCCAGTATTTTTCTATATATTTTGACCTTTATTTGAGAAGAAAGCAAAAGAAAATTGTAGAAAGCCCCAGTGAGAAAGGCAGGAGTCGTTCTCTAATGTGCTGCATGGCTTGCATCTCATGGAAAGGCCATTTGTCTGGTTACAACTTTTTCATCACAGTTCTTTTTCTAGGAGAAATGTTATTTCCAAGGGAGCAAAACATTGCTCAGAATTTTTGCTATTGCACTCTTGCTATTTAATCTGAAAGACGGTGGTCAGTGCCTTTTTTCAGCAAATGTCACACATTCAAGATGTCACACATTCAAGACTTAGGTTTTGCCATGGAATAACCTTCCTAGTTTTCTAACTGTTCTTTATCAGTGCACAGAGAAACTGCCTGTGTGTGTGTGACCTAACAGAACCAATTAGAGATGGTTTTCAAAGAAAATTGATGAAAAGCAAAACGAGAGTAAGGAAGTGATGCTCTGCTCAGTGTGTTACACAATAGCACAGGTCCTACCTCCAAGGTTACACTGTCCTTAGAAGAAGGGGACAGGAGAGGAGGAAACCAGAGCTGCCCTGAAGCTCTGCAAGAATGTATTTAAGTGGGAGTAATAATGATGCAATTTTTTTTTTTTTTTTTTTTTCCATCCAAATAGCATTTAGTTGAAAATTCAGTTTGTCTGAGAAGAAAACAGTAATGACTAAAAATTTCCTATTACAAAAACACCTTGGGGATAACGCAGTTAGTGGTGGGAGACCACCAACCAAATTGGAATATTCAGAATACACTGACAACAAAGATTGTGTTCTCATAAAATGCTGTCTTCTGTTGGGTGCACATAGGATTCCTGTTGTGGTGGGGGGGGGGGGGGGCCGGGGAGTGTGATCAGACGTGTGGAGGTGGCAGCTGCCTCCAGTGCTGTCCTCAAACCACAGTGCTTTGGGAATGAGCCAGCAGGGCTCCCCTGTGCTGCTCCATCTCCGTTTTGTTTTGGTTGTTTATAGTGAGTGATGGATGAGCTTCCTGCATGGCTTTTGAAGGGACTGACAAATATGATGGGGTTGCTTTCATTTCTCACTTTATATTTCTGACAAACGAAGGGAAGATGAATAATGTGAGATACCTTCCTTTAAATTTGCAAGACTTATGCCTGTCATGATTGATAATTAGTATTTCTGATAGAAACTGAAAGATGGGGAAGCACGGATGCTGGGGAGTGTTGGACAGGACATGGTGGGGGGAGATGTGCTGTTCCAGCGTGATGGGAAGGCAGGAATATGACTGTGGATTGGCAGATAGGGTGAGCCTTGAGAGAAGAGACCTTGCATTCACGTGCTCTTCTCCTTTCCCTTTGTTAAATCAAAAGAGACCCATTGATTATTTTACACCTTTCCTTTCATTGCCCTGTGTTTGGGTTGACCTCCGAAAGACACTGCGCTCACTACGACCTTCTCTGACTCGCTGAGCAGTTATGAGCTGTTTCAGTCTGGTCAGCTGTCGCACCTTGCAGCCCTTGGTGGAGGGCCTGGGGAGATGCGGAGCCTTTGAGCAAAATGATTTTTCATTAAAAAGAGAAAAGCAGAAGCTTGGTTCTGCTCTCTGCTGTGTTGAAATCTTGACTCTTTCTCAGAGAAGCTTCCTTGAGCGAATGTTTCAGAGATTACATCTTTTTCCTTTTGCATTAAATGGCATATATTTACTTACCGTGTGACATCATAAGATGAGCGAGTTGTAACAATTCCTGCAAGGCCAGGCCTGGTTTTCCAGGCTGAGACCTATGGAGGTGGGACAGGACCCTTCCCTCACCTTGCTCCAGCCCCTCGTTAGGTAGGGGCTTGTGTAGCCAGTGCCTTGTGTGTTAGTGAATGAATGTTTGAAACCTGAGGGGAAAAAGATCAGCTTAAAAAAGAGAAAACAAGGTTCAAAGCAGCCTACATCTCCTTTTTGGCTCTTTCATTGCCTTCTGCAGTCCATGGGGAGTCTTTGTGTCAGTTTGCATGAACGTGCTTTTCCCATTCACTGTTTGAATCACTTGGTTTCTGGGTGTTTTATGTTGGTTATTTTGATTGCTGGATTTTCTTTCTCTAATGTAATCTCTGCTTGCACTTGGTACATTTTGTGGCTGCTTTTGTCTGCTACCGTGATTTCTGAAAACATGACAGTGAGTCTCCATAATGAGCTTAATTAAGAATGTTGGCCTCATGGTAGTGTCCCACACACAGCAGGGATGTGCGTGCCTCCAACAGGCAAGGAGCAGGTACAGCAAGCAGGGATGTGAGGACAGGATGGTGAGGTTGGAGGAGGTGTTTGGGAGCTCCATCTGCAGCAGTGGGGTGGCAAATGCACCCAGCTCTTCCATGCACTGTGATGGGCAGAGGATGAACTCTACCTGGCCCAAAGTGGAAGTGGTTGAACCTTGCTTGCATTGATGCTTGGCTGCATCTTTGTGTCTGGTGCAGCTCTTGAAGCCACATGGGAACAGTTGCTCCTGTTGCTTTCTGACTTTGGAAAACTTGCAGGTGTCTGTGGCACCCAGGCCGTTTCAAAGATGAGATCTTAATTTCCAGTTCAGTCATGTAAAAAGTCATTACCTGCTTCTTCTAATTCTTCATACAGCTTTTCTTATCTTTTTCAATATCCGTGTCTGAGGTCTGCTCCCATCTGTGTGTGTTTGTGCGTGAGGACAACAGGGTGGGTCCTAATGCCAGCAGAGAGAAGTGAGATAGGAACAAATGCTTTGTTCGTTAGGGCTGCAATTTGACATGATGCAAGCTACAGAGCTGGGTACTGCTGCGTGTCCTGGGGACTGCAAGAAAGGAAAGTGAGCAGAGGAGATGTGGTGCCCTGGAAAAGACTTTAAATCCTTGTTAAAATGTTACAGAGTCAACTAAATTAATATCAGCAGCACTTGAGTTCTCGTCCTTGCTGTGAGTCCCTCTGTGAAATATGTGAAGTCTTTGGCATGAGAATGTTGTTAGAGGAACACCTCCACCTCTTCAGGCATAATTGTGCATCACATGGGACCCTTCCCCAAGGCTGTGAGCTGTGAACATGATCGGGATCCTCCTGTGATTGGAGAGAGACTATGGATGTAATTGCTCTTCTCTTCCCTGAAAAAAGAGCCGACTGTTAGGTAAACGTGTACTGTGGGTCACTGATTGATCTTTGTGGATCAGAGATACTTCTGTTCCTTCAATTATAATGATCATGATTTTTTAAAAAAGCAATTATATATGATTTTTAAAGGACTCCTCGCTATTCAGGTTTGCACGTTTTTCAATATCTGCCTCTCAACAACCCTGCCTTTCCGTCTCCTATCCATCTCCTCAAATGGCCACAATTTCCTGTTGTCGAGAGCAATGTAGTGGGGGAGAGGTGTGGTAGATTGTACTGGGAGGAAAGCAAAACTTGCCTCCACTGTTAGCTTTTTCATAGAAGAGAGGGAGAAGGTGGGTTATTCTGAGATGTCCTCATGCTGCCCTCACCCAGAGAAGCACAAACAACACGAGTGACAAAGGGTTCTTCCTTCCTTAGGAAGGCTTCATCCTTCACATATGTGGTATGTCCCTGTCGTGCCCCAACCCTCCCCCAAACATTCACACACATATGTATGTGTGAGTGTTCATACAGCCCAAGGCAGACACACAATGTGAAAAATGTCATCCCAATCCATTCACATTTGGTGGAGAGTTCAGGAACAAAAGACAGCCTTGTAGTGGAAAATAGATGCTCTAGCACAGCTGGTAGAACTCAGCAAACTGAGAAAAATGCCTCCTGAGTCATTCTGAATGGCTTGCTTACTGAGCCTTGCTGAGGTGCTGGGTCCAGGTAATTGCCTGCTGCTCCTCAGACAGGTAGAGCTGAGGGACCTGTAACACTGTGGCATGTAAGCAGCTATGGCTGGATTTTACCTGATGGAAATCAGCAAAGTTCTGGAGCTTCAGTGTAGCTCCAGCAATTAGCTTAGCATAGGCTGTAGCCTACTAACAGAGCTGACGAGGAGCAGCAGTTGTGCTTCCAGTAAACTGACCCTTGCACCTCCTTGCCTTTCATCTGTCTGGTTCTCCTCCTCTGGGCTACCAGCTCAAAGCTCGTGGCAGGAGCATTAAAAAGTCAGGAGATGAGATTAAAAATGCAGGGATTTTAACAACAGAAGTTTTCCTTTCTTCTTTGGTTGCCAGAGAGTTTTGAAATGTTTCTGTGCACTTTATGTTTTCAAGATTTTCTGTTGCCTGTTTGGGAAAAAGTAGAGGCTGTTGAGACCTAAAGAGAAAATAGAGATGAGGGATAAAATTGTGTAGGCAGCACTGAGTAGCTAACTCCACACTGGGCGAAGTCATCATTGTTTGGATTCGCAAATCCAAATGTTCTGAGCAAAGCCAGCAGTCACATCCTGCTTTCTTAATTGATGTTTGATATGAACCATGATAATTTCCATTATGAAGCCAGCTTTAATTAAGCGAAACCTCTTTGCTTTCCTTTCTGGTCAGCTTTTGATGGCTCCTTCTGAATTGTGACAGGTTTCGATGTGCTCTTCGGGCACAGCAGGTTTAGAAGCTCTCATAAAGCAGGGCAGTGTGCGTGCACTTAAGCAGTAGCTTTGCATGGTGCAGAGGCTGTAGTGTTTGCTGCTGCCTGCCAAGCAGGATTTCAGACATTGGAAAGTGGTGATCTCTGCGTTGCTCAGGGTCTGAAGGCTGATGTTTAGCTGAATGCAATATTTTAGGGGATCAAGAGGGCTTTAATTAACAGGGGTTTTGTCCTGGGTGTTGTGGCTTCTGTCACAAGGCTGCAACTGCAGTTGTGTTGTGGGGAAGGCCATAAATTCCCAGTGTTTTCTATATTACACTGATACAGGGAGAGTCAGTCTTGGGCCTCAACGCAGAGGTGCAGTTACAGTGTGCCTGGCTGTGGCCAGAGGTGGGGCTGAGGATGACACGTGTGAGCCATCTTCTGCAGAATCTGTGCATCACTGTCTGTGCTCAGATCATTGGCCTCTTCCTAGTGGGCTTTGGCCAATAGTGGTTGGAAATGAGGAAAGCTTGTCTAGAATTATCTCCTGGTTGGATATTAGGAACAAGTTCTTAGAGTGGTGAGGCATGAGCACAGGCTGCACGGTGGGGCAGTGGTGTCACCATCCTTTGGAAGAGTCAAAGAATCATGGAGATGTGGCCCTGCTTACCGGGCACGGTAATGGTGAGTTGGTGGTTGGACTTGGTGGTCTTAGTGATCCCTTCCAACCTTTATGATTCTATGAATGGGCTTGGATTGTGCTTGTGACCTGCACCCTCATGAGAAAGTCCCAGAAATGATTCCAGGAAAATCAGGGCCCCATCTGGGATTGCTCGTTAGGGCAATTAGGCAGTGCAGGCCAATGATGTCTCTGGGGGCTGCTGGGTTGCCTCACCTGTGTGGGGAAATTGTTCATTGCTAAAGAGCACAGGGATGATTTAACGTAGCACATAGATGCAGACAGCAGGTAATTTATTTATTCCCCATTACTAGTAAATATTCATGGCACATAAATAATATATAACAGATAACCTATACCTGAATAAATAATTGTCAGGACAGAATGCGAGCAGGCACGTGACTTGTTTCGCTTCTTGCTTCCCTTTGGATAAGCAAGGGAGTTAATGAGACACTCAGGACTCATGCAAGTCCCTGAGCATGGCCATGGGAGTGTTAAGATGTAAAAAAAAAATAATCTTCTAGGCCTCAGGTTGTGCAGTGCTTTACAGGAGAGTGGGGAGGGGTGGTGCTTCCAGGAGTACAGCCTTGTGCACAAGGCTGCTGGGCACAGATGGGGTGAGATCTTCTCTGCTGTATGGTCGTGTGGGATAGCTGACAATTGATCATAGTTCTCCACTGCTCAAGTTCTCCTTTGCCCTTTGAGTTGTCTGATATTAGCCATGAGTGGTCTCTTCCCAACCGCTTTTTACCTTCCTTATGCTATTACCTGGGTTCCTTCCCACACTGGTGGTGCTAATGGCCACTTTAAACGTTAATACCCCTTTACTAATCATATTGATAATTCTGCTAGGGCTGCTTAGTTGTGATCTAACTGTCCTAGTGGAATGAAATACTCTAAGCTCCATTCCCCAGTGAATCTGTAATTCGTAAAAGTGCTGTGGACAGTTTGTTGTGCCTGTCTGATGTGTTTTAGAGAACATTGCTGCTGATGACTGTACTTTGGGAGATTGGAAGAACATTTCCCTAGGACATATGAAGTGGCTTGTCTATTAGGGATGAGTAGAGGATGTGTCAGACTTTGTGAGAAATATAATGGGCAGAGAAATTGGGTTTGAAAAAGCTGATGCACTGAGAAAGGAAGGCAACCCCATTTTTTCTGAGATGGGCAAATCTGAATTCAGTTTAGGCTTGTATGCAATTTCAGAGCTGCATGTACAGGCTCAGGAGGGATCAAAATAACATTTTCAAGAGGCTGGCACTACTTGTCTTGAAACAACGGTGCCTCATTAGCAGATACTGATTCTATCAGAAAGAAAGTAAATGGAGTATTTGCTTCACCGAGAAAAGTGCTTGCTTAAATCCCCTCCCTCCCAGCAGAGTCCCTAGAAAGCAGAGATTAAGGCTTGAGCGGAGCAATCCTCAGCCGGGGACCAGAGGTTCTAGCAAAGCCCTGCAGAAAGCACTGAAGTACTGTTAATCCTATTGTCTCTATCAATGGGCCACCTTGCAGGGAAGGGATGTTAGAGTACCTCCCTGGTCCTGCTCGGGGAGTGGGCTGAAAGATGTGCCTGGTACCAGGTGCAAAGTGCTGCTTTTAAATGGGGTGCCCATGAAGGTGTTCCTATGGAAAAAAGACAGCGCAGGGTTGTGTGAAGCCGTGGGGAGGAGGAGCAGGCTGCAGGTTTTGTTATAACTGAACCTCGCAGCTCTGGGGCTGGGACGGTGCTTTGAATTTTGTTTGCTGCAGTTCATTGCAGCCATCACTGGTGGTGAGGACCATGCAGACAGAGAGGCAAAAAGGAGGACATTGAAGGTGGAAGCCTGGGCCCTGGAGTTGATCTCATTCCTCAGGTACACTGAAGAATTCAGGCCCAGGTGCTACAAGCTGGCTGTGCTAATAGTCCTTCTAGCTGGTGTTCAAAAGGAAGAAGAAAAAGCAGTGAATACATCCTTAGCTGAAAGGCTTAGGGCTCTGATTTGCAATGTATAAGTCTTAAGGGATATGGGATAATGACACATTCTGAGTGCTCCACCTGGGCTGTAGAGAAACCTGTAAGAGGAGGAGTAATGGAAAGAGCCAGTATATCTCAGGATGTTGGATTCGTGGTTGCCTGTTGTGTGGTATGTACCTGTGAGCAGACTCTGCTTCTGTTTTCATTCTCTCTAGTCTTAAAGGGTTTAATTAGTACCTAATTGCTGCTTGTTTTGCTCATTCAGAGCATCCAGGTGCTGTACAATGTCCTTAATCAAGTGTGAGAGCACTGTTTGTCAGGAAAGCTTTTACTCCTTCAGCAAGGGCTTTGGAAAACGCTTGGCTGTTGTCTGTGGTTAGGTAGGAAAAAAAAGTGAATGAGATCTTGGCTTGATGCTGCCACTGTAGCAACAAAAGCCCTATCTGAAGGAACCAGAACTAATTCAACAGGATGATACGGACCCCACCCCCACTGGTGGTGTCCCTTAGTGCCACATCTCCGTGGTTCTTGAACAGGACAGTGACTCCACCAGCTCATATCCAACCCTGAGCCTTCCCTGGTGCAACTTGGGGCTCTCCCCTCTCATCCTTGCATCCCGTTGGACATGTTCAGCTGTAGAAGGGATGATTCAAGCTATGGTGTATGCAGGCTGTGCTCCCTCTGGCAACATGCAAAGTTTGAGGAATCAGAGATTTGTTATGGCTACCAGGAAGGCTGGCAGGCTAGTAGAGCTATGAGAATGGCATCCTTTGAGAGAAGGGGCACGTGTTCTCACTTGCGTGATTGAAACTGACTGTAGAAAGCACTGAGAGTATTTTCCCCTCTTCTGCTTTACAGAATTAATCCAGTGGAAACAATCTGGATTTAAGCTAGCATAGCTGGAATCAGAATAAATTCCTTATTCTTCTGGGCTATTAAGAAACTTGCTAGCTATTGGCTAAAATTTCTGCTGGTATGACTTCACTACATTCAGTGAAGCTCGGATCAAGGTCTCCATTGGCATATTTTTCATCCAGTTGGTTAAGCAGCAAGCAGTTGGATCAGATAGGAAACAGTGCATAACCCTTGCTGAGAACGTAATATCTTTCATTAGTCAACTGGGCTTTCAAAAGAGCAGGGAAGGTTGTGCCCAACGAGACCCTTTGCTGGTACACTCTGAGCCATGTGAGGCTGTGGTGGGTGCCCCTGTGTGAGCGGTGCTGCTGCTGCTTAAAACACAGACCTGCTCCTCTTCTTGAGCCAGCATAGCTCATGGGGAGCCTCAGCTTTACTCTGGAGAGGCTGACAATGTGTGCAGCATCGGCCAAACATACCTGTGAGTTTACAGTGAACTGCAGCAAGCGTGCTGGAAAGCGTAAGCATCCCACATGCTCATCCAAAGGTGGTGTGCCAGTCTCTCTGAGCCCGTCGGTGTTTACATAAATGGCTGTGTGACCATGGGAGGAGGGGGAAAGGCAGGGGTGCAGGGGGAAGATTGCAGCTCCTTTGAAATGTGGAAAGGATTACACCCACAGCGTTTGATAGGGGAGAGCAGGGATTACTGCCTGCGTGTGACATCGCATTGCAGAGATTAAAGTCACCCTGGGCAGGCAAGAGTGGGGAGTGAAACAGAGAAAGGGAAAGAGATGAGGCTGGGAGGGATGTGGTGGTGGGTGGAAGGAGGGAGTGAAACAGGCAGTACAAGCCAGTGAGACTTGGCTGGTGCAGGTAGCAGAGGTGCAAGGACTGAAAGATCCCCAGAACGGACAAGGTGTTGATTCTCAGCCTTAAACTTCTGGAGCATCCCTGCTTCAGAGCAGGTTCTCTCTCACCTGCTCCAGCAGGTGGTACAAGGCTGACCAAGAGAAGGCTTTGATAGTCAGCTGTTAAGGTTGGGCTGACTCAGGATGCTTCAGGACTGTCATTTTCCAGGAGCTGTGGTTGGCTTTTGGGGCCAGTTCCGAGGTGTCCCTTCTTAGTTTCCTCTTTTCGTTAATGTGATCCCTTCTGTAGTCACAGCGCCCAGAAATTTTGAACGAATTAAGTCTCCGTTGTGTCAAGTACTTATGTAAGAATGTAGGAATGGTTTTTGCCCTGAGGAGATTGATCTGCTGTAGAAAATGTAGTGTATGACCCAGCTCTGCAACAGAAGGGCTGTTGTGTTGTCAGTGCATCATCTCATGGAGGTAAACATCGGCACACTGGGTACAAGGGAAGGCTGTGGAGTGAACCTGGTGGATGTGGAGCTGACTGGAATGTGTTGCAGTGGCCACATGCAAAGCACAAAGACCATCCTCTGTGCATCTAAAGCTGATGCTCCAGTTATGCTGCATGTAGGGTGTCCGCATTGTTTTCTCATGTTTAAAAATCCATCCATAAAATTGTATTTGGAGTGGCTGTTACACATTTCCTGCTCCAGGAGCAGACTTTTAAAGCCCACAAGAAATATTCACTTACAATTACGTCTGATTTAAAGGGAAAAGATCTGTAGCTTTGTAGCCTTAATAATTTGCTCAAACAGCTGTAGATTAATGAAAGTGTTGCTCAGGGCATGTTTCCAGAAATAGCATGCAGCTCGGCCCTCTGAAGTCACATTGGGTTAGGAAATGTGTTTGTGCTTTTAGTGCTGGGAGTGCACACAGGAGGTGATGTGCCAGAGCACAGTGGACTCGGGGTTTGTCTGGTTGGCTGATATCTGGAATGGCTTGAAAACTCTCTATGAAATCGCAGAAGTACCTAATATTTGTTTATATGTGCTGCAGAGGGAATGCCAGCCTCATGCCAGCTAGTGACCGCCACACACCCTGCAGCTGGAGCACTGGGCTCCTAACGTGGTTTTTCTGCTCCAGGGAGCAGGAAAGCAGATAGAAATCTGCTATTTGAAACACTGAGATTTGGTTCTCTTACTAAGCTTCTCACTTCATAATGTTGGATGCTGTTAAGTTCAATGACTTGAGTATCTATTGTGCATGCTAGAAATGTGCTTTTTAGCTGTGTGGTTTTTGATCTGTTGTCTTTTAGCTGAGGATGGAATGACAAGGGACAAGAGAAGAAAACCAGCCACCAAGTAGGGCTGGTTCTTGCTCCCCTTGTTGCCCTTCTTGCACACAGAGGTACAGGGACCTTGCTCCATGACAAGCAGCGTGCTTTCTCCTGACAGCTGCAGTTCTTTGAGGTTACTCTAATCTGCTGGATCCCAGCCTGCGCTGGAGTAACTGTGGGGACTGTTGCTCAGGTGTGGAAGTGACAGGTACAGTTGCTGCTCAGGACAGTCCTTAAGAGCCCTAATGGGTCCAAGTCCTGTTACTCATATTGGATGTGCATATAGGTTCCTAGAAGGATGCCTTAAGGTGTTAGCGACCATACAGCCCTCCTGTGCACTGTGCTGTGGTTCTCCCCTGCTTTACTGAAGGAGAGTGAGAATGCAACAGGAGCAAACGTTCTCTTCACTCTTGCTGAGATCTGAGCCCTGAGGTTGGGATGCTCCTTTGCTGAGAGGTGCAGGGAGATCAGGGCCTAATTCAGCTGTGGGTGTGTTTTGGGGTAGCTGGGTAAACCTGGATTTTGTGCTGCCACTCTGTGTGGCTGCTTGTCATTCCTGTGCATGGAGCTGCAGAGCTCCCCCCTGAGACCGGTGAGCTGACCTGCCTCAGTGCAGGAACGGCTCTTGTTCTTGCAGGAAGCAAGAAACCTGCTGATGTAGTCATGTGCTGCTGCTCTGTGTAATGTACCCTTTTCTTCTTCGATGCCCCCTTGATTGGGATTTTTCCATTGATGTGTATAGCCTGATTTATCCATTTCAAATGTGACCGCAAATAAAAGTGGTGCTCATTGAGTTGATCCAATTTGACCTGACAGGGACAAAATGACTAGAGCTGGATGGAAATTGTCTTTTCCAATAGAGAATGGCAGTGGAAGATGGGGGGGAAACGTGTCCTGGTTGATGTTTTCTGCAGAAGTGGTGCGTTTCTCTTTTTCATTTCTCCTGTGAACCTGAATGCCAGTTTGATTTCTTTTCAATGAAATCACAACCTCTTACTCATGGATGGGAGAGATCCATTTGACTAAAAGGATCAGAAGGACAATTATCTGTCAAACGTGATGCTGGAAAAATGTTGACCAGCCTTAGAAAGCTATAACTTTGTGATGTGTGTCTGTGCTGACTGCGTGAGCTCTCGGTTGTGCATGCCTCAGAGCTTTCTTTGCCTGATGTGATCACTGCAGAGGTTCAGAAACGTCAGCTGACTGCTGCCAACATCTGTTGGACCCAAACACAAGGAGATCTGCATCTTTGGAGGGGGGGAGGACAGGTTGGAGCTCCCATGTGTCACATTATTTGCTCTGTAAGGCAAAGTGAAGGTGGCACTTGATCCTGGGTTGCCTCCAGAAGCCTGGTGGGATTTGAGCAAAGCCCTGGTGATGGGGGTTGGGGTGCTAGGGTCAGAGGAACGAAGTGAATTCAGATTGCAGGGAGGAAGTGGCTCCTGAGAAGTGGGGAGGTTGTTTAATTTCTCTGCCTGTCCTTCTGTTTCACTGGAGTTTATTACTATGAAGATTGCTCCTTTTCTCATTAACAAACTTCTCCTTCAGGATGCTGTGGGGTCGCTGTTAACCTCTTAGCTGGTGTGTACAGGGAGATGTAGCAGCTGGTCACACCACCTATGATACCATGAGTCTCCAGAAACACTGAAAGGATAAACAGAAAAACCATAAAACCAGGTGTGTGATATCCTGAAGTGTGCTTCCCTCCATTCCCAGCACTGCTGACTCCTGATGTTACAATACAAGCAGTATATGACCAGGAAGGGTAAGAGGGATGATTTTGGGGGTGCTTCTAGATGTATCTGACTACAAAATAGGGGCACTGAACCATGCTTCTTGTCCTTGTACTGAAGGTAGAGTCAATTTACCTGTGCAAGGGGCTGGAAAATAATGACAGGCTTACTACTAGTGAAGCATGCTATCAAGGAAGCAGTGCTGTGAAGTAACAAGGCTGGCAGTCACAAAGCAGTTGGTGTGAATTGGGAGGTACGGGGGGGTTGCTTAGCACGCTCTTGCTGTCTTATTGATACCAAAGTGTGGAGTTGTTACTGTGCTAAGGTGCAGAACCAGATGCTGTTTTAATGATGTGAGTAATGTCTGTGGGGTGAGCCTGTGCAGGAACGAGAAAAAAATCCTGATTTCCTCCTTTCATTCAGGCTGTTCTGCAAATAATTGAGCTAGGATGCTTGGGGCTGCTGACCCACTGCAGTGAGGCTATTCAGAACAGCTTAAAGATGCCCGTGGCATCTCCATGGGGAATCCTGAAGGATTTAATCTGTCTTTGTCCTCGGCCTAAGGAAAAGCGCCTCTTGATTTCAAGAGATGAATCTACTAGACCAGAGTATTACAAGATCAGTTTTCTTTGCAGAAGTAATGCAAAGTGACCTTATTGTCATTTCCTGATGTGGGTCAGCAGGAAGAGGAGAGGAGCAGGGATGGCAGAGAGCTTGTGGACTTTCACAGGGTTTAGTTTTGCTGTCTTGAGGGAGAGAATTAATTGCAGGCTTCCTGCTTGCCACTAGATGACAGCCTTATCCTGAGCACCAGGGGCTTAGTTATCATTATTAGGGGGCAGGGAAATGATACCTTAAAGGACATGTCCTACCTGTCTCGCTTCCCACATTCACTGGTGCCAGGCAAGGAGCTGCTGGCACAGCAGAGCTGCTGCTGAGGGTGCACCTGCTGAATAGAGAAGATGGTGCTTGAATTTTAGCCACATTTGAAATATGGGCAAAACAAAAATTAAGAACAAGAAATGGTTTATTTCAAGAATGTTAAAAGGATGGATTTGTTTTCAGGAGCCAGGCTGTGCTCTTTGGATTCCTTTCACTGGCCTGACCTAGAATGGTTTCCAGGCTGTCAAGGTCTGAGCTTCAAGTCAGGGCTTCAAGTTGGCTCCCATGGGTGTTTGTATTTATCTTCTGCAGGGCATCCTTGGAAGTCCAATGCACCATCTGCTGCTAAAACAGTCCTGTTCTTTTAAGGTGGCTTGCTGCAGTGAATCTCTTGGCATTTGCTATTTCAAATCTCTTTTGCCCTATGTTAATTAATCCATCCCCACTACTTCACTTTTGGGGTGTAGGCTCCTCATTCTTCTTTTTTCCCCCTCATTTCTATGGTGAAGATGCATTGAAGGCTCACACTTCCTATTTGGAAATATAAATCAGGAGTCTTGCTGCCTGTAATTTGAAGTTCATAGTTTGTTCAAGCAAGCTGCGTGATGTGTGACTAACAAAGGGAGAAAACCTGCTCTGAGTCAGGGTTTTAAGGACACTTTGTGCCTGCTCCTTACTGCAAATACTGGCATCATCTGCTGCCTGCTGTACTCCTCAGTTTCCTTGCTTGGTGTGTTTGCATTTTGCAGATATTCAGCGCAACATTGTGACCTGAGGAGTATGAGACTGGTGCCACTGAAACTGAACGATGATCACCTTCTCTAGTGGAAATGTTTCCACGTATGTTTTGATTTGTGGCACTGGGATGTGAGCCAGAGGCAGCAACCATGCAAGCAGTGTGCTTGCACAACCAACAGCAGATCCCAGACCTCTTGCCTTCCTGCTCTGGGTGCCATTTCTTGCATAGCTGCAGGCTGGTTTAGCGGCTAAGGCAGTGAGCTGGACCTTGGGGGCATGCAGGATGGTGCTGTGAAGGTATAGGACTCCTTTTGGGTAACACTATTACTGATCTATGGGGTAGTCTACCTGTCACTTAATGTATAGAGTGCAGTGAGCCAGTGCTGCTACACAGCAGGTTATGGATGCTCAGCATTGCTCTTCAGTGCCCAGCAGCAGCCCGGTGCTTACTGGCACGCATTGGCTCAGGCTGGCAGTGGGTACAGATGGATGCGCAGAACACACGGCAGGCAGGCAGACAGCTGCTGGGCCAGCCCTGAGGTAGCAGCAGCAGCACCCACTCCCTCTGTGCATCGCTGCAGCTCCAACCCGGCCTCCTCCCTCCTGCACAGTGCTTGCCACGGGCAAGATGCATGAGGAAAAGCTGCAGAATAATGTGCAGTTCCTTTGTACGGTACATTACGCATGCACGTGACAGCCGTGATCTTCTGGTTTGCGTGGCAGCTGATAACCCCCCTCTGAAACACAGCCTTTCTTTGGCTGTGAGCATCCCCATCATCTCTGGTTTGATTAGGGGGCTGATACATATTTATATTTTATCACTTTTCACCTATCAGTTGAGGAAGGGAAGTGCTTTACGAGCGGTTAGCTGGCTTTAATGGGCATAACGTATAAATAATAATAATGAGAGTGGAAGGGGGAAATACATGGAGTGGAACTCATTAATTACTGTATATTAGTCATTAAGGAGCAAAAAAAAAAAAAAAAGCTAATTGAAGTGTATGAGCTTGACTAACCATGAGTATTTTCATGGAGCTGTGAGAAAATCACTGCTCCTCCAAATGCTGGAGCATTTCAATTCTATGAAATATTTTTGCCATCCTTGATGAAGGTTTCCAAGCCATGGTGCTGCATGAAGGTTCTGCTGGTAGAATTCAGCACAACTTGTAGCCTGTAGACTTTTGTGAGGAGGCATCCTTACGTTTGAAGAGCTGTTTTGTTTTGTGCTTTTTCAAAAGGGGCCGAGCATGCCTGGCTGCAGGTTTCTTCTGCAGCGTAGCTGAGAGCTGTGTCCCCTCTGAGCCAGGTTCTGGTTTGATTCTGTATTTGCCAGTCTTATGTGTAGTGACAGAGCTGAGATCTGTCCCCAGGTGTTCCTGCATGTGTTTGCACGTGCCTGTGTGCAAATACCTTTGTATCTTCCTTATGAACCTTCAGTGTGGATGGTACATTTTGCAATCTTGCACTTACAGAAATGCCTGCTCTCAAGCAAGAGCTGCAACCCTCTGCAAACAACCATGATCCTGTCTAAGACTCTCAATATGCTGTCAGAATGGTGCATGATTCTGTTGCATGTATCTTCCTTTTCTCTTTAGCAGAGAAGCAGGCCATGAGCATGGTCCTTGCCATGAGACAGATGAGCAGCACCTCCAGAACTTCGGAGCATAGACAGTTCCTCTTGAAGGAGCATCTCTGTCTCAAAGTGTGCAGCTAGGCTTCAGTTGTTCCTCTCATTTGTTTGCTTTAATAGTAGCTTCTAGTTATCCTAAACAAGAAATCTCTGCGTATCCTGCTGAAAATAACAAACCCCTAATTGCTGTTGTGCCTGAATAATCTTGATTTGGCAACCCACGAGCCATAAAAGAAATCACTTTCTGTTAGGAGCCAGATGGCTCAGTTCAATCTCAGTGTAGTTGTGCTGTAGAGGTTCAGCAAGAAACTCATTTCAGAAGTCTGGAAGAGCTCTGGAAGGCTGGAGGGAACACACCCACAAATTACATATCTGGACAGGGGAGAGGAGAGAAGATGTGGGAGAGAAAAAGGACAAAATAATTATCACACAATTCATTCTATGCATTTTCCTTTCCTTTTTCTTCTTCCTCTACAAAGAAATTGCAAAATTCACGTGTTTGTTCAGTGCACACAAATCATGGCAAACTTTTTTTGCTCTGTAATTCGCAGCCTGGAGCTGTGAATTGAACAACTCCTTAAACCTGTTTGCACTTCATGTTGTGGCAGTTTGCTCTGCACATCACCTGGCAGCGCCATGCTCTGCCCTCGTGTGACTGCAGCAGAGTGGATCTGGAGCAGCGTGTCTGAGCGCAGTGTTTGCAGAGGGATGGCTGGGCGGCTGCAAATGTGGAGCCGAGTGTAAAATTTGCTGTTGCCTGAGTGTTCACACCTGCAGAGCTCGAGTGTTAGAGCTGGTGCTATGAGAAAGACTTTGGTCTGAGGGGAGGATGGGGAGCAAGAGGAGGAGGACGGCTCAGATCCCTCGGTCATGGGGAAGATCCCACAGAGAGCACCTGCATGCTTCTCTTGAGCTTCCTTGGGCAGGTCTGTTAGCTGTCCCGTTTCCCTGGGATGGAGAGGAGTTTTGATTCTCCTTTTATGACATGTTTTGGCATCATCTGCTGTAAAACCACAGGGCACTCGTGAAGATAATGGATATTGCCCTGCTGCTGTGGGGTCTCTGGAGGGAGGAGGGCATATGGAATAGAAGATGTCACTGCAGGAGCACATCTGATCAGAGAATAAAATACAGGAAGAACAGAAGGATGGAGAGTGAAAGAGGGAAATAAAAGTGTACCCTTGTTTATTCTCTAAACAAATGACTTTTATTTTGTTCCCTGGGGCAGAATAAGGTACAATTAATGTAACAAAGTCTGACACATTAACAGAGAGGTGCAAAGGTTTGTGAAGCTGTGGAAGTAATTGCTTTGACTCTTGCAGTGGAGCTTCAGGATAGCCGAAGAAGTGGGTGATATTTCTTCTGCCTCTGTCATTGTCTCCTTGTTCTTGTGCATCACCTAACACAAAGCATCATCATCATCCCTGCAGGCTTTGTAAACTACAGCAAACTGTCATCTCGCCATTACTGCCTTTTCCTTTAAATGCCAGTTTGTATTCCATAGCCTAAAGCTGCAATCACCGGCTTCCCAAAGAAAGGAAGGAGTGTGTTTGCCATTTGCCCCTCAATTTCTGAATGATTTTGTTCCCTTTTTTCCCGGGGGGATCTGTGTTTGTTCCATGCCAGGAGGAAGAGCTTGCTAAGAGCTTTGTCACTGTCATCATTTTGCTGCAGGCTGGAATTGGTGCTGTGCTGTACAATTTTTCCCCTTTTGCTCTTGCTGTCCTTGCTGCCCACTCAGCTGGGCAGCCCCTGGATGAGCCCCCAGTCCTTGGCAGCGTGGAGCTGAACTCCAATCTGTCTTCCCAACTCAATCTTTTTTTTTTTTTTCAAAAGGTGGACTCCATCCTCTCATGTCCATGCAGATTTTAGCAAAAGGATGCTGTGTTCTCTGTCTCCATAGCATGCTGGTGGCTCTTGCCTTTCTCAGGTCTCCTAGCTTATGTTAAAATTAGTGGCGTGTTTCTTTGCTGCTTTGTTTAATAGAAGACAGCTCTTGATTTATGCTAGAATGGTTCTGTTTTGTGATCAGAGGCTTTGATAGCAATACATCAAAGTATTAGTATGCCTTCTTCGTAGGGAAGGTGTTGAGGTGAGGGGGTCAGAGGCATAGTGGATGTTGAAGCAGAGTGCTTTTACATACTTCAGGTAGAAGAAGGAAAATTCTGGTATTGCCTCTCTGTTGTCCTCTGACCTTTCTTCCATTCTGTAATAAAAGATCATAAGATTTGACCTTCTGTTAAAATGTTCTGTCTCCTGAATTTTTGGACAGTCCTGGAAAGAATGAAGGTGCAAAGGCAACTCTGGGTATTAGTACTGAGTCTTCATGGGTGGGAACGTACCTAAAATGAACTGGACAGAGGATGTGGTATTCAGACTTGGGTAGTTTTGTTAGATGCTGTGATCAGCGGCATCAGGACGTTGCACAGCCCTTTTGCAATCTCTGCTTAAAGCAGAAATTTGTTAGGTGTAGCTGTCCCTGTGCAACATGCAGCACATGAAGTCTTATGGGATGAATCTCAATCTCAGGAGGGTGGTCTCTTTGGGATGTAGATGAAGCTTGATAGCATGAAACTAAGGTGATGGAGATAATTTACAGGCTTAAATCTGGTTCCCAAACATTGGAACTTGAAGTGGTTCAGCTCTAATGTTAGTTACTTTTTATTTTCTGTGGCCACTGGAGTCCTGTGCCAGCAGCTTTTGTGACAGAGATGAGCCAAGAAGCCAAGGTAATGTGTCCTGTGGGCCTGTGACGTGCCATGTCACAACCTGCTATGGCTCATTAAGAGTCCATTCTGATTATTGTTTGATGCTAATAGCAGGGTGTCCTCTGAAGGGCCTGTCCTCATTGCAGAGGGGAGAGATGGCTTTGCTCTGCGTTCTTTGGAGATGGATGGAGCACGTGAACTTAAATCTCATGTTTTATTTAACTCTACCAGGAGGACGTGGTCATTTCAGATCAACGCCATTCATTTTTATTTTGGTGTGCTGTCCACCCCGGAGCTGTGGCACATCACTTCTTGACCTCTCCCAAGTGCCCCACTGTGCTGCAGGGCAGGCTGGCGTTGTGTGGGTGATTGGCTCTGAGTTGTGGTGGCCAAGGAGGTAAAGTAGAAAACTGATCCCAATGAGCAGTAAAGGATTAGCCAGCAAGATTGCGTGCCACAATTTTGCATTTCTTTCCTTAGATAGTCCTGTAGAATGTAGAGAAACACAGAAACAACAGGAGAAGAATGCCAATATTCTCATCTGGTTGTGAACTCCAGTGGTTCAGCTGATGTTGGAGGCAGAATTACAGGCCTGTAATTCATCCAACCTCATCACTGCAGTGGAGGTGGTGTCTTGGAGGTGCAGAAAAGTAGGCTGGCTTCTCTTCTGCTGCATATATCAAAACCAAAGCTAGTGGGGCTCTGATGGTTTTTTTTTTTTTTTTTTTTTTTTTTTTTTAACAATGTTCAGCAGTGATGCATGAAGCTAAGAGGAAGTTGATTTCCCTCCTTCTCCCCTCCAACAGCAGCCTTAGCTCTTTGTGTGCTGTCAGCAATAGGAAAATCACGCTGAGACTTGAAATGGAGCAAATAAGATGAGAGAATAGGAGGGAAAGAAACAAACACAAACAGCTTTAGCATTCCTTGTTTTTAGTCATACAGTGGTGGTGTCTTACCAAGTGTGAGGACTGGGTGGGGAGATGCTGTGAGTGCTGGAGGTGCCAACTGCAGAGATGCTGATGTGGGTACCAGCAATATTCCTGTACAGTGTTATGTTCTCTGGATGGCCTCACTTGTAGTGTGCAGGGCACTTGGGCCATTCAGGTTGCTTCAGAGAGAGATTTTTAATTTGGATGAGTTGGTCGATTTTCTGACTCAGCTAAGAGAATTGTTTTGAAGGCAGAGATGTAGGCGGCAGGGACATCAGTTCATTCTTTCTACCTGTTCACTAATTTAGCTCAATTTTGCAATCATTTTACTCAGCAAAGCCCATTTTGGCAGTTGAAAGGCCTAACCTATTGAAATCGCACTTCCTACACCTCTCCTGCATCAATTGTCCTTTGGACTTTGTCGCTGAGAATGGGAAATCTGGTCATAATGCCACACCAAATGTCAAATGCACTGATGTTCTACTAGTTTGCACAAGCAAAGGACAGATTGCACAGAGACCCTCTGCTTAAAGGCTATGCTGAATGCAAAATTCACAATGAAATAACAGGGGGCTGTTTATAAACCTGCACCAGGCACAAAGCTTGGAGATGTGGCCGCAGATGACTTCTTTGCTGAGCATATTGCAATCAGTGGGTGGGCATTCAGGCTATCCTGCAGTAGTGAATGGGGGAGTGGGATTTTGTTCATCCCCAAACTGCGTTCAGGTGGTCACACTGTGCCTTTTGGTCAGGGACTCAGCAGCGTTCTAGCTTGTGCTCTCCTGTTTCTCTAAACGTGGATTGGTTCTGGGCAGTGAACAGTCTGCAGTCCAGGTGGCTTCTTGGGGTGAGGAAAGTCCAACCTAAGCTGCTGACTCCTGCAGTTGTGGCTTTTGCTCCTTCTGGGGCATCACATCTTTCTTGTGATGCCCAGAAGAGATGACACGGGCTTCTGGCTCTGCATGGATCATAGGGAAATAGTCCAATTTCCCCAGGGTTCATTGGGGAAGGCAGCAGTTGGGAATGGATTGTGTTTTAGTAAGAAGGGACGCTGTTATCCTCTTGTTTTGTAGGGATGCCTGACCCAAGGAGAACCCTGTATTTTCTGATCCTTCTCTGAACTCAGTGATGGTCACTGTTCTGAGCTTTTGTAAGATCATCTGAGCTTTTACCATAGAATTGTTTGAGTTGAAAGGGACCCCTAAAAGTCACCCAGTCCAACTCCTCTTCAATGAACAGAGGAGTGTTCAATCCTATGTTCAGTCCTGTTTTTGCCCATGTAGTGCTAATCTTTTTTTTTTTTTTTGTAAACCAAGTCTGGCCACCATGAAAAGAACTTGGTAAACTTTAAAGTGTACTTAATGTTGATTTAAAGTAAACTGAAAAGGCTCATTATTTTACTGAGGAGTAGCGGACCTTGTTAGCTCAAGGCACTAGTAATGAGATACTGAACCTTTCCTCTGCAGGTTGCCAGGATGAATTTAGTCACACCATATGAAAAGCAGATCCCGAGTAACAGTTCATCTTTTGTTCCCACCTGAAGCCATAATAAATCCTCTGTTGACGTACCAGTTGTTCTGACAGTAATCAGGATGCTACCAACTGCCAGGAAGGCTATCAGCAGGAATAATCAGTGGGGGAGGAGCCTGTGACTGCTTCTGCAATGGAGAATCTATTTACATAGGGGCCTCTAGGGGGTAATTGATAGGCGAAGCACTCAATGATGGTGTGATGTACCAGGGGCAGGGGCATAACAGTGAGTAGAGGCCCCCCAGCGACCTTTAGAGCTCAGAATTGTGGTGGGGGAGTAAAGGTTTGGCATGCTTCTCTGAGAGTGATAGACAAACACGTGTGTGTAGTCTTGTTTCTCAGAGCCCTCTTAGGACTGATGCATTTATTCATGGTGGTGGAACCCCAGAGGAGCTTATGCATTTAACATCAGCCACAATCTTATTTCCATAGACTCCACTGAAGGTCTGAGCCATTTTTAACATGTCAGGTGGTGCTGGCACCTTCCAGAAAGGTTCTTGCCAGTTTAGTTGAAACTAGGGATGATTTCAGGAAAAAGTCACTGTAAGATTAGCTCTCATCTAATTTCTCACCTCTTTGAGCATCCTAGCTATTTGGAGCTTTGGTATAAGGACTGAGCAGCTTTAAGCATTAGGGCTGCTTGTTTGGGAGCGCACATCAATAGAGATTCCTGGAGGAAAGTCCACAGCACGTACTTTGGGTAGAGACACTGCAGGAGAACGATGGTCTGCTGGAGTGTTTTGGCACCTGCACTTCAGTTCCTGA
The DNA here is from genome assembly GCF_019238085.1 of Lagopus leucura. Lineage (NCBI taxonomy): Eukaryota > Metazoa > Chordata > Aves > Galliformes > Phasianidae > Lagopus > Lagopus leucura. The sequence continues at coordinate 410,995 of NW_024962277.1, forward strand.
GGCAAAATGCTTAGGGGGAAGAAGTAAAACTGTAGAATTTGGTAGCTGTTTCAGAATGTTTTGTATGGATGCACTCAGCTGTCAGTTTGAAAGTGGGCAAAAGTCTCATGTTCTAGCACAGGTCACGGGACGCTGGTTGGTTCATATACTACGGTGAAGATGCAATGAAGTCCTTCGGTTGTTTAGCTGGCCTTTTATTTTATCTTTCTCGTCTGTGAAATAATCCTGTGGATGCTCTACTCAGTTTGTAGCTCCTTCATATGGCACAGGTGAGATGGAGATCTTCTCCAGAAAAACAAACGTGTTGGTTGAGCCTAATTAGAGTGAGAGGGTGTATGGCACACACACACACGCACACACACAGAAAAAAATAAGTGATGCTGAATCTCTCCACTGGAGGGAAGTGTTTCACATCCAGTGTTGAGAGCATCATCATTTTTTTTTCCTGTACATCTAGTGTGAATTAGAAGCCTAAGAAAGAGTTTTGGGGGATCTGTAGATTTCCAGGGTTGGTTGATTTATTGCAGTTACCTCATTTGATTGACACCACTGGCATTTGAAACAAGTCTATAACATTTTCTTTCAAGGGATGGTGAAAACATGCTGTGCCTTCCCAGTGACAGGCTGTTCACTTTTAGACACTGAAGGGATGTGTTTCAGCTCTTGTCCACGCTTGTTCTCTGCCTACCAATGAAGTCCTGTTCCCAAATGTTTTCTTGAGCTATGTCTGCTGATATTAACATTTTTATTGCAAAATCAGTTGCAAAAGCTTAAACTGAGGGAAAAGAAAGCACGAGGAACTAGCTCTGGAAGGTGCTTGTGTGCAGGATGGCAAGTTGTGGAGTGTGGCAGAGCAGCTGTGGTGCTGCTGAATGGTTTCCACTGGGCCCACTTGAGAATGAAACTTGTGATTTAACATGGGTAAGTCAGGGTTGGTGTGCTCTGCTTTGCATGTCCTCAGTTGGCAGGATGGTCCCTGAGCAAAATTCACGTCACCTGAGACTATTAAACCATCTCCAGGAAATCCCACTCCCCATGTGGCTGTGTGCAGTGGTGCAAAGGTGTAACATCAGACTTAACTGCAGAATGTATTTGATTTATGAGTGGTAATGAAGGCTCAGGCTGGGTCCAGGTTTCATTAATGCATCCTGTGCTGTCAGGAGGTGTGAGTACACTAGTGGTCACTATTGCATTAAGATTATACCAGCTGTAGTGAATCATAGAATGACTTGGGTTGGAAGGCACTTCAAAGGTCATCTAGTTGATCCATTAGAGAAGTTGGTTTAAGTCTCTTCTTTTTCTCAAGTTCCCTCTGACCTTGAACAAAGCACCAAGGCAAACCTCAGCCCCAACAGAGATTTTGTACCCAGGGGCTGTTCCTGGCTGGATCCACATCTCTGGGGATGGACTGTCTGTAAGGAATGTGAAATGCAGAAACTTGTAAGGCTGAATCCAGGTGTTAGACCGTGTGTTTGCTACTGTCTTCAACATAGGGATGACAACTTACAGCACTCTCTTGTTCCATGGAATGCTGTAAGGACAAATGAATTGAAGATGATGAGGTGGAGAAGTGGTGCAGTGGAGAATAGGGTGATGTAGGAGTGACTGTTGTGTTGTGTGCAGCACCTTGTCCAATAGTGCCATCATCTCTGGGCTTCAGTGAATCATCAAGTGCAGTAAGGATAAGTAGTTGCTCTATGACCTTGAGCAATTTACTACTTTGCTCTGGGTCTTTTTCTCTGGGGAAGGGGAATAGATTTTGCTGCTAAGGCTTTGACAAATGGGCGCTACTTCATCTCAACTCATCCACCATCTGTAGCTGCTCTCCTCCCCCAGAGTATTACCAGGTAAGGCACATGAATGTGCAGATGGTAGGAGAGAGGCAGTGTGGCCCCTTCCCTTAGAACCATGAAGAGCCCAAGGCAGAGCCCATCCAAAAAATAAAAGATAAGATCTTCCTTTCTTTTTTATCCTCCAGGTGCAGCAAGGACACAATTCTGCTCTATGCTGAGCTCTGCAAATCTGAGTGAACCTCCCATGTGATGTTTAACAGATTGGTAGTCCCAGATTTTTGGGATGCTGGGATCAGCCTCAGGAATGAGTGTCCTGCACAGCACTGCAGCTCCTAGCCCATTCACAGGCACTGATGTGCCCTGGGAAGCAGCAGACAGGTTTTTTTTCTTTTTCTTTTTTCTTTTTGTATGCTCTGCTCTTCACAATGGGATGATTTTCTCATTTTTGTCTGGTGAAGTGGGAAGGCTTTCATTTTTCCATCAGTGACTCAAACAAAGCCTGAGTCACTGGGAGAGAAGTCTTTACCATCTGATAGCTCCTCTGTAATCTGTGAAGAATAATTCGGTGAGTGTTGGTTTATTCCCTACTGGGACAGATGTCTGCATCACAAAAATTGACTTGCCATTTGAACAGAGAGGTTAAATGGACTGTGAAGACTGCTCTCTCGTCAGCTCTAGAGGCGATGATGTCTTGTGATTTCATAGTATCAAATGTAAGGCACCTTGAGGGACAGAGTGGGAAAAGATTGCGTTGCCAGGGGATGGTCTGTAGCTACTTTGTGGCCAAAATACTCCTTTTGGTGGTCAGAATAACTGTGGGGTATGCTGAGAGTGCTTGTATAAATGTGTGCTTAGGCACAGGCACTCATGTCCATGAAAGCTTACATAGTGCCTACAAATGGCAGGGAGAGAATCAGACCCGCATGTTGGCAGATGATGAGAAAATGCCCATTTAGTTGAAACATTTGAGGGACTTTCAGGAAACAGGCAGCTTGACTTTCAGCCTTGAAATGCTCATTGGTGACCTGAATAAAATCATTATGCAGACCTGTCTCCCTCTTTATCCCCCTTTTTTTAACAAGCTTTTATTTGCCTTCCTCATTTTCATGCCCACATCACAGTTCAAACCATTTTAGCAAGGCGGTCGTGTTTAATCTGGCTCCCTGTGCCATGTGCATCTTGTTGATTACAGACCCACTTAAGATGCCATTATGAGTGACTCTTTGCATGCTCTCCTGTCAGCAGCTTTTCCCTTCCTTAAGCCTCTTGAACGTCTTTGCTTGCAGGATTATAAGCCTTTCAATAAATACAGTGTGATTACTGAATTAGTGTAAACTTTGCTTTGGGATTGCCAATCACTCAGTGTTTGAAAAGCAACAGCAAACAAAGGCACCTGTAGATGGTCACATCAATGTCTGATGGGAGCCATGCGAAGATGTCTTTATTTCCATAGATGTTGTGTAAGGAGGCTTTGGTCTTGGTTGATGTCTCTCATGTGCTGGGTACTTTGGGAATAGGAGGAGCAGCACAACCTCTCATGGTGTATGGGGGTCCCTGTGCACTCCCTGCTGCAAGCCAGGCTGGGGTGTGGTGGGAAGGGGAGAGCTGGCTTTGGGGAGAGAGGCAAATATTTTGGTACGGTCTCATTGTTTCTGCGTGTCTTGTTGAGAGCTCAAATCTTACAAAGCTTTGTGTCTCTGCAAAGTAGTGGCAGGTATTGAGGTATATGGGAAGGTACATTGTAAAAAGGTGACAAGAAATGCCAGTGGGGAAAAACTCTTTAAATGAATGGGGGTAAGTGCTGTGACTCTGTCTTTTAGTAGCAACCACAGACAAGTGAATGAGAAACCTCTGAGTGGGCATTTATCTCGCTCACTTCAGACCTGAATAAATTGTTAATTGGTGCCTGTCTCAGTTTCTTTTCTTTGGTACATTGATGTGAGTGGACATTTTCCAAAGAGCTTCCAATCAGATTTGCACTCTAAGATCACGGAGCTGCTTTGAAAGACTTGCCCACAAGTTAAGAGAAATTCTGTGCTGGGATGCTTGAGCAGCTTAGAAAAGTGCTGTGGTTCTCAGCTTGAAAGCCCAATCTTGGTCTGCCTTGTTTTTATCAAAAGCTGATTGCTTCCCTCTGCTATAAGCTGTCTTGAAAATGAGTTTGACTTGATTTGAGTCAAGCCAGGTTTGCCTGTGCATGTGGTACGTGAACACAGCCTGGGGGTGTTTTTTGGGGGGGTCCCACAAGAGGCACGGCCTTGTTTTGGGAAATGGCAATTTGCAAACACTTGACTATGTCTGATTTAGTCCTTCAGCTGTTGTATGTGCCTGCATAAATGCCATGGAGTGCAGCTGTTCAGGTATGCTCTGTGAGCATTGTAATAATGCTGCTAACGTAGCAAATACTTTTAATTAACACTTGCAGGTGGTATTTTTGCTTCCTGCACTAGATTTTTAAGGCATTTTGCTGCTCAGTTAAATTGTCCGTGTGCCTTTCTGCATGCGTGTTAATGGCAGCTGAACGGTCTGGAGGAATGCATTTCCAAAGCTGCAGAGAGAGACTGAGATGAGCAGAGTCCTGTATGCCTGCAGGATGCCCATGCATCTGCAGTGGCTGCAGCAGTGTGCATTGTGTACAAATGTCTGCTCATTTTTTACACAGATTAGGGGGGAGGAAGAAACTTGAGCTATGTGCAGAGCAGTGTGGCACAGTGTGCTCGCTGCCAGCTGTGGCGTCACAGGATGTGCTGGGAAGTGTCACAGAATCAGTGAATCATAAAGGTTGGGAAAGACTCATAAGACCAAATCCAACATGTACCCTGCCACCCGTGTTGCCCCCAGCTGAGAGCTGAGGCTGTTCAGCCTGGAGCAGAGAAGGCTTTGTGGAGAGCAGCCCCGGCCCTTCAGTATCTAACAGGGGGCTGTAAGAAGGAAGGTTGTGGGTGCTCCATTCGTGGAGACAGCCGAGGTCAGACTGGACAGGCTCTGTGCCTGGTGTCCCTGTTCACCGCAGGGGAGTTGGACCAGATGGTCTTTATGGATCCTTACCAACTCAAAAGGTCCTGTGATTCTCTGCTCTTCTTGAAGGCAGAGAAGAACTCCTCACAAGCTGTAATGAATCTGCTCATTCCCTCCTTCCTCCCATCTCCTCCAGCCTCATTGATATTGATTTTCTTAGAACTCCTCAAAGCTTCTCCCACGCCTGTGCTGGCTCCAGTGGTTGATGTTTCTCCTGCAGTTGAAGGGAACAGAAGTGCAACTTTGTAGAGCAAAAAGCAACCCTTCTGTGGCAGTGGGAGAGGAGGTCTGGGGCAACTCCTCTGGGCTAGTTCTTTTTCAGTATCACCTAATGGAGTGGTTGCTGCTCCCATGGAGGAGGGCTTGGTGGAATCCAGCTTGGTCCAAGCCTAACAGGAACAAGATTAAATGAACGGCTGAGCCATACTGATTTATTTTTTCACTTATTAAGGTCAATGTTGTGACAAAATAAGCCAAGGCATAACTAAGCTGGATGTGAAGGAACCTGGAAGCTGGGATTTATGGTCTCGCTCTGCACTCATACAGTTTGAGCAGACTTTAATGGGATCTGTGTGTGCTTAGCACCTGGGAAAAATCGAAAGCCATCTGCTAAGCATTTGTGGGAGCAGATTTTCCCTCCCTTCCTTCCAGACAGCGCAGTGTTGAGCCAGGAGCTTGGGAGATGGAGCCAGCTACAAATCAACTCCGGGACAGCTCTGCTTCACTAACACATTTTTTGGTCTCTTTTGGAGCACCAGCTGGGTTTAGGGAGCTGCTCAGGCACCTGGTGCTGCCTTTCTCTTGCTCGTTGTTTGTTCAGAACTAAGAGGACCAAGTGGAAAGACCTGTGCCCTGCAGCCTGCTTGGCTGCTGAGGCTGCCTGAAGGCTGCCATTCAACCAGTGGGGTAATGGTGTGGTGATTGTTGCTCGCAGGGAACAAGCAGAAATGGCAGAACACAGGCTGCAGAAACTGCACATGATACAATTCAACATGGAAGGGAATAGTACAACATTGATTTTTGCTGTGTTATTGCCAGCAAACTGATTACAACATTTTCACTTGTCTCCTCGCATGGCATTTGTCTCCTGTGTGTGACAGGGACAACGTTTGTTGTCTGTGGGTTCAGCACGCTGTGCTTGTGGGAAAGCAGATCCAGCCCTGGCACTCAGCAGCATGGCCCAGCCCCGCACTGAGATGCTCACGGGGCATTGTGCTGCTCTAAGTAGTGGACTGCAGTGTCCCAGCAGAGCATGCTGCTCGGTCATTTCTTGAATTCTCTGATCTACTTGTTAGTTTTTAACCATACATTCCAAAGCATTCCCATTTCAGCATGTAATTTGCTAAGTCAGTGCACAGCCTTTGTAGGGGATCAGGTGAAAGTAGGCTGAGCTCATGGCAGAGCACAAATAGCAGCGGGCTGCCCAGTGTGAAAGGCTGCTTACTTTTACAGCACTGCTAATTTCAGGATAATGATAGAAGTTTTCTCCTTCAAGGTGAGAGGGAATGGGGGAACACAGATATTTGCTGTGCAGGGAGGAGCAGTGAGCAGTCAGGGCTGTCTGTTCTCTGGAGCTGCTTGGACCTCTGCTGTCTGTTTGCTCTATAGGAGAGAAAGGAGTGAGAGGTGATCTGCACAATCCCCTTTTTCCTCCCAGAGTAGAGCTGTAGGTGCACTGCACTGCCAACTTATCCTCTTTAATGCAGCTGGCCACATTGCACAGCCTGTGTGCTGTGTGTACAGCAAAAGGGAAATGCCCCTAGGAATGGAGGATCTTTGTACTACAAGACCCAGATTTTACATCCTTAGTAAATAAGGATTAAATGAAAGGCTCCTAGTGTCTTATCCTGTCCTACGTTAATGAGCTAGATGTTATTTATAAAGGTGCAGGTTTAAGGATGTTTCCCTGGTGATTTTCCTGTTTGTTGGGGTGGCCATGGCAGCCGCTCTCTCTGTCAGGCAATGAGGGCTCATTACGTTTGAAGGGAGCAGATAGATTATGTTTGCTTTTCTCAGTATCCTTGTCAGTGTTTTTACTTAGTAATGGATAAGACGTCTATATTTGCTAAATGATGAAGTCTGCCCTTGTGTGCATTTCTGGAGTGCAGTAGTGCTGCTATGAACATGTGTGGAATAAGATCTTCCTGTTATATCCTGAAGCCACTTCTGGTTGTTGTTGTCTTTGTTTGCAGCTGCATCATCTGTCATGTGCTTCAGGTCTGGCTCAGAGGTGGCTCTGGGCATCCTCCATGGTGAATGGGATGAGAAGGAACAGGCTTAAATAGCAGATGAGAAGATAAAGGTTGGGAGTGAGCTTTAGGGTTAGGAAAAACGCTAAGGCTGTGTCATGGAGACCATGGCAGCAAGGGTGTATTCACAAACACCTTTGCATCCAACCCCCAGTGAGGCTGGCTGGGGGGCTGACCCATGCTTCTGGTGTTCCTGGTTGTGGCAGTGCCCCTCATCCCCAGCACACTGGCTCGTAATGTACTTAAGAAGGAAAATCCTTTTTAGAAAGGGAGAAACAATGAGAAGAATAAGTGTGTACTGATTTCCAGCATCAATTACTCTGGGATTCAGCCTGTTCAGGGTCAAGAGAGAGTCCCTGCCAACTTCAGCAGGTCTTTTTTCACCAGAGACAGCTAAGGGCTAATTAAAATTGTGCCCTGAAACACTTGGGTTTAATGAGCTGCTTAGTGTCAGGGAGGAATAAATAAATTAAAAAGCAAACAAACAGAAAAACCCCAAAACCCAAAGAAAACCTTTGATAGGCACACAATTATGACAATTCTCCAACAGTTTTAAGATGCATGTAAGCAAAAGTAGCAAGATTTAGGGTCTCATTCTTCTGAGCTTGGTGCCTCAGGACTTCCCTGGGTGCAGGAATTGGGTGCTGTAGTCAAGTTGGGCTTTGCCACGTTTTTGTACCCTCTGCAATGACGCTTGTTGCTTTCATTTCCATCTCCTGTTTTCATGGTTGCATGGGTTACATGGCCCCACCATGTCTCTGTGTGTCTGATTTATTGAGGTTTTGTTTTGCTGTCCTTGGGTTTCAACAGTGAGAATGGAAAAACAAACAAAACAAAGACCAAACCAAATAACACATGTGGCATTTGTGTTCTGCAGCTACTCCCCTAGTGTCAAAAAAGAATGTGTCCTTAGACTTCAGCTCCTTCCCAAGGTTGGAAGAAAGCAGAATGGTACTTGGGGCAATGCTGGTTTGATTGGGGTACCCAGATTTAACTGTGGCAGGCAGAGCTCTGTTTGACTGCGTTCCTCTCTGGACCCCAATGTCCTCCCCTTGTGCAGCTACTGAAACCACACAGGTGCGGATTCCCCTTGTGCCTCCATCCCCTGATATGCAAACGTCTCACTGAGCCTGAGGCAAGTTTGCATTGCATCTGGTTTTACGTACAAGCTGGAGCAATTTCAGGAATTGGTTATACTTCTGCAGCAGGTGATATTATTGCAATGCTTTATCTCTGTCCAGTCCCCACTTTCCTCCTCGTCCTACTTTTGTCAGCAGAGACATCTAGAAGCGTGGCTGTCTGCTCAACCGCTGTGCACTGACCAAGGACAAGGGTAAAGCAGTGGTTCACCAAGGACACGCTCTGGCTTCTTGTCTGTTGGACAAAGGCTGGTGTGGTGCATCACCACTTGTATGCAAGGGGCTGTGTGGAGCCGTGGGCACAGTGCCACCCTCTTTGGACCATGTCCAGGCTTTTTTCTCCTAAAGAACTTCGTTTGCACTGTGTATTACGTTATGTTTATGTGCTATGATTGCTTACAGGGATGTGAGTTAAAGCTTAACGAGTTTCTGTCCAAGAGCTGCTGTGAAAATAAATGTAATTCCTCCTCCTTGCTCTCCTCCCCACGCTCCAGCTCCCTCCACCCACCCTGTGTCTGAGCAATCCCATAATCATATGTTGCTGAGTAAACACAACAGCCTAATGCTCTTAATTTGGTGCAAAGGGAGCAGTAATAGCAACAGGCAGATTTTCATTTCTTTAAGAACCAAATGGTCTGAGGGTGTTGGATTTGCTCATGAAGGGGACATGGTGGTGTCTCGTCCCCATTTCTGCTGGTGGTGGATGCTGAAGGACCAATGCAATGGGGTTGGAGGACCTAGAAGAGCCAGCCAGCATCTTTGTGCTGGTATTACTCTCTGGTTTGCTGGGGGGTTGTGTTTGCAGTGGTTTCCTTCCCAGCTGTGCAAAATCTCTTTGATTTCCAGGACGCTTCTTTAATGTTTGTTGCCAGAAGGACAAAGAGAGGCCTGGAAGCAGCAGCTGTCACGTGAGAGCCGTGGTCGATCAGATAGAATGGTGTTATTGCATTGTTCTCTTTGCAATTTTTTCACAATTTCATGGTCCTGGACAGGGCAGCAGGAGAATCTGAAGGGTACCTGTCACTCACAGCATCTGCTGAAAGGCAATCAGCAACAACACAGAGTGTGAAAGAAGATAAAGCAACAAAATCAGCTGGCTTTCAAGGGGATTTTTCAAGTCCCCCTTTGTCTTTGGAATGGCAGCCAGAACAAGCAATGTGAGACTTTGGTCAGCATGTCTCTGTGTTAGGCAAGATTTTGCGGCTCAGGAGACAGTGGCTGTGCTTCCACTGATCTTATCCTGTTGTAGGGAACCTTTTACCAATTCATTATTCTTTATTTACTCCCCTGTTGGCAAATATTTGTGAAATATTCAGATCCACAAGTATTCTCCCATACACCTGTGTGGGAAAGCTGGTGCTTGGTGTTATGAAAAACAGTGTGGTTTGGAGTCCTAGGGAACCAAGGTGCATCTGAATTGGATGAAAGATGCAGGTGTTACCACCTCTGGCTAATTACTGGAAACTGGATCAGATGTGGAGGAGCCCCTCATCTGAGGCTTGATAGCTTAATGTAGCCCTTAACTTCTTACCTTGAAAAGTAGTAAATGAAGCTGCTTTTCTTCTGCTTCTCTGTTGCTTTTGTGGATTTCAGATTCTTCAAGGGTGAAAGGAGCCAGAGAGCTTAGTTTTGTTTTTTTCTGTGACAAGCAGAGGGGCTTAAAGCAAATATGCTTGGGCAAACACTTGGGTGTTAAATGAACAATAAAGAAATAAAGAGTTTGCTTAAATAAATAAAGACATAACCCCCTTAGCACCACTGTAAGATGGCTGTGAATTGCATAGGTGCCTCTGCGCCTTGTGTAGCTGTGGGGAACACATCCATTGCGCTGTCAGGATGAGTGATGCCCTGTTTTGGGAGAAACAGCAGGAGTCATTCATTACTTCCAGAGCTCTTCTCAGGCTGACGAGGCGGCAGGCTGTGTGCCCGTGGTAGGGTCTCATTAAGCTGAAATTACCACTCCATGCGTGGTCAGAAGTGACTGCAGGTTTAACGAGCCTCCTCTCATTGACCTGGTGTTGGCACCGTCGTTGGGGTGAGCGCCTGCAGGACAGCTCTGGGGATCCGCAGCCAGCGGCAGAGGAGAAATAGATGGTGTTAAGAGTTACTGCTGTGCTTGCAACCTCCCCACAAATCCTGATTTAAAGGCAGTGTTTGCAGGAGCGCAGTGGCGATTTATGAACATAGGTGGCATGGAGTGGCAAGGGGCTGCAGGGACCAAAGTCATCTCAGAGCTTTTGACGTGTTTTATCCTCTGGCTAAATGTATTTGGGATCTCAGCTGGGACACCATGGCGGATAATTATAGAAGGGATGAGGACTTCTGGGTGCTAAACGGGGTGAATGCTTTTTGAGGAATGTGCCTCATCCTCTGTCACTGCCTTGTAAGAATGCTAAAGAAATAAAGAATGAACTCGCTGCTCTCAGTGTTCTGGCCATGGCATTGCTGAGATCCCTAAGCCTTTTCTGGCTGAGTGAGCTCTGGCGTCAATGCACAAATGCTGCACAAGCATCTTTGCATATCTGCCTTTGCTTGGAACAACATTCCTTGTGGGCTGCCTAGTGCCTTGGTCCTGCTGTTCTGTCCTTGCTGTGCCACCTTGGGCCTCTCTAGTACTTTCCTGTGTTTGCTATTACCTTTGAGCTGAGGAAAATACCTCAAATTACACTCTGGAGGCCGTTCATTCACATGCAGAATTGAAGTTGTGCCAGGGAGGTTCAGTTTGGATGTTAGAAAACATTTCTATGGTTGGGGGCTGGCACAGACTGCCTGCCCAGGGAGTGGTGGAGTCACCATCCCTGGAGTCGTTCAGGCACTGTGTGGACGTGGCACTGAAGGATGTGGTAAATGGGCAGCATTGGCGGTAGGTGAATGGTTGGACTTGATCTTAGAGGTCTTTCCAACCTTAATGATTCTATGAAAATGGTGTTGTCTTTGACTCTTCCTTCTTTCACTTTCTTCTCCTAAAATATCCTCCTCGATTAATTCTCCTCATCTCCATTTGCTGTCCCTGGCTTCAACATCTGAGTCTATATATCAAATTATTATTTTTCTTTATAAATAATACATTCGCAGGCCTTGATGTGAATTATGATTCCTTAGCCTTTGAGGGACAGTCAGTTTATGTTTTCAGAGTATTTCATTGGCAGTCATGAAGTTTAAAGGCACAGCCTTTTCGAAAATGAAAACTGAGATTCGCACGTAATTACTTGCCTTCAGGAACTGCAGATTTACAAGAATCACCAAATGTTGTATGATCCCTAGTGAAATCATAAGGCTTGGTCACTCTGGGAATACTCTCAGATGTTTAATTTGACAGGTTAAGCACTGACAGTCTTCTGAGTTCTGTGTTTCATCCAAAAGGAATGAATTTTAAGAGGCTTGTTGGAATTTTATTTTCTCAAAACCAAGCACTGAGGTTTGCAAATGTAAACCTTCATAGTGGAAAAGCATGGCCAGTAAGTAAAAGGAAGAGAAACAGAGATGTGAGCCAAGACACAACCTGAGTGGACCCTGCACTGACTGAACATCCAGAAGTTACAATAATTTTAGCTGTAGAAGAAAGCATCACCCCATCTCAGTCAATAGCAAAATGACCTTGGGTGTCAGTGGAGCGCGGACATCAGCCTTATCTGCAGTGCCTGCATTTCTTACAGAAGAAAGTTCCAGTTCTGCAGTCAGGTGCTGTTTTTCTCTGTGCTGAGCAAATATCAGACAGACCCCCTTTCAGTGGCTTTGTAAAACATTTCCTTCCCAAATCACAGGTTTTTCCGTCAGGAGGATCTCGGTGTGGGTGCTGTGTTGATAGCTTCCCCTGAGCTTATTTGCTTTTGGTTTTCTGAGATGAGGCTATTTGTCAGCATCTGCTGCCTTCACCACATGTGCCATTGCTTTCCTCATGCTGTCATGCGCTATCAGTGGCAGCAATGGCTGCAGGAAGAGCAGACCATCAGCCTCAGCGTGTTTGAACCAACCATTTTGTGTACAAAGTGCTGTAGTTTGGATGAGGAGCTCTCTGACACCTTGGGAGTTCTGTGCGCTTTGGGATTTGATTTTCTTCCCATCTTTGCAGGGTCACACAGCAAAGCAGTGGTAGCAGCTGGAGGACACCACGGTGCCACATTGGTCTGAGCCACACTGGGGTCACGAGGCACATCTTGCTGTGTGGCAGCAACGTTCAATGGTTTTCTGTAGTCTAGGAGGCTGGAGGGCTTAGGTACATAGGGCTTGTGACTCTTGGCTAGGTATTGCATTTCTGGGTCCTTTTGGCTTGCTTATTGAAATGATTTTGTAGTGGCTTAGTTAAAGAATACAAACAAATACTTCTCACATAGGAAAACAGTGGGTATTGGAAAAGCTCTTGAATCTAGCAGAGAAATGTGTGACAGGAGCCAACAGCTGGGAGATGGAGAATGTAAAGCACCACGTGTATCTAAAGCAGAGGAAGATGAATGTTTTGAAGAGTAGCTTTAAATAATCAGCAAGAGCACAGAGGTAAAGAATACAGTGGAGCTACCATCTCTAGGTGCTTTCAAATCACGCCTGGATGTTTTTCTGAAAGTTTCTTTTCATCAAACTATTCACTATTGTGAATAAGTAATGGTCTATGTTAGGTAGGAGTTTCCACCTATTACCAAAGGGCCATTCTGGCCTTAGCTGCTATGAATTGAAGGAGTTTAGGACTTGGTGTGTGGTAGCCACAGTTTGGTTGGCTGTGGAAGGCATTTTCTTGTGATATTTCTAGGACTTGTTGTATAGGATGAAAGTTGGATGGTATTTCAATTCTGTTTTTTTCTTGCAGCTCTAATTCAGGTTTTGGGGTACGGTGTGACAGATAAAGAGGAGGACTTTAAAATTAGACATACTTCATCTGCAGATAACAGTGGTAACATCTGCATTTAGTGCTAAAATTAAATACTGGAGCTAAATATCATCTGAGTTGTGAGTTAAACCTGATGAGCCTGGACTAATCGCTTGTGCTGCTGGTCTTACTTCAAAGACAAAGTATATCATAATTTATGGCTCCTTTGTAGACTGATGAACGTTTGTTGAGGGCCTCTATTTTCCGAAGATTAAATTTTACAATTTTATTATTTAATTCTATAAAGATTTGTTGGTTTGTTCTGAGAACCTCAAGTAGAAAATCTCATATAGGCAGAAGGCATCACAAGGGGAAATCCTGTGCTATAAAAATCCCATCTGCTACAGCAGGTGGTATCTATCCCTGGGGACCTTTCAGTGGAAGAGGCTGTGAAGCCAGGAGGAGTCCTGGATGTTTGAGGTTTGAGTAGTGCCTGAATCTCTCATATGGAAGTGAGGGGATTTCTTCGTACTGCTGTTTGAAGAAGGAATCTTGTTGGAGCCTTGAGTGGAGGAGTTGGAAATACTCTTCCTTGGCTCCCGGCGGAGGGTCTCTTGATTCTTCTGCTCCAAGGACGCAATCCCCAAACTGTTTCACATGTAACTTTTCAGTGTAGCATTAAAGGCCCCTCTCTTAGAGCCCATCCTATTGAACTCCTGTATTTTCTCACTGAGTGCTTCCTTCAGGAGCTTCCCTGTCAAACCATCAAATCTCTGCAGAGCTGCTGGCTTTCCTTGCTACAGTAATCTCTTCTGCCAATTCCTAGGGAGCGTGGATCTGAGCGTTTTCTGAAAGGACAGTTACACGTATTAGCAGAAAATGCTTCTGACAGAGCAGCAGGTGTTGCTCAATATAATCCTTCCCCTGGCAGACAAGAAGAGCTCAGTGCCTTCAGAAAGTGACTGGATAGCAATTGCTGGTGGAGTCCAACCTTATCTTCCTGCCCTGGCTGTGACCACAGCCCACTCCTGCAGCCCTGCGAAGCAGATATGGAGGCAGTGGATGAACGAATGTATGCTGGGTTGGAGGGGCTGGGACTGGAGTCAGAGGTGGAGAGGGACTGAGGGCAGGACGTGCTGAGGAGGGTAGTGACAGGGCTGAGACTTCCCAGCCTGCAGAGCTGACTGCTGGAGCGATGCAGATGAAATGGATCATGAGACCCAGTGTGTGTGATCAAGGGCTGATGGTTTTTTGCCTGTTGCCATACCTAGAAGTGCTTCTTTCTCATGCACTGTTGCATGGCTGCTGTCTCGGAAGGGTGTTGGCTGGCTGTCACCCCATACCTTGTTACTCCTAGTTAGGCTTGTATTTAATGAATTTTTACTGGCATCTCGATATTGCAGTGATGGAAATAATACAAGTCATATAGGCAGCTGCTGTGCTTCACATGAAAAACTATGGTACTGAGATGAAGTGAGGAACTTTGTGTCTGAGTAATGAAATGTTGAGCTGTAAAGCCAACGTGGTGAGTGCATGGGCTCCAGTTTCTGCCACCTGCAAACTCTGTACTGCTCGCTACTCCAATGTAGGCATGATGTGATGGAGATCCACCTTCCCTCTCTTTATTTATACATGGAGCAAAGTAATTCAGCAGTCAGTGAGGTATTTATACCAGTGGGATCCTGGTGCTGTATAAATAATAGCAGCATTGCGAGCGTTGCCTGCTGACTGCTTGGCATAACCACACTATTTATGTGATTCTGACAATGTAACTGTAGTCGTGGAAGACGATTTAAATACAGCTGTCGAAGTAAGTGTACCCTTAGGAAGATATAGCTAACTACACAGATAATAGCATCAGGTAACTATACCCTCTGGAAAGCATAAACATACAAATAATAGCCAGGACGTAAATATAATATATAAGTCAGAGGGTCTCCATATTGATATAATAGCAGTAGGGTAACTTTACTCAGAGGAGAAGAATATAACTCTGAATAACAGCTGCAGAGTAATTGCAGTGATGGAGAGGGGAGCTCTGAGAATTGCAGCTCTCCTAGTAACAGGAGGTCATCTGCGAGTGGCCAGAGTGGTGGCTGGGTTTGAAACTTTAGGAGTTGGGACTTCGAGGGTGAGTGACTGCAGTGTCTGATGCATGGACTCGGATGTGAACAATCCAAACCCTTTATTTCAAGTTCTCACATCACTTATCTACCTTCACAAGTTTTCTTTTTCTAGCTTTCCCATCCGTCCCTACTTTCCCATTCACCTTTACACATCAGCAGAGCATTCTACAAAACACTCTTCAACCCTTCATGCAGGTGCTTATCCAGTCAGAGCCGTGAGATGCTCTTTCTTCTTCTAGAGGTGTCCTTGGTTCTCATGCTGTTTATCTTGCTCCACAGCTGCTGCTCTGAGCAGTTTTTCTTGTATTCCCACAGGTGAGCATCTACACGTGTCTGTGCCCAGGACACATGTATTTGAGAACTGCAGACTTGTGGGGTCGCACTGCATGTGCCAGATGTGGGGTCCCCCCAAAAAGGGGATGGGAAGGCATGGAAACTACACCTCCAGTGTGTGTGGACAGACTAAGAGTAAACACAAAAATAATGCCTCAGTGTGATCTGTTTTTTAGCTCTTTCCAAGTTGGTCTCACTGACTCTCTAAATATGGATGCCTCTATTTTTTTCATTCCTTATCTCCTAAAAAAAAAAAAGCCACCAGAAATTATCACCAGTTGTCTTCATTTTTATACCTCTCTAAACAGCAAAGCTGTCTGAAGAAAGAGTAGAAGTGCTCCTTTCCCCCTTCTCTGCCATATTAGGTTGCGACTGGTGCTGTTCTCTGAGCTGTGTTCAGTTGGAAATTCGATTGCACTAAATAACATGACTGCTGTCTCCTTTAGCCCTTCACGTAGGCTTTCTGTATTTCATAAGATGTGTCTTTGACAGTGGAGGGGAATGACTTAGTTTTAAAATAGAATCTGCTTAAAGCTTCCCTGAATGGTTTAAGACATGAAGCTGGGTTTAAGGGAGTGGGGGTGGTTTGCAGCTTTTTTTTTTCTTCTAGAATTGTTTGGTGATACTGATCATCAAAACCCAGAATTGAATACCAGGGGGGTTGTGTGTGAGGATGAGCACTGAAATGCCACTGCGTCCAGGGCTCTGTATTGCTGTGGCTGTCAGATCAGCTAGTTTATATCTAAGAAGCTGCTCTGCTCAGTTGCAATTTTTTAGAAACAGGCAGCAAGATAAATTCCTTGATATCTATTTGGAAACGTACTGTACATACATAATGATTAGATGGGATTTCCTTTGTCCTTGGTGCAGTGACATCTGTCTGAATGCTGTGACAGCTCTGCAGGAATTGCTGCCTGGAACAGGCCACTGGTCGTCCCATGGAGTGTTATCTTACAAACAGCTCATTGGAAATCTAGGAATAACTTCCATTACAGCTTTAAGCTGAAGCATCTGGCCACTTTACCTTAATGTGCCAAGAATATCCTTTACCCTGCAAGCAAGATGTTTAGGAAATACTTGAGACTCAATACAAAATTCCCACAGGGATACAGGCAGACACTGCAAAGACCAAGTGAAATAAGAGGTACATTTTCAGCTTGAAATTCTCCACTTAAGGGAAGAAGGACGTGTGCTGTTTCCTGAAGGAAGCTTCTCTGGGAGGATGTCCCATTAGCAATGTGTTCCCCTTTTAAAGTTCAACACAGGAATCTTTTCTGATTTGAAGTGACTGGAAAGCAATGTGACAGCTTACTGGTGAGCAGGGCATGGGCAGCAAGAAGCCCTACAGGTAGAAGGAAAGGCCACCAAGAAGGGAAGGGAAGCAATGCTGAGTGTGGAGAGATGTCAGCTACGTTACGCACCAGCTTCCTTCAGGGTGGCTGCAAGATTTGTGTTCTGCTGCATCCAGAAATCACTGAGGTGAGTGCTCTGTGTCGTCCCCAACCTGATTTAACAACGCCAATGGATAGGTTTACCAGATGGTATCAGATGCAAATAGCAATGTCTGACAGACCCTCATAATCACAGTTTATATTGATTCAAGTCAAGGTTTCTGGAATGACAAAGAACATCTATATATTGGTTGCATGATCTGGTTGAGTCTGGTCCTAATCAGAGTCCTGCTGCAGAAATGAGGCAGGCTTGAGGACACATCTGGTGTAGGAGATAACACAGGACTTCTAGGGGTCCTCTTCCTTAATTGGTGATGCATGGCTTGACTTCATTCTTTTGGCCTTTTTTACTGAAGGTACTTGTCTTGCTTCTGGCATGTTAAAAAGTATAATAATTGATGACAGCCAAAGAGGTGTTCTGAGAAAAGACTAATTAGTCCAAATCTCTGCTGGAATAGCAAACAAATAAGAAAAAGCCAAATCAAGAGTGAAAACCCAAACCACTCCTGATAAATACAGCCATAACTGCCAGCCTGTTTGTTGTAGGGTCCCTCCTTGTAGGAGATGCTCACACCATCCAACTTGCTGCTCTTTTAAGCAGCCTGGTTATTTTTTCTCTCTGGAATTTGAGATAGTATGGTCCCTTGGAAGAGTGATTTAAGGCATGTCAGCAAGAGCCCAATTATGGGTTTTGAATCTTCTGTCCCTTCTTCTGTGGCTTTTCCCTTGGTCACTGGTGAAAGCATGGGAAGATGATTGGTCCGTAGCAGGCATAGATGAAGGTGTGAACACAGAAGGGGGACAAGTGACAGGCAGATACTTCTTGTAAGTTTTATAGAATTTATCTTGGTAGACCCAAGAACCTTTTTTTTTGTTTTTTTTTTTTTTGTTATGGGCCAAATAAGTTTTCTTTGAGCCCTGAAATGTCATTGGGTCACTGATGACCAACAGCTGATGGCGAATCTCAGCCTACACTGGGATGTGCATCTTCACCTACTGCTGCCCAGTTCCTGTCAACTTGTGGTGTCTTGGCAGCTCAGCTGGCAATCTCAACTTGGCAGTAAGTAGACTGAGACAGTTCTTTTACCAGCAGTCCTAGCAGAGTGAGTGTGAGAGACTCTGCATGGAGCATAAACTCCATTCTTGCACCTACATGGCCTCTTCTGAGACAGGCGGAGACACAAAGGCAAACTGGTGCCGTGTCACTAGGGAAATTATGCTGGCACTGCTGTGATCAGTGGGCAGACTTTGGTCAGCTTTTCCTTGAGCACAGAGAAGAAATTAATAAAACCACTCCTTGCTTTTCACAGATTGTGGCACTAATAAAGCAAGAGTTCCTCTGTGCTTTTGCTGTGTATGCAGACAGTGCTCTGCATTGATGTGCTCTGGCAGAGCTTTCCACCTGGAGGGGCTGGTGTGCTCAGCTGCCCAGTGGGCGGCTGCTGCTGCTGCTAAAGGCATCCATTAACCTGGATGACTGTGGTGGGGCTGTGCACGTGCTTGGTGTTCTCCTTCAGTGGCTGTTAACGCTTCTGAATAAAGAACAGAACAATACATTTGCTTTGTACTGTACACAGATTGTGGGGGTGTTTCAGTCTTGGCCATGTAGGGGCGAAAGCCCTGACCCTGCTAAGTTGCTGGTTCTGCTTTGAATTCTAAGATAATACAGGGGAAAATTAAAATACAGTTTTGAGTATTCATTGGCATAAACAGTAGACTAGGAAGATTTATGTACATGGGGGTGTGCATAAACAGAATGTGGTGGCTCTGTCTGGAGTACTTGGTACCAAACGTGGTTAAGATTAGGGGAGAGATGCTGTAAGGAAGTTTTGAGACTGTTTTGTTCTTGCTGATTTTTGTTCCTATTAAAGCGAATGGAAATTGTCAGCGATCTGTGGCTCCAAGCCTTTTACCATTCTAATATTATTTGCTTAGGTCCACATAGCAGCTGTCATTGCAGACTTACTGGATTTGTTTTAATATATTTTGTTTGGATCCGACTGACAAAGTCTGTTTCAATTTGTTGTCTTTGTTGCACATATTCTTAGTGATTAAAGAGTTCAATATGCTCCCATTTAGCTAATGACTAGAAATGTTGCATTATAAGGTTTCAGTTTCCAAATTCCATCATCCAATATTCTTTCCTGCAGCAGAGTCAGATACTTTGTATCAGCCTGACTTCTAAAGAAATGTAATAACTATTTAATGGTAATAGTAAAACAGTTGTACTTCATTAAATGCAGTCGCCTTTTACTTCAGAATTTTGGTACTGCTGACTTTTACTTGACTCTGCTGTTTCATAACAAGCCTTGTTTGAGGCCATTTCAGAATATCCCACCTCAACCTACATGTGTTTCTTGAGGGTAATGAGCCAAAACCTGTAAATGAAAAGAAGTGGTTCATAGGAAACTTGTAGAACTTGATTCCAAGGGATGCTGTAAATGCAGAATGTTTTATAGACCCTGATGGACCTCCTGTCCATTCACCTTGCAGTGAGTGGTAGATGTGTTGGTCTAGATCAGACTCAGAAAAATCCAGACCAGAAGATATCTGGAGCCTGCAAGGCTGGTTGGAGGTGTCCTGTACACTTGTTCTTGGTTGAATGGCTTCTTGTGTCACTGCTGGCATGCCAGGCTCCAGGGATCCTTGGTCTGGCTCATAATGTAGCATCAACAACTGTTGGCTGTTCTGAAAAATGAGCTCGTTTGGGTTTTGGTCGCTGTGTGTAGGATTTTTTTTCTCCACTGCAGAGCACCAGTGACTCCTCCACGTCAGCCGGGCTCCTGACAGAGGAGCCTCCCTCTCACTGGCAGAGAAGTTCAGTTCACCTCAGGGGAAATAGTTGGTAGAGGGCTAAGGGTCGTGTAAAGAGCTGTTATTTGGATCTCAAGTCTTTCTTAGGTGGCAGTGCCCTTGTGGTGGCTGTTCCTCAGAAGAACTGAGAAAGATGGAGAACTCGTGTAGCCAACAGCAGTTCTCACCAGCACCTTGGAGAAAAGAACCTTATGTGAAAAAAGCCTGTATAATTTTCCCTCTGTGAAATCCACTCATCCAGAATTGTCTTTCCTCTTCAATATGAAATTTTCTTTCTGTGATGTTTTTGAGCTGGCCCAAATAGAGCGGTGCTTAAAATAGCAGCATCTTTTTTTACAGAAGCTTTTCTAGCATTAATTTCCTTATGTTCTTTTAACTGAAAATTCTGCTCTTGCTATACAGAATTGCTCTAACAGTTACCCTGTGACCCAGAGGTCGCAGGCTGAGGGCCATGGTTTAAAGGAAGAAGAAGGAGCTGTCAAGGGAGAAAGTGGTTCTTATGTAGCTTATCATCCCATGGATGAAGAGAAGGTACCATCCTCTGCACTTTGGCTTTGTGAGTAGCAAGGGGGAACTTGATGCTATTGGAAAGAGAAAAGTTTGGTAAAGATAAGAGGTGGGTTTTAACTCACTGGTTGGTCTCCTTTCTCAGCACTCTGGCCTTTCGAATCTTTTGTGAAGCACGAGAAAGTTATCTTGAAAGCCAGGGGAGTGTTGTGCCCAGATCTCTCTGGAGAACGAGCTGGCAGGTAGAAGAGCTGGCCGCTTCCTTTTGTGTCACCTCAGTGGATCTCCATGAAATTAAAGCCCATGTCTTACTGGCACTCAGTGATTTTTGTGTTGAGCTGTGTTCTGCCTCAAGCTAAGGTAGGTTTTGATGCACGCAATTTATGTCTTATATATTTATATAAAATGATATATATAGATATATATTTAGCTGCTGGGAGAAAGTTCTCCAGCCCAATTTTTCTTCTAATATTCATTTCTGCATAAAGATAAAAAGTGTTTTCAAGGATTCCCTCGAGGGCCAATTTGAAGTTCAGTTTTGATTGAATTAGTTGGATGTATGTAAATAGAATCACACATTTAACAGAAATGCAAATGAGAGACAGTTTCAGGAGGGCCAGGGGCAGATGTTGTCAGCTAGCCTGCAGCAAGCACCTCACAGCAAATCCTGCACTTCTCCCTTTTATCGTGGCTTATTCCTTTCTCCTTCGCATCTCAGCCACTGGTGAATACTGTTGTTGTGAGATGCATCTTTGTTTTGGGCTCTTGTGCCTTAGATCTACCTTGGGTCTGTGGCTGGCCCCTTTTATGCAGTTGCGGGCCACAGAAAAAAATGTCTTTGTGCCGGTCCCGTGTGTTTGTTGCTAACTGGAGTCATAAATATGGATGGCAGAAATTTGTCAGCACAAGCAGGGAAGGAGGCAAAGATGAAGGGAAATGGCTTTAATTAGGCATCTCGCTGCTCTGGGGGATGCGCAGCCCATGTGCCGGCAGCCTAGGAAGGGGGATGCAGGCCTCATACCTCCAGGCAGGGCATAGGCTGCAGAATCTGCAGAAAGAACTTGGCCCCCAGGCATGGCTGAGGTTGGAAGAGCTGCGCGGTCCCACGTCTCCCTGACACACGTCAGGAGCATGGAGACTGCCAGCCAATTTGCACCTGTATACCAGTCTGCAGTGGACTCTGCTCTGGACGTGTCTCCTGTGTAATTGCTTAGGACCTCTCAAGGGCTGATCTCTATTTTTCATGCTAAGACCCTTAATTGCAATTTTTTTCTTAGCTGGCAATTATTTTTCATCTGGGTAGCTTTAACACTGCTGTATTACTGCTTCTGCACCTAAAGCCCCTGTTGCCTTCCTATGGAACCATGACCACGATGGCTTTAAGCTGTGCCGAAGGAGGGTCGGGTTGGATATTAGGAAAAATTTCTTCTCAGAAAAAGAGGCAATGCATTGGTACGGGCTGCCCAGGGAGTGATGGAGTCACCGTCCCTGGAGGTGTTCAGGGAAAGGGTAGGTGTCACATTGAGAGACATGGTTTAGTGGTGTGGTGGTGGATCAAGGATTGGACTAGATTATATCAGTGGTCTTTCCAACCTTTCCTGATATTTTGCAAGATGTAGCTGCTGGGCTGTTGCTGGAAGAGGCCAATGTCCACCCCAGCAAACAAGCGGAGCTCACAGTGATGTTACTGACACGTTAAAATGCAGGCAAAACTGTGGGTTGCAAGATTACAAGATTACAAGATTCTTGCCTTCCTGAACGACTTGGAAGTGATCACCTTGCTTTCTTCTGACTCCCCTCTCCCACTCCCTGCCACCTGCCTGCCTGAGTGTGGGCTCTGCGAGTTGTTTAGCTTAAGGCTAAATTGCATCATGTTGTACATAAGTGGAAACAAAGCGTGCACCTTAGCAGATGCCAAATGTCAGATTGATGGGAAATGCTTAATTACTTCTCTCCAACCTAGCTTTTTTTCTTCCTGATTTTTTTTAATTCCTCTCTCCCCATGTAAAAGGAGGCCATTTCAAGCCTCAGCTCAGCTCTCCAGCTTCTTATTCCTTGTGAGAAGATGGAAGTCCCAGTATGCGGAAGCTTAGAAGACTGAGATTGTTTCAACATAGTTTTTTTGTAGCTTATTTTTATTTTCATTTTCATGATTAGTTTTCCTCAATAGAATGATTTTTTTTGTGTGTGTTTTATGATTTTCTTTCTGCTTTCTGTCCCTTAGCTGCTCTTTCCAATGGGTTTTTGCAGTGCACCACCTGTATTTTTATTGCTTGCTATATTCCAGAGTGGATTGCAGAGTGTGTAGTAGTGATGTGATAAAACCTGGGAGGAGAGCTGCTCAGGAGTGTTTCTCTGATCCTGGGTGAAATTTCTGGTCAAAATGGAAGGGGAGGCTGAAAAACTTGAGAACTTGTCCTAAGAACTGTGCATTATGTGCATCAAATCCAGGTTCAATTCGCTGTACTAAGCTGGCCAGGGCACAGGTTTAAGTCAGTGTTTTTCACCTCCAAGGCAAGTGTGTGGTCCATAAGATTTTGGAAGGAATCCTTCCCTTCCCTACTATTTCTGCTGTTGATCTAATGATGAATTCAGGTGGGAAAACATATGTTTATGGAATGGTCCTTCCTCACTCTTTGCCTGCCACAGCAGTTGGCAGAATGAACGGTCTGGATGAAGTGAGAATTAGAATATATAGTCATAGGCTGATGCATTTTCCAGGAGCTGGATTTTAGGTATTGGAAAGCTTTGTGCTCAGAGAGGCTGAGTGCTACGTCAGCAACAGAAGCTTTGCATGTCCCAGATGACAGAAAGCAGGGGAAGGAGAGCTACACAAACCAAGAGGGGTTCTGGAAACACAAGTGATCCCAGCCATGCTGAAAATAGCCCATGCAGCCCTGTTCCCTATGAGTGGGGTGCAGATCCAGTGCTGTGTCACCGCAGCTTTGGGTTTGTACTGGCAGTAGCAGAGACCTTCCCTCAACGTACGTAGTGTGGCAGCAGTTTCTCCCTCATGCAGGCAAGAAGGAAACAGTAAGTTCAGGAGTCTCTTGGAATGAATTGAATTTTCTCTCTAAGCAGCTTTTCTACTCCCTGGACTCTTTTTTTATTCTTTACTGTTCCTTGCCTGATCTGAGCACTGAGCAGCACAGTCACTGCAAAGCTTGGACAAGGATGTATGGCATGAACAAGGATGCTGTTGATGGTACACAAGTGTGATGAACGAGTTGCATTTTTTCATTTTTGAAATTCTTTCTGTGATAAATGAGTTGCTTCTGCTTGAATATCAGTCATTGCCAGACCTGCCGTTTGCCTTCCCTAATCATTCCATTTGCTCTCCCCAGTCACACAGGGCCAGCCCACGGGAACAAAGCTTTTCCTTGGGCAGGACCTCCCAGCCTATGAGGGGGGAAGGGCGGAGTGCACATGTGGCATTATTTCCACAGATGTGGGAAGCTGGAAAGCACAGCAGGTATCTCACAGATTCTTCTTTGTCAAGCAGGGCATGAGCAGCCTGTAGCATGTCATTACTTAGCATTAAAAGGTGAACAATAAACTGGAGAAGATAATGAAATGAACTTGTATTTGCTCACCTTTTGGTGAACTAGCTCCCTTCATGCCTCCCTACTGAGCATCCCCAAAGTGCTGACCTGCACTGCGCAGCCTTTGCCATCTGCAGGCCGTTGCCAACGCGATGCTCTACTTGTGCTGGTACTTGGGTGTCCTCTCCCACTGGGTTCTGGTGTTTGCAGCATCTTCAGCCCCATGCAGAAGCAAACCCAGAGCAATTCTCTTTGATATGTAAAGTCTGAGTTAATGAAATGTCTGAATTAATGATTTGTGCCTCTTGAGAAAGAGGGCGCAAGGAACGTGCTGGCCTATATTTCGTCAGAGGGAAAAGCTTGTTTAGCACGCACCAAGCCGAGAGTTCTCAGGGTGTGTGGTCTCTAAACCTGCTTCCTTCTGCAGCACCTTTGCTGACCAGAACAAGGCAACTTTTCCTCCGAGGGCTGCAAGGACAAAGTTAAATGTTCACTTCAAAAGTCCTTGGAAAAGGATGGTGAGGCACTGGCGTAGGCAGCCCAGGGAGTGGTGGGGTCCCTGTTCTGGAGGTGTCTAATTAGAGGGAAAACGTGGCATTGAGCAACATGGTCAGTGGGCACGGTAGGGGATGGGCTGATGGTTGGACTTAGTGAGTGAGTTCTTTTCCAACCTCAAAGATTCTGTGGCTCTAAGTTGGAACAGGGTGTTGAAATGAAGCCTTTCCTCTGGCCGTTTGCGGCTTGCAGGACTCTGTTGCAGGAGAGCAAAGGGGAGCTTTGAAGATTAATTCCTTAATGTTAGTGAAGCGCTTGGATGCTGTAGTGATTAATCCTGTAGAAGAGGCATGCCCATGAGGTGGAAATGTGCAGTGAGTTGGGTGCTGAGACCCACAACAGTGGAAGGGCTGCCTCTTTGGTGAGCACCATTACACCATTGAAGGGAAAGAAGAGACCCTGAGTTAAAAATAGTATGAGTCATATAATTAAACCCTCTACCTCCATATTTATGCAGTCAGGTTGAATTAATGCACTACAAACCCTCTTAAATGCACACTTCATAACGCTTCCATCACACAGTTTATAGCTTTAATATTCTTGCACTTGGTTCTGTTTTCCTATGGGGTTTTTCTAGCATGCAATCTGTCTGGAGTGGCTGGGGATGGGGTGCAGGCAGTGACAGTGCTCACACACGGCTCCCTGAGCACAGAGCAATGCTTGCTGACAGCTGCCGAGCTGCTCAGGGCCAGTGTGTCTGCCTGCAGACCCAGTTCCTGGATTCTGGCACCATTGCGCCTCGCTAAATTCCAATCTGAGCCCACTCCACACAAGGCATGTTTTTCCAGCAGGTTGAGCATATCACTGCTTCAGCTGAATCTCAGCTGGACTCTCTTCACTTCACTGGAGAGGGAAGAACACTTTACTGCCCTAATTAATCATTAATTAGGGGCACGAGGTCTTAATGTGCAGCTTGGTATTTTGCAGCGACATCTTGAAGGATTTGCCCCAAACTTCCTTGCCCTGACATCAGCAGAAAGCAACCTGCAAACATGGGGGAATGGGAAGGTTTCACTTTTTTTTCTGACAAACTGGGTCTTCTCATGCCTTCCGCATCCAAATAGCTTTCAGGGAGAGAACGTTTTTCTGCAAGAACATTATTTTTTGGTGATGCTTTCTCATGTTGTGGAAAAAATGTGTTGCCGTGGTGTATGTTTGGTGTTGTGGCAGGATATTTTTACAATTAATATTATTATTCTCTGCCCAAGATGCTCTCGGGAAAATGATGCTGAGCCAAGGGTAAAGGAACAGGGCAGATCCAGAGAGAGGCAAAGCAGTGAGAGCTGTGTCCATTTTCAGAATGTCTGGTCCCTTTCATTAGCTTTATTTATTTGGTTAGAAACCCATTGAGATTGCAGCCTCGTCTTCCAGTGTGACTTGTCCCGGTCTCTTGCTTTTGAAAAACAATGCTGTAGTCTCAAGACCATCTCAAGGGTGACACTCTGGCTGTTCTCTTTGGCTACTTGCAATCTATTATGCTGCTATAGGAAGCTGTAAATGGTTTGTTTGTTTGCTTTTCTCTACACAGCTTGTGTAAATCTTTCCTCCTCTGCTCAGGCTGTGACTTATGGCTCATCAGAGGGTTGGCAAAAATCACCTTGAAAGGGATGGGGAGTACCAATTTGCTGGTCATACAGCCAGTAGGTCATTTATTTACAAGGGCAGGGAGAAACACTCCGGGTAATCACAGCTCTGTGCCTCTTAACAGCCTTCCCACTGATCGTGCCATAGCAGTGGAGTTGATAGTGTTGCATTCCTGCAGCGCAGGATGGCTGATGGCATTCCTGCAGACACCTGGGCCAGCAAGAGGAGGAGCAGAGGCTGGCTGCTTTGCTCCCTGTGTGCAGACCCTTTCTCTCCAGGTCCACCCTGGAAGCATGGATAAAATAAGCCTTTCCCATGCTTTGCCTGAATTGTGGTCCAAAAAATGGGAACTGTGGAATCATAGAATCGTTTGAGTTGGAAGGGACTCCCAGAGGACTTCTAGTCCAACTCCCCAGCAATGACCAGATACAAACATTTCTCAGTAATCCATGGCACTGGTGAATCTGTACGCAGGTGATGTTTTCTGTTTTCTCCTTGCAGCCCCGCTCAGCCCTGACACTGGCAAGACTTCACCACGTTGGGAATTGGAAGGGAGGCTTTGCCCTCGTGATGTATTTCAGCTGGGTTTTGTAGTGGGAAAGCCTTTGAAGGAATGAGCGGGAGCTGTGTTGGCAGCAGGAGGCTGGGGCTGCCTGAGCTGGTGTCAGTCTGGATTTAGCCATGTTGAAGGGAATGAGGTTAGTCTAGATTGACACCAGTATAAAAGGAGGGCAGAATTAGGCTTAGGTATCTAAGAAATGTCTTAGGTCTTGATTCATCAAAGTACTTAAATGCGGGTGAATTCATCCCAAAGCCCATATGTTAGCATTTTGCCGACAGGGGACATTTATTTTTATTCAGAAATGTTAGAAAGGACTAAATGAACACTCCAGCAATGGCTTCCTTCTGATAGGCAGTGCAGCAGTCTCAATGCAGGGGCAAACATGACACTCACCTTGTAGGCTGAGAATTTCTTGCCTGTTAAATGGTGTTTTTAAATGCGGAAAGCAGCCTCTGATGAAATATCCTGTCAGTCATGATGGCAGCGTTGCTAATACAATGGTGTAATTATTGTTTTGATAATGAAAGAACAAACTTCAGCATTTACCTCATTTTAAGCCAAGAAAAGTATGGAGTGGTCATCGTGTAGGATTTTTTTTTCAACTGGCAGTAACCTATTGCCATATGAAATTGTAATGGTGACATAATCACACGCTTGAGATAGTACAAGCACTTGTCTGCTCTTTGTGCATCAAAATACCCCAGGGATGTAATTATCTCATGGCTACTACACTCTCTGACAAGTCTTATTGCTTAAATATTGCAAGCCCTGAACACTGATACGTACAGAAAACATCAAATATTAATTTGCTGATACACGTATTTATAAAAATCCCATTTTTCTACTGAGAGAGTGGTATAGTTTTCAGGTCACCCAATTCTATAGCTGTGAAGATATTTGAGGACTCAGGGATTCTTCCTCATTTGAAGTTCTGTAGGATTTTTTTTTTTTCTTGGGCAAAATAAATGCAGCAACTTGCTGCTGTGAGGGCAATACATTTCTTCCACAGTGCGGTCTGCTAACAGTCCCTGCTTGTTGTATGTGCAGATGCCCTGGCCTAATTCACACACATCCTCATATACGTAGTGCCCCATGCAAGCCTGCAGCTTGTCCTACCTTAGAGTGGCCTTTATTTGGGATGAAGTGATGTACCCCACCTCCCTGGGCATTTTTTTGCCAAAGCAACCCCTGGCACCAAACTTTTCAGTGCTGCTTTGGCAGCACTCAATCTCAAACTCAGGAAACGTTAGAAGAGGCCTCAGCTTTACAAATGCAAACCAGTTTGTTCCAGGCCTGCATCTGCACAAAATGGTCTGATTCATATTTCAAAGTGGATATCCATTATGGCTATGTATAGACACTGCTTATGCAAAACTGTTGTCCCTGTTGTGTATGCATGAGCACTGCATGCCTACGGCTCTCCTTGGAGTCTGTATCTGTGTTGCTCTTGCTGCTGAATGCATGTTTGCTCCTTTCAAGCTGCTTAGGATGGGAGAGGAGCTGTGCATCCCTTCAGTGAGTTTTGCTCTTGAGTTTCACCAGAAGAGCAGTGTGTTGGTGTCACTTGCAATACCAGTGAATGGCCCAGGAAATCAGCGCCGTGAGCTCTTGCCAACAATCACAGAATTATTAAAGTTGGAAAAGATCTCTAGGATTACCAAGTCCAACCATCAACACACCCCCACCATGCCTTCTGACCACATCCCTCAGTGCCACATCTCCTCTTTTTTTGGACATCTCCATGGACCGTGACCTCACCACTCTGTGCAGCCTGTGCATCACCACTATTTCTGAGAAGAAATTTTTCCCAATATCCAAGCTTATATGGTATTCTAGAAATGGCCAATGAAGCTGCAAAGGTAAGTGTGCCTCAGAATGCTCCCCTGCTTCAGCACTGAAGTGATGGATAAATCTGGAAACAGCTCAGTTAGAAATTAAATCTTCCGTTAGTAATTGCCTGAAATGTAGTTCCTGATGTTCTCTGATACTGAGCAGTTGCACTGCTGCTTGTGCATCTCCAAATGGCCCAGGCACCCAGGATTGCATGGTTCCACTGGGGTATGCCAAACACCGGTGTGAAATAGGAGCCAGAGGTGACTTTTTTTTTTTTCTTTAAATGAGAAAAGCAGAATAAATCCCAGGTGGCCAGCCCAGCTAGCATGGCGCCTTGTCTCTTGTGGTGACTAATAACCCATGCTTTACAGTAAAA
Organism: Lagopus leucura; assembly: GCF_019238085.1. Classification (NCBI taxonomy): domain Eukaryota; kingdom Metazoa; phylum Chordata; class Aves; order Galliformes; family Phasianidae; genus Lagopus; species Lagopus leucura. Next base: position 439,678 of record NW_024962277.1, read on the forward strand.
ATAAATTGCCTGCTGATGTACTGACTCACAGGGGTGCTATGTGAGGAGGAGAGGTTTTCTCAGTCCAAGTAGCCAGATTCTCTCTGGCCTGCAGCTTTGCCTCCTGTACGAGTGCAGGAGGATTCTTCAAACTGCTGGCAGCCTCTTGCACTGTCTGTACTGGGAGAAATGGCAGAGCCCTTGGTTCCCAGATGTACCCTGGTCCAGGGAGCCGTGTGGGTTTGCTGTCCCAGCCTGAAGTGATGTTTCTGGAGGTTGTTGCTTTATTTCAGTCCTTCTTCAAAGCCTAAGAATCATCCTTCTCTTGCTGCTGCTTCCCTCTATCCCTCCCTCTACATCTCCAAAGATCAAAATGCCTTTTATTTTCTTGTGTGCATTTGTCTGTTCAGAACTGTTTCATCCTTTAGGTACGTAGCTGTTAAACTGCTGTTAGGAGGAGAGTATCGCTTTAAAACCAACCCCATTGGATTTCTGCTTCATGTGCTTGTAGGGAAGTTAAATAAACAGCTCTTTAGTTCAGTTCAAACTCTTCACCCCTAAGAAAATGTGAAGCCAAGTGGAATCCGGGGAAAGGCTGTACAGCAAGTAGTTTGTCCATGAAATGCATTTGTTTTTAATTGCCTCATTAAGTCAAGTTATGATGGATTATATGACCTTAGCCAATGCAATCTGACATAATGGGATGCTGTCAGAAGTTCTGGAATAACAGAGCCATATTCACTTGACTGGAGACTTTTTTTTGCTTGTATATGGCTGTGTCGATCACTCTTGGTGGTTATATGCATTAAGATCGCTTTGGCATGCGAACAGGCAAGGCCATTAATGCTTTCTGTCACAGTTACGTGATGGGTTTGTTGTTCCACCAGGAATTAATGCCGTGCTGCTAGCACGAGTGGCCGTGCCATGGTGCAGTGGGGTGGCCGTGGGCTCGGGGATCCCTGCTGGTGCCCAGAGCTCCGTCCATCAGCCGCTGGCAGGGCTCACAGCTGGAAGCAGCACAGCCATTCCCTGCAACCCACAGGGTATAATTCCTTATAATTCCTGCAGACAGGAATAATAATCAAAAAGTCAAACAGGTAAATCATTGTGCTGCATTTGTTTCCCAAAATAAGCAAAAAATAGCAATTTTAAGCACAACTCCTTGTGCCTTTTTTGCTTCTCCTTCAAACTGTCCCAGTTGGTAAATTAATCTTAAACAAAAACTTAAGAAAACTTCTTTGACTCTTTTCACTTCTCCCTTTCTCCTCTCAGTTCTTTTCCAGAACAACATACAGTGAGTTAAGTTTTTGAAACAGTATTTCCATACGTAAGTCAGACCTTAAATAAGGTGATGCTGGTGTTTTTTACATGGCGTGTGGTTCTGCTTAAATACCAAGAGCTGGACTGTTGACTTGGATGAAGCTCCACTATGTGTAAATGCTCTTGTGAGCCTTGATTAGGATGGCAGGTTTTGACAGCTGAGTCAGCCAGAAACCTTCAAGTATGCCTGTTGGGGCTGTTTGTTGGTGATAATGAGCCTAACCTGCCACAGGCTTTATTCTTTTGTTTTTTTTTCCTGAAGTTTAAAGCTGTCTCCTTCATCAGAACAAGAGTGTTCTTCAGATTCTCTTTAGATGGATGCAGATGTTTGGAACAGAATATATTTTATCAGAAAAGTCCTTTCTTGCCATTCTTTCTCTCTATACTCCATATCCTTGTTCCCATTCTTCTCTTTGCCCCTTTCTTTACATCACAGAATCACAGAATTGTTGGGGTTGGAAGGGACCTCCAGAGATCATCGAGTCCAACCCCAAAGTTGTGGTACAGGGGCTGGTATTGGGCTGCCAGCCCCTTGCAAGCAGCTGGAGCTGACATGTTGTTTTGGGAAAGTCCAAGCCCAGATAATAGCATGGAAATGTGAACATTTCTCTGGGGGAACAGAGAAAACCTTGCAGCCAAAACCCAGCCCTGATAAAATGCAGGGAGGTTTTACCATCACAAAGTTCTTTAGCAAGAACTGTCATTTATTCAGGGCTGCCATGCATGAATTGTTTTTTTCAGTAAGAGCTCCAGCATCACCTGGGTGTATCTCTGGTGATTACAAGAGCAAGCCTAAATGTCTGGGGACAAGATGCTGAACTTCACTGCCATTCATGCCAGGACTCAGTAATACTTAACGCCACAAGCATAAGGGTTTAGACATCTGCTTTACTTGGCCTATCTGGAAATGAGACCCCCAAGGAGCTTGAGGGTATGAAATAAGCTGCACAGGCAGGGCATGGTACTGCAATGTCCTTCCTTAACCAACCTGCTGACATGTGGCTTCAGTGTGGAAGCAAAGGCAGGTTGATGGCTGAGAGTGGAGGAAAAAAAAAAAAAAAGTTGAAATCACACTGAGGTTTGGGTTTGAACTGCAGAAATCAATAGAGGAAATTTGCTCCAGAAATGTTGTTCCATTTCTTAAGTCTAAGAGAACAATGAGGTAACCCAGCTCCTTCAACCAGCAGTACTTTGCAGTACCATCTTTTTCAGTGTGCTTTGTTTCCCTGAATGCCAGACCAGAGGGCAGAGCCCTGAGCCACTGGGATGGTTCCCAAGTGGTGCCTCTTGAGAATGTTAGGAAGGTGGGGGGAGTTAAATGACAGGGGGCCAGCAGAAACCCATAGGGGGTCATGGCTGTGAACTCTTGGCTAAAATATTGGAAACCTTCATAGTAGGAAGCCTGCTGCAGCCCTGCATAGTGTGAGCAATCGCTGTGGCAAGCACCATGGTAGTTTGTGCCGTCTCTAGCCTCCCAGTGTCAAGCAGAATCGTGGATGTACGCAACCAGGTGGGGGGGGGAGGCTTGGGCTGTCAAGTAGTGCTGGGAGCAGGCTGCATCCCATCGCTTGATGAGCTGGCTCAGCACTGACCAAGGGCCCCTGCTGTGTCTCCAGCAGACCCACCTGTGCATGGTCTGCCAGCTCGGAGTATTCTGGGGTTCTGTTGTGTGTAGGGCGACTCAGCTGCCAGGGTGAGACTGAGCTCAGGGAGAGAAGAGTTGCCCAGGCTGAGGCAGACAGGAGCCTGTTCTCGCTCTTGTTGGGCGAGAGGCAGCTGCTGCGTGCTGCTGACTCACGTAATGACCCTTGTGCTAATGCTGTTCCCTATCATTTAGCACAAAAATAAAACTGCTATATTGAGACCGATTTGAAAGATGTGTGGCTTGCTTTGGAAAACATTTAATGGCTGCTATGCTGCAGCTCTAGGACTGTGATTGGAAAAGGAAGGAAAAGTAAAGTTTGGATTAATGTAGAGATATTAAACTGTTATTATTGAACTTTCTTGAATTCCACCCAAATCTTGGCTCACACCAGAGGACTTGAGCTCCTCTGTGAGAAACTGAAGGTGAAGTGGGAATAGAACATGAAAGAGCACCTGATTACCTGAATGCAAACCAAAATGTTTCCAGTCCTGATAGTATTTAGTGAGTTCCTTTGAACAATTTTCAACCCTTAAATCCTTAGCATTTGGAAGCACTGGTTTCAGCCTTCAGATGAAAAAGGCACAACTTGCTGCCTTGACTGTAAAGTTTGAAAGCAGTAAGAGTGCAGTCTATGGGATTAGCCATCAGGCTGGCCATAAAGAACTTTTCCAAAACAGTCTATTAAGAGATCTCCTGGTTACTTTATTGTGAAAACCTGACCTGCAGAGAGCAGTAACTCTGTAGATGTTGGAACACTGAGGCAGACAGCGACGTTGCGCTAAAGACAGTTTTCCTTCTCCATTTGTCCTGCATGATGCTGCAGCAGGGAGGATTAAGCTGAGTGCAAGTAGTGCCTGCAGACCTGGGGCATGTGCAGGTTGTGGCATAAGGACTCCTTGGTCCCCCAAAAGCTCTTCCCAGCGAAATCCTTTATGCTGCTCAATGCTGTCTTGTTTTTCTGTAGACTGCAGTTTTCTAGAATATTAATTACAGCATCACCCTCAGATGAACCACTGTTGTGTTCACAGACATGAACCACTTCAGGCGTCTGTACAACCCAAATCCAGGTTATATGAGTAAGTGGGAATGGTGACTCAGTACAGACGACAAATTGAATTGGTTTTGTCAGCTCTAACTAATGACATCGAAGGCCAGTAAAGTTACTCTTAGATTGGTTTGGCATTATTAGTCTCATTATTAATTATGTAGACATGACAGCAGCATTAGTGCTAGTATTAACCATCAAAATAAAATGGAATTGTACTCATAAATCTCACTGATGAGGAATATGTGAATGATTGCAGCCATCCTCCAAAGGAAAGGAGAGGAAACGGAACAAGTCTGAAGTGGGACTGAGATAGATGGGGAACATCTGGATAAGGACAGGATTGAGTTGTGCCACCTCTCCCGGAATGCAGAGGGGAGCAGGACTCGGGGTACAGCCTGCCCCTGCCCTGGAGGCATTTGAGGCTGGGCTGGCTGGGATCCTGGCCAGCCTGATCTAGTGTGTGGCAGCCCTGCCCATGGCAGGGGGGTGGAACTAGATGGTTTTTAAGGTCTCCTCCAACCTAGGCCATTCTGTGATTGCATAAGGATGAGTGCCCCCATTTGTAGAGGACACAAATGTTAGCAGGAATCATGGACCATCATCACAGTGGAAGTGGAAGATTTCTGCCCCTGAGGGATGCGTGGGAGCATCACAGTTTCTTGGGGTGCTGCAGTTTGCACAGCGCTGCTTGTTTGGGGCTGTCTCATTAAAATCTGGGGCTTAATGAGCTGACAAGAGTGTATCTACTGAAGCTTACTGCTGGGGTGTGCTCTGCGGCAGTGCTGATGTGGCTGTGGGTGTGTGCATGGACTCAGGGCTGAGCAAGGCTGGCCGTGACCTGGCTGGGATAGTGCTGTGTGAGCTGCACCTCGTGCAGCAGGGAAAGGAATGGCTCTATAATGCCTGAAAGCGCGTGATAATTTAGTTTGTACATCCATTAATACTGTGTTTACTGCAGGGCTTTTTCTTAATTGTATTGCTCTAAGAGGAGTTTTAGGTACATTACTGGGCTCCTGGTCCTTCAGCCCAGCAAAACAATGTCCATCCCACACATGGCTGCTTGGAGAATCTCTCCATTCCATTAACCCCACCACCTCATCTGGACAGGGCTCCTCCTGGTCATTGCCCAGAAAGAAGACCTTTCATTCCTCCAGGAGACAGCCCAGATAGATAGTTGGTCTGCAATACCAACATAGTAACAGTGGACAGGACTCTGAGGCTCTCAATTGGACACTGCCATGGACAGGAAATTGCTCTGAGAAGTTCTTGGCACCCAAATGAGGGAGAGAAGAATCTGAGAGCAGCTATGGGCCTGGATCGGTGCTGTGGACACCTGCTGAAGTCTGCTCAACAACACCGGAGGGTTGTTGAAAATATTTCATGACTCTGAACTATTCCAAAAGTTTAGAGAGTCTGATTCACTTTTAAAGCAGGGAGAGAGGCTGTTTGCAGGGATTTGTTCAGCTGTTATGCAAAAACGGAGCCGCTTCACCTCTCTGTGGCTGTAGGAAACTGGAGAAATTACTGTTCTGCAAAAATGTCAGTGAGAAAGTGATTGCTGAAAGGGAATGGATAAATGTAAGTAATTATTAAAGTCCAGGAAGGCCAAGTTTCTTTCCTGCATAGTGTACAGGTTTTTAACATTTCCCTTAGTTGCAGCTATTATTTGCTGTCTGTGTTAGCTATTTCTAATCTTTGAAATGAAGCCAGATTTCTTTTTTCTTTAAGAATCACTGCTGCTTCTGAGCTGATGCTGACTCTCGCCTGAGGAGCATTTGAAATCTGCCAGAATGCATGTATTGTCAAAACCAGAAATTGAAAGCCCTGTACAGGATCTGCTGCCCCTGTGAGTTATGAGCTTTCCCAAGTCGTCAGAATAAGAAATGCCTCTTCTTGTTGTCTACAAGAGCTGTGGATGGACAGAGGCAAAAGAAATCCTTCTCCCTCCTTCCCCCCCCCTCTCCCATCGGTATCCAAAACTCTCTCTTTGGGTGGAAAGCAGCTTTTGACACAGAGGCTCGCATGCACACAGCGCGCTCTGTGCCTCCCAGTGACCTGCCTGCTTTCTGCCTGCCCCTGCGTCACAGGCAGCTGCTGAGGCGCAGCCAGGTCGATCCCAGCCCCTGTCTGTGGCCGTGGGACCAAATGAATCGAGTCAGCAAGGTGTTGAAGATCGTTAAGAAGTCGTCGAGGAGGAGGAGGAGATGGAGAGAGGAGCTGAGGGTGGAGGAGGAAGGGGAAGGCCGGGAACTCTGTGACCCGGGTGGTTTGTGCCACCTGCACCTCTGTACCTGTGGTAAGGAAACAGGGATGCTCCTGCTTGCCCGCAGATAGCATGCCTGTGCTTAATATCCATCACCGGTGTGACAGGAGAGCTTCCCACAGCCAGCCAGGGCTGTCACAGTTCTCCAGGGCTTAAAAATATCGTTTGGAGAAGTGGTGAGGGCAGGGAGCTGGGATGGCTGGGAACCCTCCAGGAACCTTCTGGGGTTGTGGGGGTGGTATTTTGTTCAGCTTCGGAGTGAGGACAGTGAAGAGTTGTCTTCTGGTGGGATGGTGTTCCTAAAAGTGCAAGGAAGGTGCACAGCTCAGTGAGGTTTATGTCTGACGTGTGTTGCTTTGATTTAAATTTGGATGCTTGTGTATTTGTGTGATAGAAGAGCAGTGGGGAATGGATACATTTAGGTTATTGTTTCTCTGAGGAATGCTTTTGTCTGCAAAAGTGTGGTAAAGCCACAGCCCGTCTGGACCCAGATCCTGTTCTGTCCATCCTTATCTTCCAAGTAAACTGTGCTGTGGCTGCAGTGTCATTGAAAATGATTCTGGTTTTAGCCTCTCTGTACAAAAGCCAAACAGGAGGAGCGCAGAACTGAGAGAGGGGCATTTACTGTACCCACTGGCACGGCCCCAATGTGTGTGGCAGTGACCCAGCAGAGGGAAAATGTGAGGGGCTGTGCCCTTGGTCATCAGGCTGCGCTTTCTTTGTTCCACTGCCAGCATCAAAGGGATGCAGAATGCTTATGAAACTACATGAGAGGAAGCTACACTCATGCTGAATGTAGGTCACTGTTCATTTCACTGTCACATTTGATAGTTTGTTTGCAGTAGTAGTGTTGCAGCTTTTGAACATTTTATGGGCTTGTTCTTTTTCATCCACCTTGCTCTTCTGAGTTGCTTTCATGAGTGCTGCCCTGAAGTGCCCTATGGCCCTGCTCCAGCAGCATCCCTTTGGCTGCAAGGTTTTGCTGGCAGCTGGGGAGCTGGGAGCTTGCCCAGAGCTGCACAGGCTGGGGCAGGGCTGGGCATGGCTTCTGAGCTTGAGGCCCAGGCCTGTGTCGTGACAGTCCATCCTAGTGACATCTCTGCTGTCTGCTTCAGCTTCTACATAAAAAATGGTTTCTGCTAAATCCGGATTGCAGAAGCAGTTCAAATAATATGGATGAGTGGTAGAAAGCCACCAAACTCTGGGGCGAGGGGGGCACGCACAGCTCATGCTTTCCCTTTTTGCTTTTGGATGTATTGCCTTTTTTATTGCATCGTAGCAATCAGGAAATTGCAGTCCATCATGCCTTGCCATCTTTCTCTGCATTCTGGGTCAGGCCTAAAGCAAGCTGGCATAGAAATCACTTAACAGGGCTTGCTGTTACCCCAGTGGGATCAAATCTTCTCTTTCTGTGGTCTCTGAGCTCTTTCTGCTTTTTGCAGTCAGCAGTAGGTATAGAGCATCCATCCTTGACTGAGTCATCCTTGCTTGTGGTAGGACTTCATCTGACCTGATTTTATTCACTCATTCCACTTGGACTTTCTCCTGCTTAACCTTGTCAGGTAGTTCAAGAGTCTGAGATTTGTTTGTGCCACCATTTATTCCAGTGAAATACAGCTCAATTATTTTTGCTTGAACTTCTTGTGGTATTTCTCACATAATTTTTAGTTGAACTGATCAACAAATAAGAAAGGAAGGAAATAGTGAGAGGAGAGGAATTGGTGCTTCTCAGCCCAAAGCAGACATCTCCAACTCAAGCTGATGTGTAATTCTCCAGAAAGCCTGTTCCTTCCTATTGGTTGTAAGGGAAATAGGGGTGACTGACTAAGCTGAGGATGTCTTGGGTGGGCTGGCTTCTGTTCTGTGTGTTGCTCGTTCATGGGAAGCAAAAGTGCCAGCTTTACTGCCTGGATGTGACTCAGATGGAGACCCCCCTTCACAGTCTCTTCTCTGTAATGACTCATTATTGAGAGGCTTTGCTAGAAGCTGAACTGATGGCTTTTTTTTTGTAACCTAAATGCAAGATAGGCAGTGGGTTAATGCCCCTTCTGCCATCTCGCTAGCAGTGATAGAGATGGATTGCCAAGAAAAAAAACCATCTGTTAAGGCAAATGGGGAGAAAAATAATGCATTCCTGCAGTTGGGTTCTCTGCTGGCAGTTATTCCAGCCAGTTATATCTCCACAATAAAATGTAAATGAATGCAATCATTTACTTTGCAGCCTGGAGGCCTAGTGCTATGAAAAGATAAGAGAGCATTTTCCATTGTTTATATGGTGGAGGCGGCTCCTCTGTGTTGTGCCACTGCCTCTCTGATACCTTGGCAGCATCTAAATGTTGCCTTTATTATTAAAAACACATATATAGAAGTCTAATATCTTAAACAGATTAGCACGGTGTTTGCAGAAGCGTCAGGCAGCCTCTGCTCCCCGCAGGCTCTCAGCAGTCGTGTGCGTTCTGCAGGAGCAGTGCTCAGAAAGCAGAAATGTCAGCAGCTGGCCTAGGATGGGTAAGGAAGCAGCGTGCACCAAGATGAAAGCAAGGAACCATGAGCTGCAATTCGTGCAGTTGTCTCTGGTTGGGGAGACGAGCAGGGCTGGAGGGTGGCCATTGAGCTGCTCCTGCAGATGCTGGGGAGGGGGACAAAAGGAGCAAGCAGAACAATAGGACATGACAGTGGCTTGGAATAATCTCTGATGGTATTTAGGCTTGTTTAATTGGCCTGTCAGTTTTGCACATCTCATGCATTTTCATAAGGATTCCTCTTTGCTTCTCGTTTTATCTTCTTGTGGCTCCTTGCCTTTCCCCATGGACAGTCTCTCTGGATTTCTTTGTTTTGTTCCCACCGTTTCAAAGCAGTGCTGAGTTGCCTGGCTTTGTGGCATCCACACTGAAAGGCAGACACACCAAAGGGACTGTTTGCAAAATCTCCCGTTATCCTCAACAGAAAGAGAAATTTGGTATGGGATGGGGAACTGGTCTATGGTTGCTTTCTTTGTGCTGTATGAGGGCTCTGAATATAAATCCACACCCCAGTAAGGCTGTGGGGAATTTAAATCTACACTGGAGGTGATTTTTTGAATTTATTCATTTTTATTCCAACCATTCTAAGAGCTGAGGTAGTTTTTCTTCTGATGTTCATAGAATCACAAGATTGTTTGAGTTGGAAGGGATCCTTAAAGCCATCTGGTCCAACCTCCATGCAGTGAACAGGGACACCCTCAGCTCCATCAGATGCTCAGATTAGGGCAGCCTGACCTTGGCTGTCTCCAGGGATGGGGCACCACCACCTCTCTGGGCAGCCTGTGCCAGTACCCCACCAACGTATATTCCATCCTTAGAAATATAGAGCTATTCAACTTGAAGTTTAAATAAACGCATTCAAAAGTTCAATGCTAAGCCTTTCAGATCACGTGTTAAATCCCCACACTTGCATTGCTAAGTGATGCCAGATGTAGTTGCTCCATCCTCCCACAAGAAATCCCCCAGGCACATAATTAAAACAGAGCCATCCTCATGGAGCCACTGGCTGAGCTGCCCAGCATTGTTCCTGCACTTCTTGTGGCTTTGAAGTCCAGGAGAGCTCAGGCTTGGAGGGATGCAATGACCCTCAGAGCCATAGCCCTTGCAGGCAAAGGAGATTAGGAGCCAAAGTAGTTGCTGCTGGTCTCCTCTTAGAGCCTATCTTGTGCTCCTTGGGGTGAAAGCAAACACCTTCACATGGGTCACTGGTCACCAGTGGGACAATACCAATATCAGAATACACAGCTATGTGTCCAGGGCATCCAAAGTGTTTGGGTGCTGTAGGTGCCTTTGGATCTGATAAATCTTGATTACCTTTGGAAACCTCTGGGCTTTAGAGGTTTGAGCTCTGGACACCATGGATGGAAGCTGGTGAGAAGCCACGGAGTATTCCAGCCCCCATCCCATCCCGGCTGTGGCTGGGAGGAGGCCAGGGACTGCCATCTCCCCTTTGCCTGCACCCTCTGCCAGTGAAAGAGCAGCTGCCAAAAGGTCCTCTGTGTCCCATCTTTGGTGTTGTTTTCATGTGGTTTTTAAGCATTTCCTGATGACAGTTCGGTTTGTGACAATTTATTGTCCTGCAGGGTTGTCTCCTCTGTTTATATCTCACGGGTTTCGTTGTACAGCAGTAAATCACTGCAGAACTGATATCCAGCCATAAATTCAGATGCTAGAAGAAGAGATTTCTGCATCCCTGTGTTTCTCTTCTTCAAATGCAGCTCTTTAAATAGTTCCACATACTCTGAAATGTGGAGATGCTGTTCAGTAAAAGTGGTGGTAGCTGAAAGAGTGTCTTGTGGAACCTCTAAATAAATGTTTGCTGCTTTTATATGGAAATCTGTCCAGGGATAGTGCTGAAGGGCTGTGAGCAGCTGAGGTGCGACCTGCTGCAGGTCCTGCTGCAGTGCTGGGATGTGACACTGAGGAGTGTACTGCTCATGGGAGCAGGATTGTGCTGGTGGAAGGGGGAAATCTCAAAGCAAGGGTTTGCTGGTGGCTGTGAAGAAGTCAGGGTTAATAGCACTGAGGCAGGTACACGTGTAGCTAAAGGCAAAGGATCCTGAAGAAGGGAGCAGGCTGGAGACCTAAATAATCAGTATGCCTATGCCCCATGGTAGCGTGCTCACCGTAAATGAAGCGGTCATTAGCAGTTCACATCTCAAGATGTCAACCAGTCTATTGAGCTAAAAGGAGCTGCCCTTTCCCCACCTTTCTAAGTCGTTTCCCTTGTGGTGACCAGTAGAAGGAGAAAGCTGTATTTCCTAAGGAGCGTGGTGCCCTCTCAAAGCGCCAGCATCTCCCTCTTTGCTAACAGGGTCATGGAGCTGCATTATTCACAGCTCCTCCTGGGCACCCCACTTGCATGCCCTGCACTGCAGAAAGGGGATTGCTGGCAAACACTGGGGGTTCAGAGGTGACTGAAAGCTCACGTCTGGTTTTGGGATATCTACCTTCCAGCAAGGGCTGTTGCATACAGAAAGCTTTTGATCAAACAGAATCAAGCCGCTGTAGCCAAACATAACTTTTGCTGTGAAAATATTCTGTTTCAACATTTTCAGCAATTAAACCCTTCTTCATCTGGACTGTTTGGTGCTAGAAATTAATTAGCTGATAATATCCTCTTTAGAATAAAGACAAATGTTTTCATGTCTTTGCTGAAGGCTAATATTTGCAAAAAGAAAAAGTAGATGAGTTCCTTAAATCTCTGTAATCTTGCCCTGATAAATATACTCGCGCGTCGTTAAGCTTGCCATAAATTTCTGCATGTCTCTTGCTCACCTTTCATGTAGTGCAGAGTGCTGGAGAGAGGCTAAATCACAGCTGCAGGTTTGTGCTTTCAGAGGGCTGATGTGGTCCAGTCAATCCACTCCTTCTATCGCAGGCATCTTTAAAATACGCTCAGGAAGTGGACAAGAGAGAAAATGCGTAATGAGAGAGATGGTGTTTCTCTTCAAGAGCATGGATGTGAATGCTCATGTAATGAAATCACGGCCTTGGATCGTGCAGTGGGTTGGGAGTGAGTTTGACATTGCTGATTACAGAAACATGTATAGCAGTTCCTGGGTGAGGGAGATTTTGGGGGTGAAGGGTAGTTCAGCAGTAGGGATAATAAATGAGGCCTAAAGACTGCTGACGTGGGAGCTGAAGTTCTTGAAGCATCCCTTGGATGACAAAAGTAAGATATCCTTTTTAGTAGAAAGTATTAAATTGATGGTAAGTGCTTTTCAAAATACCACCTGTCAGTGAGATTACATCAATTTTTAATTATGCCATCATGATGGTAATTACTATGATTTAGGCATTTACAAACAAGTCGGTAGATAATTATGGGTGCTGTCAATTTTGGAAGAGTGAGCGTTGGGTCACCTTGCAGCAGTGCAGCTCTGGGTCTGATAACTACGGGCTGGCAAATCTGCACCTCCTGTCAAACGGGGTAAGAAAATCAGGCCTTGTGTGAATGGAAGAATGCTTAAAGCAGGAAAAGTTAATGATGAGATTTCAGATGGATGTATGCATTTAATTAAGGCTGGGCTCAATTCCCTACTCTACTGTTGGCTCCCACCGATGAGCAAGTTTTCTGCCAGTAAACTGGTGTGGCAGTTTTGCAGGCAAGAAGGTAATGGCAGTTATATGCCACACTGAACGTGCTCATTAGGTTTGATTGTAGACAAAGATAGTTTAATTTGATGTCCTGTAACGACACAGGCCAAAAACTTCATCAGTGTATCCCTAGTAATCTGAATAAGACCACAGCAAAACGTGCTGCCTATGTTTCCTGGCAGGAACGGTATGGATTCTGCACAATAATTTAGCATTTCCCAACATAACACGCCTGAAGCGGTGCAGTTTATAACTCCAAAGCTAAGCTGCGTGCTGCAGTCACCACAGAGCTTTCCTGGCATCCTTCTTGGGCAGGAGGAGCGGTGATGCTCTGTAAGTAACGGCTGTGTTTGTGTATCACCTCCTCACAGCACTCAGTTAAAAGACTGCAGCTGGCACTTAAGCGGGGTAATGAGAACCTGCTTAAAAGGAAATGACTTCTGCCCTTTGGCATGCTAACTTGTCTCAGGCTGTTACTAACTAATTACTTCATTAGCACAGCAGCAACGTAATGTACAGTGAGAAAGCTGTTGGGAGAACATACATGAAGGCTCAGTGTGACCCCGTCTATGCTGGCATCTGCAGCCCACGTCTGCAAGAGGCTTTCGTTCTCCCGACTCAATTGGCAGTCAGAGCAAGCAGTGCAGTGCATGGAGATAAGAGTGTTTTAATTTCTTGCTTCAGGAGACTCAGCGGTCTCCTTGGAAAGACTGATGCCTTGTCCGTGGATTTGCAGATTGAACAAACATACTGTGCCATTTAATTATTAGAGAATGGTTTCAGCATTTTCAGGAAAAATTTAATATAGGCTTTGGATGAATCTGGGCACCTGCAAGGCAACATTTCTTACCAGGGGAAATGGGCAGCACCACTTTGTTCACTGCTCTCTGGGATAACACAACAATCCTAATTTTCAAATCTCTGCAGTTTTCTCTTGCAATAAAATAGCTGCTATTTACTGCTACCGCTGTAGCATTTCCAAGTGAGTACCTGCTCTTATGCTCTGGTGTTGTGCAGACACTGAGCATCCAGAACCTGAGTTTTTGGCTTGCTGTGGATGCTGATAAGACTGCAGCATCACCTCTGAAACACTTCCAGAGAAAAATAATAGAATATTTTTACAGATGAGTTGTTGGGAACTTCTTGTTAGCTGATAAATTGATGATGAAGAGATGGCTAAGTTAGAAGTTTAAAAAAAGAGATGTGAATATTTAAATTAGCATTTTCTTTGCTTTGGAACGTAATCCAAATGTCATTTTCCCACTTGAATTGCTGAAAATGCCCATAAAATTGTAAGCATTCAGCCTTCCTGTCATAGTGGGGTGTGAGTTGTGGCGAGGACAACTAGGAAGCAGCATGCAGCCATCACCTTTAGCCTTCCCTTGTCTTTACATCACCTTTGCTGAATTCTAGTCCCAGTTTATACGAATCGTGAGCATCTCAGTGATTTGGGTTGGCATGCAGTCCCTGTGAGTGTTACTTTTGAAACACTGATGAGATTGGGGCATTGCTCCAATGAACCTTGTGCTGGGCAGCTGGAGGGGCTGGGAAGTTCTAATTCAGGGACATGACTGCACATAGCTGAAAGTGAGCTGCTCAATTCTTACCACGGGACCTTCTGTGGAGCTGCTGGATTTGTAAAAAGCTGCACAAGATATTCAGAGAATGTGTCAGAGAATTCACCTGTGAGTACAGAAAAGAAGAAAGGCTTTCAGAACCCCGAGGGTGAAGGTTAATGACTGAAACCTGTTTGTCTATTTAGCTGAAATCTGTTTCATGGCAGACTGTCACTTTCCTGAGTTTTTGTCAGGGTAATTAAACCTAATGGTGCCAGATCAAACTTCCCCCCCGTTGTTGCTCGATTGGACGCTGTGGCATCACACAGGGGAAGGCTGCAGCCTTGCTAATTAGGGCCAGGCGATGTACTTGTAAAGCATAATTTAGACCATTTCCTTTTGGGAATTGTCTACTAATCGAGCATGGTTTCAGTGAGACCATTTGTTGTTCATGCTGTCACTGGGCTCACTCATTAAGGATGATCAATTAAAGCAGTACAGGTGTCAGTGTGTCAGGGTGTCTTCCCCAGCCTTTGCTGTGGGCAGAGTGAGCGTGTGAGAAGTTCAGCCTTGCTGAGCTCTCAGTCTGAACCCCCCCAGCCTAACATCCTGCATGCCTAACATCCTACATCCCTAACATGTGGCCCAGTCATCTCCAGGAGTCCATGGAATATCTGATTGCCATAGATCGACTCGGCCCGAGTTTGGTTCAGGATGTTACTGCATTGGATTTGCTGCTTCTGTATCGATCCAGCTTTGCTTGTCTGACAGACTACTCGTCTCCAAGTGCTTTAATGGCATAATGGCCAATGCTGTTTGCTTCTGCCTCTCTCAAAGAGCTCCCAAACTCTTTCGTGGAGATCTGTTGTCTGCTAATTGAGGTGGCTTATCTCCATGTGCTCTACTGAATTCATATTTTTGAGAGAGATCTTCAGCCTATCACTGCATGGCTTTCTACATGTTCTTTTTTTAGGCAGTCATACAACAAAGTCTGCTTACTAAAGATCAGTTTTTTAACAAAGTGCTGTATTAAAAGAGCACAGGTTGCTTCATACCTTTTTCTGGTGATATCTGAAATCACCCCAATTTGGAGTTACTCACGTGTTGTTTCTTGAGCACAGCCATCACAGTGAACCTTATTTTCCTTTATTTTCTAATGAAAGATGTACACCGGTGAACCAGTTCAATGCGTTCTGATCTACAGTAATGATAAAATGGCTGTTAGCCCGGTACCAATAAATGTCTCTTTATACATTTTTGCAGACATTGTGCAAATATCTAAGGTAAAAAAAAGGAAAACCCTCACTTATATTGGTCTTCCCACTGACAGCATCCATAGTCATAAAGAATCGATACCTATATAAAATGAACTCAGAACATCCTTCAAACTAGTGAAGAGGAGATGAAAATAATAGGAAGAAATTCACAACAGCAGTGCCGTTGGTATTTGTAATGGTAATGTGTTCATCCATAACTGCACCTGTTTGCAAGAGACATGCTGCCTTTTAAAACCCTGAGCACAATGTGTAATTTTCGGGATATGGATTAGACACGCAGGGCTTTGCATTGTTATTGCAGAGGAAGGGAACAAACTGTACGGCAGCTTCTAGGAAGGAATGAACTAATTTAAAGTAAGTTCTACTCAGAATAGTTACTGCTCCTTTAATGTTGTTCTGATAGGTATTTTTGAATGTTTATGTGAATAGGGGACTGTTTTCTTCCATTCCTCTACAATTTGCCGTTATAAAAAAAAGTCTAATCATTACCAGATATGCACAGAAGCATGCACATCTATTCTGAATACTGTATACTCATTAATCGCACTGCATTTTGCTTTATTTTTGTGATACTCGATGTATATCAATTTTCATTATCCTCTGGCATTATTCGCAATGGATTCTGAGGCTTGGCAGAGCCACTTCAAATACCAGCCTTGATAAATGGTAATAGATTTCCCATTATACAAATGCTCTTTTATCCTCTTACTTTAATTGCTGCATTTCTCACTCGTTCTGTTGTGTGCTTCTGATGACCAGTGTCCCTACAGCCATTTCCTTAGCTGAAATGAGGTCTGGATTTATGTGCAGGAGAGCTGAAAACACGCTTGTTTCAGTATCAAGGAAAAACAGCTGTGGTTTGTTTCTAACTGGAATTTCCTCTGAGGTTAAGCCAATTCTCTTGGGACATCCAGGCAGTTCCCCTGGCTGGCCAAGTTCTCTGCAGCTCTCAGAGGAGGGAATGCCAAATCTGAACGGTTTGCATCCAAATGCGCTTAAATTCCAGTGGTGAACCCAGAGAGAGGAAGGAGTGGCACTTTTCCTCTGGTCTTATTTGTTGACTGGCAATTCAGCATCATTACAGCAGGTACAATCTGGTGCAAAATAATATTTTCATAGAATCATTAAGGTTGGAAAAGACCCCTAACATCATCATCCAACTGTCCACCTACCACCAATGTTGCCCACTGACCATGTCCCTCAGTGCCACATCTCCACGGTTCTTGAATGACTCCAGGTGACTCCACCACTCCCTGGGCAGCCTGTGCCAGTGCCTCACTGCTCTTTCTGAGAAGAAATGTTTCCTGATATCCCACCTGAACCTCTCCATTTTGGTTGGACAAACCATGTAAGTTTCCTCTGCTACATCTCCTGCAAAATGAGTTGGAGACTCATCTTCTCAGTAGAGGTGAGAGAAAGAAGAGAAACTTAGAAAAGAGCAAGTAGCTGTGGGTAGGAAGCAAGGGATCAGCTCTCTATCTCAAAAACCAGAACATTTAGGGCCCAGCATGGATGTATGTTACCCAGTAACATCCATATTTCCAGGCTTGCTGGCTGTTAAATAATACCAGCAAAGCTTAAAGTTCAGTTGCTCAGCCAAACTTGTACTGCTTGACTGAAATGTTGGGTACAAACTTCTTCTCTGCAGGAAGAGTGGGATGGTGGCGGAAAGGATATCCACAACTGGGTAGGGAAGCAGAAATTAGGAAGGAGAAGTATGCTGCAGGGATGCGGCTGGGACAGTTTGCTGTGGCAGGAAACACACTAGTAGGTACAGTCTCTGGTGCAAAGAGTGTCCAGTCCTCTGAGATAAAAGATGGACAGGTGGGGAAAGAGGAAGAGGGAAGAGATCGGCTGCCTTGGGCTCCTACAGCTGAGGCAGTACGGGAGGGTCAGCCCTGCTGCCTGGCCCCATCCCTGACCCCAGCATCGGCCCCTCATACCCAGCTCGGCAATGCTCGTGGGCTGGGTACCAACAGCAGCCTGTTTCTCACATTGCAGATGTGCTCAGGCATATCTTCTGTACGAAGCTTTAAATACGTACATTGCATCTAAATGTATCTATACTTAATCTATATGTACACACCTGTCAATGCTTTCAACTCTATATTTTAAAGAAAACAGGATTGAGTCAAGAAGGAAATCTCTGGTGCTGTTACATAAAGATTGATCTCTGAAGCACTGAGGGTTTATTGAGTTTAGAGGGCTGTAATTGGAATTCTTGAATTTGAAATGCAGCCTCGGCTCCTGCGGGACTGTCATTTGTGCTGTGCCACTTGTTTTCAGAGCAGCTCCCAGCCCTCTGCTTGCTGGAAAGCTTTCTGGGTCGGTATGCGTTAGGCTCTCCTTTGGCTCTGCATTAGTACCTCTTAGTCTGAATTTACCAAATGGTGTAACTGTCCTTCCAGCCTGAAAAGGTGAATGGTGACTCAGGTAACAAAGTGCAAAGGCTCAGAAGCACAGCTCTGCTAAGAGCAGGTGTCAGAAGGGAATTAACGTCCTGTCTCTAAAGGTCCTCCTGAAGCCATGCAGTGCGTTGCTGCCTGCAGTGGTTGATCTGTGGAAAGAAGTTGTGATCTCTGAAGTCAACTATGAGATCAGCAGAAATGTTTGCTAGAGAAGGCGATCTGAGACTTTGCGTTAGTCAGTTCCCAAGTGTCCATCTGTTGTGGGCACCCTTTGACTCTTGGCCATTGATTTGCTGGTGGGGATTTCTTCTGTGCACCTGGAGTTTCCCCACAAGCTCCTGGAAGGCTTTTTGGGACTGTGCTAAGAACCACTTCAGCCATAGCGTCAGTCCCCAGAGAGAAGGCAAGGAATATTTCCTTCTTCTAGACTTCCTACAAAGTCTGTGAACTACTCCTGGTGTCATTTGGGTCTGAAAGCAGATGACAAATGTCTGGTCAATGCTCTCAGATACACAGTCTGATTTTTGGGTGGTCCTTTGTGGAACCAGGGGTTGTATTCGATGATCCCTGCGGGTTGCTTCCAGCTCGGGATGTTCTATGATTCTAGTAAAATTTGTTGTCCAGTTCTGCAAGGAGGAGGTGAGAATCAAGATGTGTCAGGCACTGGGGAGCTGGAGTTCCCTGGTGCTCTGTGTGTCCCCAGGACTGCTTTGCTCTTGGGCCTACGGGACGTTGTTGCTGGCTTCTGCAGACTCAAGAAGTTCTTTATAGACTCATATAATTGTTAAGCTTGGAAAGACCCTGAAGATTATTAAGTTCAACCATCAACACACCCCATCGTGCCCACTGACCACATCCCTCAGTGCCACATCTCTACGGCTCTTGAAAGCCTACAGGGATGGTGACTCCACCACCTTCCTGGGCAGCAGTGCCAGTGCATCACCACTCTTTTGTGGAAGAGTTTCTTCCACACAACTTGTGCTAAAGACTCAGCGTGTGCACCAGGGCTGGGTTTATGGTGAGCTGGTCCCATAAAATTCAGGGCTTTTGTGCTCTTGCTCTGATAAGCTGTGGATCAGCTTTGTGAAGTGCAAACATACCCCCGTATGTGCTAGGGAGCAATGTTACTTTGCAAATGAATATGTTAATGCAGTGCCAGCTTCCCAGCAGGAGGCTGGAGATAGATCTATATACATTAATTGGTGATTTTATTGATCTAGACAAGATAACAAGACAAAACAGCCCCACACCAAAACTCCTGTTGGAAAGGGTCCGCATCCCCTCTAGTGCTGTCTTTGCTGTGCTCCCCCCAAACCCTTCCCTCTCAGTCCCTCTGCAACTCCATAAAGCACGACTCCATTTCACAGTAATCACAAATTAATTTAGAGCCGGCAGCCCCTCGCAGAGCCAGGCAGAGGTGCGGGGGGAGAAGCAGCATTAGAGCCATGTGAGCGGGAGCTGGCGGCTGCGGTTGGAAGATGTTCGCTGTTTCGCTCAAGTGCCGGCTTGGGGTGGTGAGACGGAGGAATAAAGGTATGGTGAGAGCAGAGAGCTCCTGCCTGCAGCAGGGACTTGGAGGGGACCCACCGGAACGCTTGCTTTTCCTTTGCTGGACAAGAGGGACAAACTCTTTGGCTGTGTTTGCATGTGTTGGCAGGGGCTGGGGGCAATAGGATTATTTTATTTTCTTGCATGCTATCCATTTTTCAGAGGTATTTGACCAACTCTTAGGATTTTTAGTCTATCCATCTGCCACGGCTTTTATTACAGTGAAGCAGATTTAGGTGCATGTGGGGTCTTACAAGATTTCCCTCCTCCTGCTGGAGCTGTGCTGGGGGAGGTGCTGGGACACAAGCTGGCCCCGTGGTGCTGCTCGGTCATCCAGTGTTTGTCCCCCTCACTCCTTCCAGCAGAGGAATAAGTTGGAGGGATGAGAAAATGGGGAGGATAACGGGGCAGTGCCTGGGCTGAAAATTAAGGATGATTTGGGAAGTGAGAAGCAGCATTGCGTTAAGTATATCTCAGCACAAGTTAATCTGAGGCAGGACAGTTACTCAGCTCACAACCCTGCAGAATCGTTTGCTCTGAGAAACAAAGAAATTCCTTGTGCCGTACTGTGACCCCTTATACCTCTTCAGTTTGTGGTTGCTGGACCTGTCCGCCAGGCTGCTGCCTGGGCAGCTTTCCAAGGAAGTTGGGAAAGACTGTTCTGACTTGAGACATGGGGAGAATAAGTTCGTTTCTGCCTGCAGAACACTGGAAATATAGCTTGGGATTGTAATGAAGGTTAAAAAAGTGTTCTCCTTGGTCTACCTGATGAAGTTGAGGTGGCTTTTGTTCTGTTGTTTAGAATCGCCTTATATTGCATTCTTATCTTAGAGACAGATTTAAATAAGAGAATCACTAATCCAGTACTGAGTTGTACTGCTTTGATCAAGGATTAAACTGAGCAGAAACTGGCTGTTGGGACTAGAGCTTTGAAATAAACAGCCAGATAGAGATGTTGTACACTTGTTGTGTACGCTGTGGGACAGCTGTTGTTTAAAGAGCATCCCCAAACTGAGCAGAACTAAGCCCTGTTGCCTCCAGGATGAGCCTATTATGTCTGGGGAGCAAGCAAGGATGGGAGCTAGTGTGAGCTGTGCTAGCAAGCAATGAACCCTGCTGCATTTCCCATGTCCTAGCTGTAACCTCCCAGCTATCTGCTGCATCCTAGCAATGGCCAGGACTGGGGAATTTTGTCACTTGGCACTGAAAAGCCCAACTACGTTTTGTTTCTAAGAGTGGAAGGAAAATAGAGCAAAGGGTCTGCAAAGTGGAGTATAAAAGGGAGTGGCAGATGTCCCAGCCCAAGTGTCTGTCGATCTGTCTGTCCTCTTGTCCGGGCACCAAGGTGATCCCGTGTCCCCAAAGCACGTGGCACTGCCTGCTGGGGGACTGCCCCTCTGCTCAGCTGCCATCACAGTGTGACATGTATTGGAATCTCAGCTGTCAGCTGCCATTAGGTTTGTATAGCTTTAAGTTTTCTCATCCTCTCAGAAGGGGCCCTGGCAGAGCTCTTTCACTGGCACGTCTTAGGCAAGCTTTCCTCCAGCTGCATTTCCTTTCCCTGCCTCGAGCTCTTCTTGCTCCTCCACAGCTAATCCCCTCACTTCAGAGAGAAATTTTTGCTGTCAGTCCTCTTGGATTCCTGCTTTCCTTCTCTTGCTGAGCCCTTGAGCTTTTCCTGGCATGATGGATGCTAGTTAATCCCGTAGGCAGTGCCCCCCTGCCACAGGGCCCACAAACCTTTCAGGGCCCCTTTATCCCCAGTGGGAGCAGCCAGCAGCCTGTGGGAACAGCCCCTTGTCCTGTACAGAGATTCAACTTTCCTCAGTATTAGTGGGATTTCCCATTGGAAAAGCCAAATAATGTGAGCAAATGCTATGAAGCAAATATCTGCTGGAAGAGCTGTTCCCCCATAACCGTGTCACCACCGTGCATCCCACTGCTGCAGTTTGTGTGTGACCATGCCTGATGTTCAGCTGAGCTCAAATTGGGCTGTTTGGAGAGTAGGGGCCGGTTTCCCTTATAGTTTCCAATTACTGCAGCAAATCAACTATATTTTATAAATAAATAAACAGTAGTGGTGGAGATTCTAAATCATTAACCAGACACATGTGTTGGCTGAAAATTAGCAAATTAGAGCAATTTAAGTGAGTGCTGGCTGCTCCCCCAGGCCTTCAGCTGAAGCAGGGGCTCTGCAGAAGCACTCAGAGGCCTGAATCTGCTGCTGCATTGAAAAAAAGTGGAGGTTGGAGGTGCTTGAGCTTAAAATGTTTATTTTTGTCCACTCTGATTCCTCCCAGTGTGTGGTGTGAATGATGTTAGAGTAATAAAAGTCATTTTGCTCTTTCTTTGTCAAAAGCTGTCATTTGGAACATGCCAGACGTCCAAATTTGTGAAGGAAAACAGATGTTCTGTTTTTCTTTTACTTATCTCTGGGTTTTCCAGCCTTTTAAGCATCACTGGGGCATGTTTACTACCCTTTTTTCTTTTCAGTTTGGATTAGATGTGTCCTTTTACTTTTGTTCTTTTCTTGTGTTTGAGTGAAAACTGTGAGAAGGAAAGCAAAGAAAACCCAACCCTTCACCCAATGAACAAACAAGAAGAACGTGTTCAGAAAAACTGTCTAACAACGGGAGACTTGCAATAAAATCATGGATTTTGGCACGGCAGCTATACTGAGATCCAGATTTTTCAGTCACCATATTTGTGCCTTTAGGCATCCTGACGTGTTCTTTGGACAGAGGTTACTTTGTCCTGTTCAGTATAAAAGGACATCAGGGGTTTTTTTTGCATTATTTTGCTGTGAGGAGTTTTGTGGAAATCAGTCCCAGGATCTGGGAACAAGCTCTCACGCTGTGCTGGTGCGTTTGCCATGCAGCAGTACAGTGCCATAAAGCATCCTGGCTGTGCTTCATACCAAAAAGCATTTCAGCAGTTGGGTTTTTGTCACTGCAAGAGTTACTGAAATAGTTTGGATCTCCTGTTGAAAAGGAACATAAAAAACAGGAGAGAGGTGAAAAATGGGCCAACGTGCAAATGCGGTTTCCAACTTTGGAGCGGTGCTAAGTCCAGAGTGCTGCACAGCCCAGTGTTGAGATTGGAAGGTCCTACGGAGCTCCATTCCTGGAGCAGGCAGCAATCATTACTGGTGCATTCATCCTCCAGACCTGGAGTACCCGGTAAAAAACAAAGCAGTTTTCGTTTAGCTGATGCACAGCCAGCGCACAGAGAAGCCAGGCTTTTGCCCAAAATGCAGCTATGGTGCAGAGGTTGAGCTAAGGCTGAAAGCTCAGTTGTACCCTTGCTTGGCCATCCATTCTTCAGGTTCGTCACTGCCTCCTGAGGTTTATCCTCAGCTGCACTTTCCACAGCAGAAGATACCTCAGAGGCTGCTGCGGTGAATATTGATGGGCTCATTCTCTCTGCAGCCAGGAAAGCCTGGCAGTGGTAAGCATAGGAAAGCTCCCTGAGCCCGAGCCACCACGCTGGGGAAGGCCACGATTCCTCTTCTGTCAGCGTGGCTACACTTCAGCCCTCTCCATAATTCATGAATAACTCATGATCAGGCATGTTTTATTTATGCCTCTTAATGAAGCTCATTTTTCAGCCTGGTGTCACAGCATCCCAGGTGACTGCCACCTGCTCTGAGCGCCGTGTGGCTCCTTCAGCTTCAGCTCATCCCTCATCTTTCTCCAGGCTCCAGTGGCAGAGAGGATATTGGTCTCCTAGGGAGGTAATTGAATGAAAAAGGGCCCTTGCTGCCTGGAGGCTGGCAGTGAATCCTTACAGCAGAGCCACTGTGCAGGACTGTGAGTCCCAGGCTGTTTTGGTTGTGGCTTTGCTTCATCGCTGCTGAAGTCACAAGCTTTTACTTTTCCTTTCAGTAGTTGTTGTCTTTCAGCAGCATAAAACTGTCCTAAAACCAGAGTGTGTGCAGGGACATGAAGTACACAGAGTAGCCATGAAGAGTATTTCATGAGCAGGGCTTGCTGCGTGATGTCTGACAGAAATCATAAAAACCCACACCTGGTTAGGAGAGGTTGGGCTTTACAAGCTCTAAACTACTGCAAAAAAAAGGGGTCAATTCCTTGTGCTTCTTGTGTATGCCTGTGCCTCCTTTCCTGCTTTTGCATACAGAACCTTGTGCAGACCCAGCTCCTCTGCTGAGCGCTGGATTTGTCATTGACCATCTGACTCTTCAGGTCTCTCATAACCCGTCTCCAGGCTCATCCTCAGAGTACATGAGACAGGCACATATTCAGATGACGTTGTGGTTTGACAATTGCTATTTAACTGTTTGGTTGTTGTTTTAAATAAAACTTCATTCACAGATGTTTGTAAGACACAGTGAGCCCAGGATCAGTAGAAAAAGTTTTTTTTATCTTAAGTATTATTTCAGACATTGCATCTTTCTCCTTGCAAACTGTGTCTGGGATTACTCTGAGTCTGCTGTGGACTTGACACCAGAGGGGGTTTGGATGTTAAAACCATGGATCAAAGAAAGTTGTTTTTCCCTGATAAGTAATTGAGCTACTTTGCTACTGACTTACATCCAGCTGTGAGATTGGTGCTTATTTCTAAGTCAGTGAATAACATGAAGCAGCCTGGAAGTAATCATTTAGAACAGGTGAGGAAACACCTTTGTCTCCTATTCCCCTGCTCCAGTAGAGCTTTTTGTCTGTGTCGTTGCTTTCCATGTGCACAGGCATCAGGCTGCATACTCACAGGGATGTGCCAAATCACACTTCTTCATTTCTTTTGGAATTGATGCAGGGTTGTGCAGTCGGTCTAGAGGCCAATCTGCTCAAATGCCCAAGGGCCATGTCAGGGAACTCGCTGCTGTTTTACCTCTGTTAGCCTCTCAGTTGCTCTGATCTCTCACCGTGGCAAGAAGTAATTCTGTTTTCATCATGAAGATCCACCCACATTTGACAGTTGAAATTCTAAATTTGCTGTATGGGCACCCAGGTAAATTTGGATAATGCTGTTCTCCCTCCCAGCAAAAGTCTCAGAAGCCGGGATGCCCACCAGGCTGCCCTGCACTGCGGCATCGGAAGCAACCAGACAAAATTAGAGCTTCACATCACTAAGAATGAATTTTCTTCCTTCTTTCTGCTATATTTACCTACAAATATATATATATATATATTTATATTCAAAATCAGTTGCTGGAAAGGTAGGAGCTCCAGATTTCTACAGACTGTTGTTGCTGGCGGGAGGTATTTTATACCCTTACTGGTACATCTACGTTTCCTATCCTGCCTCAGTGTAAACACCTGGAATGAGGTTTCCATTTCCTACTTCAGTGGATTTACTGTGATGGATAAAATGAAGTGGTTTTAGTAACACAAAATATTTTAACAATGCACTGCAGAAGGATGAGAGGGCAAAAATAACATGAAGTGAGTTTTCAGCTTTCTGGCTCTGGTGGAGTCCTGAGATTATACCAAGGCGCTGTGTTAGTAAGGTATGATCTGTATGAAAAAAAAAAAAAGCAAACAAGATTGGCTTCTGCTGTAGGCTAAAATTAGGATCATTTTCCCATTATTTCCAATGAATTTGATGGTCACCAGTTGCACTTTGCAGCAAAGAGCCCCAAAGGAGCAGTGCCCCACCAGCTCCCCTGGCTCCCTGCTGCCTTACACAGACCTGTGGGTGCAGGGAAAGGTTCAGGCTGTGTCCCTGCAGGGCAGGCTCCCTTTGTGCTGTCCTCTCTTATATGAGCTAGTTGCATCATGAAATCATTTGAGTTGGAAGCAACCCTAAAGGCCATCAGTCCAACCCCTCTGCAATGATTAGGGACACCTGCAGCTCCATCAGGTGCTCAGAGCCCATCTAGTCTGACCTTGGCTGTCTCCAGGGTCATCCACCATCCACCACCTCTCTGGGCATCCTGTGCCCGTGCCTCACTGCCCTTATTGTAAAAAACCTTTCCTTAGTGTAATTCCTGAAGAAATACTTGGTTTTCATTCTTTCCTTTTCATAAGCATTTATAAAAGCTTCTTTTCCAAACATGCTGTGTGCTGGAGCTGTGTCCTTGCCAGCCTGGCAGCCCAGCGCTGAACTTTTCTCCTCTTCTTGGTTTCACTCTGACCCTGAGGGCTGTTGTAACCTAGTTTTTTGTGAGCAATTTCCTCTCCTCTCCCCTCCCTCTTGCTCTCTTGCTTTATAGAGAATAGCCAGATTAATCACACGAAGCTGTGGAAATTAACAGTGGTAATTCAGGGCTTGGTAACTGGTCATGGGAGGGCACAGGGAAGCATTTCCTTCCTTTGGAAATCACCACACGATTTATCAATCCCCAGGATGTCTGTCTGTGATTCCTTTTTTACAATCTATTTCAGGAAACACAAAACCAAAAGGAAGCTAACTGCCTTTTCAAATAAATTGTCTGTGTTCATGACCAGTACGTCCCTTCTCATGCGAGTGCATTGAGCTGTAAAGGAGAAGTCATGAGATAATGTTTTTTCCTCATACACACAGGCCTTTTTCAACCAAGAAAACGTGCCTGAGCAGAAACCAAGTGCTTTGGACTCTTGTTCAGAGTTCTGCAGCAGTTTGCTGGGACTGCAGCACTGCTGTGACTGTGCTGCCTCTACCTCTTCTGCCAGGTAACAGCAACAGGACGAGAGGTGATGGCCTTAAGTTGCTTCAGGGAAGGTCCAGCTTGGATACCAGGAAAGATTTCTCCTCTGAAAGAGTGGTGATACACTGACACAGGCTGCATAGGGAGTGGTTGAGTCACCAGTGTCCCTGGAGGTGTTCAAGGAAAGGGGAGATGTTGAACTGGAGGACGTGGTTTGGTGGGCACGGTGGGAGTGGTTTGGACAGGATGATCTTGGAGGTCTTTTCCAACCCTAACAATGCCGTGATTCTATGACAGATCAGCGTCCGTTGCACTGGGGCCAAAGACACTGCAAAAGAGTAAAAGCAATTGAGTATCAGCGCTTGCTGAGATCTGTATGTGTGTGCTCTTCTCCATGATGTTTCGACATAAGCAAGAAGTTTTGAGATTCAGCATTTTCTCTGCATGGCCGGGTGCTCAGGACATTCACACAGCCAGAGCTCCCCATGCGAGTCCCTGCTGTGCCTGATGGAGGCCTGGGGCTGGAACTGACCTCTCAGCTCCTCTAGGTTTTCAGCTGCGACATGTACAACCTCTACCCCAAAAATAGTCCAGTTCTAGCAACACAAAAAAATACTTCCCACTCAAATCTGCCGCCAGTGCAACATGAACTGCTCAGAGAGGTGGATCTGGTAACACAGGTCTCTCCTGCTGTCTTCCTCTGCCTGGAAGGGAGAGCTCCAAGGCAGAGCACCGGTTCATCCACTGTCTGTTCAGTGATCCCATGGAAAATAAATCAGTGGCCAGTTAGTTATCAGTTGCTGTAATATCCCCAGATATTACCAACACCCATGTCTGTGTTTCTCGAGGATACTGGCAAGATTTTTCTTCGACAAACTCATCCCAGGTTGGTGAAATAAGAAGAAATAGCTCCTCTTTGTTCTCATAATAGGTAGCTGAACATTCATAAAAACGAGACGGTTTCAGGAAGCAAGGAATTTAAATAGTGATACGGTGTCTGTGCTCCCCCCCATAAAGTAAGCATTGCTTCCCTGTTCATTTCTTATGCATTTTCTTTCTTTGAATCTATTCTTGTGTTTTCTGATGAACTCCCTTCGTGCCCTGGAAGCAGCTGCTGCTTACAGTTTTGTCTTCAAGCAGTGATCATAATAATAGATATTAAAATGACTCAGGAAATTCAGGTACTAGCAAACCTGCATTATACAATTCTTTCTGAGAAGAACAAAAAGCAAGGAAATATTGAAAAGAAATGAAACAGACTGATTCGAACAGCAAAAATCAATTCTAGCATCCCTCAGAGGGTAAATTAAAATGATTATAGTCCTTCTGATATATTTTTATTAGAAAACAGTCAAGAACTGAGGATTTGTTGAGTAAGTTCAGGCCTTGTCCGTGTGTCTGTCTGACAAAGGCCATACCACCTGGCTCAATGGGTTGTGCTGGCTTCTGGCTGCAAGTAGTGCATAAGTGCTGGTGGTTAAAGTCACCTTGATTTTGGGAACCCATTTTATTTGTCTCCTCTGCTTGAGCTTGGTGTAATGTGATATTTTCATTTTCCAACAGTTTCACCACTTCTTTTCCCCTGCATGTAAGCATCACATACTGTTTGCTGAATATTTCACTTGTTCTTATTTAGACTGAAGGTTTCTGTTACCACTGGCCCTTAGGGGACCAATTTAGCTGCTCTGAACCAGTTTTGGTGTTCAATTCCATCTTTTCAAAGAGCCGCATTTCCACATCAGTTCAACCCTTCGTGTGCTGGCATCTTCCACACTTCTGGCTCAATGAATGTTTAAAAACGCTATTTCTCCCTCCTGTCTATCCTCATACATACATATGCCTCTGCTATCTAAATGATGGGGGGGCATGAAAGTCATGCTGCGAAGTGGAGGGGATTTTAATGTAAATGATGAGCCACAAGGGACGCAACCTCATTCTGGCTGAGTGAGGTTTTATGCGCAGAAATGCAAAATATTCAGCACGTGTATCGCTCAAGTGTTGCAGCAAAGCCTCGCGAAGGCAGCGAGCGCCTGAGTAAATTCCAAATTGCTGACCATGTCTCAGCTCTGCCCCATCCGTCTGTCGTGGCTGTGAACACATCCTGCAGCATCCTGCTGCTTGTCGTGTCCTTGTCCCGAGAAAGTCTTGACTTTGTCTTGACACTCAGCTGCATGCAAGTCAGACTCTACAGGACAGAGGTACTGGAGCCATAGCAAACTCCCACACAGTAACACAGCATCTGTGCTGGGTCTGTTTGAATTGGAGTTATTGTGTGTTTGTTTTAGTAGTGCGTAAAGCCCACCCAAAAGCCAGAACACTGCTTTCCCACGGAAACATGGCTCTGAGCTGATTCTAGCCCTGCCTGATAACAAAGGAGGTCTCAGGCTGATGACCAAGTCATTGAGGATTGGGATCCGTACATCTGAGCGATGTCCTCTCAGCTCTAGGAGGTGTGTTATTAAAATGAGGCTGTCAGCACCCCGAAGAGAGCTGGGGGAGGGCTGTGCATCTTCCATGGGGTTTGATCCTGCCTGACTTGTTAACACTCTCTTGCTTTTGTGATTAATTATTTAATCCTCTCCCTCAGTACCAGGGTAGAATAGTGCATCCCCCGTTTCTGCTGAGATTCACAGTTTTCCCTGCGAGCCATCTCGAAGCACAGCATGAGGAGACCAGGGCTGCAGTGCTGGAAGGGTCCATGCAGTGCTGCAGTCTCTGGTGGGGATGTGGGGACAGTTAGCCCTGAGCAACCCGTGATGCCAACACAACTGCTAGCTGTGAGGTGGATTGAGTGATGGAGAGGCGTTGGATGGGGGTGGCTTTGGCTCCAGATGCTGTCAGACATGATAATTACAAATTGGAGGTGAACGTGTCAGTGAAGAGACTTTATTTCAGGAGTCAGGCTTGGCAACCCTCTTCCCTTTCTCTTTTGGATGCCTTTGAACAGCTTTCAGTTCAAGTTTTTGTAATCACCCAGGCGTAGCTCCTTCAGCTGCTTTGTTTTGGACATACTGCAAAGACCTAAAGATGCTTCTCTGTTCTCTGTGTCCAGTGCTCATGTAACAAAGCTGCTGCCCATGGTAAAGTGCCTACCTGAAGTGCTGGTGTGTGCATGGGAGTAGGGGGAATTTGTGCTCGGTGGGTACCAGAGCTCTGTTTTCAAAAGGGTGAGCTCAGTGCTCAGCAACAGCTGAACCATCGCCTGTCCTCTGGGGCTGCAGAACCTCTCACCACAAGCAGCCGGGGGCTGCCAGGTCCTTCCTCCCTCCTTGAGCATTCTTGGCTGCTTCCTGCATGAAGCTCCCGCTGCTGGATAAGGCAAAGCCTGAGGTATGAATAATTAGCAAGGAATTAGCTGTGCTTTCATTACAAGACAGTCTCCTCAGTTCCTCTGGTGTTTGCATCTTCTTTCATCTCCTGCCTGTCATAGGTGCCTCAACAGCTGTGGAAACTCCGGGGGGCTCTGAAGGGAGTAAAAACCCAGAGCAGGGGGTGAGGGCTCATGCTTTGGCCCCACAGATGTGGCTCAGGGCTCTGGGTCCAGCCTTTACCCCACTACAGTTGCCACTGGCCAACTCACCGCTCCATGAAGTAGCCAAGTGCCAGCTCACCATCGAATGTGTTAGGAAAGCAGATTGCTTAATGCCTAGGAAGCTGATGGAGTCTTAGGCTGGATTTCTCTCTGTTTTATCAGGGTCTATAAATTAAACAGAAACTTTCGGTGCTGAGGAAAGGAGCCCAGGAGAGCCATTATTTGTCGGTAACACCTCATGTCTAATGGTTTTGCTACGTGTTAATTGAAAGCACTGGAAGTTTTAGCAGTAACACCTGAAGGCAGCAGTACTGAGTGCAGCTGTGAGGGGCTGCGTTACTCACAGCCTTGCTGTTCAGCAGTAACCAAACATGTTAATGAAATGGCTGAATGAAATGGGGCCACAGGGCCCTGGGTCTTTGTTTCTAAAGCTTGGGTCCCTGCCTGTGCACCCATTTATTCTCCCCCAGTGCTATCCATATTGCAATTTCCCTACCAACCATAATTTTCCGACTGGCTTATCCCTATTTTGGTGGTGCCTGGTGTGGTGGGGAATGTTCACCACCACCGTCCCCTTCCCTGGTTGAGGAGCAGTGATCTGGAAGGAGTTGCTCCCTTCCCTGGGAATCCAGCTGGTGGAAATGATGTCTTTTTCTGATTAGAGAATCATAGCATGTGCTTCCACCTCCAGTGCCCATTAATAGCTCATAAATAACCCACTAGGACAGAGATGTTGAGGATAACACATGGGCTGGAAGGGATCCAGGCAGGGGCTGGACTCACTGCCTGGGCAAGCATTCACAGCCAAAGTGATATTCAAAAACCCAGAGTCCCTTCTGTATGAAGGATTGGGTCTCGACACATAAGCTTTGCCTCGTACTGTCACCTAATGCTGTTAGTGCCCCTGGAACTGTACGTGTTGCAGGGAAATTGCTATACATAACAGTCTGTGGGAAACTGGAGATAAGAATATTTGCCCTCTCATTTTTCAAGAAATTAGCAGGAAAGGACAGTTTTGCTACAGAGAAGCGTACAAACTGATCAAATGTTTAAAATGCACATTTTGTACAATATCTTGGTAAAGTCCTCCTTAGAAAATTGTTAAATCTCTGAAGTTATTATCTAAATAAATATTTTATTGTGTTTTAATTCACTTTATTATATTGCACCATGACCTGAGCACCTTGAATTCATAAATAAAAGAATTATTACTTGCAGACATTACAACATGAAAATTAATTCTTAAGCGCTTGGAGTCTTACAAAAATTTCAGCAGGTTTTCTAAAGCAAGTGATATGAGTTCATAAACACGCATTTTTCTGCTCTTAAAACATTGCAGGTCAACAGAGTACTAGAGGAGACACTAACAAAACCTGTGCTCTTTTATTGAGAGAGCAGAGCGTTTGGAAGGCAGAGTACCCAGCTGTTACACTGCAGCACTCTAATGGCACCTCCGGACACCACGATGATAAAGCATGACAGCATTGTCTAACAAGTCAATTGATAACCAGCTCTGGGAATGGCAAGAGAGCATGCTTTAGTTGCCATTCAGCACAGTGTTCTCCATTTCAGTGTCTCTAGAAGATCCTCTTAGCAAGGGGGAATGGTGAGGTCTTCTCCCCTTTGTGTAAAAGTGCACTTCCAATGGCCTCTGGGGCAGCGGATGCCCAAAATTGAGTTGGATGGTACCCAACCTCTGGCACCCACCCTTTGTGAAGCTCCTCGCTAGCCAGGGGGTGTCCCAGAAGAAGATAATTAGGCTTGTGCTAGTTCTGCTTCCTCTGATCCCTAAGAAAGAGTTAATTACAGCCTTCTCCCTTTTGCTCAAAGGTGGCTGGGTATTATCATCAGAGCTGTAATTATTCATGCTAATTACTTATTTGGAGAGGGAGAGAGAATGAGAGAGTGAAGCCCCAGACTCCACATCAGCGATTGGCAGAGCAGAGCAGACCAGGTGCACTCCGTTAGGGTCGGATCAAGGTGGGGCTTGGGGGTGGCAGGAGGTTGGGGATGCAGGAGCAGCTGTGAGTGGACACCAGCAGACCTGGCCCTTCTGATGCTGCTGCCTCCTCTGGGACTGAAGAAAAAGAGCATGCACTTCTTGCAGACCTTCCTCCGGTGGAGGGCACTCCGAGGTAATCCTGGCTGGAGCCTTTGTCGGTGGCTTAATTAACCTTTTGCTCTCTGCTTTTTCCTTTGGTTTTGAATCTCCCTAGGAGGGAGCAGGGTGGGTTGTGAGCTGCTTGGCAGAGGGTTGTGCGTGGGCTGATTATTTCATTAATGGAACAGGAACTTGGGTGACCCCTGGCTGCCTCGGTGCCAGCGCCAGCGTGCTGCCCGAGCAAGTTGGGGAGGGGAAAGGAGGTGATGTGTTTTGTCTCTCCTACTTTTGTGCTTTTAATAAAAAGACTGTCTTCTTTTGGAGGTATATTCCTGTAAGTGAGTCTGGGTTTGCATGTTGAAGCCAACTGGATTTAAGCTCCCTTTGTTGGTGGCAGGGGGCACTTGGTGGCCCCAGTGAAATGCTTGGAAGGCAGCAGCGTAGTGAAGCTGAGTGTGCTGTAGAAGCTGGGATCAGGTGGGAAAATGCTTCCTTTGTGCAGGCAGTGGGAAGTTGCCTCCTTTGGTGCACCTGGAGGGATTTGGGGATGGAGGTGTGCCCTGAGCGTGGTGGCACACGACGGCTTTGTCCAAAGTGAATGAATTGCTGTGAGGTGGGAGACTGCTGTGAGGGCTTGAATCATCCCCACAACAGAGTGGTATGCCGTGCTTTTATTTTTCACTGGAACAGTGGGAACTGCATGTCCTCCTTGACCCAGGTCACTGACTGCTCCTGGTAGCTCCTCAGTGTGCAGATCAGTGCTGAGCGCTCAGCTGTGATGCAGGTTGCTTTTTTGTTGGCTCTTCTGCTTTAATCCTTTGGTTCCTGCAGTTCTTAAGGTTAAGGAAGAACAGCCTTGAGACTCATGTTTAAAGGTAACTTGAAATATGCAGGTTTTAACAAAATAACCACAGAGAGCTGCCCCTTCCTTTCCCTGTTCCTCTCCATTCTGACAAAGGTCTCTGCCATCATTCTTACGGCCAGCATCCGTGTGCTGTGCTGGAAGCCAAACTGGACTGCTTCCTTGAGGAGATCTTAAATTCCTCTTGTGTTTTATCTTTCTACTTCAGGAAAGACTTGCCATAATCATATTATGAGTAATCTTTTCACCTGGGCATTTTATTACTTGTTTAAATTGCACAGACTTTCCATTCCCATACCTTTCTCCTGCCAGGGAAAGCTGGCTTAAGCACAGTGAGCTGAGGACCACGGGGACGTGGGGATGGGGAGATGTTTCCTTGCCAGTATTGGGGCAGTTTGGATTTGCAAAGAGGTTGGAGGTGGGGATCGCTGTCCTAACAGATAGGGTGATGCTGAACCTGAGCTTAAGATTTATTTCTAGTCCTTTAAGTCTTTTGCCTGCTGCTTATTGGGAACAGAAGGCACATCCAGAAAGACAAGGAATCCGAATTCACTGCAGTGCTACAATCGAAATAGCCTTTATTTTAAGCCCACACAATCCTTCTAAATCTACACCCTCTGAAGACAGCAATTTTTTTACTTCTCTTGAAATGCATGGGCACTAAGAACCTACTTGCTTCCTAAGGAAACTGGTCAAAATAGATTTTTCTGTATATGTGTTTTGTTCTCTTGTTTTTTCCCTTTCCCTTTGTGTCTTCTGAAAATTACCCTCACCCTTTGTGGTTCTGACTCCAGGCTGTGTGTAAGGGTACGTTATCCAACTAATTGCTACTTAATACTTTCCTTTGGACATTAGATTTTCCAAACAATTCCTATATAAAGCTGTTGCACAGCATTATAGCAAGCTTGCTTTCGATCTGCCTGTGGTTTGCTCCTCAAGGCAGGGTTGCAGGGTTACAAATGAATATTGACCTTCTTGCACCTGTGTCACTCAGTAGCCTAAGGAGGTCTGGAACCTTTGGGCTGTTGGCCTGATCTTTGCTTAATGAAGTTTAAAGGCCAGGTGTTGGTGCCACTGGGGAGGAGAACAATGCTCTGGAGGCCAGCAGGGCCCCTGGGAGACCACAGACTTCCTACTGTCTGTGTGGGACCAAGATGTGAGGGAAATACAAATGTCCACGGAGGAATGGCGTATGGCAAACGGTGCACTGCTCTGATCAAGGTCCTGCAGTTGTGGG
This sequence comes from Lagopus leucura, assembly GCF_019238085.1. NCBI lineage: Eukaryota > Metazoa > Chordata > Aves > Galliformes > Phasianidae > Lagopus > Lagopus leucura. The sequence goes on from NW_024962277.1 coordinate 473,162, forward strand.
ACCCAACAGGAGCAGAATTTACTTTGAAAATCTCCATGGATTATGTCCTTCTCAAACCACTCCTTGATGGATTTTCACCTCTCCTATTTCTGCCTTGAGATCAGAGTTACCTCATGTAGGTAGGGAGGAACTCTGAGATAGGACTTTCCAGCCCAGCTGTTGCTGTAGGGAGCAATCAAAAGAGCCGTCAGATACTGCACTAAATGTCCCTGTTGGCATGGGCTGGTGCTGGGTGCTGGCTTGAATTGGGCTATGGCCAAAGCTGTTTTGCTGTGATGGTCTTTGTAGCTGTTCTCCAGGAAAGGAAGGTGACCAGGCTGCCAGGACAACTTGTCCACTTGCTGCTTGATGCTGCGAGCTGCTGCTGTGTGTGTTCAGCTTCTGGAGGATGACCAACGTGCATCCCAGGGATGTTAAGATATGCTTTGTACGAAGCTGGCTCTGGGAGGAGATGGGTTGAGAAAGCTGACTTAGTCTGCGTCAGCCACTGCAGTAGTTGGGGCAGTGTTGCAGTTTTCCTCCATTTTTTTTGCTGACAAAATCTGTTAATTAGAAGGCTATATCAATCACCGCTCATTGTGTTTGACACACCTGAGACTTGATGCTAATTTGTGGACCTGCTCTGCATGGCGTCTGTGTCTGCCTGCCTGCCTGTAGGGAATGGGGCAGTTAGTAAGCAATAAAAGTTCTTGCTCCATCTCTTCGCAGCATATCTGTGTGTGGGGGAGCCAAAATGGTCAAGAGACTGCATACAAAACTGCACAATTTTGGTGTGTAACAAAAAAAAAAAAAAAAGCCTGTAAGTTAGCTATGAAAATAGCAGAGCTGAGAAAAGGTGTTTTGCTTGGAACCCTGATTTTTTTTTTTTTTTTTTTTTTTTTTTTTTGTGAGATATGACTTTTTCCTTATTTTGTCCTCGTGACATTGATGAGGGCATCCTGTGCTGCCCTCATCCCCACCAGGACTTCAGAACCCTTTGTCAAGTCTCTCTGTGTCATTTTGTCTAAATGGTGCCGTGCAGCAGTGATGTGATGTCTGCTTCTGCTGAGGGTGATCAACGTGTACGTATGTGTGTGTATATATATATATTACTAATGCTGAGATACGTAACCAGTTTCTCCTACATTCTTGTGCCTATGCAGCATTTATGGTGGGGATTTCATGGGCCATCCCCAAGCTCACAGACAGACATGTTGCAGCTTCTGTATTTTCCTTTCCATGCTCAGCTGTAGCTACAAGGTCCTTCATGCATTAACGGTCATCTTTCCTTTTTCCAGCGTATACCTAAATATTCTTAACAGTATTACCTTGACAATTAATAAGCTGTGCTGCCCTGGCATTGTGCTGTTTTGTTTTCTTAACTCCTGCAGCATCATGCACACATCCAGACATACAAACCCACCACGTTATTTTCTGCTGAGGTTCCCACCAGCTGCAAAGCTTTGGTACGTTAACTTTTTCTTTATTGAGCCTTTGCAAAACTTAAGTTCCTGTGTGAATTTTGCATGAGGGGAGCAGCAAGAACAAATGTCAAACCAGGATCTCTGTTCATGTTGAAAGGATGAGAGAGAAGATAAAAGGAGTATCTTGTGCTTGTGTTAGATTCATTGGGAATGTGAATGAATCATTATGATGACTAGGCCAGCCTCTCTCCTGGCTTGCAAACCTGAAGGACTTGGTGCAGTGCCTGATTCTGCCTGATACATGGGTTTCTTGTGATGGTTGTTGTTATTTTTTAATTGTACAGCTGCTATTTGTTCTGATCAGCCTATATGGACAACAGCAACAAACAGTCCGTGCATTGCAGCAGCATTTTTTTTTTCTTGCAGGGTGATGCTGTGACCCTGTGTGCGTGTGAGGGAATAAAAACATTAAACTGCGTCTTCTCTGTCCCTGCTCTCATCCCCCAGCCCTGCGTTAGCCATTTTACAGGAGCTGTAGGCCCTCGCAACTGCGAGCACATGCTGCTCTCTTGCGGAGCTGCGTGCATTGCAGGCTGAGCCCAGCTCGCAGCAGGCTGCTCGCCTTGCAGCCTTAGGTGGGTTGCTGTGCATGAAAGGCCTGGTTTAGCAGCCTCTAAACAAGTGATGCTCCGTCTAGGAATGGGAAATGGGATTTGCAGGTGATAAAATGAGGGCTTCTCCTGTGCAAAACTATTTCACCTGCATGGGATGTAGCACAGAGGAATTGTTTGTGGAGCTGGCTTGGCTTTGGAGGATGGGTGAGTGAGGAAGGATGGAGTCAGGAAAGGTTCTCCATTCTGTTTCAGAGCTGAGCTGACATGGAGAGCCCACCTAATTTGTATGTTAGAAACCTGCCTGCATGCCCAGCATACTCCCTGCATATCCTGTGCCTGCTGTGCCACAGCATGAGGCAACCGGTCCCTGCTGAGTACAAGGCAAGAGGTGGAGCAAACTTGAGATCTGGGCTGCTCCCAGAGGGGAACAGGAATTGTAGCTCTACTGAGGAACCTGCTGAATCCCAACGTTGTCTTTGCAACTCTTGGAAGCTTTACTAAATAGTGCTTATCGTGTCTGCTAAAAGCAGGGTCCGTTTTGGAGAGAAGCTCTGTTGTCTCTGAAGGACAGGGAACAGGGAAGGTTTGAAGCTGGGCTGCAATCACAAGAGGGCAGAGCTGGCTCATGGTCCTGTACTCCTCCAGCCATGGAGCTGGAGGGACATCAGGAACCAGCCTGCTGCCCTGTGCTGGTGGCAGTCAGGACTGTGACAGGTACAGGGCTGTGAGCATGAATGTGCCTCTGTCCTTCTGACCCTGGCCTTCTGCATCAGTGTTACTGGGGGGGAATATATGAGTAAGATGAGACCCTTGCTTGTGACCCTTCTCTGGCAGCAGCACTCGTGCTGTGCTGTGCTTGTGGGAATCTCACTGTGGCATTAATAAAGGTTTCATATTAATATTGATGTTAGAATTGAAAGCATCAATTGAAAGCATCGTGGTTGTTAATTAGTGGCTGAATGGTGGCTCGAGCAGTGTTGGTAACGATACATGGTAATAGGGCTTCCCAGGCAATGTCTGACCTAAAACACACAGACGGCATAAATGCAAATTATGGGTTCAGTTTGGATTGAAAATTGTGGAGGCATCATTGCTAATGAACGTGTCTTCCTAGCAGAGAGCTAGTGTCTGTTGTGGTACAAGGAGCTGGAAGGATCACAGTGGGATCTGACTCCTGATCACCTGTTGATGGCTGCTCTTGGCACCTATTTTGAATGTACTACTCTGTACTATGGGAGTTCTCCTCGGTTGGGAGAATAGGGTGGCATTCCAGTTCTACTTCCTGTAAAAATAAATAAATGAAACAGCTGTAAAACTGAAGGCAGAACCATGGCATGATCCAAAATACACTGGCATCTCCTATGGCTCTTCCCTGCTGTGAATGGTACTGAAGAACAGCCCTCCTACACAGCTTCGTTAGGGTTTGCAGTTGGCTCTGCTGATCTGTCAGGCTACTCTGGTGTGTGTCTGTGCTAGTTAGGCACAGTGCTTGTGTTTGCACCCTGGATCCACCTCTAATGAGGTGATAGCAGATGGCATGCAGCATTAGCCTTCTTGGCTACTCTCTTTACTTACTTTCTTATCAGACACGGCTCTTGTGCTAGTAGGTGATGGCTGAATTCCATTCCATGAGCTCTGCTCTCCAGCAGACTCCTCTCTTCTTAATCTTGTATGCAAGGAAGATAAGATAGAGGGGCTGGGGGAGGGAATCCAGGCCAGAAGCAGCCAATAGAGTAAAAGAAAACTGTAAGAGCATCCTAGATTGTGTGTCTTTGAACTCAGCCATTTTCAGTGTCGTTCTTGTCATCCTTTTATATTTCCCCCTACCTCTATCTTATCAGTCTTAGGAGTTGCTTTGAAATGGATTTTTCCTTAATTTACCCTCACTCCCTCATTTGTCTAATTCAAATACTGTTTTAATCCTTTTCTGGCCCTACCTGAGCCCAACATTTTCACAGGAATTTAAAAACTTATTCCACTGGTTAGTTGCTTGCTCCCTCGTTTGCTGGCTGGGTGCCTAATCCTTGGGTTTTGTAATCTGCAGGGAGGTGGTGTCTGGTAGCACACAAATGGTGCATAAGGTAGGTCGTGCTAGTGCAGGCATGCAAGCACGCCTCAATAGCTCCTGGAGCACAGCCAGCTCCCAGTGGTGCCAGCCAGGGCAAGGGTGACAGTGTGTACTCGTCTAAACAAGCAGATGCTCTTTGTTGCCAGTGTGTAGCAGAGGTGCTTATGACAATGCAGAAGGGCCTGATGGTGGGCTCTCTGGCTGTGGGTTCCAAGCTAGAGCAGCACAAGAGGGATCCCACACCTGGACACTGTGATAGCTCTTCAAGATTCTGTACAGAAGCAACATCAAATGATACTAACTTCCTCTATTGATCTCCAAAGAGAGGCTTCCCAAGGTACTGTGCAGGAGGTGACCGGGAATGCATTTCCTTGGGTGTCTTCCCAAGAGAAGTAGACCTTTTTCTTGGGAGGTACTCAATTAACAAGGGAGCTAAATGGGTATTCAACTAACAAGGGGATAAATGTTGCCCTCACCTTAATGGGAATGTACAGGGAACATGTTTGCTAGACTTAGCTTGTCTTAACAAGGCTGAAGAGCCTGGTCTAAGATGCAGGGCAACACTTCTGAAATTGCTTAAGCCTAAACCTGTCCCTAGGCAACAACATTTGCCTCAGTGAAGGCTCATCTCACACCTGTATGCTCATTATAGCTGAGTTCTGTTTAAGCACACTCATGGTAGAGCATCCCATAAAATACAACCACTTACGCTTCAGCCATCTTATCCCCACTAAGTAAAAAGTGAGGATTGTTTGTGCCTCTGAGAAGAAAATGCCATGTAACGCACAACTCCTTTATACCTAAATGTGTTCTTGGTAGACCAAAACCACTTAAAAGCAGCTGTAGCAAGAGCATGACACTGAGGCTGAAGGGGACCTGGTGCTGCCTTCTACCCTAAAAGCTGATTTGGGAAGTGTCCTGTACTACCTTAATACAGCATCCTTTTTGCAAGTGCATTTGAACAACAGTCTTGGGAACAACCTCAAACGTAATACCTGATCAAATTATGCTCATGATGTGTCAGGTTAGCTGCAGATGCACTGCCAAAGCAGTCTTGTTTAATAGGTTTCTGTCTTCTGTACCAGTGGATTGAAACGGGTGAAAAAGATCTGGAGTTCTGGGCCACAGTATGTGGGAGGAAAGCAGCCTCTGAGTCACTGCTGGTTAATAAATGACAACGGAATTGAAATGCCTAGAAAGCCCCAACCATGCTCTCACATACATTGCTAATTGTTGATCATCTGCAAAGCTCTGACCTAACTTTCTTGTTTCCCTAATGAAAAAGAGGATTAAAATGGTCTTTTCTCTAGCATTTCAGCTGAGCTGCAATAGCATGCAGAAGGCATTGAGGTGTGGGGTGGGTGGGATGCCCTAGGCTCCCTTAGTGGCTCATCTCCCCTGCCTCCCCCTGCACAGTCCTGCAGGGATCCTGTACTCTGGCAGCATGCTGGTGGTGGATCCTGGCAGTGCTTCTCAGCTGCCTCCTCTCCCATAGTTGTGAGAACCATGGTGCAAAGGGTAGCTGCCCCCTCTTGTTCTGCGAGGAGTCCCAGGGCATCATGCTGGAAGAAAGGAGGAGTGCTGGGTACAGAACTACTGCTGCCTGTGCTGAGAACCCCTTTTAATTTCCAAAAGGATGAGGGTACTCTTCCAGCATTTAAGGCTTGAGGCTCAACCAGATATGTGTGTCTTGGGTTGGGGTGCTGTGTAATCTAAGATGTGCATGCTGAGACAGCATGAACAGTGAGCTTACAGCTCGCTTTGAACTCAGTCAGAGGAAGGGCCAACTTTGGTCTCTCTGCTGACAACCCCAGGAGATCAGGGCTTTCGTATTTGTGTTTTAAAATGACTTTTGCACCTAAAACTGTTGCTGACTAATTCTACAAAAGGACATGCTGGAGCTATAGCCTGGGGAGGTGTTGGAAGTATTAGTAGGTCATTGACTAAAGCTGTGTAAAGCTTGCCAGGGCTGGGTTCGAGGTCAGAGCCTTGCTCCCAGATGTGCAGACACAGGCACACACCTGCCTCCGGCTCCTCTGGGCTCACTGTGCTGCCAGCTCCCTCCTGGCTGTCCCTGTCTGCCTGATCCTCTGGAAGGTAACACAATGCTTTCCTAAATTTCACTGCATGAGTACTATGGGTGTTGTCTCTTCTCCCCCCACCCTCTTTTGAAAGCCATCTTAAAAACTGCACAGCTATTTAAATGGCAGCTTGATGGGAATCCATAGCAAATGACTCTGCAATTAGTGAATCTTTCCTATTGTGACAGCTCTATTATTAAACTGCCACACATGCAAGGCTATTAATCCACTGTCTCCACAATCCTCATGCTATCCCTTCCTTGCCCATCCTTTTCACTGCTTTTTTTCTTGTTGTTTAAAGTTTCTGCTGCCTTCCAGTGGGTGTTTCTGGGGAGGGAGTAGGAAGGTTTGGTGGCACCATCTGTGCCAGGGGAGGTTCAGCTTGAACATCAGGGGAGACTTCTTCTCCATAAGAGCGAAAATGCATTGGAACAGGCTGCTCAGGAAGTGGTGGTGTCAACTGGAGTTGCATGGAGAGGTGGTATTTAGAAACATGGGTTAGTGGGCAATATTGGTGATAGGTGGGTGGTTGGACTTGATGGTCTTAGAGGTCTTTTCCAACCTTAGCAATGCTGTGATTCTATGATCTCTTAGGAGCTGCCATCCACAACTTGCTTGAAACTTTTGCTGCTTCATAACCAGAGAATGTGAAACTGTCATTGGCAAAAGCCAAAGTTTAGTCCTCAGGAAATCACCTTTTGTTTTCAGGAGGGTGAAGGGGTGCTGTGGGGAGCTGTGGCAGCGAAAAGGTGGCAATATTGTCTTGGTGGAGAGAAGGGCTCCCTCCCTGGGAATAGTCATAGCTTTCCCAAGATCAGGTAGTGGAAGAGGACTTATCAACACAATATCTGAGGCTTAAAAACTGTTGTGTGGATAAAGTGAAAGGCAACCAAAGTCATCTATGAAGGAGTAGCACCTTATTTTTAAAGACTCTTTCCCTCAGCCACTTAAATGTGACCAAGATGGTGCAAATCAGCTCTGCAATATAAATACCTAAATGAGGTCTGCATCCTGTTGCTATGGGAACTTCCCCAAAGCCTGGGTATGTGCACAGCATTGGTGCTGCACTGGGAATGTTGGATGCCTCCAAGCTGGGGCATCTGGTCAAAGAGATCTGCAGGGTTGGCAAGTCCAGGGAAGGGCTTTTGTCTCCTGCGGCTGCCAAGGCATTAAAGAGCATGAGGGTCTGCATCCATGTAGTGCCAGCTTTGGTTCCTTAGAATGAGGGATGGGCTTCTGATGAGCTTGCTGCCCTCTGTTAGCTGTGGTTATTTAGGAGACTTTTAAATACAGTATTATACTCCTAATTGTGCTGAAATCCCTCAGTCTGGCTGGATTTATTTGGAATTATGCTCTTTTGCTCAACTGCCAAATCCAGTCACATGCCACCTACAGGGAGTGAGGGCTACTGGTGTGCTTGGATTGCCCCAAGCAGTGAATCCTGTTTCTTCGTGGCAGTGGTTGCAGTGGGGGCTGTGTGGAGGCTGTCCCTGGAGGAGGGGAAGGTGGGAGAGGGGGAGAGCTCCTCTGGGAGGTAGCTGATGTGGCAGCGATAGGACTGACTGGTGAAGGACACTTGTCTTCCTATTCCTCCAACTCACCGTTCTTCTGCCCAAAGGACTTCACATGCAGAATGAGTTGTTCCAGGGGTTACTCAGGCTATCTATGCTTTGTACAGTTAATAGACTATTTAACACAGCTGCAATTCAGATCACAAATATCCCTTGCAGTGGCCTGCCTGAAAAGAAGACCCTACAGGCTTGCATGCTACTTCTAAAGGAATCTGATTCTTTATTACACTTGAAAATAACAGGAAATGCAGGTAATCGTTACCAGAGATCCCTGGGTCGCCATCTGCTTTGCACACGATGCTCTCCAGGAGCATGGAGTTCCTGCTGGTGGCACCTGGAGTCCTACAAGGAAGCGTTGATGGCCCTTTGCCATCCTCAGGCTGTGTGTTGGCTCAGAGCACCTGTAAGCTTCATTGCTCTGATCCTTTTGGTCAAAGCCTGTTTTCCTCTTGTCTCCCCCCATCTCTCAACATACATTCACAACTACGTAAAGAGCAAGCCCATAATTTTCACTCAAATCTCCACATCCTGTTAAGCCTTGTGCTGCTTCTTAGCAACAAATTAATAGCTGAGAGAAAAGGCTTTACAGTACAATATATTTTAGAGAATGAATATTCTTAAATTACCATTCTGTGAGTAACTGGGGAGAGTATTTCTGTTAGAAGAAACTTTTTCTAGGGATCTCTTTTCAACCTGTAGTACCAGCTCCTGTTGTGCAGTAAGTCTGGTTATTACTGGTGTCAGGGATGTCAGCTAGCATGAAGGTGGGAGACAGCAAAAGCAAGGCTTTAGAGCTCTTCTGAAAACACTCACATTTTCTCTTTGTGCCTAAAAAAAAAAAAAAGGCAGTCAAACCTTTTTTTTTCTTTTTTGCCAAGTTTGCAGCTTCTAAACGTGGTTTCTTGGCAATAATTCCTACAGTGTTGATTCTGGCCTGAATTCCGTGTGTTTGCCTTTGTGCAGTAGTGCAGCTTGCAGCCGGGAGGCTCTTGGGGTTGTTCCATTCCCCTTGCACAGAAATATGCCAATGGAGTAGGAAATGTAGCACTGAGGCATGAACTTGTACAGCACGCTGCTCCCCGGAACAGCAGAAACAATGGACAGCACAGGGAAATGAGATACTGAGGGAACAGCTCTGCCCTAAATACTGCTCTGAACTTTGTGGTGATAATGGATGAATAGCTAACTATGGGGCTTGTTGCCACGTGTAGTTGAGGCAGCAGAGTATGCGCTTGCTTCTTGGTGTCATCCAAAGGTGCCCAGGGAGAGGCTTCTTGCACACACACTGGGTCACTGAGTTAATGGAATTGTGAGAGCACCCCCTCCTAACCTGTGCATTTACCATTAGTGTCCATCTAGATTTTGATACCATCATGTGCCCATTGTATGGGTGGTTGTCACCTGCATGCTGGGTTTTCTTCCTCAGTTGAGGACATGCTTTGTGTGATAGAGATCCCTGCTGATTGCAGAGTGATGACTGGTAACAGTTCATCCTCATTTGAATGCTAAATACTCAACTTCTCCAGCTACTGAAGGACTTTATTTAAGGCAGCAATTCAGTGACTGTTAAAGACAGGGGTTTGAATAGGTGAATATTTGGCCGAAATGTGTATATATTCAATTTCCAGAGCCTAGTTGAGCTTGAGAGATTTCTCTGTCTGGTGCCTATTCCATAGACTCGTGTCTTCTACTGCCGGGTTTGACTGAGATGTTCTTCTATGGGTGGTGATTGCCGTGCTGTCCTGCTGGGTTTTGATATGTTCTCTGTGACAGTGATTCAGCAGGGAACTCTAGGCTTGAGGAGGAGGGATAGAGGAAGCAGTTAATGAGCCGTATTTGTTGTTCTTTCAAGAGATGAATCTCCTCTCTAGTTTACAGATTGCTAAAGTTAGGCACTTTATTCCAAGCAGCTGAGGTGAATTGTTCTCTAGGGAAAGGCATCTTTCTCCACCATCCTGGAGGAAGCCCAGGTGATGCTCTCCTGTTTGTGGGGCACTGCTCCTTGATGGGATCGATCCTTTGTTTAGCCTTTTCCTGGGAAATACTGCTCTTGTTCAGATCAGCACTGCTGAGCTTTTGTGCTGCAAATACTGGCTTTGCTTTCCTGCCAATTCAACACCAAATGCTTCATCCTTCTCCCCACTGCTTGTGGCCTCAGGAGCTCTGTTGCTTTTTGAAGGCAGGGTCTGGGTGGGGCAGGCAGGCCCACTGCTACAAGGGATGGTGTGGCCTTCCCACCATCTGATAACGGGAATATGAAAAACATTTGTCTGGTTATCCCTCCTGGATCTTTCAAGGAGGAATTGCATGCCTCATTTTCCAAGGAGGGTGGGTGCAGGTTTCCCTGCCCTGTAGCAAAAGTATTTGTGCTCTCTCAGCTTAAATGGAAGTTGATCTTTGAGCAGCTCCTGTAAATCTTCTCCCAGCCCAGAGAGCAGCAGCCAGGTCCTGGCCACCCTGAAGTTTGTGGAAGCACGCACTGATTTTGGGATAATGTCTTTTCTGCCCACGTCCAAGTGGCACTGGCTACCAGTTACGAAAGGAGAATGGTAAATCCATCTGTTAGCTGCTCTCTCCTGCAAGATTTACTTCCATCGTGGGTTTTATAGGCTAATGCTGTGTCTTTCATGATGGGGATGTGTGGTGGAGGAAATTTATTGTTCCCTTCTTAATAGATGGCTGTAATTTCATTTCAGAACAGCCATTTTATGTGTGAGAAAGCAATTCCATTATGCCACTGCACAGCACTGGGAGCAGCTGTGGCAGTGGGGGCATTTGGATTAAAGAGAGTAAAGGCTGCACATCTGCTGCCCTCCACCCCTATTCACAGAACACAGTGTTAATCCTGAAGAAAAGAGAGCAATTAGCTTGTAAACCCTTTCTGAACCCACTGGAAGATTAGCCATTTTCAATTAAAGCTTTTCAGCTGGAAAGATAATGGACTAAAATTTCCAGCTTTTTAAAAATACTATTATTGACCATGTGGTTTTATTTCTGTCAATTGACATCCTTTATAATTAGCTACCCTGGGATATTAGGCCTGATTTGTGCTATACCCTGTTCCCCACTCTTTCCCCTTATAATGCAAATGGCAGACAGACTTTGTGGTCGATCTTCTGCTTGTTGCAACCAGCACAGACCCACTGTTGTTGCCTACACCCACGTCAGTGATGAGCTGTAAGCAGCACTTTTACAGGTTCCCATAACTCATAAGAAAAAGGATAAACCTTTACCTACCAGTGTGCTGTTCTTGTGGGGCCCAGATGGGAGGGGAAGGCTGATCCCATCTTGCAAGCCTACAGTAAGAACAAAATGCAGTCCCTCAGGGAGCTCTGAGCACTCCAAAGCCAAAATATTTTATTATTTTTTACTGATCCCCATTGCTTGGAGGCTGCCTGTTGCTGTGTATGACTCCATTATGGCCCACCTTGGGACAGAAAACTGATCACTGCAAGGCCTTTGGGGTCATCCCTCTTTGCTTATTGTCTTTCCTCCCCTCAGTGCTTCCCGTGGTTGATGCCCATGGTATCATCTAGTGGGCTTGAAGCTTTGGTCCTGGGACTGTGGCCAGCCCTACCTGTGCTGCTGGCAGTGGCCGTACCACACAGAAGGCACCAAGGCTGTTTATTCAGGAAACTGTTCAGTTGTGTAGGCTGAGGTGCCCAGCAAGGAAATTAACCCTCTGACCACGGCCAAGGACTTCAGAATGAGGTAAGCTCAATGAGCTGTCTGAATGCAAAACTGCCCAGAGGCTCTGACTTCTGGGGGCGGTGTGGGCTGTGCTATTCTGAGTCACTAGAACGGTTGGCGTTGCTCTGCACGTTGGCTGTCTCCCAGGCAGACCTTGGCCACATCCCACTTTGCTGCGCTGTGTGTCTTCTAGAAGAGTTGCTTTGTGTAGATGCTGTAAGGTGTACGAGTGGATGTAAAAGCTGTTACAGTTTTTTTGCAGGTAAGGAATATGGCTCAGTACTCTTGGGATCTCGCTAGCCTTATCGTGTGACTGATACCAACATTGTCCTTTTGCAGTTGGAGCTCCTCCTGCTATTTCTTCTTCTGTCAAAATGCATATGAAAATAGCCCTGCAAAACATTTCATATCTCAGCTAGTTAACACAGCACCTTGGAGAGAAGGCGTCTGATGCAAGAGAGTACAAATGAAGGCTCATTAAGCAGGAATTCAGTGATTCTGCTGGATGCCCCAGCAATTAAATTTCCTCTCGATTCATATGCAGGTCAGGAGTTTGGAGGGAGAATACAGGAAGCAAAGCGCTGTGGCTCTGTACTATGCAAATTAGTGTTAACATGGCATTTCATTTATTGTTAATGCATTGTTACACTGCTACTCATTGAAAAGAAACTGTGGGACAACTGTGAAAACTTATGACCCACTTGCTTATTTATCCCTATGTGTTGGCAACGGTATCTCTGAAAATACCAAGGGAAATCTTTTAAGGGATGATGCAGAGGTTTTTTTTCCACATAGAGGAGTGATATTGGATACTGACTCAGTGTTCAGACCTCTCCTTCCAGCCACTGTAAGCTGTAGTGCTGCATTGCTCTCCTCTTTGGGGTGAGATGTGCCAGAGCCCATGGGACTGCTACTGGAAGGAGACTTTGTTTGGGTTCAAGTGCCAGATGCTTTTGGAGCGAGAGGAGCAATTTTCCAGTCTTCTGCTGCAAAGATCTCTGGATTTGTAGCTGCAAACAATTTGCTCTCATGCTAAAGCACTGATCCCTACTAGCCCACAAGCTGGGAGCTGCTGAGTATTGTTTTCCCTCTGTGGTGTGACTCTGCTTTTCTGCACGGTTCCTCCATCCCTGCTCAGTTCCCTGCTGGGCTGCTTCAGTGTGTGCTCAGGATGATTTCTCTTGTGTCATTGCACAGCTGAGATGCAGCTTTTTGGGGTGACCTCTGCTTATAAGGTCCCCAAATTAGCTCTTTTGCATCATTAGGCCTGGCTGGCCAGTAGGGGATCTTGCTTCAGCCTATTTCTCTTCCTCTGCTCCTCTTAGCAGCTCTGGAGTCTACAGCCCTGAATTATTCCTGTTCTGAATACCCAAATCCAAAAATCCACAGTTCGAGATAAATGATGGGATTTCCCCTTATGTTCAGTGATTAAAAAAAATAATTGCATAGCATATATACAGCATTAATGGAGAAGGATGTACTCCATACTCTCCTGAGGACCACTGCTCTTAGCCTTTGCGTAACATGAAGTAGGGATTTAAGTGAAGGACCTGTAAGTGTGGTTGCTCCCCATAGTTCAGACAGTGCCTGCTTTGGTCTGTGCTGCTTATACTGGAGTTTTGGGCCTGTTTGTACAACTGGGGCTCACAACTGAAGTGTTAGCTAAAGGAGGCAGTCAGGAGGAATTGCCTGGAGGAGGCAGGTTAACTGTTAAAGTTAAACCCACAAAATCTGGAAAATGCTTTGAAGTGATGCAAGAGCGCAGCTTCAGGCGTGGCTCTGGCAATGGCTCTTGACTCCTGTTGACTCAAGATGCACCTTTTCGCTTCTCCTTTTAGCTAAAAATGTTCTAGCTAAGTCAACTTAGATGCTTGCAAAAAGAAAGGGCTGAGCCATTGCAGGCTATGATTAGTTTCTGGTCTTGCAATAAAGAATAAACCAATTTGGATAGAAACAATCAATGTTCTAGGGATGGACTCACTAAGGACTGGGATGTTTTCCCCCAAGAAAACACATTGTTTGTAGTTTTGGCAGGTGAAAGTGCCTGTGCTTATGTCTACATGGAATAGGGAAGGGAATGTTCCCCTGCTCTTAGGAGTGGGAGGAAGGTTGCCTGGGGGACACTGGTTACTGGAAAGAGATCAAGAGTTTTGGGTTTTAAAAACTGGAACATCCAATCACTGCAGTTTTTGGCTTTCCCTCCTGGGAGGGGAGCATGCTGCTTTAACATGCGTTTCAGATAGATCAGTGAAGCTGGTGCACAGGCAAAATCCATCACTGGGGAGTGCCAGATTGCTGGTGTTCCATGGAGGGGTCACTGCAGAGCTTGGTTCTTGCCATTGCTCAGAGCTCCAGGAGGCTGCTGGCATTCACTGCTGACTTCTCCCCCACCACTTCCCCACTTGCTGACGGGCAGTGACAGATGCAGATGGCTCTTTTGAAAATGGTTAAGCAGAAAAATGTACAGTGAGTGTTTTAGTGTGCTTAGAGATGAAGGAGATGGGTGGGGGGTCTTGGTCTTGGAAGTATGCTCAGCAACATTCTCCATCTCTGTGCTCTGTGTAAGTGTGCAGCAATGGCTCTGACTGCCTACTGGATGGGTAAATGTATCCCGCAGTGTTCATTATCTATAATAAGTTAATGTTTAGGACTGGCTTGTGGAGTTCACACTTAAAGGAAAGAATAATCAGAGTTCTTCCTCTGGTTCCATTATGAAATGATTTAAATTCCGGACTTCTTAAAAAGATCTTTTTAAGAAGTCCATTTTAATCTTCCTATAGAAATATATAAGTAAAGAACTGTTACGTTTTAAGTCAGCTTCCAAAAAACAGAGCATCTGCTTAGGCCAAAGAAAAGCCCCATTGCAAGTCATAGGTCTACTGTGCCAGAAACCAGTCTTGAGGGGGTGATGGGCTGGCAGAGAGAACTGCAGCCCAAAGTAGACCGCAGTGTGTAGAGGTGCATTTGTAAACTGAAGAAGTTGGTGGGGAGAAGGGGATGGCAACATCAAATCTCAATTTAAGATCTGAATTTAAAAGAAATAGCAAGCGTCTGCGTCAGTCTCTTCCAAACCTCCCCTAACCCGAAGCAATTTCTGTTGCTATTAATGTGATCTTTATGTGTGGTTGGAACTTCGGCGTTTCTCGGCGCACTGTAAGTGCGTGTGGTTGGGTGTTTTTCCTCCTCGTTTTTATCTGCCTGACTGTTCATTACGTTCGTTCAGCTGTCTTCAGAGAGTCTCCTGAGACTTCCTAATGTGGAGTGATGTAAGATGCTCTGTGTGTTCTCCCAGGCTCAGAGCGTGTTCAGTGCTAAATGGTCCGTTGCAGGATCTTGTAGTGTTGCACAGTCCTGTGACTTCTGATGAAGATACTTTTAGAGGCGATTAAATAAGTAATGGTTAAAGTCACAGGAACAAATATCCATCAAGCAGTGGACTAAATCACTAACATTTTGAACGGCTTTTGATCTTCCTTCTGCTGTGCTCTGTCGTCTTTGCATAAAAGTGTATTCTGTAAATGCCATCCCAACCAATTTAGGCTGTGTGAAGTTTCCAGCTCCACTCCCACCAAAGTTCTGGGAGGACTTGACAGTTTGCTCTGGGGAAAGAGAACAAGTTCAAAAGCAGCAGAATATTTGTTAGGTACAAGAAAAAGCAGGTGCTAGTACAGATGTATATAGAAGGGTAGCTTTCTTGCACCAGATGAATTTTGCTCAAAGGTCGGCCTGTTCTAGAAAAGAAAGATTGCCCTTTTCTCTGGACTGATGTCTTATGGGCTGGTACTGCCCCTTTAGCTGCATGCTCCCCTCACAAGCCCACAGGGATGTTTCCAATAGGGACCGCTTGGAAGCTGTTCCAACATGAACTTTCCTCAGCCCATTCTCTGCTTGGCTCAGTTTTTACACTGAATAGAAACCAGAGAAAGCATTCTGTATGCCCTCTTTACTCCTGGGGCGCAGTATGTGCCAAGAAAGCCGAATGGTGTTCGTTCGTTTTTTGTTGTTTTTTTTTTTTTTTTTTTTTTTTTTACCCAGTGTTGAAAGGCTTTGTAACACCCCCTATTCCCTAAATTTACTCCTGTTTCCAGTGGGCACAGTGTTTGGGTCAGTAACTCATTCTTAGGTGAGACTTGTTTGGTAGAGTGTTTTTGGAGAGCTTTTAGTTCAGGGCATGCAAGCATAAAGTTAATGCCAAGAGCTGGAGTGTGCAGACTGTTAAAAAACGGATGGTTTAGGTTGGTGCCTCATGGTCTTTTATGGCACCTATATATTTTGATGTCACAATGTGTCTGTTCTGGCTGCCTGTTATTTTTTTTGGATGTGCGTGGTGTGCCCTTTTCCTTCCCCTTGAGAGACTCGAGCTTTTCACTTCAACTGATTTTAACATACTGCCACCTGAAACAGAAAGCAAGCATTGTGTTTATGGGTTTTGGCCAGCAACCACAGAGTAAACATCTTTCTCCGCTCCTCTCCGGGCTCCTGGCAGGCTGTGCCAGCTCAGGAAATAGCACAAACAGGTCTGGATTGGAAATTCCAAAATGCCTCTTCATTTTCTAATGGCAGAAGAGGAATGGGACAGCTCTGCCCAGTTCTCACCACAACCCAAAGCAGCCACAACTGTGTAGCAGACCTGTCCTCTCCTGCCATTTCCACTGGGACATGGATTAGTGGGCAATATTGGTATTAGGTGAATGGGTTGGCCTTGATGTCCAACCTTAATGATTCTCTGATTCTCAGTGCAGCAGATATTCTGGGAAGGTCTCTATGGTGGCATGAGTGTGATTGCTTTGAGCTTTGCCTTAAAACACCCTATGGAGACGTCCACTTCGTGCATCCAAAGCAATGTGCTGTTCTCAAATTAGCATCTTCTCCTTGTATTTGTGGTGCAAATGTAGATATTTTTTTTTCCCCCCTTAAGATGAGATTTCTTTGCAGGAAAAACATTAATAGCCATGTGAAAAGATTTCTAATTACAAGTTTCAGCTCAATTACTAATTAAGTCTATTGTCAGACTGAACGACTTCTTAAAAACTAATTATGGACCAAATATTTCCTTTGGAAGTGTTTTTTTCTGACTTAGTAATTTTATTGCTTTTGTGTAAGTTATCTGTACGTGGAACAGCTGAGTTTGAACCAAAGTGGAGATGTTAGAGCCTTTCAATCCGCGCAAAAACCTCTGGCATTAGGCTGAAACCCAGTTCCCATGCTGAGTGTGGGGTCCCCACTTTGCAGAACTTCCTGCTAGCACATCCAGCTGTTCAGGCCCTTCTGAGCTATCCAGGTTTCATTTTCCTAAGGAAAAAGCCTTGCCCATGAGTTTCCTTCAAAACTTCCAAGCTCTTGGCCACATTCAACCAAACACTGAAGTAGACTCAAACTCATCTGACTCTCCTAAAGAAGCAGCCTTTGTGCTGCTGTGCTCCTCCTGCGCCATCTGTGCATACAACCTTGCCTCTGTACATGATGTCAGTTCCCAGGGGAATGCAGTGCCTATGGATAAGCTGCCTTTTGGATGTGAGATATAGGCTGGTGAATGTAAATGCAGACTGTATCTCCCAGCATGACTTTTGGGGACCTTTGTTGTGCTGCAGCTTTGCTGCCTGTCCTGCCGAGTGTCCGAGGGAGGTCACCTCACTGCATCTTCAGTGCAGCAAAGGGAGCAGATGCTGGTCTACTGAAACAATTTCCAGTCCAGTGCCCTATGCCCACCCCTAGTGCAGGACCAACTGCTTGAGGGTAAAGCAAGGAGCATCTGCCCTGTCCCCATGTCCCAGCATTGCCCCAAAGCCCTGCCACTTGCCCAGACGCAAGCAGAGGGCTTGCACGTGTGGTGACGGTTGCTCTGCCCTTCCTAAGAAAGGGTTAAGCTGAGTTTTCAGAAAGCGCTGCAGGCAGGCCATAAGACTGCAGCTTCATGCTCCCTTACGAGCACCCGGCATGTGTTCTGGAGGCAGCGTAGTGCTTTGACAGCAGCTTGACATTGCCTTGAAAGGTGCTGGAGGCTCTGCAAGCACTTGCCAAGAGGGGGTGGGGGAGAGGGAAGTGTGTCAGGCAGCGCTGCAGCCGCAGCCTCCTCTGCTGCTGCAACTTGGAGGCTCAGCCGCCAGCCAACTTCTGCAGCTGGCTGTGCGCGCAGCTCTGTGCGTACCTCCGCAGGACCAGCTGCTGCCTTTTCTCTTGTCCCCCTTTCCTCACGTTTTTTGTTTTTGTTTTTTAAATTCTCCCCCTGCCTGAGATCCCCATGGAAGCCCCAGAAGGGCTTGTGCTGTGGACTGACAGCTCTCCGTGGGGTGCTGCCTGCTCCCAACCGGCACAGCACGAGGGGCAATGCCGCCGGGAATGAAGCGCTCTGCATTCACTGCATCTGCTGGAGCCAGGGCTGGCCGGTTGCCTCCCCTCCAACCAGCTGTTCCCTTTAATCACTGCGCTCCTAACTTTCGCTTTTCAATGCCTGATGGCCACTCGATCCGAGCCAACCACCACGGAATTTTAGGACCATAGCCTTCATTTTCCTATTTCTATACAGCACTGGGGAGCCATGTAAGGACATTTCTTTCGGAAGGATTGCAACATTTTTAGAGTTCTTGCAAACTGGACTGTTTGCGGTCCAGGACAATTTCTTTTTCTGTCCCTACGGTGAAGCAAGGAGCAGTGTGTGTTCTGCAGGGCTGCTCGGCTGTGGGTGGCAGCGAAAAGTGATCCCAGAGCAGTCGGGGTGAGAGCAAGGAGTGCCTGCTGCAGTTAGTTGAATGGTTTGATAGCTAATAGCAGACATGCTTTGTGGACTGAAAAAGGATTTGCAATCAGACTTCGGTGAGTGAGCCTATATATGTATGTGTATGTGCGTGTGTGTGTATATATATATACATATATATATATATATATATACATTTTTCCCTTCTCCAGCAGTTTGCTTTTACTTATTCTGATTTCCTTTAACTACCTTAAATACCACTAACAGTTTCAAAGCAGAGGGGAGGTTTACAAATCCAAACCTTTGCATCGAAACTGTGACTTAATTGCTTTGATTTTGAAAATGTGTCTCTGCTTCTCTGGAAAGATTTTCTCCCTGTGACCACTGTGAGCACCCTTCAGGCTGCTTCCTGCCTTGACCGCCTTGGGCTGGAGGATCAGCAAACCCAGGCTTCAAATACTGCGGAGCCTTTACAACTCTTCTGTTTCAGTGAAGCCTAATGATAGCTCTTCTTTTTTTCAAGATGAGCATGTGAATGGGCTGAGCATTTAGCAGTGGTTGAAAGCGGGCTGGTGCAGGGAAATAGGAGGTAAGGGACTGCTGAACATGGTGGGATTGCTGCCATATCCCCTCCCCCTTCTCCAGTGTAATACACTGCTACATTTTCTAACAAATAATTTGGCTTAAGCTAGAAATTTGCCATTTCAATGAGATGCTGACCTCTGGAAGCCTAGGGTGGGCTCTTTGCTTTTTTCTGTGGAATTTAATGTAGCCATTTAACCTCTGCTCAAGAGTGGGTAGATCAGTGTAGAAAGGCACCTCTGCAGAGGTCACAAGCACCGGGTCCTGGCCCCAGGCTCTCCAGCATGGATAGGCTCTGTTATTTCCAGCTGGGTGTGATGTACTTTGTTGGATGCTGTAGCTCTGCTTGTTGCAGCTAAATGTACTGCATGGAGCTAGTTCTGCTCTGCTGCAAGTGTTCCCCTTCTGAAAGCAAAGACATTGGAGTTGGAAGTACAGAGGTAATTTACAGTGTTGGAACCATTTTACTTTGCCTGACTTTGTGCTCTCCTTGGTGTACAAATATTCAATGCCCTAAAACACGAACCTAATTCTAGAAAATTGTGGGGTTTTTTCCTCCCTAAATCTGAGAGGTGAAATAAACCAGGTTCAGAGCAGCTCATCCTGGTTGTGTTGCTTAATCCTATGGATGGTGACTAGATGTGATACGCACTTGCTGTAGCAGCACAGCGGTGAGTAGCCGGGGGGCTGGGGCTCGTTTCAAAGCTGTCCAAACCATGGCGATGCATACCAGTAGGCAGAAGAAGCCCAAACGCATGATTTAGCAGGACAGGAATGCAGCTGTTCCACAGAAAGATCAAAAACCAGCTTGGCAGGAGTTCCAGTGCTCTTGGGGCTGAGCCATAAAGTGGGCCCCAGCTCAGGGGTGGCTGGCACTGGCTGTGCCAGAAGAATCCCAGCTGTGGAGGAGAATCATTTGTCTGCTTCCATGTCACCGGAGGCGTCTGGTCCTACGTTAATGCAAGTCTCCATGGTCGCTGTGTTGCTGCAAATTGAGTGAAGGAATGAGAAATATTTTTGGTCTTAGCCCCAAACTTCTTACGGAGTTTTCAGGTGCCTGTAGGTTCTGATGTCCTCTGCCCATAGAAGGAGCCATCCTCTGCGCATGACACAGGACAAAGATGTGGAGAGGGAATGATGGCTGTCTTGTTCTGTGTCTGCCATCCATCCTTTTCCTCGTGCACAGAAAAAAGCTTTGAGGGGGACTGAATACAGTGCATTGGGTTTGATTTTGAATTTGATTTTGCTGAGGCTTAATTGAGCTCTCTTGGCTACTAAGCTGATTTCTCAATGTTTTATAGTGTGTTTCCGAATCCTTCTTGCAACTGTAGGGCTTCCCTGAAATGCCTTATGGCCTTTCTGAAGTCTGGAGAGAAGTTCTGTATTTTGCTCTACTAAACTTTGCATTCAGTTAGTCCTTACTGCAGGATCACTGCAGGAGTGGGCAGAGCAATGGAGCCAGCTAAATCTCCTTGCTGCTGCAAGTGACCAGCTGAGGTTCCCATATACAAGTGGCAAAGAAGAAATACAGTAGATCAGTATGTCCTTCTGTGCTTTTTCCTTCTGTGTTTTTTGTTTGTTTTGCCCTCAGAAGATGTGCTTTTAGCATAAGTGATATTGAAGAAGAGCAGTGCAAATTTCCTGTGCTTTCTTACTGAGCTGCAAGCTGCATCCCTTGTTTGCAGGGTGAAAATGCCCAAGGAAAGAGATCTAATAGATCTTTGCTTCCTCCTGCCTGCTGATTTTTCCTGCTCTGTGCTGTGTTTTCTTTGAAATGGCTCCAGATCATCACAACTTCCAAAGAGGCACAGGGAGAAATAGAGACAGCGTCTGAAAGGACAGAGAACTGAAGCGTGGAGTTAGACTAAGGCAGGAGGAAATCTTTACAGATAAATCTTCTATGAAGAAAGATTTTATCTTTCTTATGAAAGAATTTATCACAATAGCACTATTTAATATAACTCCTGCTCATCAACCTGCTTACGTCACTTGTCAGCTTTGCCTCAGTGGCAGCAAAAGGAAAGATGAAGAGGGAAAGAAGCTGAGGTGCATGTACCAGGACAGCTCCTGAGGTCTCGAGCTGAATCGTAGTGAATTTAATTTCCTTAAGCCAAAATGGGTGGAGAGTTAGAGAAGTCTGAGTTCATTTGGTCTGTTCTCTGCCTTTCTTGAGCTCTAGTACCCAAGTCTAGGCCCTGCATTCAAAGTTAGGCTCTTTGTAAGATGGGTAAAAAGAAAGGATTTACAGGCTTCCCATGCTATACCCATCTTTCTAGATACCACTGGGGTGTTTGTGGAATTGTTTCATTTGTGATCCACAGTATCTGAAGAGCCCATCTGCAAAACTGTCACTTAGATCTGTTTTTTTCCATCCTGAATTTGTTAATTTGATTATTCCTGCCCAATTTTGTTTACTTGAATGCACGTCTGTGTGTTTGTTTTCTGGATCATTCCAGTTTCATAGCATCTGATTTATAGAATCATTAAGATTAGAAAGATCTCTAAGATCATCAAGTCCAACCACCCATCTACCACCAGTGCTGCCCTCTGAACCATGTTCCTCAGTGCCACATCTTTATGGCTCTTGGACACCTCCAGGGTTGGTGACTCCACCACTCCATGGGCAGCCTGTGCCAGTGCTCGACTGTTCTTTCTCAGAAGAAATTCTTTGTAATATCCAACCTATTCAAAAATCTGTTTTCCAGCCTACTTTCAATCCTTCATAACTGGTGCCCATCAGCAAACTTTAATAAGAGCAATCTCTCTGCAGTCATTCAGGTCATTTTGTGAAAACCTGGAGCCTTTCCAAACTGGGATTGGCCCCACAGAACTTCATTTAATACATCCGTCCCTTCTGATTGTGAGTAAGTGATGAATTTTCTCAGTGTGTGGTTTTCCAATCAACTTTGTGTACACTTTATAATCATCTGTATCCTACTTCCCAAACATGCTTATAAAAATAGCATGTGAAACCGTGTCAGAAGCATTTCTAAAATTGAGATATAAGAGCTTGCATTTTCTGCCTACCCAGAAATGATGCTCTGTTATAGAAGGAAGTTGAGTGGGCTTACTGTTGGCTTATTTGTGGTAGATCCAGGATAGTGGTTAGTCCTCCTTTTCTTTCAGCACCTCGCACATAGATGGACCATTCTAGGAACTGAAGATAAGGTGATAAATTTGTCATTCTCCTGCTCCCACTCTGATATTGTTTCTGTTTCATTTTATTTTATGCTTTCCCAAGTTGAACTCTACATCTTGCTCCTTTGCTGTCCTGTGATATCCTACCCATCCTCTATGAGATCTGAAGAATACCTGCTGATGGACAGGTATTTGGCATTCAGGACTCTGAAGTTTTTTTGACTATGAGATACTGGTCCATGGTGTCAGCTGAGCACATGCTTGTCAGGCTTTCTCTCCAGCTATTGGAGACTGACTATTGGAGTTTACATGTACCTCTCTGCCAACTGGCTGAAGCAAATCTCATTGCAGTTGGAATAGGTGCATTCAGGCTGCAAGTGACCATAGTAGGAGAGTGACTTCATGTGCTGTGTTACACCCGGCTTCTGGCTTTTTGTCCAGGTTCATTACTCTTTTTAATGTTTGTTCTACTTTGTTAATCCACGTAGGCCAAGGATAGCCAAACTGCCAAAGTGTTTTTGTATGTGAGGCATGCAGGATTTGATTTTTGGGTTGGCCTCTTCTGTCAGGTAGCACCGATAGGATAGGATGTGATGGCCTTAAGTTGCACTGGAAAAGAGGTTGGATATTAGGAGGACTTTCTTCTCAGAGAGGGTGGTTGGGCAATGGCACAGGCTGCCCAAGGGGATGATGGAGTCACTGTCCTTGGAGGTGTGCAAGAACTGTGGAGATGTGGCACTGAGGGATGTGGTTATGGGCATGGAGGGGTGGGCTGGGGTTGGACTTGGTAATCCTAGCAGTTCTGACCAACTTTAATGATTCTATGATCTATTTTGAAAATCAGTGTTAAAATTGGTACGGGCATGCGGACGCCAATGTCTGTTGCTTGAGATGTGATTTCTATCCTTGTGTAGATAATATGAAATTTTGCTTGGAAGGTCAAAAAAAGGTGTTGGGCAACTTGGAGGGAGGGTGCCTATATTTTTATGTGTTTGCAGCACCTTCTCATGCATAAAATGAGAAAGAAGTAATCAGAAAGAGAGGTTGTTGGAAAACTGAAGGAGAGAAAGTAAAGCTAAAATAAATACTTAGCAGTGTTCATCAATTGGCAATTGAGTGCTACCAGGCATAAGAACATTAAAGGCTCTTTTCAGCTGTCAGTTCAGCTACTGCATAATTTTCAGCATGTGAGTAATCCCATCAGGGTGTGCATGGTCTTAAGCCTTGATAGGATAGGACCCCCAGGTCATTGTATGGCTGTCTGTTCGAGGTGGCAGAATGCTGTTTCAAGACAAGTGTGCTTATGTGGGAGTGAGGAGATTCTGGTTCTGTGACAGCCTGACTGCCACTCTGCTTCTGACTTTTTTTAATATTATTATTCTGTTCATAACAAGAGAAATTACTAACCGAGCTTGATGTTCTCAGCTGCCAAATTTATTAATCTCTGGATTTTCAAATCAGTCTGGTAACTTCAGGGACATGTAAAATCAGACAGGGTGTTATGTGAATTTCCATTCCCAGCAGTTCTCCTTGCATTCCAAACAATTGCTGTACCCCAGTTTTTTATTTCAATGAAAGTATTTTTTGTTTTTCTTTGGCTGTGTGTTTTTGTTCAAGGATCTGATAATTACATGCTTGGAGATGACGGCTTTTCAAAAGCATCTTTCCTAGCAATTTTCAACTGGGGATGTGGATAAAAATATCTCCTTTTCTTTTTTTTTTCTTTTTTTTTTTTAATCAGAAATGTTTTCAGTAATGTGCAATTATGAGCTGTGCCTTCATTCAATTCATCCTGGAAGAATTTGCTTCACAGGGAAATTTGTTTCCTCGCTGCTGTAGATGCCAACATGGTTGGCAGATGCAGGTTTCTGTGAGGAGGAGGTGGGGAAAAAAAAGGCCTAGAAATTGTGTGAAGTAAATTGGTCCCAACACCTGGAAACCATAAAAGAATGGGGAATATATATATGCACACACACGTTTTTGTTAAATCATTGTTAGACTGCTCAGCATAGCAGTCCCAAAATGGCCTTTAAAGTTATTTAGCATAGCCAACTTACGAAGAGATGATCCCACTTAATCGTGCCTCAGTTGCTCTGCTTCTTGTTGTGCAAGTTCATGAAATGATGTTGGAAAGATGGCAGGAGCTGTGGTTTTCACCCCAGCAGTTCTTTGGCTTCTGATCTCAGTGTGTAATGAGTACTCACCTGGTGCATCCTAATGGAGCTATAAGCTAAGAGCTGGTAATGGTGGGGAGAGTACATTTGGCATTAAGGTGAGAAGGGCTGTGGAGCAGTTGTGAAATGAATAAAAGTACACTGAGAGGCAGGAACTTGTGCCATGAAGAGTAAGATCTGGCTCCTTGCTGCTCTGGTGTGTGAATGAAAATGGGTTTTGTGGACCAGCTTCATTGCATCCTCCTCCTTCCTAAAGGATGGGAGTTGTTCTCAGGTCCCATGCCTGCTGCTGTTTTGAGGACAGTGCATGGTGTCATCCTCAGCCTCTGAGCAAGCCAGGTGCTCAGTTTTTTTGAGTAACTTCCTGCCGGGTTCTGCTCCTTCTGCACTGCCCTCCTGATGCCATGTGAACTGCCAGCTCCAGCAGAGTCCACCAGCCTTAGGGATCTTCTGCCATAGCAGCGCTGTGATGGTGCAACTCCATCAGCTGGCTTTTCCCAGCCAGATCACCAAGCTAGCTCGTGGCCCTGCTTCTCTTTGAGCAACCAGCTGTGTGACCGTGCAAGTGCTGGATGTCTGAGTCAAACCTCTGATCGTGATCAATGTTGTGCTGCAGCTCCAGAGGAGCTGTTCCAGCAGTACGATTCTGCTGTGCCTCTGGTACCAGTGGAGATCCCTTCTGGTCCCACTATCACCACACTGGCAGATCCATACAGCGTAATGACTACGGCAGATGGTGCAGCCTGAAATCTGGGGGTGTGGCCTGCTCCTGCCCCAGTGATTTATCGGGGATAATTTCTTCATGGGATGCATTCCCATTTGGGTCGGATTAACCTGTTGGCATAGGAAGAATGTACACATTTTGTTTCATTAGATGTTTATTTTTATAATGCAATGCATTTCCCACATCACCCAGTGCTCCCTGTGTCTCAGTCCCATACCTTGGACTCAGGTGTGCTCTGGACCCTGCTGTTGTTGGGGGATGTTGGCTCCCCTCGCAGAGCCTGGGAACAAAGTGCTTCCTCCTCCTTCTAAATGTCCCTTTATCATTCAGCAGCCAACTCGAGCAGCACCATGAGCTATATAATAGGCAATTAGCTCCTAGCAGATTTATGTGCTGCTGCATTTTATAAGCAAACAATCGTGTCTGTTTAATCATTAAATGGATCTGCTGTATCCAGTGTTCACAGAGCTGATCTTTTCTCTCTCTTCTCCCTGTGCCCCTGCTCTGCTTTCTTGCACCCGTTTTACA
Organism: Lagopus leucura; assembly: GCF_019238085.1. Classification (NCBI taxonomy): domain Eukaryota; kingdom Metazoa; phylum Chordata; class Aves; order Galliformes; family Phasianidae; genus Lagopus; species Lagopus leucura. Next base: position 498,429 of record NW_024962277.1, read on the forward strand.
CCAGTGTAGAGGAGGAGCACTGAGGAGCTGTGCTGGTATGGTGCAGTGCCCATCCAGTGGTGGGCAGCATGCCCCCAGCTCTATGGGGGTTTGGGAAGCAGTCAGGTTTTGTATTCCTGGTTAATTTTAGAAATACCTGCACACAGTGCTCTTCTACACATCCATTACACACTCGACAGAACCTGCTGGTTTTAATTTTTATTAGCACAAGTGCCTTGTTGAATCAGAATTAAGTGCATATTTGGGAAGCATAATGTGAAGCATTACATTTAATGGTCTGTGTTTCTGACATGAGTCTCCTCTATCCCCAATACTGTGTGGTTTTTAGTTACACTTGAATTTTTCCTGAGCTCACTGCCACTTCTTACCCTCTGTAAGCTGTAGGAATGCCTGTGAGCGTTTTGGAGGATGGCAAAGCCCTGCTTGCTGCAGTATGCTCTGATTTGCACTGGGATTTCCCATGCCTTTTGGGAATTTCTTTGCTGGTTGTAGCTGAGACTGTGTTCTCCCAATGACTTCTGCTTCCTATACAGTGTGAAGCAACAGCAAATCAGACAATTGTTTGCATGGAGGTAGCTGCACAAAACGGAGTGCATTAGTAACTACTGGAGTGTTGTCTTAACTCTCCGGATGATGTCTTCCATTATGGCGGTGCTGTGATTTCTGGGGAGCAAGGGGAGCAAGAAGAAGGGCAGAAATGAAGCAGGGTTTGCTAGAAGCGAGATTCAATGGGCAGTTCAGGTAAATTTTTAACAGCTGGTTTGATGGGGCCAGATCGCACCATTTCCAACATCAAATACCTTTGGGCTTTGAAACGTTCTTATTTTGTCATCTTGTCCTGCTAAATCTGATACTGCCTGGCTCTTTGATTTCTCTCTTTCCCTTTCTCTCCTTTCACTTTAAGAAAGCCTCTTGCTTAAACTTTCTGTAGTCTTTTAACTATAAGCTTCTTCCATCTCTCACTGTGAATCCTCCTGACACAGCTGAGGATAAAAGCAGCCCAGACACGTACATGGGCCATTGCATAATGGATGGTTTGTGTGTCAGAGTCTAAAATCTACATATGTTTAGATCAATTCTGAAGTGGGTACATCTGTATATATTCATATATAATGGCTTTTACCACATGAATGAATAATCCAACACCCACGACTTGATATTTATTTTTTTTGAAGCACTGCTACTTAGCTAAACACGGAGGGGAGAATCACATTTATGGGAATTAAGTCTTAGTAAGGTTTAGCAGAGCTTCATGGATAAGCTGGAAATGAGTCTAAATGGGGTGCCGGAAATCTTTCTTTTAAAACAGTTAATGCTGTCTGGTACTTCTTCCTTATTTCTTGATTCCCACTGGTTTTTAAACACTTTGCTTTGGAATGCAGTACAAATCCAAGATAAAGCACCTGATTTTCAACCTACTGCATTTGTGTTTTCTCCTAAGCGGCAGTCGGTCCTCCTGGAAGAGGAACCCAACGTTTGTGACCTGGGAGTGTTGTCTTATTGCAGTGCAGAGGCAAATCTGGCTGTGAGATATTTTGGTGCACTCACCCAAGATGATGGAGCTGTAGGTGTCCCTGCTCATTGCAGTGCCGTTGGACTGGATGGCCTTTAAGGGTTCCTCCCAACTCAAATGATTCTACGATTCTAAGATGTAGGCTCTACAGAGAGCCACGGTTACTTGATTCACAAGGCTGTGAATTCTGTGATTGTTCATTGCTCCTTTTGGAGCCATAGCCTTGCTCTGATTCTAAGATCAGTGCAGTAGCAAAAGAGGACACGGACAGCTTTGGTGTTTGCTTCTCTTCTGACTTTTTCATGCTAGTGTTAATGGGATCCCTTAGATTTTGGCTGTATCTATTTTCTCAGTTCACCCGCAGGTCCCTTGCTCGTGCTTTTATTAGATATTACTGCACTGAAGTGCATCTCATGCCTTTTTTGCCCATTGTTGGGTTTTGTGGTTTTACCTTTTCCTTCTCTCCCTCCCTCCCTCCCTCCCTCCCTCCCTCCCTCCCTCCCTCCCTCCCTTTGTTTTCTTCTGTTGTGATTTGCATGGGTTTTCTACTTGAAGCTGTGTCTCCTGGATGCTGGAGCTGCTGTTGTCAAACTGCTGTTGCTCCCAGAGATTAGCACAGAAGGAGGTTTTTCACTGGTAAGAAGGGTTTTTCCTCAACTCATCACTGTAAGGAATTGTGTTTTATAGAAGGTTTCCTTAAGACTGGCTTACCACTCTTAGCCCATCCCCATGCTGCGTGCTGTAAGTTGAGCCCAGGTGCTGATGTGCCCTCAGGAGCACTTATTTTACACTTGTAAGGTGGGCTCTCCTGGAAGTGCTGTAGGAGTAAAACAAAAAACCATATTACAGCTTCAGTGAGTGCCTCTTCTGAAGGGATTACCTGGCTGAGTGATGGCACAGTGCCTTGTTGCCACCTCATCCTCCTGATGTGTCCTCATTCTTCAAGTGGGAATGGGAACTCTTGCTCTAAGCTGGCCAGAATCACAGACATATTTTGTTATGGATGAAAATGGCCTTTCTCTGAACTGTGATTTTTCTTTTCAGCCAACTGTAGCCCAAATTACATCTTTTCCTATTTTTTTTCCTTTAAGCCTGGGTTGTTTTGAGCCCAAATGAGCCATTTGCAGTCCATTATCACCCCCTGCATAATGCAGGTCAAAGAGCTTAGTCCAATTACTGTGAATCATGTTCCGAATCCCCTGTCAATGGTGCAAAATGATATTTAGAAAGATTCCCATTTGTCACAATAAGATACACAGTGACATAATGTCCAGGAGGGTAATCCTTCTCTTGGGGTAGGAGGGAAGGGCACACATGTTCCCACACCTAGGCTGAATCTCTGCGCCTTTCCTCCCCAGTTTTTGGCTCTCCTATCTCTCCATTAATGATTCATATGCTCAGATTGGATATTAGGAATGATTTCTTCTCAGAAATAGTGGTGATGCAGTGGCACAGGCTGCCCAGGGAGGTGGTGGAGTCACTGTCCCTGAAATTGTTCAAGGGTAGATGTGGTACTTAGGGACATGGATAGTGTGCAATATTGGTGGTAGGTGAACAGTTGGACTTGATGATCTTAGAGGTCTTCATGACCTTAATGATTCTATAAATCAGATTGCTTTCTCCCCTTCTCTTCAATGCAGTGCTGCCTTGAGCTTCTGATACATCCTTGGAGGATGGAAGCCACCAGGTACCACTTTTAATGCAGAGAACATGGGGACCAAAATGGAGTTTGTAAAAGCAAAATAGGTCAAAGAATTTATTGTCATCATTACTGCAGAAATGATCTGTTTCAAAAGGGCTAACCAGGTGTTGGGATTGATTGGTTTTGTTCCTAAAGAGATTTTTGTTGCTCAGAAACAAATTATGGACATACATAATTTTTCTGTTGGCTTTAACCCTTGAGGTATTGAAAGTAAAAGCCTACCTGCCTGAGTGTACCACAGACAAACCTTGATGTGATGTTTTGTCACTAAAGCAATTGCTTTTTGACTAATTCAGGCTTTTAAACAAGCAGGTAGTAGTGGCTGCTAGGTTTAAGTGGTACAAATTATTTGAGTGCTATGGTTTAATAAACTGACAGTTTTTAATTTCATCTGCTGAAAAAGCCACAATAGAGCTGTCTTTTTTTATTTGATTTCACTCCACAGTTATTTAGCACGGCATTTGTTGCTTGAAATAAAGGAAGTCCCCAGGGTTTGGATTCAGCAGGTTCTTATCCAGCTCCGTATTGAAGAGAAGTTTGGAAGCTTGGTTGGAGTTAATAGGGAGAACTGTGTTCCCTTGTCAGCTAGGATTTACTGCTGCCTGCTGCCCAGATTAATAAACACCGTTGTATCCAGGAGGCATTCTTCCTTGGGAATGGCTTTAGACATCATTGGTTGTTTCTCACCATATTACAACGGTTCGCTTGGATAATTTTCATGAGAGATCAGTCTGCAAATGTATCTGATTCATCTTTGATTTTTAGTTTTGAAAGGTGGTTTCTTTAGATAACACAATCTGTATATCAGCAATATTTTGTCTTCCTAGTTCGTTGCTGGACCCTTCCCAGTGCACTCTGCACTGCTTAACAAAAGAAATTGCAAAATTGACTGGAAAATGTATCTTTAATAACAGCATTTCAAGCACTAGAGCTGTTGAGAAATAATAATCTCATGGAGTTGGTTTCTGCACTATTCTTGTCCCTTGTGAACAAAATTACTGCACATATTACTGCATGCACGTGCAGATGGGACCTGCAGGGAGGTGAGGAAGTGTGCAGTCTGTCTGCCTCCATCTTGCTCATAAATACAGACTGATGAAGCTGTCTATGAGAATGCCTGTGAGAGTGAGAGGGGCTGCAGGAAGGGAAGTTCCTCCCTGCTTTTCTCTGCTTTTATTCTTTAACACTAGAAATTCAAATCTTGTTGGGGAAGTGTGTAAGAAAAGCAAAGTGGAAAAGGCTCACTGAGTGAAATGGACCTTTTGGGTATGGGCTTTTTGGGGGGTGTTTTGGAAGAGATGCACCAAGGAGATGTTCTGGTTTTGTATAGGAAATGCTATTTGTGCTGAAGACCCAACCTGTCTGTCCTTCAAGTAGTGGTTGAAAAGCTGATGTAATGCAGAAAGCATAGCCTCATCAGAACAGGGAAAGAGGTGTCCTTGATGTTTTTAAATCTGAGGAAGAAAAGCAACCCTGGGATATTTAAGAACAACAGTATAATTTCCTGCATGAGCAGAGGACCAAATAAACCATATTTTTCAGTTTTGCCTCCATCACTCCTTGTTCTTTTCGCTACCATGCAAAAGAAAGTGGGTGGTGAGGCTAAAGCTGTTTGCACAGCAATTCTCTTTGCTTTGCCAAGAGCGTGACTTTGAGTCTTTTCTACCCAAAATAGTTTTGAGAAAGGTTACAGGACTAAAATCCTCTTTTAGCTGCTCTCTCTCCCCCCACTTAAGGATATTGACCACTGGGTTCCAGAGACACAAAAGGACAGTAGGTGAATGGATGGACAAGCAGCCTGAGAAGTTAGTTTTCATAGAAAAACAAGACAGAAGTCATTTTTTGAAGATTTCCTTCCTTTCTCAATATAGTTTGAGTGGAAATTAACAACTGCTTCCAGGTCCGCCGCTGCGTGCTCCCTGAGGAATGCTGATTAGATAAAGTTACTCTGTGAGGGCTTCCAAGGCAAGAATGGGAGGCACACAGTGCACTGTCACAATGCCTCTGATACATAACAGCAGGATGATAATGGCAGGTTGGGTGCAGGTTCTTAAATCGCCTCATTTCATTTTTTTGCCTTTTTTTTTTTTTTTTATTGGAATGCTATGTATTTAAAGAAAGGAGCACTACATCTCAGCACTGCAACGCAGGTCCAGCATTCATTCTTATCAGATGGGACTCAGATCAGTCCTTGGGCAGTTTTTAATATCCTGTGAAAGCTGATATGAATTAAATCTCTCTGAATTCTGGCTTCACTGCAGAGCCAACTGAAAAAGGGCTTTGTGTGCACACATATACACTAATTATATCTTCTACTGATTTACCAAATGTTTAAATTCCATCCTTTCCTCTGAAAGCAGGAGTCTTCCCAGGCTGGATGGGGCGGTGAGCAACCTGGTCTAGTGGGAGGTGGCCCTGCCTATAGCAGCAGGATTGGAACCAGGTGATCTTAAAGGTCCCTTCCAACCCAAACCATTCTATCATTCCTACATCAGTGTCATGTGGAGGGTTTGCAGGGGAGAAGAAAGACACCCTGTTATCTCCTGGTAGCCAACCTGCCATATAACAGAGGCATCCTCTGTCCCATACCTTGATCTCACAAAGGCTGCTGATACGCACATGATTACGTACATAGTTTCTGGTTGAAAACAGTTGCTTGAAATAAATTGTTCCTTTAAAAGTAATTTTGATTTCTTATTAAGAAAAAAAAAAAAAAAAAGGAGGAACAAAGCATGTAGTTTTTTGTTGAACAATAGGCTATTGTATCTTCTATAAATCTGTTTCCTGTGAATAAAGCAGCAGGTGGTAATGAAATTATACATGCCTTAGAAGGGTTAGTAGATAAATGAACACAGGCTTTAAGAAAGGGGATGCTGAGGGTGTGGGAAGATGAAATCCATGCTGTGTGTAGTGGGGAGGGTGAATTCAGACATACAACTTTCTCCTGAAATAACCTTGATATCTGGACAAGTTCTTCCAAGCTTGGATGGGAGCAGCACAGGTGGGTGGAGAAGATGCCACAGCAACCTCTGCTTAGGCACCATCTTACTCCAGGGAAAGCAGTGAAGCGTGGTTGTGGTGGGGCTGGCGCAGGTACTGGTGCATTTTTATAGCGCTTTAGGGAGGTGCACCAGAAATAGGTGGGCAAACGGGGGAGAAAAAAGTAATCTTCAGGGTGACTTAGTAACTGTGCTTGCTGGAACTGGAATACAGCACAGCCATCCTCTTTGGCTTTGCTTTCAGGAAAATTTGTGATAAGGAAAGTCAAAGAAGAAACGTTTCCCCAAGCCCTCATTTGTCTTCTGTGTAACTGGTGAATGTGTGCTGTAAGGACACTTACTGCCAGCGCAGGGAAAATTACGAGGCCGTTCATAGCAACAGGCAGCCTCTGCCATTTGTGCCACATGTGCTGGTACATAGATTTATGAAATTAAGGAGGGGCAGCTCCCAAAATAGCTTGGTCTATTTCAGTCTGAGCTCATAAGGGGAAACTTTTTGGATAATGATCCTGGTACACAGAAGTGGAAAAACATTCCAAGCTCCTGCTGGATCTGGGCAGCTCTAGTCTGGGAGTTACATTGCTGACTGAGGTGGGGATGAGATCTGGGATGGGTGCTGGTTTTTCTCCTGGTGTATTCTCAAATCCTGGAGAATAAAGAAGAATCACAGTATCATAGAATCATTAAGGTTGGATAAGACCGGTAAGATCATCCAGTGTAGCAGTCAACCCATGCCCACCATGTCCATAACCATGTCCCTCAGTGCCACATCTCCATGGTTCTTAACTCTTCCAGGCATGGTGACTCCACTCCCTGGACAGCCTGTGCCAGTGCATCACCACTCGTTGTGAGAGGAATGTTTTCCAAATATCCAACCTGAAAGTTCAGGGTCTTTTAAAAGATAGGGTTTATTCATTTATTTATTTTGGAAGCAGTCAGCGAAATGGTCATTGTCATAAAAATGAATTTGTGCTGCAGAACCCCAAAGCAAAAGTGACTTCTTTTCCCATGTTTTTAAGCAGATTTTAACCATGATTTACAGAATCATGGCTTGCTTTGTCCTGCCAGTACAGATTTAGTGTATCTGTTGCTGTACACTTGGACTGGTTTTATGTAGGGCAGAATCATGAACTCTGGCTCAGTTTTTGCAGTACTCTAGGAAATGTAGCCTGGAGACTGCCAACAGATTTTGTTTTTAACCATTTCTTTGGGATCTCTCTGTTTTCTTTAACTTTGCTGATTCTGATGCAAAGTTGGAGCAATGTGTTCCTAGAGAGGGAATGGTACTGAAGAATGTGCAATGCCACGTGGAGCGCTGGGCTTGGAGAGTGACTGGCATTTTGTTGCTGTCCTCCAGCATCAATGGTTCAGCCCCTGTCTGGGCTTGTAGCACTTTGGGAGTGAAATCTCACTTTGAGGTTCAGAATGGAGTTCATGATATATGTCTTCCTCCGTCCTCCAGCTAGTAATACGGTAACTTACAAAGTCTTCCAAACCTATCAGAGACAGATCTTTTTAAAGGTAATTAAGTGCCTGAAGTTGCAAGAAGATGGTTATAATCCAGTTTTGAAGTACGTATTTGCCCGTTCAGGTACTCAGATAACTTTAAGATCCCATGCTATGGAGACCATGCCCAGTGTCTGCAGTTCGAGTTGTCCTGACCCACGCTCTGCTCCTTGTTTGATTGCAGACAGATTTCTCCTCTGATTTACAGAAGTAACTCTCCTCAAAAGGGATCAAATCGCACTCAGTTTTGGTCACTTGGGTTCCTGTTTCCAACCTTGAGCTTCTATGCTAGCAAAAAATACTGTCTTGCGTTAGCATGAACAGCATTTGGTTCTTAATGCTGGTTTAGTATTCATTTCTCTAAATAGGGAGTGCAATTACCGTATGGCTAAATAACTGTTTCCAACTGTCTTTTTTCCATTAAACAAATGGGAGGCTTTACCTCTTGGTCTTCCCACAAGATTAATGCACTTTCTCTGCAGGAACTGTCTTAAGACGATCCAGGAGCCTGAACACTTGCAGACAGCAAGCTTAATTGTCACAGAATCTTATTTAGCCAATGACGATTTTCATTAAGAGGTGATCTGTGTTAATAACATAGACTAATAACTTCTCTAAATGAAAAAAACACCTTTCTTTCCCCCCTGCAGGCAGGAATAATGAACTCTTAAATCAGAACTCTTTCTGAGGAAGCTTTTTATTTTGTTGCAGAGGTTGGCTTCAGATTTGACTGATGCCAGAGGTTCCTGATGCCTGTTCTCACATCTCGTGGGAGACGTAACTGAAAAGTCGTGGTGTTTTTGAGAGCAGTTTGGCTGCTGGATGCTACTGGGAATTTGCCCAGGACTTTCCCACTGGCTCCGTACCACACAGGACAGGGTTGGAGGAGCATTTCAGAGAGGCAGCAAGTCAGCCTTGGCCAGCGTTCACTGACTTGGGCAGCAGATTGTAGAATCACAGAATCATTAAGTTGGAAAAGACCACGAAGATCACCAAGCCCAACCCACCCCCACCATGCCCATACCCACATCCCTCAGTGCTGCATCTCCATGGCTCTTGATCACCTCCAGGGAAGTGGATCCACCACTCCCTGTGCATCCTGTGCCACTCTGTCGTCACTCTTTGTGAAAAGAAATTTTTCCTAATACCCATCCTGAACCTCTCCTGGCACTTCAGAAAGCCATTACCTCTTGTCCTTTGATGGACCAAACCACTTTGGAAGATCAGGAATTCCTCTTACAGGGAAACTGTGGATTTCCTATGAGTTAGGATTGATTTAATTAATTTTGTAGTTGACCCCTGCGAATCAGCCATCTGGCTGCTGGATGATCAATGGTCTAATAAGCATCGTGGTCAGAGGAGAGACTCATAAGACAGAAGGCATGAGTGGGAAAGTAAGCTCAAACTTCCTATGAGACCTAAGAGAATCCTCACCAGAGGCAGCCATGGGAAACAGGGAAATCAAGTTCTTGTCTTTTCTATTAATCAACTCCTTTGTCAGTGTTTGTGATGTACGCTCCTTCTCTGCAACACTTGCTGCAGGGAAGAAGAGCTCGTGGCTGGATGTGTGTAGAGGAGAACAAGGAGACTTCTCTCCCTGCTGGTAGCATGATGCTGAAATAGCAAAAAATGTTTTCGAAGAACTTACAGCAGCTTTTTTGTACTGACAAAAATTCCCATGGGATAACTGTGCAGAAAGCATTGCACGCTCAGTGTTACTGAGAGTCTAATGTACTTGGTGAGCTTTTCTGAACGATGTGGAACTGGCAGTAACACTGCTGCTTGAAAATCACTAATTACAGAATATTTTCTTTAGAGAAATTTGGGCCTGCTGTGTGTGAGAGGAAAAGCTTGAGAAATATACCTCTAATGGCTCCAGCATGGGTAGCTCAAGAAAGGAACTACATAGGCTTAAGAGAAAAGTTCCTTTCCAAATTGAGGGAGGAAGGGATTCATGAATTTTCAGTGCTTGGGCTGGCACTCCTTTTGGTCTGACTGAGCGTCAGGCTACCAGCCTTCCCCCAGCTGGGTGCTGTGCCAGGCAGGAGAAAGGACCGAGAGAGAGCAAAAAGAGCTGGATTTCTTATTTTAAAAAACAAAATAACCTCCTACCTCCCCTCTAAAGCGTCTCCGTTAATACCAGCTTGAGTGGCAGAGCAGGAAACTGGCTGAAAATGAACAAAGAGCCGCACGGCAGGGATGCTAATGCAAGCAAATGCCAATTCACACTTCAGCATGCATCGTGTGGCAGCTTCCCTTCCTGTTCAAACATTTTAGCTAGATAATGAGTTGAAAAAAACCCAACATTTTTAGCATAATCAACAACGTTTTCAAGGGAGAAGAAATAGAAGAAGGGAAGCTGTGGTGCTAATTATTTGCCGTTGATTTGGCTGCAGCACTGTGCAGGGGGCTCAGTGCTAATTGCACACAGTGGCTACAGATCAGGCTATGGGTGTTGGCTGCTGGGGGAAGCTGGTAACTCATCACCAACCTGAAATGGCAGCCAGGGCATGTCCAGAAACAGCTGTTGAGAGGGCAACTTAGCAAAATGGGATTTCACATCAATAGTGATTGGGGTTGCAGTGGGAAAACAGAGCTCAGGGAGTGCTGGTGGCTGTCTGGTCCAGGGTGGTGTGTTGATGAGAAGCAGACGGTTGGCTGCTTTGCTTTGCCAGCAGATTATGGAGTTGGCTTCAGATCATCTTTGGTGGCTCCCTGGGAGCTCTGAGTTCCCACCTGCAGCAGAGCATTGCCTCAAGCACATTACCTGGGTAAAGTTGGCAGTGATGCTCTTGAATGGAAAGTAGCTGCATCCTGGGGTGGTTCTCATCATCCTTAGAGTCCTGCGTGACCAAAGGGAGTCCAAATGTAGTACATCCCAGTGAGTTTTGAAGCACATCTGCAGGCTCACCTTCCAGTGCTGAGAAAGAAATCTCGTGCTGATATCCTGCCATTTTGAGGTTCCTCCTCCATCTGAGAAAGGAATGAAAGGAGGTTACGGCTGCTGGGCTGACCAATATGGATCAGGAACTGCTGGACCAGCATTGCCCTGATCCTCCCCTTGGAAATGCCTGCTTTGTGCTCTTGAAGCGTCCTTGTCTTCTGCCTGCAGGTGTGTAAGAGATAGGATGGTGGAGAGAAAGGCTGAATGTAGGGGAAGCTTGCTAGAGAGAGAAATTAAGATGGACATGGCCAACGTGGGTAGATGATGAAAGTTCTGGAACTTTACCTCTGCTGAAGGAGAGATGGCAGGTGGCTTTGCTTTGTTTTCAAAAAATTAGGTGCTGGAACTTAACTATCCCAAGTACATTAAACTTTTCCACAGTCTTTAAGCCTAGATTAACCTTGTCCCTATCGGTGTCACTGAGAAATGCTATGAGATCTCCGTGGTCAGAATGCTTGATTTTTCCTTCTTTCAGAAAGCAGAGCTTTATTCCCGTTTCACAGCAGTCCTGGCTGCTTGGGTACCAAGGTTCAATGTGCTTTGGCAGCAGAGACTTGGCATGGTTTGGTGATGGTCTACTGCCAAGTGCTAATTCTTTCTTTATTAGAAATTCTTGGTCTAATGGCAATGGAAAAGCTGATGCAGGAGAAGAGTCCAAGATCTGAGCACCTATGCTATCCCTCTATTGGCTGCAAAACAGGTTGAAAAAGTGAAGGGTGCGAAGGGTGCGTATTTTTCAGCTGAAGCTTTTAATGCTTGAAAATGTAGATTTGGGTCAACTAAATCAGAGAGTTTTGTTCAACTTGTGAAGTTACTTCAGCTGGAGCATCAAGAATTAAAACTAATGTGTGTATATATATATATATATGTGTGTGTGCTTTGCCTTTTTGGAAATTACTTTAGTTGGAAACTTGTTTCATTTTACTTTTTAAAAGTGTTCAAGCCCTTGAGTAGAATCCAACTCTTTGCATTTAAATGTAGCCCACACGATTCAATTTATACCAGCATTTTTCTGTTTGTGAGGAAATTGGGCTGCCAGCAAACTGAATATCAGTTGTAATTACACAGTGTACAGACCACTGTCTTGAATGAGGCTTTTTGTTCCCTTCATACATAGTGAGACCCAAACACTTCCGTAACTTAAATACAAATTACTGAAGGGCTGTGGACAGGAGTATGTGGATGGGGTTTTCAGTAACCTGTATTTATGCTGTCATGGGCAACTTAGAAGTTGCCTTCACAGCCGCTGAAGGATTGGGAAGGGCAATCCAAGAATGCGGTCACTCAGAGTGGGAGTCATTTGATACTGCACAGTCACTGGAAGTAATTGATTGACAAAGCTCCAGCTTTTTAGGAAACGCCAGCAAACAGACACTTCAGCTAGATGAAATGTGTGGAAGGATGCTCTCTTTGTTGCAAGTAACCACTGTGCAATATGTCTTCCAATAGGAGAATACAAAGATATTTAAATACTTTACATTTAAATTTCAAATTGTGCTGCACAGTGCTTTTAGAGTGCATAATACTATTTTCTCTTTCTTCTTTTTTTTTTTTTTTTTAAGTCACTTAAAAGAGGGTGCTCTCTATACTGTACAGAGGCTGTACAGCAGCAGGAAAATGTGACTTTGAAATAATGGCATCTATAAGAATAGGCAATTTCATCCAAGTATAGTGATTTAGTGCCCTGTTAGCATCCTGATGTATAACTCCATTTCCAAAAACCCTAAGTTTCTTCACAAGCATAATGACAGGCTTAAAACTTGTGAGATGAATGTGACAGCTCTCCCTGTCCTCAGCTGTGCCACATAATTACAGGAGCAAAGGAATTTTCTTCTCTCCTAATGGATTATCTCCCAGAGGAATAAATCAGATAATGCTATTGCACCACTACCACTGTGTTTCCTCCCCTCCCTCTCTAAAATGCAGGATAGTCTGTACAATGCTGCATTTGTGAAGCCAGGGCCGGTAATGGTTTTTCTCATCTACAGTCTGTGATGGGGTTATGATCCCAATTCCAGTGTTAACATGGACAAACTTTTTGCAGTGATCTGGCTTTGCTGTTGCTTGTTGCTTTGGGCACTAATTTCTTTTTTTTTCTTTCCTTTTTTGTTTGCCCTGCTTCCAGATGATGGCCCTTACTCGAAGGGGAGCAAGGACTCTGGTGGGATGGACTCAGCCCTGGTCTCCAGGAGGCAAAGCATCCCAGGTAAAGGATTGGCTCCCACTCCAACACGTCATTGCTATGGGTGCTGGGCTTGCTGTGCCAGCAGTATGCCAGCAGGTTTGGAAAGGCTGCTCTAGACAACTTGTCACCTTCCTAATGAAGCCCGGGGCAAGATTTTAACTTCTGATCATTAAACACTCAATCACAGATTTGGCTTTGTGTGTTGTGGAGCCTGGGAAGGGAACAGAGCCCTTTAATTGCTTGAACAGCAAAGTCCACGCTAATAGGAGAAATCCAAGACTATTCTCATCAGATGTTTAAAGGCCATGGCTTGAAGGACCAGGTCCTGCTTAACCAGCTCACTTCCATGTCTGTGTGTGCCTCTAATAGTGGCAGTAGATTTATAAAGGCACTGACCAGCATGCCGTATTGCTTATCTTGATAGCCTAATCTCAGGAACTTGCCTTTTTTCAGAGCAGTAATACTCCTCAAACTCACAACAATGGGTAATCGTGCTCTGGGAGTTCTCATTTTTAAACCCTTATCAAGGATCAAAATTAAATCCCACTGAAGAGCTAATGATCTCTCCTTTCGGCACCATCTGTGCAGATCAGTTGTGTCTGTAGTTGAGAGTAAATGTGCAAGATAGTGCTGGATGGCATTCCTTCCAGCACAGTCAGGAGTCCCCACAAGGTTTCTGGCAGCCCCTGAGTTCCTGAGTCACCGTATTGAGGAGTAAGTTACTGAGATGGCAAAGGACCAGAACTGTTTGAGATTAAAGAGCAGGAGCATTATGGACCTGATGTTTCTCAACAAGCTGCTGTTGCCATGTTAAATAGGGACCAAGCAGTGCCTGAATGCCTTCCAGACTGTTGCCAGATTGCAAAGATGTCCTCCACTTGTGTTAATCGGGTGCATGGGTTATTCTTGGAAGTGCTTCACCAAGTAGGTAAAGCATGGAAGGATGTAGCGAGGTGCAATTGCTAGAGTCACGATGGCATTACATGAGGAGCAGAATGCTAGTGATGAGGTACTATGGTGCCTAATAACGCTGTGTGCTCTGCCAGTGAAAGAGAAGGGAAGCCCAGGTGTGCTATGTCAGTATGTCATTTAAGGCAGACTGCCTTGGTCTGGAAATGATAGCATGAAAGATATTTCAAATATTCCCTTTCCAAGCAGAGCATCTCGTTTAAGCCTTGCAGGACTTGGGTTGTTTGCAGTGTAAATTTCAGTCCACAGGCATGGGACTGCTCTCACTGCCAGAACCATCACAGCCTTCCCCTGAGTGGTTTTGGAGAAAGTTGCCCTACGTGAGGGACGCTGTGTTTGTCCTGTAAAACAGTGGGGGATTTCAGCACCCAAAGAGAGTGGAGGTGGATGGGTCATGATGTAGACAAATTTTTCAAAAGCTGGCATGAAAGTCATCTGATTTGTCCCAGGGCTGATCCTCTGAGCAGAGTGTGAGTGCCATTGTGTGAGTGCCGTCGTGTGGATGAAGACAGAGCTGCTCTTCGCTGAGTCAGCTGAACTCTTGGTCTCTCCTTGGGACAGTGCTGGCTCCTCACAAGCTCACCCATCTTCTCCACATCAAGTCTTGAAGCTGAAATAGTTTAGAGAGAGCGTTTTAGTAAAGCCTGTAGGCAAGTGTAATGAGATTGAAGTTGGCATCGGCTCAGGCTTGGCTCATAGGTACTGGATGAACAAGAGTGTCTTGTTGCACTGTAGGAAGGCAAAATGGAGGAGCAGTACTGGTTCAGCAGGTGCCTAAGCCTGACCCTGCAAAATGCACTGGAGCTTGCTTGTGTTGAACCAGTTATGTTTTAAATGTGACTCGTGGCTTCAGCTGCAACTGTAGAGAAGGTGGTTATTACTGAAAAAGTCTTAGACCAGCTGCGTATGTGTGGGGAAATTGCTGTGGATGAATGAGTTCATGCCTTATCCTCCTTTCCCTCGTGCTGGCAGGATCCCACCTCTCCACCTTATCTTCTTTACCTCATGACTACATTGACATCTCAGGCTGTTTTTAAAATCACCACATTTAAGTTCTCCTTTGTTCTGTTCATGCAGGCAGCTACTGCAGGTCCACAACATCCTTCCACCTGCTGAAAGTAAGCCTGCCATGCAGCCCTCCAAACACCCGCCCTGGTCCATATAAAACATAGTTCTGGAGGTAATCTCCCTGGACTTAGATGCCACCACTCTGGAAACACAATGAATTCGTTCTCTCACAAGCCCTCACTACCCTGCCTTGCCCTGCTTGCTCTTGCCTCCAGACCTGCATGCCATGCTTTTCATGCAGGTCTACCAGCACGCACCTCTGCATCACAACATCACTTCAAAGAAAGTGGAGCTTTCTCTTCCTGCTAATTGGCACTGGCACGGATTGCCCAGAGAGGTGGTGGATGCTCCATCCTTGGAGACTCTCAACATTAAGGTGGATGGGCTCTGAGCACCTGATGAAGCTGTGAGTGTCCCTGTTCACTGCAGGGAGTTTGGACCAGATGGCCTTTATGTGTCCTTTCCAACTCAAATTATTCTATGATTCTATGAATTGTAATTGCAGCTCTGCTCTCCCACCACCTGTAGGATAAGGATGTCCTTAGGACTGGGAGGGATATGCCTTGCACTGAGGAGTTTGCCTTTATTCCTGATGTTTCAGAGGAGTTCAGAGGGGTCACCATTGTGGAGCTGATCAAGAAGGAAGGAAGCACCCTTGGGTTGACCATCTCAGGTGGCACGGACAAAGATGGGAAGCCAAGAGTCTCCAACCTGAGGCCAGGAGGACTGGCAGCAAGGTGAGAGATGGATATAGAGTACAGAGGGCACAGGAAAGCTGGGGAAGAGTAGTTACATGTTCTGCAAATATAATTAAAATAATTGGCACAAAGCTTTTTTTTTTTTTCTTTTTCCCCAAGTGCCTCAATGCAAAGTTGCTACTCCAGTAAGTCAAATGCTTTCTATTTTCAGCTGTTTCCCATGTTCTGTGCAATTATGCTCTGAATTTTTGTGTAGGGATATTTGGGATTCTGTGAAATTAGACAGCCTTGTCAGGAGAGCTGCATGGTACAATACATCTTGATCAAGCTAAGTGGTTTAATATTGTATCTGTTCTGAATACTGAGTGTATAAGCAATGTTACTGGCTCAGGAAAAGCATGATAGAAGAAAGGCTCCAAGAAGCAGAGAAAGGGAGGGAGTAATTGAACAATTTTGTAGAAAACAGGCAAAAAGCAAGATGTTTTCTTCTGTTGAATTTTATTTCAGACAGCTCTTGGTACACTTCTCTTTGAGTGATTGCTCTACGTGAATGGGAATTGAGCAACAAAAAGAGAAGGTTGTGAAAGTGCATGTGGCAATTGTTACTGTATGTACAGATCTGAACATTTGCCACTAGGAAAGATAGATAGCTTCAATTTTAGCATTCCTCTCTGAGAACAGGCTCGTGCAATCACACAGCTAAGATCAGCCCTGCCTGGTGCCTTGTTCACAACATCTCATGGTTATCAAAGGCTGCCATGCACTGCCAGCCTGGTTACGGTGGAGGCTTTGTGCTACCCCTGCTTTCTCCCTCCTCATTCACAGAAGTGACCAGCTGAACGTTGGGGATTACATCAAGTCGGTGAACGGCATCAACCTGACCAAGCTGCGGCACGACGAGATCATAAGCCTGCTGAAAAACGTGGGCGAAAGGGTGGTGCTGGAAGTCGAGTATGAGCTGCCCCCAGCTGGTGGGTACCGTGACAGCCCTGCTCTCTTTCATTAGCCACGCTTTGACCTGGGGTGCAGATGGGCTGGCTTGTACTTGGGTCACCGTGGACGAAGCAGGACCTGGGGGGCGCATGGTGCTGCTCTGCCTTCGTGTGCTCGCTGGATGCGGCCGCGCTGTGTGGGGTTGGAGCAGAGTGCTTTTTCCAGCACAGTGGGTGCCTGCTCATGCACACAGGCAGGAGATGGCTGATTAGATCTGTCTTGCCTCAGAGTGACTTGGTAGCACAGGCCAATCTGCCTCCTGATGCTACTTCAGCTTTTCTGCCTTTTTTTTTTTTTTTTCCCCTTTTGGAGTGTGGCTACGGGAGGTTTTATTCAGTTCTAAGTATATATTGCCAGATACTCTTTTCTGAATGGCAGAAAGTGCTGTTATTGCTCAAGATGCTTTGAAATGTTTGGCGTTTTCAGATGAGATGGAAGCTGAAGCAATCTGCTTTCTAGCTAAGGGGCCTGGGTCAGAGGCTGGCAAGCCTGGGTGACATAAACAGGGCTTGTGTCATGCTGTGGGACACAGTATGCTTTTGCACTGATTTGTTTGTTCTGATTATAACAAACAAATGCCTCAGTTCACCTTCTCATAACAATCTTTTCTTTGTGAAAATGATCTCCCTGGTTATTACTGTTATTCAGAGGGTCAAACAGAGAACGACTGGGCAGAAGAAGTAGAAAAAACAAAAAGTGAAAAACAAAGCTAATGAAATCTAAGCTTTTTACCCCAGATATGAACCTGTCTTACACTTTACAGCTCTGCTGCAGTTTCTGCATTTACCTAAAAAAATTCAGAATATAGAAATGACATCCAACAAACCCAACAGCCAAACCCCACGGTTCAAGTTTTCCATGATCTCACACTTGCTGGAGATGACAACTCTTAACCTTTCTGCTTAGCTGTGAGCCTGGCTATTAGGAATCTGATCAGCTGTCCTTCCAGCTGAGGAGCAGTGCCAATACCGCATAGCACAATCAATAGCAGCGAGGCAGAATGTCTCCGTTCTGATTGAGCAGGAAGAACGCACTGAAATAGCGACTTTTCTCAGATGAGATTATTGATGCTGTTTATGACTAATCCAAACAAAGAGACACAGCAAAATACGAGGAATTGTCCGCTGTTGCCTGGCTCCAGTTCACTGTTGGTTGCTCGTGTGCTTTTATCTGTGGTGAGGGTTTGCTGGTGCTGTGTGCACTCGCTTCTTTCTCCCCGGGCAAAAACCAGAAATGTAGTGTATTTCAATAGCTTGCGTGTGTGGGTTTCCATTTTTCTCCCCACTTTATAATTTCCTGCTTTGGAAGAGACCAGGTCTAAGTCTAGTTTTCAGGCCACTGTGTCATATCATCTCTTTCATGCATAAACCAAGCCCAGCATTAATTCTAGCTGAGGTTTCTCTGCTCCCACTGCTCTTATGAAAGACTGCTGCAGAACTTCATGCTTGGATGATTAGGACAGAAATTGGACTGTTTCCCAACTTGTTTGTGGATACTTTATGCCCTTCTCTTGGTATGGGAGCCTTCCTGTGCCCCAGGCTTTTCCTTTTTGAAGTATATCTAGGTTGTGTCCCCGTCAGCACTCAATGCAAGAGCAGAGCAGCTGTGCAGGGCTCTGGTTTGGGAGTATATTTGGCCTTGCTGCAGCCTGGTCCTCAGGGCTGCCTGTCTGCACGTGGGTGCCGTGCCTCAGCTGTGCATCTTTGGGGTAAGTTTAACCCTAACTGGGGCACTCCCAAGCCCTTGGGGCGCTTGGCAGCGAGGACCAACTTGATCACAGTTGTCACAGAAAGGAAACTGGTTTCCAAAACCCCTCCTGAGCCAGGGGAAGGGCTGCTGTGGATGTGCCTGGGTGCCTCCTGCTTCTCCAGTCATCCCTGCAGCCATTTGTTGCAGCCGGTTTGAAGACTGTGAATTGATCTTTTTGGAGTGGATGAGCTAAAATGCCATGCACCATTTTGGATGGAGAAGATTGGAAAATTGTCTCATATTCACAGCGGTACTTCAATAAATCATTAAATAGCAGCAGATGGCAAGAGGCAGAAACAGTTTTCTTTCTTTTTCTCTTTACTTTTGTACATTAAATAGTACTGTGTATTTAATATAAAATTGCTGAATTGCCCCTAGGATCAGTTTAAAGGATTCACTTAATCTTTTTTTAAAGTCAAAATGTAGGAGGAAAGGGAAAAAAACCCTCAACCTTTTGCACTGAGGATTTGGGATTTTCATTTTCTTTAAGGTCAACCGTGGCTCGACTCCTTACACTGCTTCTGTGGTTTTTTTTTTTTTTGTTTGTTTTTGTTTTTTTTTTAAAGTAGGTTTCCATCCATGGCATAAGCTTCTGGGCTTTGAGTAATGCAGAACACATTAAAGCTAGTTGATAAATGGGAGGGTTTTACTTGAATGTCAGAGTATTAGCCAAGACAGATTTGAGAGAAAACACACAACGCTGAGCTGGTCAAATCATCCCTGACCATGGTGGTTGGCTCTAGCAAAGATTTAGACTGTCTAGATTGGATTTTGTGCTTCTAAACAGGGAAGATACAATAGGGGATGGACTTTCATTTTAGTGATGTTTGGCTGAGTTTTGTTATTATCTTGCAGAGTGGCATGGAAAAGGTTTGTCTGGGGGTAACCAAGTTGTTCTCTCTTCCTTTTAGTGCCAGAAAGCAGTGCTGGCATTATTCCCAAGACCATTGAGGTGTCCCTCTACAAGGAAGGCAACAGCTTTGGCTTTGTGCTCAGAGGTTAGTGGCTTCTCTGCTGAGAAATGAATGGGGTACAAACACTGGCAGAGATGATTTGGGAAGCAGGAAAAGAAAAGAAAGAAGGTGAATGTCACACCACAGACAAGAAGCAAAAGTGTGCCCCAGAGAGCAGCTTGTGCAGCCTTGAAGGCCTGCTGACTTCCTAATCTAGGGCACGCTTTGCTTTTGAGCTGTGTCAGCTGTTATATGATAAATGTCTCTACTTTCTCAGCACTCTCATTCAGAGTCTCAAACCTCCAGTGACTTACAGCTTTCCTGGTTTGCTTACAGGGGGAGCCCATGAAGACTGGCACAAGTCCAGACCGCTTGTGCTCACCTACGTGAGGCCGGGTGGCCCAGCAGACAGGTACTGCACCTCCAGCATTTGCTGTCTCAGAACAGACTAGCAGCTTTCACTGCACTTTTGGGCAAATATCCTTCTCGTCCTCCTTGCTGGGGTCTCCCCAAGGTCTTTTGTGCTCGTCCTGCAGAGGTGGAGTGGAACCTTTGGTGTGCAGGGGTGAACGGATCTGGTGCTCATAGGGTGACCTATCTTATCTTTGGAAACATCAGAGGCTGCTCTTCCACAGGCAGCCACTTAATTAACCCTGTGCAAATGAAGAGCTGATGCTATGTTAGAAAGCCAGAAGCAGCCTATGTATTGTCATGCTGCTAATTTAATGTGGTGGGCCTGACACTATAAATAACTCAAGCTATCAACTCCTCAGGATCAAATTAATTGACATTATACGTATATATAAACACATAAATGAAAAAAAAAAAAAAAAAAAAAAAAAAAAAAATTAACTTTTGCCTATGGTTTCCTATAGAGAAGGGTCCTTGAAAATCGGGGACAGGCTGCTGAGCGTTGATGGGATCCCTCTGCACAGTGTGACCCACGCTGACGCCCTCAACATCCTGCGGCAGTGCAGCCAGGAGGCACTCTTCCAGATCGAGTATGATGTGACCATCATGGGTAAGGCCAGGATTACTGGGGTGGCATTTGCTCTGACTGCCTGCAAAGTATGTGGGGCTATAGTCAACTGTGGGGTCACTGGATTTCAGCCCCAAAGTTGCTGTCTATGTGGGAGCAAGGGATCGAGTTCGAAGCTGACTTAGTTGAAGGTATTTGAAATGCCCTTATCTGATGATGCGTCCCAGTGGGAACGTTGACTGATTTCAGAAGAGGAGGGAAAAAAAGGAGTTTCTAATGTAGGAGAAGTTGGAATTGAAGTGGGCTGGAATGTCGGCGCTCTGCCAGCACTGAAAATACCGATATTAGATGTGTGCCGGGCAATGAGCTGTGAGCAGGCATTGGATTGCTGTGGCTTGGCTTCTGAATTTTGACCCTGTTTAATTCTAGAGCTGTTTCTTTTCTTAGAACTTTCAGTTCAGATCTGCTTCTGAAATAAATGAGGAGTGTCCAACTGACTGACCCTAGAGAAGACAGAACTTACTGGAGGGCAGAGGATGGCTATTTCTAAAAATGATCTATCTACACAGTAGATACCGAGTTTGAGGGCATTATTTTTTTTTTCCCATTTGATTTTCAGATTCACGCTCTGGGAAAGAGTTTATTATTAGCTACTATAAAGTCATTTTGAGCTGGCTTTGTGACACACAGCTGTTACTGCAGGGAGCATAGTTAATGAGTTTTAGGTTACCACAGAGTCTGAAGCTGTGCCGGCTCTGGAAGCTCAGTGAGCTGTGTGCTCAGATTTGATGTTGCAGCTCTGTCTCCAGAGGGTTTTCTGCCTTCACTGGAGCTGCAAGCTGGAGTAGTTTGGAGTCTCTTCTGCAAATCTCACAAACCAGCACAGCACGTGGAAGCCTGAGATCCAGCGAGGAGCAGGAGTTGGATCAGGTTATTTTCTGATTTACCAGCAAGGAAGCAAATCGGAAGAAGTTTAATACCTCCCCACTGCTGAGCAAACAGAGCTGAGAATGCCAGGACTTGTTCCATGCAACATGCAGGAGAGATGCTGTAGACTAATGGAAATCCTTCTGCAATTTCTGAAGGCTTTCCAATTCTTTCTCAGTCTCTGTTCCCCAAACTGCCCTTCCTTTCACAACAAATACTGCAAGGATGGATGTACTGATTTTAGAGCTGTGTCCCTGTGTGGAGAGGCTGCCAGGAGCTGGGCAACCATGTATCACACTGACACTGGCTGTGCTGGGAGAGCTGGAAGGAAAACCCAGCCTCTCTGCAGTTACCTGTGTTCTGCCTGGCTTCTGCCATGTTACAGGAGCAGCTGTTCTTTAGAGATTGGCTGGCATTCAAGAAAAAGAGGAAAGCCTTAAATTATGGAAAACAGAAAATCATAGAACAGTTTATGTTGGAGGAGAACCTAAAGATCTTTGAGTTCCAACCCATGCCATGGGCTGGTTGCCACCCACTAGCTCAGCTTGCCCAGGGCCCCATCCAGCCTGGCCTTGAGCACCTCCAGGAATGGGGCACTCAGACCCTCTGAGGGCAAAAATACCTAAATTCTGTTTTCTACCTTTGGAAATGATTTTGATTGCAGTAGCTGAGCAGAGGTCAGTGAAGGCTGTTCTCTCTGGCGAGCAGCAGTTAGCACAGAGCTTTCCAGTCTGTATAGAAGCAAACATTTAGTGGTGCATGGGTAATGGGCTTTTTGGAATTTTGTTGTTTGTGTGGTCCCTTGGTGCCTATGCTGCAGAAAGCTGATTGTTTTAGATCCTGACTTGAAGCAAAAATAGCTGTTAAAGTGTCTCGGTATTTCTTCTTGAGTAACTCTCCCACCTAAAGCTGGCAGGGTTGAGTGAACACAAGCAAAGTCGGGTTCTGTGCAGTGATTCATCTTGTGCTGCTATACAGTGGGCCACGAACACTTCCCAAGATACTTCCCAAGAAGGTGTAAAACAGCCCCTTTTTAGCTAGTTTCTTCATAGATTGCTTCTCCCCACCCCCGTAAAGCAAGATGATGTAGTATTTGTTGCTTAATAATATTTGCAGCTGATTTTGCCAGGCAACAGCTAATAACTGCAACCAGAGATGAGTGCTTTGTCCCCAGATCACAATTATTACATTCTCTTTACCAACTGAGGGACAAGGATGAGGGAAGGGAAAAACAGCTACTGGAAGCAACATGGGAATGCAAGCAGCCAGAAGGGAGCACTACACTTAGAAAACTAGCCCTTGGCGAAGGGGCTGGGACACATGGCCCTTGGCTGATGCCAGATAAACATGGCAATAAGCAGATGCCTTTCTTTTGGAACACAGAAGAGCTGTGCCTTTTCCATGGATGCTTGAGGAGGTTGCAGACGTGCCTAATGGGGCAGGTGCCAAAGCAGCAGTGTGCATTGACTCCCTGCAGGAAGGTTACTGCATGCCCTGCCCTGTCCTCTCAGCATTTCGTTCTAAATTAGCTTGGGTGTAATAGCCCCGTGTTAATCAAGCCTCACAAATATTGCTAAATTGCAGGCTCTTGACCTTTGATTTGAGTCAAACCTTAGTGGCTCAGCTGGTATTTCTCAATCAGATGCCTCTATAAAATGTATTTGAATGTGTTGCTTTGTCCGTGGCACCAGCGATGAAGATTAAAGGGACATCAGGATGGCCCATGCTGTGCAGGGTTGAGAAGGGCCATGGGCTGACGGAAGGGACCTATTTTCATTGCAAACATAAATGAGGTCTAGCACCCCGGCATTCTGTTTCCATGACCAGTTTTCCTATCTTCCTCCCTTTGGCTGAAGGAATGTATGTGTACGAATGTATCTCTTTCAGAGGATGTGTGCTGGATGCACGTGGACTGCCATACCAACACGTAGCTGATGCTGTTGGAGGTCCTTGGTCTATTGGAGCTTCCTTTGCTAATTAAGGCCTCAGTGGGCCTTCCACAGGCTTTACCCAAGTGCTCTGGGCACTTTCTTGTTGTGCTGAAGCTGTGCTTTGAGCCAAGGCCTGCAGGTCTGTCCAGTAGTCCTTTTCAGCTGAGAGTTAATAGTGTTTCATTTGAAGCCTTGCCTAGTCTTCACTATCTCTCATTCCTTCTTCTTCCTCCGCCTGGAAAAAGGACACTATGAGTAGACCATAGTCTCTTGATCCCCTGACTGATCCCCACACAACCAGAAATCTGTCTCCAGAGACTCAGAATCTTCAACAAATCCCAGGAATGATCTTGCTGCAGCTTGGTTTTCAGGATCTTCATCAATGCTCCCATTTATCAGAGTGCTAGAATGAGCCATGTATCACATTTTGAAGCCAAGTAGCATCAGAGTTTTTAGTGGAGCAGAGCTTTGGAAGTGAAAAGCTTCATCATGAATAATGAAGGAGTGAGGAGGCATCAGGATCTCAGGGGGCTTTGGCAGCCTTTCCTTTGAAGTTGATGTTTGGGTTTCCATGAAGTGCTCTCATGGAAGTCAAACTAAACAAAGCATGTGGTAGGAAGCTCTGTGCCTGCTCTCGCAGGCAGAAACGTGCAGTGATACTGCAGTGCTGGTGCTGGAGTAGCCAGGAGTTGCTAACTTATGCTGGTCTTCAGCATGTGAAGCTTCTGAATGCCTCAGGAAGTGGGATCCTCTTTCCTTTGGGCCTTTTTAGAAAGAACTCTCAAATAATGATGCACTTGTGATCTTTCTTTTTTGTGCTTCTCTTTTAATATGGTTGATGTGACAGCAGCACAGACTTTGAGCATTCTCTTCCTTGATCTTGTTGTTTAAAAACGAGAGGCAAGAGAGTGGTTTCCATGAGTGAATTTTGTAATCTCTCTTCACTCTCATACATACTCTTTGCAGAAGCAATTTTGCTTCTTGAATGTCCTTCTTTGTTAACTTGCTATGTGATGCAGAGTTGTGAGGTTATAGGATATCCAAACCATCAGGTACAATCAGGTCAGCAGAATTGGCCACCCCTTTGTTTGCTTCTGTGTTTTACATTTTGCTGCTGCAAAAGGCTGTACGAGAAGAGTCTTCTCTCTTGTTCTGCAGATACTGTAACTAATGCTTCGGGACCTCTACTAGTTGAAATAGCAAAGACTCCAGGATCAACGCTAGGAATCACGCTGACAACAAGCACGCATCGGAACAAGCAGGTCATTGTCATTGATAAGATCAAGCCGGCCAGCGTGGTGGACAGGTACAGAGCTGAACAGACTGCTCCAGTTCTCTATCCTTCACTGCGTTTCAGCCCCCTTTTCAGTCATGTCATTATTCCCCACCTTGCCTTGAACTGGCCATGTCCACATGTTTGTAGTTCTAAGCATGCTAAAAATATCTGACCTAACATGGGTGGACACTGCACCATGAGTGAATGTAGCTCATGGCAGGTATAAGCTGAGCTGTGATTTAAAAACCTCAGATCTGACCGTCCTGGAGCTGTGGAACATCCTGTTTAGAGCAGGTAGATAGGGCTTACTGTCCTGTTGGTTGAACACCGAGCTAGGCTATGACCATGCACTACTGAAAACTTAAAAGATCCTTCCCAAGGCATCAGCATCCCTGATGTAGACTTGGACCGTTGGAGTTGGTATTTTTGTCAGTGCTTGAACCTGATGTTAAAGCTGAGAACAAAAGCAGAGATGTGGAAATACGTTCAGATGAAGCAAAACAGGTGGAATTTGTCCATTTCTGCTTGCAACCACAAGGACATGAATTTTGGCTGTGTGTATTAATTACTCTTGCTATTTCCTTTGCAGATGTGGAGCACTGCATGTTGGTGACCATATTCTCTCCATCGATGGCACAAGCACAGAACACTGCTCTTTACTAGAGGCAACTCAGCTTTTAGCTGCCACCTCAGAAAACGTCAAGCTGGAGATATTACCTGTTCACCAAAGCAGGCTGCCTTTGAAGCCCCCAGAAACAGGTACATCCTCCACACAACCACTGTTGGTTGCTCTCAAAACTCAGTTGAGGTCCCTACTGTGGCTCTCGTTGCTTTTGAATGCTGGTAATAAACTCCAAAGACAGACATCTGTGGAGGGTAAAAAAAAATATTTTGATGAAATGCATGTGATTAGATGATGTTCAAGGATGTGAATAGGAAAAAAAAAAAAGGTAGCATCTGTGATTGAATAGGAAAATTGGCGTTGGGAATCCCAGAGTTTTGCAATGCTGAGTGCTGTGCAAGCCGCTTTCTTAGTACCTCAGATAAGAGACTTTAATGGAGAGGGAGGGAAACAGCGTTGGTGCAGGCAAATGCGTTTCCAAGCTCAGCTTTCATCTGCTTGCCTAGCAAGGCTTTGTAAAGAACGTGTCAGCAGCTAGACAGGATTCCACTGGACTTCCTTAGGAAACAAAGCTGAAACACAAGCTTTCATTTTCTGGACCAGCCTGTCTGAATGAGAGCTGCTGCTGTGTTGTCTTTTTTTTTTCCTTCAGAGAAATACTGGCTCATCAAACACCAAATACCTGTGAATTTCAAACATCATCAGGAATTCACTCTGTGAGCATCCTTGTTGCCTACCTTTAGTTTCTCCTTCCATATAAGAAGCTGACTCAGGCTCTCCTATATACAGATTTGTGAAATTAGCCTGACTATTAGATTTATTGCAACTCTTCCTGCAGTTTTGTTAGTGATAGATTCATGGAATCCTTAGAATTGGATGGGATCCTTAAAGGCCCTCTGATCCAACTCCCTTGCAGTGAACAGGGACATCCACAGCTCCATCAGGTGCTCAGAGCTCATCCAACCTGACCTTGGCTGTCTGCAGGGACAGGGCAACACCACCTCTGGTTGCCTGTGCCAGTGCCTCGCCACTGCTATTGTCCATATTGGAGATCTTGTATTTCAGCTGTTTCTGTCTCAGCCCTTCTGCAACCATTTTCCAACACCTTTCCTTTATGTGTGTGCATTTTAATAATATTGATGCACAAGAGCTACTGGCCCACTTCCTTTTCTGTTATCTTCTAGGGAGGTTTGGTGAAAGGAAGAAATTATCTGTGTTGTTTTCTTTAATATGATGCAGTGAAACATAGAATCTAATAACATCTTTGTGTCTAGAAATAAATCTCTTACACATCCAGTCCCATTTGTGCAGAATTAAAGCCGTTTAACAAAGGGGACAGATCACTTGACCTTTGTGCCCAAGACAAAATGGAAAGCTATAATCCTTTTTCAACGGCTGTTAAAATGAACAATTCTACTTCTTCCATTTGTGCCCTGGTCTTAATCTCCGTTCAGGATGTATGCATTCAGCAGCATCAGGAGAAGGAAGATCTGTGAAGGACAGCTCTGTGTGTTCTAGAGGCTTTTTACCCATACCTCCACACATCAGATCAGAGTGTCCCCACTTTGGTTAAACCGTTCAGGACGTGAGAGATCATAGAGAAGGAAAAAAATACAGTCTTTGTGGTCTAATGCTGAAGCACAGGATTTGTCAAATGGAGTCAGCTTTCTCTGCCGCTCCGGGGGCATTTGGAAAGACTGTGGGAGGATTACGCTCACAAGATCAGCGGGAGCGGATGGTGCCCAGGAGCAGTGCTGGGATGGCTGGTGAAAAGCAAGGGAAGCCTGGGGAAGGCTCTTGTAGGTTTTTATCCCCAGATTGTCCAAAACCTATTTTCTTCCCCTCTGCAATGACATCCGAGTTTCGTAGGCATTTTCTGTTGCGTCAGCTATAGCTGAGAACTTGAAGACAAATGGATATGAATGGATTAAACCGTTTTTTATATAGGCCCATAAGCTCTGTCACTCGTGTTCTAAGTATTTAATTTTATTAAGAATTCTCTTTTTTGACTGGATTCAGCTCCATTTACTCATTTGATGATTGTTTTTAAAAGCCTCTTGACTCTGAGATTGCTTTTGAATTCACAAAATAGAAATGCCAGAGCTGAAAGTGGATCTTTTAAGAGCTTGATGGAGTAAATGCTAAAGTCACTAAAACAAAGACATTAAAATAATTGCAGTTTTGGTCAGAAAATCTGACCTAAGTAATTTGATGCCTGTGGTGCATGTGCACAAGATGGATTTTCATTGATAAAGGCACTAAGTGATGATCTTAGAAGAGCTCTCTGGGTGGACCCTGGGTTGAGCTGAGTCCTCCTCCCTTGTGTGCACCCTCAGAAAGCTCAGTAGTGCCTGTGCTGGGGGAGTTCCCCCCTACAGGGGAAGCACAGAGGAGGTTTCATTTGGGAAGGGTGGTTGCTAGTAAGCACCAGTGGTGGGAAGGTTGAGAGCTGTCTTGACAGCACAGTGCAGGGATTCAGGAGAGAAATCCCAGTGCTGCTGGGCAAGGATAACTGAATTGGCCGCACGCTATCCATGAGCAAAAGGGGTGTCAGTGAGAGGAAGGATCTGTGCCTGAGGGTGTGTTTTGGCCACTGCAGAGATGATTTGTGGCATGACTACCTGATGAAAACAAAGCCACGTCCCCTGGGACAAGAGATTCCTGGGCAGCAGATGTCACGCTGCAGAAGATCTCTGCTAACATGTGCTGGGGTGGATTTAGGGTGGAAACTAAAGCAGTTGTGTGGCCTTGAATAGGGTCTGCCATGTTGGTGCCACATCTTAATTTATTGTTTGCCATAGCACTGGCAGCTCTTCTTGTGTTGGTAGCCTTGTGTAATTGCCTTTAAGCAGCAGAGTATAAAATCCCTTTTGTTCTGGTAAGCTGGAGTTGGCCCACTGCTGGCTCTTCCATATGTGCACCCTGCCATGGATTCCTGGCCAAGAGCAGCTGCTAAGCACCCAAATGCTGAAGCCAAGCAAAGTGCTGGAAGCACTGCTTGGCATTGAGCTTCATCTGGGGAGGGCAACAAGGTGGAAAACAGCACAAGAAGGTTTCCCCAGTGCTGTCGGATAATGCTGATGGCCTCTGTTGGAAACTTGGGGCTAGAGGCAGCTTCTGCACGTCGCACAGCAGCCTGCAAATGGTAATGACATCTGTGTGCTGCCAGCACAGCTTAGTCAGGCTGTTGGCTCAGGACACAGAGTTTTGTGAGGGGCATGGGTAAATTTCTGCCACTTTGCATTAAGTGTCATGAGGTTACATGGGGATGCATTTTTGCTGCTGGTGCTTGACACTCTGTGCTTGCTCCCTAACTTGTTCAAAAGCAGTGTGAGTCTCCTCTCTACAGTCTCCCAGCTTCTTACCTTTTCTTTCTCTCATTTCTCCATGCCTGTCGTGATTTCTCCTCTCCTGGGTGACATCAGTCAAGGTGCAGAAGAGTGACCACCACCACTGCTGGGACCCCTGTGTCAACTACTGTCACACCCACCACCCTGGGCACTGCAAGACGCCCACTTGGAACCAGACGCCTGGACAGGATTATTGCAAATGTAACCCCTGTGCACGGTGTTGCCCCAATCCTTACGTGTGTGCATTTGTGTTGTGCCTCTCCATTTGCTCCACATCCAACTCAGTAGCCTGGGGCATCACTTATTTCCTTCGAGGTCGGTTGGATCCCTCCTCATAGGTGCACTGCTGAGGTGCAAAATCAGTATCTGGTGCAAAATCGGTACCTACAGCCTGACACACAGAGCTGCTAACTTCAGTTAGAGCAGAATGCTGGGCAGACCCTTTGTTCTCATCCATTAGTCCTGCACTTCCATATAGGCAAGGGAAAAACTTGAGTTGCTATGAACCAAGGAGGGTAGCTCTGGTGATATGTAAGGATGTGGAAATCCAATGCACCCAGATCAGCCTTGCTGATGCAAGGTGTATATTAGAATTGGGAAGCAAGCAAGGGAGCCTCGTTGCTCAGCAGATAGTTGAAGCTGTGGTTTCCCAGTCCTGAAGCTGAAAAGGAGGCAGTTCAAAACCAATAGGAGTTCAGTGAACACCCATTAGGTGAGCACACTGCATCCTTAACATGCTTTGTATCTCCCCAGCTCTGGTGGCCGCCAACTTCTCATCTCCCACCATGAACGCGCAGGGCTTCCCCTGCCAGAACTCGAACACGCTACCTCGCAGCTCCCACCCCATGAGCCCCCGCACCACCATGCTGAGGAGGAGGCAGAAGAAAAAGGAGCACAAGAGCTCATGTAAGTGTGTGGTGAGCTGGGGATGGGTTGGGCGTGATGCTGTGCTCATCTTGCTGGCTGTTGGCTGGCATAGGCCTGCTCATCACAGCAGTCAGGGCCTTGGTCTCCCCTTGGCACCGCCTGTGACTGTGGCTGCCCTAACTTCTGCCTCTTTCCTCCTCTCAGTGTCGTTGGCCTCCAGCACGGTGGGTCCTGGCGGGCAGATAGTCCACACGGAGACGACAGAGGTGGTGCTCAGGGGAGACCCTTTGAACGGCTTCGGACTTCAGCTCCAGGGAGGCATCTTTGCTACTGAAACCCTGTCCTCCCCACCTCTGGTCCGTTTTATTGAGCCTGACAGCCCGGCAGAGAGGTTAGAGACCTTGCCCTTGGATGCTGATGGTGCTGCTGCTGACCATTTCATGGTTTGGTTTGTTTTCTCTCCTCAGAGGCTCATTTAGATATTTACTGTCATCTTTGTAATATCTCCCATTCTTCACTGGGCATGGTTTACTGTCACTGCCATTTCTGCACTCGTCGGCTGACCGCGGCCTCCCTCGCATCCCAGGTGAAAGTCTTGGCACCAGGCTGTTCTCAGAGGAGGGAGTGTGTGTCTGTGTGTGAGCACCATTCCCATCCCTTTTGTTTTGCTTTTTTTTTTTTCTTCTTTCTCATTGAAAGATAAAGCTTTTGTCTGGTTGCAGAAAGAGGAAAAAAGGTATATGAGTGAGCCCTGGAAAGTGTTATCTGCTTGGTTTTGCTGTAGCAGAATCCAGCTACATAAATCAACCTAAAAGTTTTGAACCACCAAGGAGAGCTCTGGTATAGGATCTGGAAAAATAGCATAAAATGCTGGAAAATAGCAGAATGTAGGAGCAGCATTGCTGCTGTTTGTGACTCTGAGGGTACTGAGAGCAATGAGCCCTTCAGAGGCTGAACCTCAGCATGGGAGCCCTGGTTAAACTTCTTCCGAAGTCTTTGCTGGTATAGATGCCCTCAAATGATGTTACTCTTGCTGGATAGACCAGGTCCTAGCGTGGGACTGGTGTTGCCTTCTTGTGCCATCCCTGGTTGTGGCAGGGTGGTAGAGAGCAGCACGAGTGTGCGAGTCCAGGCAGGGAGCACAGGGATATGCAACTGGCATAGGAAAGTGCATTGTCCCAAGTGATGCAGGTTAAGAGGGATTTTAAAAGCCTTTTATGCTTTTTGTTTGTTTGCTTTCAAACAGCAATGAAAGTGGTGGCATTTTGGATTTTTATCCTCTATTACCAGGGTGAAGTCGGCTCACAATGCAAAGCATTGAACTTCTTTTATAAATCGGGCAGCAACAAAGCCTGCTGCCCAAGGGGAGAGGGGAGATGTGCTGCAAGCTGCCTTGGCTTTGCTTTATCCCCTTGCCAAAGCCAGGTTGAAAGCAAAGCCTCGTGGCACAGCCCGGCCTGTCTCAATGTGCTACGCGCTTCTCTCCCTCACGGCTCCCACCCAGCAGGTTTTGCACTCCCCTGGCTGCTGCCCTCTGCTTTGTGGTGGAAGGGAGCAATCCTGTCTGTGTTTGCAGTATGGATTTGATTTGGGGATTAAATCTCTGCAGTGTATTTCTTCCTTTCCTAGACTGTACTGCTTTTCCCCTCTGGAAGGTAGAAACTTTATTGATCCCTGTCTCTAACAGACTTTCCCACTCCACCCCTGGTTTTGTTTCCTGGGTGCAAGATGAAGCCTTTGGAATCAGAATGAGACAGTGGTGTGTCCCTAGTTATCAGCAGGGAGGGTCAAATGGGACAGCACATTTCTTCCTTTCTTGCCTGCCTCCAAACAAACAGCTGTCTGTCCATCTTCCCTCCGCTGTCATAGACAGCAATGGAAGAATATCTGCCTTGTCCATCTCAGTATCCAAAATCAATGCTTCCTGCTGCGTTACATGTTTCCTAGCTCTATTCAGACAGCTGTTTGATCATCATATTTCTGGCTTTTGAGTGTGAAGAGTTTGCAAAAGGAAAGTTCAGCAGCTGTGTAATGTTATCAACACAGCTTTCATCTTCTGGGGGCTGTGACTCACCCATCAGTGTGCTCACACAGATGTCAAACAGGCACAGATATACAAACACGCACGGATGTGTGCTTCTAATCCATACAGGTCAGCTCGGGGGTGTGTAAGGGCACCACACGTTGTTTCTGCAGCCAGTGATGTGCTTGCTCTGCAGCTGGAGTGACCACTCATACTGATGACAGTGAAGGAAATCTTCAGCACGCACCCAGCCCAGAGCTTGAATTTGTGCTGCTCAGTGTTGAGCAAGGCACCTCTGCTATTCTGCTGCTGTCTTTGTGCCCAAGGAAATAGTCATGACAAAATGTACATCTCTGCAATCCCAAGGAAATCTTCCCATCGTGGACTCCAACACATCCATAGTGCTGTCTCTCACTGTGGAAGATGCTTGAACTCTTGTTCTGGTTTCAAAGCAGTTCTCCCCATGATCTTGAAGTACTTTGTGAGGTCTCCCGAGAGAGTGCCCATTTCTGAGATGTGTGCATCAATCTGGGGAAGTTCTCTGTGGACTTCATGCAGGATCCCACAGCAGAGCCAAGGAGAGGTCTGCAGGAGCTTTGACTTCCAGGGCCCTGTTCCCAGCACAGAGACATGTGGCAGTTGGAAACTGATGTTGAAATTCTAGAGTTAACAAGGCACATCGGGTCTTCTTACTCTTGTAGTTGAAGCTAGGAGGTTACAGCTTCACTTCACAAACTTTTATTAACCTGCAAGACTGGGATTTAGACCACCATGATCCACTCAATCAGTATTAAAAGAAATAAAATTCTTCTGACGTAACAGAGCTTGTAAAACACCGCAGTAAATCTACCTTGAATGGAGAAGTGCCATGTTTTGTGAGAGGGCAGCTGTGGTGGAAAGGGCAGTAAATGTTTGCTTTGATGCTATGTAAAAGGTTCCCATAATCTCCCAGACATTGTGGCTGAAACAGGTTGTGTCCTCCTTGAAATGATGAAGTGATGTCTGTGTTGGTTCCTCCTTTCCAAATGGTGCATAGTGACCATAGTAAGAAAGCCCTCAGTGCTGCAGGAGATCTCTCTCTTGTGCCACTCACCACCTTCATATTTGTGAGCTGGTATTTCCGATGTGGTTTTGTGGCAGCATATATATCTGCAAGCTCAGGAAAGGACTGTAATTAAATGATGAAGTTATTCACAAGGTTGGATTCACATATGCTCTATGGAGTTGTCTGTCCTAATCCAGGTCTCCTTGAACAAACGCTTCTGAATTTACATCTCTTAAAATAGCTGCCGTTTTCCATGGGTAGCATGAGTTCAGGCAGCAGAGTGAATGTGTTGCAAGTTTAATACCTTCCCACTAACAAGATAACCTTCCTGGGCTCTCTCCAAACTTAATCATAGATGAGCTTTTGATGGGCCGCAGACAAAAACTGTTGTTTGTGCATTTTTCTCCAGTTTGGATGTGAATGTTTTTCGTCTCGATACCTGGCCTTTCATATACATCCTGTTGTTTGGAGGTGAATAACGGCCAGTATCCACTGCCTTTGATGTTTCCTTCATGTGCTCGGAAGCTGCAGTACCATCTTTTCTTACAGTGGCAACAGGTGTGAGTGACAAAGAGTGGATGAAAGGATCAGTAAAAATAAATAAACAGTCTTTTATAAAATATCTACAAAGTTGGTGTCTGCAAAGGTCAGGGCAAAGAATTTGTTTGATCATTAAACAGCAAGGGAATAAAGGTTCTCTAGAGAAGGCTTAAAACAGGATAGCTGATCCTTTTAAGGGAAAACTTTGTGGTAAAACAACTCCAAATGCAGAGGTGAATCTTGTTCCCATAATTCTGAATCTATTTTGGAAACCACACTGTAGCTTACATTAATGATGGATCAGTGCTTTCTCATGCTTAGCTAAGTGAGTGGGCAGCCTTCCAGATAGGTGACCAGTGGAAAATCTGAACAGATGTAGTCTGATGAAGAATGTGGAGGAGGATGAGAATGAAACAACCTGTTGCCCATGGCCAGTCATGGGGAACTCTGCACTCTTGTCTTTGTAGAGCCATCATGCAGTTCAGATTACAGCTGCAGGAGGTAATGTGCAGGATTGCCTTCCTGGTGAAGAAGAGGGTAGACAGTGAATATAGTGGTTCATGTGCCGATAAACATTGGCCTTTCAGGGCAGTTAACACAGTATCAATGTACATTTGGCTTCCAGAAATGCAATTACAAGGGATAAATGATTATCCAATTTGCTGAGATGTTTCAGTGAGTTCATTGGATTGTAGCTTCAGTATTAGCCATGTATTAAGCAGAGGACTCTGCACAATTTTCAGTGCCATTAGGTTGGTTTCCAGTGGGTGCAGGCACACAGAACGAGATGTATACTATTAGGTAGGGTAGGAGGGCACATGTCCTTGCAATTTATCACTTGCATGTCTTGGCCATGGTGTTGGCTTTCAGTAGAGGAAGGTTTTGCTGTTTGTTTTTTTTTTCTTTGGAAGTTGCAGGAAATATGACAAAAAATGTTGTTTGGGAGTGAAGTATGTTGAGGTGAAGCCAGCCACAATGCTTTCATGCCCTGTGACCTTCCAGGCTGTACTGGCCCTGGGACACACATTGCAGAATGAATTATCTGTTTGGGGCTACTTCTGCAGGATTTGTCACTACTTTCTGTGTTCTAACAGATTTACCTGTCAAAAAGTAACTCATGGCTGGTTGTGGGGTTATTTCTTTTCTTCTTTCCTCCTTTATCCCTGCCTCCTTTCCCTCTTTTCCCAATGTGGACTGCAGGTGTGGGCTGCTGCAAGTGGGAGACAGAGTCCTTTCTATCAATGGCATTGCAACTGAGGACGGGACTATGGAGGAAGCTAATCAGCTTCTGCGGGATGCTGCGCTGACGAACAAAGTGGTGCTCGAAATTGAATTTGATGTTGCAGGTAATTGCAAGGGACTTCTTGCTCCTCAGCACCTGCTGGACTCTACCAGTGCTTTTGCTAACCTGTAGGAGGGATTGTGCTTCCAAAAATATGTGAGGTTTTCGCTAGACTGCAGAGACTGAGAGGACCCTTTGAGGGCCTTTCCCATTTTCTGTTGTTCTCTAATGTGCACTAAAGTGAAGAGTCCTTCCTTTCATCCTTCCATAAATGCCTTCTTCTCACAACTTGGCTGAGAGAATCATAGCGAGTAGATGAAGAGGCCACTTACTCTTTAAGCATTCAACCATTAATATGAATATTTGTACTAATCTGTGGCCTTGAAGCAAGAAGGGAGCTGAAGCTATTGGCTGAAGTGTGCTGCCTTGTATTAAAAGAAAAAGGGTTTTTTCATTTTAATTGACAAAGATGGCGCAGATTTGAAGTACAGCATGATATGAGCAATTCACTTGATGTTCAGGGCATGTATTTTTAATGAGAATCCAGATTTTAACCTGAAGTCCTCAGGGCATCAGATAACAACCTTATTTGAACCTATAAAGCTGAGTTTGATGGGCTTGTTTTTTCTTGGTTCCAAAGAAACTATTCATGCCACTGAAAACTCTTTTCTCCTATTTTCTTTTTGTCTGTTTCTGGTTTTATAGAGTCTGTCATACCCAGCAGCGGCACTTTCCATGTTAAATTGCCCAAGAAAAGAGGTGTAGAGCTTGGAATTACAATCAGCTGTAAGTATTGCTCAGCCTTGCACGAGCAGTTGCAAGAGCCACTGCTTTCCAACATGGCACATCAGAGAGGCCCAGCAGAGACAAAAAGATTATGTGGGGTTCTCTGGTAGCACTCACAGCACTTTCAGTTTGTTCCAAATTGAATTGGATGTGTGGCTTTTGCCTCCAAGAGCTGGCAACTGCAGAAGAAAAGCAGCTGCTGAAGGGTCAGAGCAAAGGATGCCTCTCTGAGGGGCAGCTGAGCAGTTGTTGTGTGCCACAGACTAAATATTATGCTACGTTATTAGTAATATTATTTTTATTTCCAGGCCTTGGTGGGCTCCAAGGGAACAAGGCATCAACTTTTTTCTTTCTTCTCTTTCTTTTCTCCTAGCTCTTGGTTGATTATCTTTGTTTATGTTTTGGAGTCTATTCTAATTTGAAGACCTTTTGGCGTCTCTGGGGAAGACACTGTAAGGAGATGATGACATAGGCAGATCCATGCATTCTGGACATTTGGAAAAACTCTGAAAGAGCAGTGAAGGCACTGGCACAGGGAGGTGGTTCAGTCACTGTCCCTGGAGCTATTCAAGAGATGTAACGTGACACTGAGGAACATGCTAGTGGTCAGTACTGTTGGTAGGTTGACAGTTGGACTGGATGATCCTAGCAGTCTTTTCCAACTTTAATGATTCTGTGATTCTTTCCCAAATTTCGGGTATGCTGAAATCTTCTTATGACTCGCACCAGTGATTTTTCCTGTATGCGTATGTGAATGGCGTAATATCTTTCACTGCTAGGTAACCTGAGTTGAATCATCTTAGATTGGCCATGCCCAGAGGCACCTACCATATCTCAGATGAGACAAAGCAGCTTGTGAAAATACAGTAATGGGAGCTTATGTCTCAGCCCTCAGAAGCACAGACTGGGCTATCTCTGGGGAATGGAGCCACAGAAGAGTCGTTTGAGTTGGAAGGAACCCTGGTCCAACCCCCCTGCAATGCACAGGGACACCAGCAGCTCCATCAGGTGCTCAGAGCCCATCCAGCCTGACCTTGGGTGTCTCCAGAGGCAGGGTGTCCATCACCTCTCTGAGTTGCTAAGAACACTTTCATAGTAAGCTTCATTAAAGTAGATAAGCTATTTGCAATTACTTCTTGGCATTTGCAGCATTAGTTGCTGAGTTAATTGGAGATGTTGTGGTCTAAGTGGGTTGTTTCCCAGAATAGACATCTACATCTACAGGGTGATTACTTTGTCATTTCCTCTCCCAGTTTCCCCATTTTGTCCTATGTGAATACTCACAACATGTAATGCTTGGCTTGCTAGTATTTACTGTTTGAAGACACCAGAGTGCTTTCCAAAAGCAGTGAAGTGTCCATAATGGCTGTCACTGTAGGCAGAGCAGGACCCAGTGGGGCAGAGCTCACACTGCATTCCCCACCTTCTGTGTAGGCATTGCAATGTCAGGTGGAAACCCGGGATGATGGATCTGGTAGCAAGGATCTGCTGGCCTGAGCATGGAGAGGATTTCACCCCTATTAAGCTTCAAAGTTTAGATTTGATTTGGGACCGAAGAGCAAAATGAACCTGGAAGTTGCTAGCAAGAATATGAGCTTTTATTTGTGGAGTCTCACTTAAATGGATCTGCTTTGGATGTGCATTTACACTTCAAACATATTTTTATGTTGAAAATATTTTTGTTTGAAATGTGTTTAAAAAATCGATTTCACACTCTTTTTGGAAATCACTGCTAAATAAAAAGACAGCGACCCCTGGGTTTTAAGTAGTTAGATGCCCACTGTCAGTGATTAAGCTGAATGAAGGAATAGATTTGATCTTTCTGATTGTTGAACATGTTTACAGGACGTTGTTTAAGTAATGAAAACATGAAAACCTAAGATTATACTTCATTGTTGGTGAGTCAAAACTAAAACTGTATCTACAGACAGAGCAAGAGATAGCAGAAAATGCGGATGCAAGGATGCAAGGATCAGCAAGGATGAAAGTTGAATCCTAATTCTGCTTTCATGAATTAGTCCCCATAAACCTATTTCCACAAGAACCCTAGCAAATTATATCATCATTTTGTCACTCTGCATCTGACCAGGCAGATAAATATTCCTGTGTCAAACGTCAGAATGAAAGCAAGCAGATGTATGGTAAATACCTCCTGCAGAGACATGATGTGCATGCAGGAGTGTGATGCAAGCAGCAGAGAGGAGAGGTAAAAATAACCCTTCTCTGTTTTGCTCAGTTCCTCCAAGTTGTGCTGATTTGAATGTTTGTTGAGATCTAGAAAGAGTTTTTATAGCTTCTTTCTGTCAAAGAAAGGCATATAACTGCTGCTTAAAGTGGAAACGAGCAGATTAAATAGGTGACAAACTGGTTGGATCGGTACAAGACCCCCTGCACTGTCATGGCCACATCCAGATTTGGGTTTGTTCTAAAATATCATAGTATGGCACACTGTAAATGAAATATCACATAATCGTTGGTGTTGGAATGGACCCTTAAAGGTCATCCAGTCCAACTCCTCTGCAATGAACGGGAAATCATATGAAACATGAGTTGTTTTTGTTGAGTTTTATCTCTTGGCTTCAGCAGGCCCACTGGAGGTTAATTCCTCAGTTTGGGAAGGTTTGTGACAAGTAGGCAAGAAGTGTTATGACCTCATCAGAGAAGTGCTACAGAGATAAAAGCCAATCGAGTTGTTGCTGTGCTGTGACTCTCAGAGCTAATCGGGAGATGGGCCGAGCAAAGGTGGGGGAGAGCAGGGTTCTTGATGGATGCGCCGAAAAAATTCATATAAAGCAGCTGGAGGAAACATAAATCTGCCAGAAAGCCTCATAAAAGGGCTGGGAACCCAAGAGGTTTGTGTATGAGGAGGGCAGATTCTGCTGGTTTTGCTATGGGTTCACAGAGAGGCTTGCTCCTGGCTGGGGGTGAGTGCGGGGATGTGTGGGTGGTGACGTTCAGTTGTTTGTAGAGACCTCTGAGGTGCTCTGCGTGGTGGGGATGCAAAGAAGTGCCACGTGAGGTTTCTGACACAGTGGTGTGAAGATCTGGCTCTCGTTAGCTTGAACTGCACGGCTCCGTTAGCAGAACACACGGCACGTAGTGCTCTCATCTTTCTGGCTGCATTCAGTTCTAGTGACACAGTTATCCCTTTGTAGATTTTTTTCTGTAAATCTCTCACAAATTTAAATCCCTAACAGCGAGAAGCGAATAGCCGTGTTTTCTTGTGCGTTCAACACCTGACCTCTTAAAATTAGTTATCCACTTGCTGTTAGCCTCTGGAAAATGGTCGTTGATTCCACGAAAGATAGCTTTTCTGTTTTCCTTCTTTTGTCTGCTCGTTCACCCCCTCCAAAGGCCAAATGTGAAATTCACTGTAGGGCATGGGGGTGTTGGGGCTGCTTAAACGGGCACTGAAATTACCTGTCGTGTCAGCTGTACATTAATGCTTTATATAGCATGTTTATCAAATTACCTTTATATATCTCTACAAATCAATTCCTGTGCCCTTGCTGGGAAGTACTGCAGATAAGGAATAAGCACTGTTATCTGCTTGTGGATGATAAAACCGGAATTTGGATAGGCAGATAACTTTAAGTCTCTTAAGCGGTGTAATCACTGTCCTGGTGAGAAGATGGAATCTGTGAGCTGACCCAGTCCAGCTCTACTGACACTGGATTAGCCTGGGACTTGCCTGGCAGTGTGTCCATGAGCAGCACTGTGTCCCCACAGCCTTGCCGACATCACAACCACAGATTTGCAACTGATTCACTGCGATGCTTATACCAAAGTGAGGTATTCTGTTCAGGCTTTGCTACCTGAAGGGTTTGAAAGGATATAGATCTGTGGTGGTGTAAGCGTCCTGCTGGTGGCACTGATAATTTACCCAGCTGCTAAAACTAATGAAGGGTAGAGGAAAAAGTTGGGTCCTGGGGACTAGATTGTCACTGCTGCTTTTTGTAATCAATTTTGATTTGCTTTTATTCCTTTTCTCATTCCTTAGCTATTCTGAGATTATTGGGTTTCAGATTTTGTTTGTTTTTCCCCTTTATAAGAGTTTGCTTTCTTAAATGTATTTCTTGGCGTTATTACAATTTCTTTAATTACATGTTGGCAGAGTGCTGCCTCAGCTTGATCAATAACGAAGGGCATTTATAACCGGTTGAAGCGCTGATGCGTGTGAGATATGTGCTTGTGCTCCTTGGAGGGGAATAATTTACCAATGCAAGTCATTATGCATTCTATTAAAAACACAGAACGGACATGTGTTTCTGGCCTTGTCATCCATCAGAGAGTAAATGCCGAGCGAGCCAGAATCCCAGCAGAGGTGGCGAGAGACTGAAAGCAATTTATAAAAAGTAAATAACAGTATTGATCAGTTCACCTTTTTATCACTGCCCTGTCAGCACCGCCAGGCAGTGTTTCATGGTGAGTTTCTCCCCCACCCCACGTTTCTGCCTTCACCAACTGTTGATTTATGGAGCTTTCTCTGGGTCACTGGGGGGGATTTCAACTATCTTCTGTACTGGCAAACCCACCAAAACCACAAATCTGTCCGAAAAAGAGCTTACTTGCACCCCAAGTGGTTTGTCCTGGCAGGTGGGGGCTACAACCAGACCTCCTGAGGAGATGGTGCTAGTATCTACAGGACAGCTTCTGTCTCTGTTGTGATGTCTCTCTTTCCCCTCTTTCCTTGGCTGCCATCTCCCCTTTTGGATGGGAAAACAAGGCCTGGAGGCAAGGCTGGATGTTCATGGGGAAGGGCATTGGGATGCCAAAGGGGAATGAATGGAGTTAGTAACTACTGTATTTAAATTGAACAGGGAGTGACTGTTCAGTGCTTTGAGATTTCTCTCTCTTTGAATCCTATGCCTCTAGAGAGAATGGTTGTTCATTAAGTCCCTTTAACTTACCCGTCAGTCTCATGGGTGCTGACTAATAGTGATGGCTTTGTAAAGCCTTCCAATATCATACCCAGTGACTGAATGGTTATTTAAAACAGAGGACTATCGTGTGTTCACAGTTTGGATAGTCTGATGGTAGGGAGAGGGGTACGCCATTGTGCTTTCTCCTTCTCCATTTAGCAGGTCTGAAGGAAGCCTGTTTGGCTGTGTCAGGTGTAGGGGTGGCTGTCCCCAGCCTCTCTGCCAGCACTGTGGTTCTCTCTAACCCTCTTCTGTCACACAGCCTCTGCTTTGAATCTAATAAACAAACCTCACGGTGAAAAGCACTTCTGGAAACCTGGATCGTTTTGACAGAACCAGGCTAGGCCGCGATTAAGCACGCAGCGCCGCGTGCCGGGCTCAGCACCTGCGAGCTGCTGAGTCTCCATCACTGCCACTCCTACCACTGCCTGGGCACCTCTCCCAGCCCCAAAGACACATCCTGTGTTGAAAAAGAGAACAGCAGTAGTGATAACAGCATGTTTCTGTGCACTGTTTGCCCATGGCAAGCGACCTTCTCAGGCAGAGTGGGTCTTTCTGTGTTGATTTTTAGCCATGTCAGCCTTTGCACCTCTTGACGTACATTGGTGAATGGGTTGGCTGGGCCGTGCACTGAATACGGATTGAATACAGCTGTGAGCTCTTGGTGAACCTCCACAATCCATCCATTCCTCTTTGATCCACAGCTGCAAGCTGCGTGTGGGTTTCTAGATCGGAACTGCCTGTGAGCTGGTAAGGTATGGGGAGAATAATTCCTCCAGGTGCCTCATCATTCAGCAGTCTCATTGCCATGGCTATTATGAAATCAGTCACGGTCTGCTCTGACCCAACTTCTACACTCAGCTGTGTTGCAGCTGAGATTGGCAGTCATTTCACACTGTTTGGTGCAGAAGGTTTGGTTACACATGGGAGAGGGTATCCTTAAAGGTGATGGGCATAGCACGTATGTTTTTATATCTTACAAATGAATACAAATAGAAAAATCCAGAGCAGAGATGTTGGCAAGTAAAAGCGCTTATTCCTTTATGTCTGACTTTCTGGGGCACCCTCTCGCTCCTGCTCAGGCAGGTGTATCTCTGTGATTGATGCCACATACCTTGCAGATATTTTAATCTCTGACCTGCACCCGATACATTCAGATGCTTTGAGGTTTCTTCCTTCCCATGCAGTTTTTGCTGAGAAGCTCCGTCAGCCTTAAACGAGGTGGTGCAGTTCCCATAGCAAGGCTGGAGGGAGGGACAGAGGGTGTGAACTATGCTCTTGGTGTATGTTTGTTATATGGATAGCAGGGGGGTCAGGAGGGAGTCAAGTCATAAATCCCTCTTGGGCTTCTCAAGAGAGCAGCAGGTCCTGCAGGCAAATTGGAAAATGCAAATGCTCCCAGAGATGCATGCTTGCATCTCTCATGGGCTGAAAATGTTCACAGTCTGGTGGGGGGACAGGAGGATTGGAATCCCCTCCTCCGCCTGAGAGCAGTCTGGAGTTATCTGGTTGTATGACAGAGTGGTCTGGGTAGCTGAACCCCATGGAAAACATATATTTTTTTTTTCTGGATTGTTTTTCACCTAGAGAATTTCCTGTCCTCTTTTACTTCAACATCAGGGGAGGGCAATCAACAAGAATTTGCAGGGATTTACTTCTTTTTTTCTCCTGGTTGTGGCTTCCTGAAAGTCAAGTGTGAAGCACCATTCTGTTAGAGGACGTTTCCTTTCCTCCCAACTTCTTCTCCCATCTTAGATGGCAGGCTAAGTTTTGCTCCTGTTTGTCTCTTGCAGCTGCGAGCAGAAAGCCTGGGGAGCCTTTGATCATCTCCGACATCAAGAAGGGGAGTGTAGCACATAGGTGAGTGCACAATTTCCCACCTGCCAAACCTATGGCAAAAGTCAGATTCCCATGTGATATAGCACTGAGGTATGGATTTTGCCATTATCCAAGCATATGCTAACCCTAGAAGCCTCTCTTTGACCACAGTAGGGTTTGGAATGAAAAGTTAAGCTAATAGAGAGGATGGTGGGGGCACTGATTCAGAAGTCTGCTGAAATTGGATGTTTAACATCTATGAGCATGTGCCATGCCTCAGGTAGTTTGCTGTGTTTCAGCTGCTGCCTGGATGAATTGAGCGAGTGAATTGTGGGCACTGGTGGAGATCTGTGCCAATAACTCAGCCTTTTTTGGCTGTTCCTCTGATTCCAACACCTCCTAGCAAGGCTTTCAGGGGAATTTAGTACTCATGAAGGGCTGGTTTTTAAGTGAACTCACTTGTGTGATCATTAACTGACAGATATTCTGCCTTTTCTGAAAACTCACATTTTTGAGTGCTGTAGGCTACCCAGACTATATATCCATGGAGGTGAGAGTATTAAGCTGATGTGCCTGTCTTGTTCTGTGCTGATACATGCTCTATGTGAACTTCCTCTCTGTACATTATAATTGCCTCAGACCCTGCTTGTACTTGTTTACCAGAAAAGACCAAAGAGAGGGGGGAAAAAAAAAGCTAATATTGTCATCACTACTGCAGAACTGAATGCATTGCAGGATCTGAAAGGCAAATACAAATGCATTTCAGTTTTCTTTTCCTTTCCACATAGAACTGGCACCTTGGAGCCGGGAGACAAGCTGTTAGCCATTGATAACATCCGACTCGACAATTGCTCAATGGAGGATGCTGTGCAGATTTTAAGGCAATGTGAAGACCTGGTCAAATTGAAGATTAGGAAGGATGAAGATAACTCTGGTACAGAAATCCCAATGCAAACTGGTGCCTGTCCACTTTAATGACATTTCCCAGTAGGTAGTGCAGACTAACAAAGATAAGGGCTGCTGCCTCTCTGGTCTCCACTTTCCAATTGATTATAGTCTATTTTTGTTATTCTGCCCTTAAATGGAGTTTGGAAGGTTAAAATCCTGTTTGGTACGAGCACAGCTGAAGACTGAAAGCTTGTGCTTCTAAATGCTACAAGTCTTCCCTGTGACCTTTTTGATATGGCAAAATAAAAAACTGCATTGCTGTTTTCTCTTTCAGATGAGCAGGAGACAACCGGTGCCATAATCTACACGGTGGAACTGAAGCGATATGGTGGTCCCTTGGGAATAACCATCTCTGGGACGGAGGAACCCTTTGATCCCATTGTCATTTCGGGCCTGACAAAAAGAGGGCTGGCAGAAAGGTGAGGGTTTGGGGGTCAGAAGGATCAAATCGGTGTGGCAAAGGATTTTGATGTTTGCAAAGCTTTGAGTCCAGGGTGATGCTGCCCATCTGGCATTTCAGACCCATGTGCTTGACATGTAGGGTGGCCAGGACTGTGCCCTTGGGAGGCAGTGAGAGAGGTTTTAGGCAGGGTAGAATCAGATCTAGTGTTGGTTGCACACAGCAGCTGAGAGAATGTATTTATCTGCCTCTTTTCCACTCAGATGCTTCCTAGTCTGTGATCTTTTATGCCATGGCTTGCACTGGGAGAGTGCCTACCTGCCCTGAAAAGCATTGTATCCATCTAGTCAATGTTCATGTGCTGCTAAACTGCAGCTGATAGCCATGGCAGTGATGTGGCCTACGGAAACCACAGATCTTGGGGCTCTTCTGGTCCTTGCTGGTTGCATAATCTGTTCTGTAAGAAGGAATCTCACTGTAGGACTGCTCGGAGCAGCAGACATTTGTACTGCATAAAGGTAGCTGCAGATTTACCTTTAGAAGCCAGGGAGGTTGTCGCTGTGTGTGCCTGGGTCTGAATATATATGCATGTGTGGGATTTAAAGGATCAGGACACTGCTGAGAATATAAGGTGGAACTGAGTCATACGCTGTATCTTAATTACTCTGTCTGTATGGTGCTGTGACTTGTAAGAGATGACTCCAGCAGACCTGACTCATGCTTCTCATGGGGTTGCTTTCCTCTGTGCTGCAAAAAATCTCTGAACAAACAGATGTGAAATGCTGGATGTTGTGGAAGTTTGCTTTCTGTTCTGGTGTTGTAGTTCTTTCTGCTCGAAGACCAAGCTCCTTCTGAGCTGAACTATAATACAGTTTGGTGCATCTTTCTGCCTCAGGTTCCTCAAGCTCCTAGTACACGTAGTGCCGCTCATTTCCATTGCTTTCCTTTGGTACAGAATACCAAGAAATAAGTAAGGAAAAGGGATGCACTTGGTTGTTCTCTTTGGGGATTTTGTATCACTGCTCACCACCAGGATGCAGTCTTTTTTCCCTAGGGAACACTACCCATGCAGTATCTGAGGTTTGTCTACATAGCGGTGCTGTGCTGTACTGGCAGCACAAGAGAGGTTCAGAACATGAAACTCAGATGCTGCCAGGCAATGGAAGCAGTTGTGTACCTTTGTTGCTCCCAGTTCCTTTTGCAGTGCTGTGGCTGCTCTTCCTTCGAACTCAGATGCACATCGGTGACTGCTCTGCAGAGAAATGTAGCACAGGCGAGTGCTGCGGTGCTGCTGAATTTTGATCAGGAACTGGCACACAGCAAGGAATGAAAAGCCTTTTGAGGAGAGCAGCAGAGCTGTGCAGCACTATTGCAGGCTGACAAATGGTGGTGCCTGTGCCGAGGAGCAGCGTGGGGATGGAGCGGCACGGGGATTTCTCCTGGTAACCTTGGCTCCTTGCAGGGAGAGGAG
The DNA here is from genome assembly GCF_019238085.1 of Lagopus leucura. Classification (NCBI taxonomy): domain Eukaryota; kingdom Metazoa; phylum Chordata; class Aves; order Galliformes; family Phasianidae; genus Lagopus; species Lagopus leucura. Next base: position 542,895 of record NW_024962277.1, read on the forward strand.
TGCTGGGATGAAGCCTGTCTGCAGAAAGGTGCATAGTCTGCTGAGATGGTGCACATTTTTCTCCTGGGATTGGCAGAAAGGATTGGCTTGGCCTTCTAAAGGAAGAGGGATATTCCTAGTTTTATCGTGATTTATGCCTTTCCTGTCAACTGTGCCCAGCTCCATGCCAGAGGCTCTCTTAGCTGGGCTCTGAAGGGTGTGATGGGTTTCTGAAGGACAGGAGTTAAAGCTGTGCCTGCCTTTTTCTGGAGTACAACATGTGTTTCAGCAGCACTGGTGTGGGGTGCGCCGGATCCTGGCATCTGGTAATGGGGATGGGGCTGCATTCCTGGGGAGGCACAGGGGGATAATCTGCACTGCAGCTCTGTGCTGGGGAAGGCAGGGTGTCCTCTAGGACCTGTCACATGTCTGTCACAGCAGTGACAAGCTGTCTTAGCTGAAAAGGCTTCAGATGCAGATGACTTGGATTTTATCTTGACCTTCAGCATTTTTCTCCTTGTACGTGTCCCATCCTATAGAAACCTAGAAAGGCAGCACAGGCTGTTGGGTTGATGTCAAGTGATGGCTTCTCTGTTTCCCTTCCTTCAGTGCCTGTGGGTGACTTTGCCCTTGGCCATGGGACTTGTTTTTGTCCTATGTGGGGAAGGGACCAATACTGTTCATTTCTGGTTGAGGTTTAATAGTTCTCCAAAAGTGATTTTTCAGTAGTCACTGATATTCTGAAGGATTTCAAGAGCTTGGCAGTCTTCTCTGACGCCACCTGGTCAAACAGACATAGGAGGAGGCTGCAGGAGGGTTTTGTCCAGGAGTACTCAGCACCAGCATGTGTTCAGAAGGGGTGTGGACTCTGCCCATGCCCAAGGTAAATCCCTGCCACTTGCATGCAGTGGACAGTGGAGGGGATTGATTTACTTTTTTCCCCATCTCTATGATATTTTCTGTGTTCTCCTGCAGAGCAGTGGTGGCGTCCAGGGGCTGGCAGTGGGGAGAAGTGTTCATGAGAGATCAGCCCTGGCTCAGCGCTCTGGCAGAGGCTCAAATCAAAGGCATTGCAGCCAGGAAGGGTCGCATTAAAGTGCTAGCAGTTCAGCTTGGTTTGGTTTTGACTATGTAGGTGAAACTACAAATACTCCGTTTGCAGTGTGATCTATACTTGGAGTACTTTAGTTTTCCCCGAGGGCTTTTTTGGGCTGATTAGGATGGGACAATACGGACATCTAGTGGCTGTGCAGGACCATTTTGACAATCTCAATATCTCAGCAGCAGCAGAGCAAGCACTCCTGCCCGGTTGCTGTGTGGTTTCCTGGTTTAATTTATGTGCTGTGAAATCATACGAGCATGGAATGATTAAGATTTGAAAAGATCATCTAGTCCACCTACCATCAATATTCCCCACTAAACCACATCCAAGATGTTTTGTAGTAGATATTTTGCAGCAGCATGCCTCTGAAGTTGCATGTTAGGGGAAACACAAGGAGTTGTTTTGCCTGCTGTCTTGACAGTGTATGAGATCCCACTTCTGCAGGAGCAGCAGTCCAATTTGGACTGGATACAGCCTTGGAAAGAAGCACGTTGCCGTGGGCAAAAAGATATGACTGTCCAGATTTGCATCTCCTGGCTTGATCACGCAAGGTCTCTGATAGCTGAACATCGCAGCAGTGCTGGAGGAAAGGATTGCTGCTTTTGTGTGCCAGCATTAGGGAGCATTGGAGGGAACTTAAAAGATATCATAAACTGATTTGCAACTTGCTCAGCTCATCTATGCCCACACAATGTGTGTGCGTTAAGCTGGGTCTTTTGTTGGTTTGTTAGTTTAGCTTTGTCTTCTGTCCATCCTGTGAAACCTGCTCATCAGTTCCACCTGTAGACACTGCTCCACTGGCAATGCATGTACACCCCCACCATGACTTTAAAGAGTTTAAAATGTAGTCTGGTTTGATGTCCAGCTCCCAAGAGTCCTAGAAACTGAAGTGGGCATACGTTCATGTACCTGTATGTATGTACATACAGGCAAAAGCTGGTGTAAGCCAAATTCTCGGTAGTGTTGATGAACAGGATTATACAGCATGCCAAGAGGAAACCTAGACATGTTTAAAGTGTTGTGAGTTAATTTGCTATTGCTTGAAGCAGCAGCTTAATGGCCTGAGGAGGATTGCCTCTATGAAGTCCCTAACAGCACCTCTCCTCTCCAGAACCGGAGCCATCCACATCGGTGACCGAATACTTGCAATCAATAATGTGAGCCTCAAGGGCAAGCCACTGAGTGAAGCAATCCACCTGCTGCAGATGGCAGGGGAGACAGTAACGCTGAAGATCAAGAAACAGATGGAGAGTGAGTTGGGGGAGCCTGCTTTGGGGTGGGAGTCTGCAAGAGACCCTACACACAGAAGGGTCTTTTCAAGAAACCCCATCTCATTCCCTGAAGCCAGGTGTCTCGATGCTTGCTATGAAATACTCTTTTTTCCACTTCTGACACTTAGAACTGTCACAGTCACTTGCTGAATTAATTGACAGGCAAGTGCCAGTTGGAGACTCGTTAATCGTTCTGAGAATTGAAGCAGGTGTAATTGAAATTTCAAGGTAATTGCCAGTTAATCATGATGAGCAATCTTCTGAATGGTTGGAAAATAGGGACTTTTAGAATAGTGGTAAAATAATCTGTCCTCATTGACAAATGCAGGCTATCAGTGAGCATTTTTATCCCAGCTAAGTTGTATGAGTTGGAGATCCAGGGTGTGGATAGCTGACAGGATATTTAATCAATGAGGACTTTATAATGTTCAGTACAAGAATGCTTGTGCTGAGAAACCATTCCCCGTACAGCTTTTACCTGGAAGGGAACTTGGTCTAGTGATAATAAGGGCCTGTTATTACTAAAATAATGAAAGGGAAGAGCTTCATCATCGCCATTCAGCTTTCCATTTTCTCATCAGTAATCAGAGGAAAATTCAGTCTCAAAGTACAAGGCCCAGGAATTCCACTGTTATCTTGAGATTGTGTGGGAGGCTCTTTGGATGGTGATCAGCCCTGAATTGGTACAAAATTGTTCAGTCTTTGATGAGGGGTTAAAAATTCAGCTCCATAGTTTGGTACCAAGTTGTGTTGTTGTGGAAATCTCACTGAAACTTTGAAAAATGGAAACTGCTTTGAATAGAAAGTTTGGCACAGGCCTTTCTCAGTTACCTTTGAAGAGCTGAAGAGGTTCTTCAAGAGCCTTGGAGTACCTGAGCTTGCTCCCACAGCAACATAAGGCTTTCCCTGAGTCTTGTTCTTGTGCCTTCTAAAGTGTCTTATTCTGGTTTCAGAATCCTATCCCAAGAAGTCTGGGAGTATAAATGAAGCGAGTGACCCCGAAGACGAACTGACGGACTCCCAGAAAACAAGCAAGCTGTCTGAGATGTACTCTACCACTATTCCTAGTGTAGACAGTGCTATGGAGTCCTGGGATGGCTCCGGCATTGATGCTGGGTATGGAAGCCAAGGTAAGATGACTTTTCTCACGGGTCTGTGGGCCAAGGCAAAGACAGATAGAGCTTCCAAGTCTGCCTGGAGACTGAATGTAAGCCAAAGGCTGTGGTCTGACTGTGCTAGCACAGCTTCTCCCTTTCAGCAAGGAACAAAATGTATTTTAAAATGCATTCATGTGGTACTCTGAGTTGATACATCCATTTTAGGTTTTTATTGGCATTGTTTCTTCTGGCTTACATAGATAGCATCATACCATTCACAGCAGTTTCAAAGCCATTGAAACATTTTACAATTCACATAATCAGATAAGTATTCACTGTCCATATGTCTTACAAAGTATTTGGCCTGTAGCTCACTTTTAGTTCCCCAGAGAGGCCATGTAGATTGTATTAATCCTCTACAGGATGTCTTAAAATCCACAAGAATGTCTTGTGACTAGAAGCACTCACTTAATAAAATAATTAAGGTAATACTATGAGACAGCATCTCTGACTCCCCGGTGAGTGATCGGATGTCTTGGAAGCCAGATCTATTCAGCTGTGGTTTCTGGCAGACATATGCAATTGGGATGGAGGATGCTCCATCATGGGAATAAATTTTCACTTGGAGGAATGCGCTAGAGAACAATCCAGTTCAGATTTAGTGATGTAAGCTAGTATTAGCCTGTGTTGAAGGAAAACAAACCCTAAAGCACCTCCGCAAAACGCTGCTCAGGTTGAGCAGGGAGTTGTGCTGGGCTTGGCAGGAACGTGCCACCAGGTGGCTCTGAATTCCAGGGATCCAGGCCTTGTCTCCTTAAGGAGGAGGTGAAAGTGCTGGCACCCAAGGGCCACCTCTGTGCATACATCTCCGTGCCCAGTCTGCTGCAGGGTCCTGCACCCAGGGACCTTGTTCCTGTGCTATAGCAAGCAGCAAATGCTCCTGCCTGGTATAAAACTTGGCGAACACTTTGCTCTCTCCAGAGAAGTTTAACCTTTAAAAACACACAGAGGAAACTCTCAGCTAAATGAAATAACAGGCTTTGGCATTTTGAAAGGAAGTTCTGGCAATGTCTTTGGGTATTTCCATGCTCTTAGCCATGCGGGAGGTCAAGTCTCCCTTAATTATGTGTTTCTCTGTTACCTCTTCCTGTTCGCTTGGCACAGGGACGATGGAAGTGAACGATGTTTCTTGGAAAGGCTGTGGGGATTTCTCTGAAGCGTTCAGTGGGCAGGAGGAGGTGGACAGGGGACTTGGGAGATTTATTTCCATGGCAGCTGGCACCGACATTGCTGAGGAATGCTCTGTTTTGAAGGGTTTCTGTCCAGACAGCTCCTCGTGAGACCTGGAGATCTTGTGATTTGGTAGGGTTGGTTTTACATCTCTGGAACAAGACATCCCACAGTATGGGAAAGTCCCTGGGGGCAAACTTAGCTAAACTTGTCCAGTTTCTTCTTAATGGACCCATTTGATCCTGAGAAGTTGCTTTGGTTAGAGTAAGAAGATATGGGAAGAATATGTCCTTTTGAAAGACTGAAATGAAAGCAGTATGTAACCTAAATTGCTTCAAGTTTGCGGTTTGGGGATGGAAGCTCTCTTGGCATTTACTCCTTTTGGGTTTTCTAACCAGATGTTACCCCTTTTTTCCCCTGCCTCTTGCCTTGCCTAGGTACGTACATACCTCAGGCTGCAGGCATTGCCCTTCATCCACATGAATGGAGACACAGCAGGCAAAAGAGCAGCACCCCTCCTGCGGACCCCAGGAAAAGCTACCCCTTCATGGATGGGAGCTTCAGTGAAGATGACTGGGACAAGCCCAGCAGGTGCGGAGGGGTGGGAGGAGGTAGGGAGGCCCTTCTGCAGATGTGGGGATGAGAGGGCACTGATTGTGATGGAGTGGGTTAGCCAGAGGTCAGCAGTGCCCCATCGTGGCATCAGGCATCTGTGGGGTGGGTGTGGAGTAGTGATCTGCTCTGTCAAACAACCTCCACAGAGATGCTCTGTGGCATCTCTGCCATGGGCTGGTGACACATGTCTGGAATTAGGACAGTCTCAGCTGCAAGGACCACAGGTTCTTAGCACATCTCATACCAGAGGCTGCAGTACTTTCTTAGCTCAGGTGTTACAAATGGGCACAGCCAGGGCTGTTCCCTCTTGTGTTGGCGAGAGACTTTTGAATGAGGATGCAGCTTCTCAACACAAGCTTTTTTGATGCCACAAAGCCAAAAAGGCCAAAAAAAGCTCTTGGAGGACTAGTGTGAGGTAGTATATCTGAGATAAAATGTCCTAAAGGTGTGGCTAGATGTCTCTCTCCACCACACTTTGGCCCTTCCAACACACAGACAAAACCACGCTGCATGAACATAGCCGAGTTAATCCCCCCAGCTCAGCCAGAGTGGAAGAAAAATCCCACAACAACTCCCAGGCACACAGAGCAGATGGCAGGTGCTGCCTCTTTTGGGGTGAAAATCCTGCTGAATCTGCCCCAGCCCCTCTCTGAATCATGCACAGCAGAAAAGCCCCGTTGCCCCGTAACTTAACCCTCCCCTTCACATCCTTCAGAGTCCCCATAGTTGTGTGTGTCGTGTTGTTGCTGTCAGTTCTTTTCTTTTGTAATTATTTTCCCTTAATTTTTGTTTGTCCAGACAAAACCCTTAGAACATCTCATGGCCATTTCCACCTATTTAAAGATGATCAAGCTGGCAGGAAGGCTGGCAGTGGCTGAGACTTTGTTCTTGTTTTGCCTCTCAGCGAGAGCCGGCTCACAGAGGTCGCTGCTCTCTCGTGGCCTTCCCGGCGAGGCCACTGGCAGCTGAAGTTAGCAAATCTGAGCCCTCGAAACCCTGTGTGTCCCTAAAGAGGGCTCTGAGCCCTGATGTCAAAGTGCAAGTGAAACAGTTCGTGCTGCCGAGCCCTTTTCGTAAGGGAGAAAAACAAAACCTCTCTAACCCTGGCTGCCCTTAGCCTGGAAAAACCTGCTGACCCAGTGGTGTGAGGGCTGATTCATCCAAGTCCTGGGTGTTTGTTGTATCTGAGAGGCAAGAAATCCGTAACTGGAAGGGACTTTTGCCTCTTAGGAAACCTGGAGCAGAGGAAGGAAATGAGTAAGGGAAAAGAATTGAAAACTCCTTCTCTGGGGGGAATTTTGGTTTGTTTTTATGAAGTCTTGCTGGGTGTTTTTTTGACCTCTCTGCCTGGTGTTAAAAGCTGCTGCTTTAAAAGAGGTAGGGGGTGAATTTAAAATAATTTGGATTAAGCCATGTCAGATACCGCTCTGCAGGCAGGCCACGATCCCACAAGGACCAAAAGTGTGCATGTTCGAGGTTATGCCTGCTACAGGCTCTCCTTTAAACCAACGGATGAAAAGCAAAGCACATGTTAAAGACTTTGCTATTAATACAGATCTGGAAAAGGTGTGCTATTGATAGCCCAAAGAGTTATTACGTATAACTGAAGCCAACCTCTCTTTGATTTGTACTCAGGTACAATGTTTTGGCTTTGCTAAGTGGCTCTGGTGGAGAAGTGTCCCTTCCTACCTGTGTCACTGATGACCACTGAGCCGTGCAGGCTGCTGCCAGATGTTGCACAGGTGGATCTTTGTGCAGCTCCTAAATGGATGCATGGAAGATGCATTAAGGCTGCTTTAATGTTACCCTCCTCCCATGACACATAGTGAGCATATTGTGACCTTGTTGTAGCACCACTGAAAGTTGCCTTCAAGAGGCTTCTGTTAAAATGAGTGCTGATGATGTTATTCACATTACCATGTTTGCACAGACTAGAGAGAGGTTGTCAATACTCTCTTTCTCTGTAGCCAGAGAACTGGAGAGAGTCTGTACACAATGTAAACGACATACTGTAAATGGAGCACAGAGAGACTTCTTGAATATAAAAACTTACTTCCTTGGCCATCCGAAAGCAAAATGCAACTTGGTTTGTATGGGTTATATGCTGACACTGTTGATATTGCTGGCTGTAGTGTACGTTTACTTGTCCAGCCTAGGGCAATCATTTTTATATACATCTTTGCATTATTTACTCTCACAGAGACCTAATGTATTTACCATTTTCTCACCATGTCTGTTACCCTCTGTGTTTTTCTCTCTCTTCTCAGGTGTTCTGTGTCTCAGATCTGAGCTCTATCCCATCAGCCTTTGTACTAACAGTCTCTGAGGCTCCTGGTTTACCCATAATGCATCCTTTTTTCTTTCACTTCTCTATTTCACCAAAACGTCTTCCTAAACCTACAATCTTCCTACAGGCACTTTTTAATTTACCCTTTGAACTTTGACATCACTACACCAACTTAATTCTTCCTTTGAAGGACGCTTGCCCCGTTAGTAAATGCATGGAGGTCTCGTGTTCGGACTCTTGTCTGAAAAGTTCATATTGTTTGCTTTTGTATATGAAGACTCTTCAAGTCTCTGCTTTTACTGGTGAGACACTTGCTGTAGCCTCGCGGCTTTCATCCTGCTGCAGAAGAGTGCTGACAATGTTTGGTTCCTACGTTACAACAGATACCCCAACCGCCAAAATGGCCTTGAGACCACTCACGAGGATAGTTTTTGGCGTGTTTTTGGAGAAGCTTTGGAGGATTTGGAAACATGCGGCCAGTCTGAACTTTTGAGGGAGATTGAGGTAAATCACTTTCGGAATTTGCTGCTGATCTGTTCTGCTCTTGACTTGAATGCTAAGCAGTTTCCCCAGATGTGTTGATTGCTCACAGCACCGCTGTGCTGTTAGTGGTGTGAAGAAGGGTTCGAGTTGTGGCATTTCAGGGATGTGCGATGGGTACCCACACCTCATCAGGCAGTTGCTTGCACGTTCTTTCCCCCAGAGCCGAGAAGTTACCAACCAGTAACTTTGTGCTCTTTTTGCAAATTGCTGCTGGCCAACAGTCTTCACCTGACTGTTGGCAAAGCTCCCCTATCAAATGATAAGTCCTTACATGGGGAGATACTGTCTGTCACAAGCACTTAGAGGCCAAGCAAAATGAGCCTCCCAAAAACCCATTGGGACCAAAACTTGCTTTAAGTATAGACAGGAACAACATGCATCTTGCATTCAGCTGTCACTTAGCCGGAAACTGTTTCAGTAAAATGGGTAATTGGAAGCTTTTCAGCCAGCCTTCCCCTGGAAAAATCTGAGAAAGTAATTGCTTCCTGCAGAAATAAAGGTGTTTCCTCTCTTCACGAACCACTTTCTCTTTTCTTTATCCAAAATGCTTTGGAGGTCGTGTTATTGTGTCCGGTTATTGGATGGGGAGCCTGCATTACTAAGCTGTGGGATGCAAATAAAGGCCTCCCTTGAGACTGCAGAGCAGTGGGCAGCAAATCTGCCCGGTGGGATGGAACCCAGCAGTGCAGCCCCACGAGCTGCTCCCTCCTTATGCCTCCTGCATGCGGGAGGTCTGGGGAAGGCTTGTGGGGCTGGGTCCTCCATTGCCCCAAAGATGGGGCTGTAGCTAAAGTAGTACCCCAGGGTTGGAGGAGAAGGGAGGAGTCTGGAAATGGGTTTGCTGTTCCAGCAGATTGTGCAGGAATGGCATCCCCATGCAGTGCCTGATAAGGTGCCTGGAGAGATGCCAGCTGTCACACTACTCCAGTCCAGTAACACTGGATCTGGGTTGGAAATGGTTTTCTGGGCATGTCTGGCCAATGTGCTTGTTTCCTCAACAGAGGGTGTAAAATTCCCATTACTGTCAGTGGCTATTTAAGAAAAAGTAGCACTCTGAAATGATGCATAGATGATTTTCTTCTGCATAATGGCGGATCTTAATGCAAAAGAAGGGGTTTGTTTGGCTACTATGCAATGCCACGACAGAGAAAATAATCTTTCTGTCCATTCCTTTTGCAGGGATGTGTGGGCTTTTGAGTCATGCTGCTTAAAGGCTTTGGAGCTGATACATTTGGAGCAATGCTTTTAAAAAAATTTAAAGAAATTTTGCAAAATGCAGACAACCTCTAGCACTACCCATCTTATCCTAAAGTGATGGATAAAATATGGAAATCTTTTTAGCTTGTGAGTTTCCTAGCATATTTGAGGAGTCTTCTCTCAAAAATTAATCACCTTGAGTTTGGACAACACTCAAAAACCTGCTACACACTCAAAGGATTTCCATATTTTTCCATCTCCATTTGGGATAACATAGATAGTGCTGGCATTTTCATCGCTGCCACCAGAATCTGCTTTATTTACCTGTATTGTTTCAGCTTGCAGAAAAGAACCAAAGGCCTTGATTAGATATTTAGTCAGGTGATATTTCCCCTGTGTGCAGGAGAAATTGCTCTTTGACTTGCCATGGTTAACACTGCTGAATTTTGCTGTTTGCTCCCTGCCTTTCCTTTTCTTTCCGCTACCTTTTGACATTTAATAGGACTGCAGATGTTTGGAGCCTGAACTTCATAATGATGGTTTTCATTATGCTGTTTAAATAGACTCTGGAACCGGTTGAGGTTCCACAGACTGGATTCTTTACTCCTTCATTAGCTTTGATCAATGTAATTTCATTAGCGAAACGCATTGCCAAATGGAGTAGAATCTACTTAGGGGCATTGTTTAATGGATGCTATCAAGGATGACCAGGCTTAAAAACTACTTAATTTCATATTTTTTTAACTCAGTTTGACTCATTGAAGGCTCCCATTTACTGACAGATAAAATGATAATTTCTCTGCTGACTTGGCCTCAGCAGTGGTGCTGCCTTCCTGGGGCCGTTGCCAGCACTGCGCTGTGCTGATGACGGGCTGCAGCCCGCAGAGGTAGGCTGGAGATCCACCAGTTCCTGTGGGAGCTCCCCTGAGGTCAGCACGTTCATTTGCCTCGATTCCCTTGTTGTCCTCTCTGCCGTTTTTATTCCTGCGTTGTCTGTCTGCTGCCACCTCAGCGGAGTGACTCTGTGCCCTTGTCCCGCAGGCATCCATCATGACAGGGAGCGTGCACAACCTGGGCCTGGAGGGCAGCAAGCTGCTCCTGGACTCTGTCAACCCATCGGGGCTGAGCCCATTGAGGAAGGCAAACTCCGGCTGTGACAACGGGCAGACTGAGAGCAGCAGCTCCCCTGCCAAGAAGAATGAGAGGAACCTGGACATGAAGAAGATGGAGAAGGAGATGCAGGAGATCATGTCCCCTACCCCCCTCGAGTTTCACAAGGTCTGTGTTGCCAAGGGTTGGTTTGCTTTGGCACAGTGGTACCGCGATGGGAAAAGCTGATGGATGTGTTGCAGCCCCATAGAAAATGCTCCCTGTTGACCCTTTGCCAGTGGCACACACCATTCAGTAAGCTGCTTTTTTTCTGAGAAATCATTTATTTTCTGTCCCCTTCCTCTTCATTCCCAGCCTCTCCTAAATGGGGTGCAAATGGTAGGACCTGAGTGACAGGATACTTGTTTGAATTCAGTATGCGGGTGATTGCAGCCAGTTTAAGTGTGGTGCAAGGCAATGGTAATTAGGAGGAGTAATTAACTGTAGAAGCTGTTGATGCAGAATGCAGGCAGGGAAGGGAGCTGGAGAGGTTTCAAAAACCAATTCCTTTTTCTTTCCTAGTGATTTTACAGTGAAACATGCAGTTAGGGCAGTTGGGAAAAACAACTTCTTCTTGTTTGATCTGCTTTTGTCCTTCAGGGTATGGCAAATGCAACTTTAAATAAAACTCCTTCTTTCCTGATGGAAGAGAGCTGAGTAAGTAGGTGTGTTATAGGGTGAGAGTTCTTTCTGCTGGAGTATCTGTTGCTGGAGGTGTTTGGAGGTGAGGTTGGGGCATCACCCTGGGCACTGTCCTGCCCATGGATCACGCAGCCGTGGGGCTTCCCCAACCACCAGCACCCTGATGCAGTCAGAGCCGGATGGTAGAGATGCACTCCCAGTTCACAGAAGGAAAGGGGGGACTGTGGTGGAGGGAAACAGCTGTTCCTGATATTGCTTGTCCTCCACTGGCTCCCAATATTGCCTTGTGCCAAGATACACTTCTAGCAGCACGCATCTCCTTTAGAGACCGAAGTGTGATTATGATGTAGGGAAGAGAGTTAGATTACCTGGCTCTTGTCCTCAGTAAGCCAGAACTAATGAATAGTATTAAGCAGTATAGATATTTGTGCTGCCTCTGCAGCATTCCAACGTGTGCTTTCTGCTTCTGCCCCTCCAGATGACACTTCGCAAAGACCCAGAGAGCGAAGACTTTGGATTCAGTGTGTCAGATGGCCTGCTAGAAAAAGGTGTCTATGTAAATATGGTCCGTCCGGATGGGCCAGCAGATCAGTGTGGCCTCAAGCCATATGACAGAGTGCTTCAGGTAATAAATGCAAAATGCAGTTCTGGAGGCTGGGACGGAGTGAATGAGTGGCTGAGAGGAAGAGAGAAGTGAGACCCATCCATGACAGCACTAACTTTAATGAAAGGTAATAGTTAGCCAACTAGGTGAGCACCTTCCACCTAACTCTCAATGAGACCTGTGTTTTGTATAAGAAATCTCTAGGTAGCAGAGCTGGTTCCCCTAGCTGACACCCAGCCCAGGGAGCACCTCCACACAGAGCTGTCCCAGCGCTGTCTTTCTGAGCTTGGGCAGCTCACAACCAAAACAACCAAAAAGCCGTGTCGCTTTCCCTCTTCGTCCTCAATCCTTTTCCTATCCTGAAAGAGGGTGATTTTTGGACAAACTAGACCGTGTGGACCAATCTGTGTTCTTGTGAATCCCCTGTGGAGTTAAGCAGTGTTCATGAAGTTCTGTGCATGCCTTTGACATCTAAAAGTTTTCTAAGAAACAACCATCTCTCAAGCAAAGTGTTTTTCATGGATATTTTCCTCCGAAAGACACTAAATCTGAAGCAACTGACGCAGAAACAGAATAAAAGCTCTGATCAAATAAAAGTAACTTGGGTGTATCTGCCTGCCAGAGGGACAATGAGAGCACGGTGCATTCTGGAGTTTGGAAAGGAACTTTATATGGACGAAAAATAACAAGTTTTGCTTTGGAGCGACTCAAATAGCGACTGAGAAAAGCGTGGCTTTGATGGAAAAATTGCCACCATTTGGAAATGCAGATATTGTGACCGTATTTGGAAGCACTCAGATGTTTAGTTTTGCTACTTTCTAGGCGGTGGCTGTTAGCAGCAGGATCAGAGCCAATATATTATGTACATCAGGTAACCGGAGAGCTGGCAGCGCTGTGGGGAACCTTGTTTAAGCTTGTTATGATCTCTAGCCAGTTGGCTGCTATACAGTTATTCCTTCTCGGATTCAAATAAAAGATGGTGCAGGAATGAACAAGAAGCTAATTAGGCTGCAGGCTGCCTTTCTGTTGAATGTTGGAAGTGTTGGTCTTTGCAAATGCCAAGTGCTCTGGGAGGTGTGCCTGAGACACAGCGGAGCAGAGACTTCTGAGACCCCCTCCTTCCTACATGCTGTGCCACACAGCTTCTACCTACAAGAGGACAAGGCAATTGCCATTGGGTTGACGTGTGCAGCAGTGATGGATGAGGGATTGCAGAGCTGGTACAGACAAATCCCAGCAAGAAGCACGGCGATGCACTGCTGAGGATGCTTCACAATGCTGCTGGTTACGGGCATGATGATGTGTCTGCAAGCAAGTTCCAATGCTGAAGGCCACAAAACATGTTGTCCCTGCAAAGGAAGTCCCTCTGCCTCTTGACTGATGGATTGCCCAGAGCACAGCATTGCACTAATGGCTTTTCTGCACTGGAGCTGCCCAGCCAGCATGGAACAAAGGCAAAGCAAGCTCATGGCTTATTTCTTGTCTGTGTGCAACCTGGAAATTGTCCCTGGTCACTCATCTATAAAGAGCAGTACTGAGTTCGGCTGTGTAGCTGCCAGCTAGGGCAGGGTGGCACTGCTGCCATTACATTGCCCAGCTCTATGGGCATGCATTAATCCTGAGAAAGGGCTTTGGATGCAAGGGTTGCATGGACTTATCCAGCCCTTATCCTGAGAAGGAATCAACGCCTGGCCTGAGGGGTTATGTTCACTACAAAGGTGGGTGGGAAATTCCTTTCTCCCCTCCCTGCTTCCCCTCCCCATGCTATTTGCCAGCCCTCTCCATCCTGGGGCTGTCGTGGCACCGAGCCCATGTGCTCTGGGAGCTGTAGGCAGGAGAGCCAGGATGGTTCCTGCAAGTGACCCAGCCTAGAAACATGCTTCAAGATGCTCAAATGAGCAGGAAAAGTGCTTACACTGCTGAATCCTGCAGAGAGGATTTGCAGCCTCCACAGCCACCATCTTGAGCCCATGTGAAATGCATCTGGACTCCTCCAAAATGAAAGATGTAAACGGTGTGAGGAGAAGCAGGAACTGTTCAGTATAGTCCTGATTTACTGCCTGCTGAGCTGGAAGTGGTCATTTGAAGCCTCACGGTCTGTGCTGTGTTTGTTTTCTAGGTGCTGAATGCCCTACACCACAGATTTAAGGCCAGTGAAAGCCATGATGACAAAAAATTATATAGCAACCTTTATCCCAGAGACTTGACCTAGAGAATTGATTTTTGAGTCCTGTAGAGTTCAAAAGGTGTAATACTATCTTAGACTCCAGGGGTGAGGATTTCTGCCTGATCCAGGCTTTTTCCCCTTTCCTCTACCAGTTACAGAGCCATTCCTCTGCTAAGGCAGGATGTGCCCAGCTCAAAGAGGGGGAGAGGGGGGGAGGGAGGCAGTGCTCTGCTCTGCTGTGACCCCTCAGGCACAGTCCCCCAGGCGCTGTGTGTTTTCACAGGTGTGGGTTTAGCACCAGCCTTGTGTTTTCTGTCTAACAAACCTGCTGTTTCTGTTGTTCCTCCCTATGGCACATCCTAAATCCATCCCGACAGGTAAATCGCGTCCGAACGAGAGACTTTGACTGCTGTCTGACTGTCCCTTTGATCTCAGAGGCTGGAGACAAGCTGGACCTGGTGATCAGCCGCAACCCTTTGGCTGCCAACGCTCCTCTGGAGGGGAATGGGGAGCTGCTGGCACAGGCAGCCCACACCGAGGTCAAGGCGAGCGTCCAGACACTGTGAGCAGCCACAGCGGATGGTACCTGGGGCCTCTGCTGAGCCATTCTGGTATTTGGGGTGTTCTTCCTGTTTTTTGCACTGGTATTTGTAAATGCTGTGTGTATCATCAGCTCCAAGGGGGGAGGTGGGTCTTCAGTGAGCTGTCACCTGTAGGCCACCCAACGCTGCTGGGAAGGTTGAAGCTGGATGTTTGTTTCTGGGGCTGGGGTGAGCTGTTGCATCCCCAGTGCATTGTGGTGCACGGGGTCTCCTGCCCCAGCACCTCCTCGCTCTTCAGGCCTTGGCCATCCTACAGACACACATGGTGCTATTTTTATCCTTGTTTGCTCTGTTTATCACATACAGCAAGATTGAAATGCCATTCTTTTTCTGTTGTACCCAGCTCCACCCTCCAAACGCTCCCCATACATTGATTCCTGCAGTCCCTTTCTCTCCTGCTATCAGGCTATGGAGGGCCCTGTTTAAAGACAATTCAAAATGCACTTGATGGTGTCTAGGTGCAGTTCTTGTTCAGAAATTTATGTTTGCAGCTGCCTCACGCTGGCCCCTTCCATGCTGCCCCAGCAGGGCTGGCTCAGCCCAGTGCCCACTGCCCACTGCCCAGGGCACCTCGTCTCACCATCAGCAGTGCAGTTGTCCGCGCCACACAGCGGCTATTAGAGCAGAAGGCTGTGCCCAAGGCTGAAGACCCTAAATGCCTGCTACTGTTTTTCAGATGGTTATGGAGATAATGCAAGTAAAAAGCAGAAGTGTTGTTATCTAGGGCAGTTGATGTTTTGAATTAATAGAACCTTCTTGTCCCCTGCCAGGCAGTGACGTGAGAAGTCCCACGGTAGATGGAGATTGTACATCCCCTGCCCCCACCTGCACTAGCAGTGCCTAGGTGGCTTTGTTTTGTTAACCCCTTGCCTGTTGCTGGCCTTCCCATGGCCTCCAAGCATGGTGCCCCTATTGTCCCCAATGTGTGTATTGTCCCCAGTGTGCCCCCAAGCCATGGGGAGGAGGCAGCTGAGGTATTTGCATCGGCTTCAGTCTGCAGGAGACACAGTCCATCTGGCTGTGGGCTCCTCCTCCTCTCTTTGCTGTGAGTTCCTCCTGTGGCAGATGTGAGCTGCGCTCTGTGTTCCATGTCTTAGCACTTTATGATGACATTAGCATCCTGGCACCCTGGCATTGCTTTGCCCATGAAGGCTCACATGTGGTGGTATGGTGGAGGTGAAGAACTTGCATGGTTGTGGGCAGCAGCCCTGGTGACCACTGCCCCCATTACCCCACTCACCATTTCATTTCCTCCATCACCACCCCATACCAGGGCTGTGTTTGGGTGCCATAGAGCTGTGTGCAGCACGTTCCTCATTTTGCTGAGCCAGGACTCACTTCTGCATCCATCTCTACTTTGCAGCTCTGTCCTTCCACAATAGCCCAGCATATTGGGGTGTTTCTTTGAGGCATGTCCAGCCCCATCCAGCTACTTGTCAGTGTAGCCATTTTCTCTTCAAGTATGCAATATCCCATACCATTGCTGCCACAACTAGATGACGTGCCATAATTGATACTGTGGAGCATTGACAGTGCAGCCGAAAGTGTTTTTATATGCAATATTCTGAACAGTGGAAGCTCGCTGGGGCTTCTCATAGGTTTTTAATGAAGACTTTTATTAAAGGCTTTAAAAAAAAAAAAAAAAAGAAAAACTTGGTCCTTGTATCCCTTCCTATGCATTTTGAATGATATGAAGATGAAATGCATTACTTAAATGTGTATTTTTATCCATATATTAGAGTGTATTCCTTGTAAAGTATTTTTATATGCTGATTTTCTTATGTATCTATGAAAGCACAATATTTAAAAGTACAGCATTTCAAAAAATATTTTAGTCCTGTTTTGGACCTATTTGTAAATCTCTGTATTTAAATGGCATTGCAATGACTTTTTTTTTTAATTAAATAAAAACAAATGAAATGCACGTGTTGTGGGTCTGTTTCATTCTGCTAGAGGACAGGAGTAGGGCAGTATTCTTCATCCAGCCCTGTTTTCCCAGAGGACCCACGTGAGGGCAATGAGCAAAAGATGGGGTTGGTGGGACCACTACTCATAGGGCTCCCAGTGCAGGCTTTGGATTGGCACTCGCTGCTGCCCAGCAGCGGGATTTGTGACCACTTGCTTCCCTCGCTGCAGATAAGGGGACTTTTTCTGCAGCTCTCTGCATCCAGATGCTTGTGGTGCCCATGCTCCATGGCTGTGGAGATATTTACATGGTTATAATATTGCTTACATCAACTTGGCCACACTGGAAGCCTCCGTGGTTCAAACCTTGGCTACTTCATGACAAAATATTTGTGTGGCAATGCACACGGTGGCTGTGAAGTGGCAGCGGCAGTGTTTGCAAAGCTGTGGGTAACCCCCAGGGATGGGATAAGGAGGTGACCTGATGGGCACTTGGATTCCCAAGATCCATGAGTCATAGAATCAATCACCAAGGTTGGAAAAGACCTGTAAGATCATCCAGTCCAACCATCCACCTATCACCAATATCACCCACTAAACCATGTCCCTCAGTACAACAGGTAAATGTTTCTTGAGCACCTCCAGGCTCCATGACTCCACCACCTCCCTGGGCAGCCCATTCCAGTGCCTGACTACTCTTATAGAGAGGAAGATTTTCCCTTATGTGCAACCTGAATCTCCCCAGCACAACCTGAGCCAGTACGATGCTGCACTGCAGGAGCCAAATTATCCAGCCTCTGGAGCCAGGTGTCTAAAGGACGACTGCCACAAAGCCACTGGGAGAGCTCATGTCCTTACAGGGAGGCTTTGCCTCCCTTTGCTTACAGAGGGATTAAGGGACACTGCTACACTTCCAGCACGTGCAGTGCAGGCTCTACATTCCCTAGATAGAGCCATCAGGAACTGCTGCTCACTGGCAAGCAAAGGGTGAGCTGTGTTTTGCAACCCTTCACCACCAAGTGGGTAGCACAGGAATTATCAGAGGTCAGGCATGGAAACACTTCTGGTTAGAGTTGGGAATCATTGCCATGTAAACAAACCTTATCGGTCATCTCTGGCTGTCTTCGGGGCACGGGCTGCCAAGCAGAGCCCTTCACATGTCTGGCACCAGGGCCGTGCCAAAGCCGCTCGGTGCCAGCCTGGGCACCGGTGCCGTGTCAGGTTGAACACCCAGCCATGCAACGTGACCGCAGGGCTCTGCCTCACGCAGAGAGAAAAGGGCAGCTCAGTGCAGCCGGGACACACGGGTGAGCGGGGAGCTGCCTGCTAACAGCAGCCTGCAGGCCTCGGCCGAGGGATCCAGCCCAGGGCAGGTCACAGCCACGCACGGCTGGAGCACGGAGCCCTGCAGCAGCTCTGTGTGGTGCTGTGGGACTTCCGGCTGATTATTTTGTACCTGAGACACGTTGCAGTGTCTGCACCTGTGATGGGCTGCTCAGCCCAGGCATTGCAGGCTGTGCGCTGGCACAAAGGCCTCAACTCTCACCCAGCAAAAAGTAATGCAACCAAGTCAAAACCAAGCCATTTCCCGTCTCAAAACAACTTCAAAAGCTTCAGGATGCAGCAGGGAAGCCTGGCTGGGGGGCTGCTGGACATGGTCCATGCCCTCAGCTCCAGTTGGGTTATCAGCAGCAATCCTGACCACAAATGCTGTGCAGTTTGCCATTCTACTTCCCGAAAACATCAACCAAAATGACTTTTTCTTTCCTTCCCCCCTCTCCACGCATGTCTTAGGAAAAAGCATTTCTGATTTAACTTCCATTTGCCCAACAGAAGGGGCCATCAGAGCCCTTTAAATGACAAATCCCATACACCTGGAAAATGAATTCATTCTCTTTGTTGTTTTTCCCTTCTCATGGAGCTTTTCTGCACCTGGCTCTCTCAGCTTGTGACCCTGTCTGCTGTGAACACAGCAGTGGGGCAAAAAAGGAAGAAAACTGGGCAAAAAAAAAAAAATGGGCACCATTTCCATACCTTCACACTGCTCCATTTGTCTGAGTGAATTAACACAGAGAATAATGGGCTTAAAGGAAGAGCTGAGGTGCTCAGAGATTGAAAACATCAGTGAGCACAGCTAGTTTATAAAGGAAACTTTTATTTTCTGTTATAAGGTGATTACAAACTCATCTAAAAAAGCAAAGATGACTTAAAAATATCCATATACATTTCATTTATCTAAAAAGCAAAACAGAAACTGCAAAATACAAACATTTACCATATACACAAAGGCTGGGGGGGTCATAGGATTAAATTACACTCCAGGAGGATTTTCAAATACAAATATTCCATCTTGGAACACACACACGCACACACACACGCACACAAAGTTTTAAAATGTTTTAAAAATATTTTTCTTTTTTGTTTTTTTTTTTTTTAAAAAGTCCAGATGACATTTTTGAGGAGGTCATCATCACCACCCCATCTATATGTGCTACTCATCACCGTACTGTAGTCACAGTTGCTAGGAATTTAAATAATAATAATAAAAAAAAACAAACCACCACTATTTTTCAGCCAAATACATCAAAGGAGATGGACCACCTCTCACAACATGAAGCCCCCAGCAACGTTATCAGGTAACAGCCACCACATCACACTGGGAAACAACAGCCTACTGAACAACGAGCATTTCAGAACAGTGCTGGGATGCGGCGATGCTGAGAGACCTCACTGCCCTGCAGGACAGGAGCAGGTGACACCGACTGGATGCGCCCCAAAGGGTGTTTTTGGCCTCTCAACAGGAGTTTGCTACTGTTCTTTTTTCTTTTTTTTTTCTTTAAATAATAATAATAAAAAAATCTTCTTAACATCTCAACTGCAGAAGTGGATGCAAGAGATTTAGGAACCATGCGTATCATGCTAACATGTACAATGCTACGGGCCCAAAGCCTTCCCTTGTACGCACACAAAGCACACATGCACAGCTCCTCAGCACAACCAAATTGCCTTTTTTTTTTTTCTTCTTCATATTTTTCCCCACTTTTTCCACCAACTCAGAGCACAGAGAGCTGCTCCACGTCAGGCTGTCTGTGCTCTATGACAACACGAGCAGCAGCGCTGTGCTGCAGAGCTGCAACACAGGGAGGAAACCTCCACAGTCATCTCACCCCTTTCTGAACTGCTTCTAATTCGCTTTGCTCCTAAAGCACAGAACTGTGTAAAGCATGGAGCAATTACGCTCTGACAGTTTTACAGTTTATTTCCAATTAGGACAAAGCCACAAAACAAAGAAGGACGTGTTTGGGCTGTCATTCAATACCCAGCAGGGTCAGGCTCTTTTCCAATGGCAAACCCTGCAATCAAAATTCTTCACCTCTACTGGCCATGTGGGAATGATTATTTGTTTTCTTAAGGTTTTAAACCTGAGAAATTCTTTTTTTTTTTTGTCAAATCACATCTGAAGTTTTTTCACCTACAGGATGTGGGTAAGCTGGAATCACCAGCTGACAGCTAGAAGAAGCATGCAAAAAGTTATTTCCTCTCTTCACTTTTTCAATAGAAATGAACAAATTCAGATTATTATTACTTTTTAAAGCAGAGAATCGTTGTGCAGGAGCAGCTGTTTTTGGGGATGGCAGAGTCACACTCTGGGAAAGGGGCAACTTCCAGCTGGGGCTCAGGCTGCTGTGCCAGAAGTAATTCTTGAGCAAATCTTCCAGCAAGCTCAAATTAACCACTGATACCAACAGATCATTTTCTGTGACTGAATTATGGAGCTTGGGGGTGGGGGGGGCTGCTTTTGTTCATTGGTTTCTCCACTGAGAACTTTCTTTCTTAATCTTATCTTTGATTACAAGAAATAAAAAGGAGCTACTTAGGTTCTGACAGTTCCCAACCTTTGCTCATGCAAATATACAAATACACAATTAAATGCTAATCCTCACCACAAAGCTTTGGATGCTGATTTTGGAGGAAACAAGTCCGAAGCTGCTGCCCGAGCCCCCTGCACTCCCACCTCCCACAGCAGGAGCCATTCTGTACTTGCACAGAGCCAGGCATCCAACCTTAAGAATCCCTCGGCAAGGCCAAGGCCCAGCATTTTGGCACTGTATCTCCCTTTCAGTATCTCAATTTAGCCAAGTCCATTTGGATGCCCTGGAGGTCAGCACTTCTTAAGAAAGCAGTGCCTAAACCATCTCAGTTCCCATCCCAATAGCTTGGAAAGTCATATGCATAATTTGCAGCTTCGGAATGGAAGCAATGTCCCCACCTGTGTGCATGCTTATAGGGGTGGAAGATTTCATCTACCAGTCTATGTAAGAACAGACCTTTTTATTTTCCTGTTACTCAAAGTGAGCAACTTGCATTGAATCTTTTGGAAATGATTTCAGGGTCATCTTTCTTCCAAGTATATTTGAGCTGCTTAGCTAACTTAGACCACTCCATTCAATACACAGTTTATTTAACATTTTATAAACACTATGGCCCCACACATGATCCTGCAGCGACTGCAGACGTGGAAGCTAATAATCAGTTATACAAAGGGTTCAAATCTCCCACCAACGGAGAACTGCCATTGGCACAAAGTGGGAGCTTAGAACCCCAGTGTGACAAGCACAGCCTCACCAAAACTGCAAATCTCCTTGGCAAATAAAAGCAGACTTGGAGGAGACTTGTAAAAAGCCTATTGAATGGAAATGTTCATGTGTCTTCAGAGCTGTTTGAACTGTTCTAGTGCTGAGGCAAGGAAGAGGAACAGGAACATCTGCAGTTGAGAAAGGTGGATACACAGCAGAGTGCAAACTGCTGTAGAAGATGCTACCCTGATAGTGGCAAAAAAGGTTCTGCAGATACGTGGGTTTATTTTTTTGTGTGTGTGTTACACCAACCATAAGGCTGCACCTTCTTTTCTCTTTCCTCCTCTCCCCAAGACCAACAGTGGAAATCAGCTTTGCTGCTCCAAGACTATTTCACCTAACTCTCCACTCCTGAGCTGCACTGCTGCTGCAGGTTGAACACCAGCACTGTTTAAGATGGTAAATACAGCTGCTACACTTTGATATTTCCATTTACTACACAAGAACAAATCCATGGTGGACCTACTATCTCACACTTCAAAAAAGACTTTTCTAAATGCATGGATCTGTTTGGACCAGATGAAAAGGAAAGCTATAGATGGAAAGGTAAATGACAACAGTAGCAACAACAATAATAGTAATAAAAACCAGTTCTATTTATGAAATCATATTGTTTAAATACCAAAATACAGAATACTGGTAAAGTCCCTTACAATAGATGCCCATTCAGTAAGATCATAACTAGTCACAGGTGAACTACAACAGACATTTGGAAAACTGAGAAAGATCAGGAACAACTCAGAGAATCTCGTGGTGCAAATTTCTTTGCAGTTCTGCCATCTCCCATCTCAGCTGGGAAGGAATGCTGCTGGAAATGTGCCATTTCCAATCCCACAGGAGCTGAGCAATACAAAGGTGTGTGGGACACGAAAGGTGTGCTTTTGTTTTGTTCTGCTGTCTTTACATTCAATGCTCTCATCCTGAAGATCTCTTGCCAAAACCCACACTTATTTTTAACAGTATCCACACCAGTTCACTTATGACTAGCCATGATAACTCAGTATAAAGTTCCTCATTTACAAAAAACAGGTAAAATAAGTCACAAATGTTTAAACAATCAGGAACAAGAAATCACTTGCATTTGCAATCATAAATAGGTAGGAAACACAGACTTAAAAATCATTTTTTAATAATTTTGGCAGAGGATCACATTGAAATGCAAATTTATCATATCAACAAGAAAAGTTCAGAAACCCGATAAAAAACGTCAGGTAAAAAACACTTTAAAATGTGCATGTGCTCATTGGAACTCAGACCCCATTTTAAAACAGAAAGAATCATTTTGGAGGGGAGAGGGGAACTATTTTCCAGAGCTCTCTGTGAGCCCCAGTCCTCCCCTGCAGTCATGCTGACAAGCACAGCAGGGCCAGAGCAGTGTACTTGGAGATCACTTGGATGAGGTTGTTGCATACGTGCAAGACTCTCTCACATGGTACATGGAAGCAACTGATTTGAATGGCACAAGTTCACATCGAAATGGGGCTGGGTTCTGGTTCTCTGGTTGTACTTTTAAAGGTGTAGTATTGGCCCTCTGGTTTTCAGCACAAAGATGCTCTCCACAAGTGGGAGATGGCTCACTGAACTCACCAGACATTTCTGATGTAGTCAAACCATTTTTTCCCTACCTAAAGCTTGTCTCATCTCCATAGTACAAATCTGATGTGCAAACAAATCTCATACGCAGCCATACGGCAACATATCAAGAAAATTAAATATA
Source organism: Lagopus leucura (assembly GCF_019238085.1). Classification (NCBI taxonomy): domain Eukaryota; kingdom Metazoa; phylum Chordata; class Aves; order Galliformes; family Phasianidae; genus Lagopus; species Lagopus leucura. The sequence goes on from NW_024962277.1 coordinate 565,639, forward strand.
AATTAAGCATCAGTGTTTCATCTACACTCACATAAACCATTAATTTAAACTCCCCCCCCCAAACCTCATGCTTCAATCTTAACCCAGACAAGCATGCCTGTGCACTGCAGACACTAATCACAACTCAAAAACAAGGGTCCATGTTGAATCCCACTGAAAGACTCATCTACAATCGCATTTCCTTGTCCTTGATGGTTAAAAGATTAAAAAAAACAGAAACAGCTGTTTCCTTATTTTGCACACATCTGATGGCAAATTCCAGCCAAAACCCTCCTGGCCCAATAGAATTCCTGCTTTCAGAAAGGCAGTCGCCACTGCCCTGCAGCTGAAATCAAAGAGTTTGCCATCTCCAGCTGTGGAAAAGTTTCCTTTAAACTCCTGTAATACAGCAACCAGAAAAAAAAAAAACAAAAAGCAATGCTGACATGGCTGGTTTTGTTGCTGCAACTCAGCCCTATGATGTAAAAATATGAACAAATTCAAAGTAGAAAAAAAAAAATCTTTTTTTGCTTTTGGTCCATCTCTTAACTTTAAATCACCCTTTTTCTTTTACAGTAATACCAACAAGTTATTCAACAAGTGCTGCTGCAGCCAGTTAGTCCATGGGACGTGAACAAACAAATCAAACCTTCTGAGTAGGAATGTTTTGAATTGGATATGTTCCTGCTGAAATGACAAGATCTGCCCTGACAGACTAAGCTGACAGCAAAATCAACAGATACAAACTCTGCTGTTGTCATTTCCTCTAGATACCTTTGGATAGCCTAATATCGGGGTATCATGAGAAGAAAAAACCCTTCCTTAAAAATAGAATGCCCACAAGAAAAAGCTGAGTTTTGGCAGAGAATCTGTTCCCAGCACAACCTGCTCAAGTTTAAAACAGAAAAAAGACTTCTGTCCATGTCTTGGACAGTCTTCAGGGAGCAGCTCCCCATGGAAGCATCCCCCTGGCCCACAGCAAAGCTGCTGCACCCCCACTGCCACACTCCTCCCAGTGGTGTTTTCCTTATTCCTCAGGTCAACCTGGAATGGAACACAATTCCTTCGGACCAAATAAACACAAAATATTGCAGTGTTACATTTCCTTTGTTTTAACTCAAAGTCCCCTATGTCCTGTTTCTTTAGCAGACATATCCATAGGCTTTAGAAATATGTCCGCCACCCTCAAAAAAGAAACTGCAATCTAACCTAATGGTGGGCAAGCAGATGGAGAACCCAGAAAGATCAACATCAGAAACATCAACACAGTGGAAGAGCAATACAGGAGCGCAACAGCAAAGGGACCAGCATAGATGGAATGGTGTTACAATGGAAAAGGAAAGGTGCTCACCCATCTCTGAAGCTCTAAGCTGACAGGAAAGACTCCACAAAGGAGGGATCTCCAACCAGAGAACCTTCCAGAATGGCAGTCAGCCCTTAAATGGGGTCTAAGAGAGCTGCAGCCAGGTTCCACCCCTTCTGGTCACACAGCTCAATTGCCTTCACCTGTGCTCGCAGGGCTGACCCGGTCCTTTCCCAGGTGCTCAATCAGTGGTTCAGGCTGTGACTCAGCAGTTAGCACACACCAGATCCACTGCTGCTTTAAGAAACCAAATCCTTCTGTCCCCCCAACAGAATCCAATTCCTCCAAATAAATAAATAAAGAGAATCCTGGTTACCAAACCTAGCAAAGCATTCTCGAGATACATGGATGAAAAGTACGTGCTTGCTGGCTGATATTATTATCTTCCTCACTATTATTATTAACAAGGCTATAAACAGTGCTTACGCCAGGTGTAGGTGAGTGGCTCTGTTCCTGGTGTTGGGGATGACCTGCACTGTGCCCACCTTTGGACAGTCAGAGTCCACAAAAGATTGGTGGGTTTTTTTAAATTATTTTTCTGCCCCAAACAAAGTCCAATAGTTAACATGCAAATGAGTGAGTGGGCAAACACCTGAAGCACCAGGATCACCAGGTGCTGCTCTGTGCTGCTCGGGATCAGGCTGCAGAATTCAAGCTTATCCCAGTGACATCTCTGCTAAAGTCTTTGCTGGAACACTAAAGAGCAGGTGCTCAACCCGCCTGATCACACACAAGCAGCAGGCACTTCACCTAAACAAAAAATAATAATAATAATAAATGAGTGAGCTGTGCTAAGTCCTGGAAACACCTTCCTCAAGCCCTCCTCTTGTTTGTGTGCCTGGATCCCAGCTCTGCGCCTGCAGGAAGGGCTGTGAGGCTCTTCACACCCAGCTCCTCTGCCCACTCAAACACCCTGCTCCAGCTGCCCGCTGCTATCTCTATTCAGGGACTGTGCTAAACACAACTGCACCCTTTTCCCTCTTGTGACCCTGAAGCCTGTCGTTTACCACAATCGAACCAGAGGGTGGAAATACTACACCTTTGAAAATTCTCTTGAAACAGCATCTTTGTGTTTTGCTTTGTTGTTGTTTTTTTCTTCTCATATCTCTCAACAGAGCGCCTTTTGTGTGTTCTGTAGGTTACCCTGCTCCCAACCACACCAGCACCTAAAATTGCTTTCTGAGACTTGAATATATTGCTGGCAAGACAATCAATTCAAGTGGTAAGGTGTATAACGTTTAAGAGATAAAGATATATATATATTTAAAAAAACAGTAATAGTAAATTCCTGTAATATGTCTAGTCTGATATGAATGCTCTCCCTCTACAGAGAGACATCTGCTGTGATTACCTTACAAAATATTAAAAAAAAAAAAAAAAAAAAGCACACACAAAAAATAACTTTCTCTGTGAGAAATAAAAATAAATCCTAGTGCAAATATAAAGCTCTGTAAACCTGGTCCTATGAGAATCTATGGTTAGTAAACGGCAGTTAAAGCAGGCTTATCCTCTCACAGAGAGAGCTCACATCATGGTTTCCACAATGATATGAGTTGGCTTGATCAATCCGCCATTCGAAGTTCCATTGGGGCAGAAGGGAGTGCCACTCTCTGTTTCTTTGGACCACCGATTCACTTCCTTGGGGGCAGCCACTGCTTTTATCCTCTGAAAGAAAGGGGGAAAAAAAAGCAAAGGTTGAGAGACCACACAGTCCACTGGTCTTCCTGTGCAGAACGGAGGAGGTGGCAATTCAACCATAGGGCTGTCAGATGTGCAGGGCTCTGCAAGGGCTGTGCAGTAGTACCATGGTGGAGGTTTGCTCAGTGGAGCCTGACTCGAGGCAGGCATGTCAGAGGGCACTCACAGCTTTATCCAACACTTTGGACTTTCAGTGCTGCAGCTGCTGCTCAAGTTACGCCTCTTCTCCTTCCTCATTTAGAAACAACTCTGCTTTTTAGGCCGCCTTTCATTGCCAAGTGGCAACTTCTCTCCTACATCTCAGTTCACAAAGGAAGAATGAAATGGCATCTGAGCAGTGTTTACTCTCTTCTCTTTCCTAACATGGTCTTTGAAGAGTGCTTTGGCTACTTTTAGACTTGTCTTTCAATACACAGGGGTGACAAAGTGGGCAAGAAAATAGACACATGAAAATGTTCTGGCCACAGCTGAAAAAGGCCATTAGCACTGGGAGGAAAACAAATCCAAGTGTTTGTGCCCTGGGAAACATTCCTTCCTTATTCTATTCTGTTGGGTTTTTTCCTAAGAGTCCCACTTTCTCCTCCAAGAATACCCTGGGCTGCATTTAAGACCATCTCATTAGGCAAAAACAAAACTAATCTGCAACCTTAAGAAGAGAACTGCTAAGTTTCATGTTTGCACAATCTCTAAAAACTTTCCACAGGAAGAAAAACAAACCAGGAGAACTGGTGCTGAAATGTGAAGGGCAAGAGTTTGCCTGTACATCTATATGAACCTGAGAGAATCTGCACTGACAAGTCTGACGCTGAACCCAGATTTTCCAAAGATCAGAAAAATCCTGATCCAGTGTTTTGATTTGACTCATTAAGAATTAAAACCAAACAAACAAAAACAAAAACAAAAAAAAAAACAAACATCAACAACCTAAAGCAACCTAAAATGTGAAGCACGCTGTCAGGAAAGTTTGACTTGCATTCAGTCCCCCAGAGCAAAAGCCATGCTTGAGAGCCACAGTCCATACCTGGATCCAAATGTCCCTGGAACTAAGAGAGCTTTCAGACAGCTGGGTTCGATGCAGGTATTTCTCTCTGTTTTCTCACTGATTTTTAGGATGGTATTTCCTTTCCCCATGGGCAGGAGAAGAGAGACCTGGCACTAACAAGCACTGAGAAGCACCTTGGACTGAGTGCTTGTCTGCACATGGAAGCAACAGCTTTCCTAGCTGGAAACTGCAGAAGTGGGAGGCAAGTAAAATCACCTGGTGTTTGTTTGAGGCCAGAAACCTTTGTGTTTGCCAAAAGGACAGGTGATCTTTAACAGTCTTATCTGCATTCACTGCAGGGGAGGCATCCAACTTTGCCCTACCTGGACAAGGTGGCAGTTTTCCAAGCACTGTGCTCATTTTGCATAGAACAGAGCAATTTAAAGCTCCCTTCCTCTTCTATACAGACTGTGCAAAAAGGCTGTGTGTTTGCTCATGTTATAATCCAACTTATCAAACCGGTGAGGAACAACAGCATGTTGTGGCCTATTTTCCCTACAAGTACCCCTCCTTCTTTTAGTAAGGAGAAGTGAGAGCTACCTCAAACAACTTCTCTTTTCCAAAGAACATGTTTTAATGTTAAAACACATTGCTCAAAGCAGAAGTCAAATGCAAAGAACCTGCCGAGATCCCCAAAGGCAGCTCTGCTCTGAATTCACTCTCCCATTTGCAAGGCAGTTTCTGACTTTAAGGGGGTGGTGCTTTCTCTTACCTCAATAAGCGACCCATCTGACCGTATGATGCGGATGACCATCACCATAGGGATGCAGATCATGGAGGAAAGGGCAAGAACCCATCCCAGGCCGATTGCCCACTCAGGGTATGTGTAGACCTTGTTGTAGGTCAGTGGTTTGTACTTGGCCAAAGAAAAGACAAAGCACCCCTGTCGACGAGAAAGGAGAATTAAATGAGTCTCAAAAAGGGTTCAAAGCAGCATGGCTCTGATGCTATCACTGGTCCTAAGGAAGACAGGTAGCAAGAGGCAGAGTTGACAGATACATATTTTAAATGAATGGGGACATTATTCTTCCATTTAAATTATTATAAGAGCATCTACATCTGCTCATAAGTAAACCTTTGCTTGGTAATAGAGTGTTAAGCGATTGTGCTGAACAGCTGCAGTACATCACCTGTCCTTTTCTGAGCTCAAACACTTGCTAAACATTGCAAGGAGCTTACTTGGAATGCCCTTCCCAGCAAATGAAATAATCTACATTGAGTGTCTGCCTCAGACTGGCAGTCCTGCCTCGGGACTTTTTGTTAAAATGGCCTTGTAGTTCTATTACTCAAAGTAATGCTCTTTGGAGTGCATTACACTTGTGTGTCACAAATACAGTACACAATTTGTGTGTCACAAACGTAATACACAATTTGTGTGGTCAGTCACATTAGCAGACAATGTCTGAGAAGATACCAAGCCTCCAGCAGCTCTGTAAATTGGTCTCTCAATGCTACAGTCTTCACTTAAAGAGAAGCAAATAAGAGGAGGCTTAAAGCTGCCCCGTCAGCCTAGAAATAGGACTCACCACACAAAGAACTGGTGTGATCACAATCCAGCTCCATTTCATCCAGGGACCAGGTCTGTATCCAATCATATCCTCAATGGCATCATAAATATTATCAGCGCCTGTATTGGACAGTGAGTATCTTGATCAGAACTGGACAAATAAAAGCCATGTAAGAACTGCAGAATTACAGCTGCCTTTCTTGGCCCCCAGGGGGTATTTAAAACAAGGGTATCAGATGTATTGCCCAAATTACCACAGCTGTGAAGTTTAAGAAGATTTTCTCCCTCAGAAGCTCAAAGGCTGGGGGAGTCTCTGCTCCCACACACTCATTATTTAGATGCAGGAGTGCAATGCTAATCCCTCCTGCCCCTGTCATAATCATATTCCTCCCTCCTAAGTCTCGCTGAACTTGCCAGAGAGATCATAGGGAGAACACAACAGCAAATGGTACACCCTGCTTCTACAGAAATTGGACTGGCATAAAAAGAAAGCTTGGCTTATTCTGCTTTCTTAAGTAGATGGAGTATATGAAGAATCAGGGAAACAACCAGTGATAAACAATGATCATTCCCAAGCTACAATCTCAGGCAGCAATGAAGGCTGCTCTCAGACTTTGGTACTCAGCATCACCTAAAAAGAAGGGGACAGAATATACTTTTCTCTCAGCTTTCTTTTTGTATTTTCTATTTGTCTGGCTTGGCCTTTGCAGACATTGCTGCTTTGAAACAAAACTCTCAGAGACTGAGCACAAATTTTCATGGCTGGCCAGACTTTCAACTCTGCTCTCTAAATATAACACATATAAACGCTTAATTGTGCCTTCATTAATTAGCGGTGAAAAAACATTCATTTTTGTGTGGAAAAACACCTTCATCCCAGGTGCACATTTGTCTCTAAGTGGCCAGTGCAAATTTATATTAATGGCATGTCTGTGCTGCTGGGAGGGTGATTCTGGGATGGCTGATGATTAAACGTTTGGCTGTCAATACTCTCACTAACTCATCCCAAAGCATCAGGTGAAAGTTTTTCACTTACCATAAACCCAGGCTACAGCAATACATTCAAAGAATGCAACCCACAAAAGGCATACACCACTAGCTGCATAGTAGTCAAAGAGTTGAAAAACATACATGCCACCCTGTAACAGAGAGACACAATGCCTTAGGATCCACCAGGAAAAAGATCTGAATACTTCAAGCCCAGCCCCCAGCAAAATCTGCCAGCAGACCTTAGTGACTGCTGCCTAACAAGCAGAAATAGCAAGAAAGTGGCACTGCTTTCCCTGGGGCATGTGCTTGTTTACTAGAGGAAGCATCCTAAACAAGATGACAATCAAACAGAATTAAGCCACTTAGTATAATCTACTGAGACACTTAAGTCTTTCCTTCTTAAAAGTATTTTAGGATGGTCATTTATAGGAACAAGTGACCTGAAGAAGCAGTAGGTCCTTTAACATGAACGCATCACAAGCACTAAAAATGCCATCAGAGAGGGTCTGCACTTACACTCTGAGTGAAAGGACTTTTTTCACTGGAATCTTTTCCTTTCTAACTCCATTTATTTACACTGTTCTGCTCCACTCCTCCTTTTACTACACTGAACTGCGTGTGCCTGAAATTGTACTTGGAAAAGGAAGTTTGTCAGGCATCTCTGTTACAGGTGCTATTTCAATTCCCACAATTGTCCTCTTCCAGATACAAATACTGCTCAGATTTTATTTTTAAGATAAATAACACAACAATGTTGGAACATATTATTATTATTTATAACAGAATCAATTCAAGAATATTTAATTGATTCAAATCAGTTGAACTAAGACAAAGTCTTTTTTCCCCTGCATGCACTGAATGCGTTCTTAATTTGCTCTACTGAAGGTTCTCCATGTGTTTCATCATTTGGAGCCTGTTGTTAATATTCACACTCATGCTGATCAGAATGAAATTAATGAGAATTCATTACTCCATTCCTCAGATCTAGGGATGGAAGAAGCTCTCTAGATTTAGAGTGCCATTCCTCTGAGTGGCTAATTCTGATTCACAGCTAAAATAGATCTCAAAATGGCTTTTTTTTTTAAAAAAAGAAGCAATTTAAGCAATTTCCAGCAATGCTGTTACATACCTCAGTCACCATAGTTAGTCCCAGAAGATAGCTAAGGAAACATACTATAGCGATGAAGATTTCCCGTCGGTAACCCTTCCTTAGGAAGGATGGGTGCAGATCAACTAATGACGTGATCTGTCCTTCAACTTCAACAAACTAAAGAGGGAAACAACAGAAAGAAGTGACTTGAAAGTTATCCGCCATGCATTTCATCCTAGCTCATAATTAAATGCTCCACAGCAAAGCTTCAATCTCAGTCTGTGGCAAAATGCTGCAGAAAACGAGGTATTTCTCTGTAACCTAAAGGTTAAAGGCTGGGGGAAGTTTTCAGTTTGGAATAAGCTTTCAGAATTGATGTTTTTTTCCTAACATCCTTGCAAACTACTAAAGGGGCTTTGTGGACGAAGGCCGCAAGGATAAAGGAACTTAATTTGATGACAGGAAGGCACTTATGGCTTTTATGTTGTAGCTGCTCCAGATGAATACGCAAGGCATGCTGGTAGAGAGGCTCAGAGAAAACCCTCTAAAAGCCCAAGCTGCCCAAGTTAGGAGGGTACCAATCAGGTGTTTTTTTTTGATGTACTAGAAAACCTCACAAGTACTATTTAGATTAATTCCGCAGTTGGATATAATTCTACTCCTGAATTTGCTACAGCAAATCTAGCCAAGGGAAAGCAGGCTTTGATATGAACTAACAGCCCCTCTTGCCTGAACCTGTATTTTCTGAACTGGTGAGCAGAGTTCTTCTGGCTGAGGCTCTGGGGCACTTCATCAATCACGATGGAAATCTTGGTACAGTTCCCATACAACGGCTTGGTAAGCTGTTTGCACAGGTAAAACAAAAACAAAGCCCTGAACAGGTTAGCTAAAGTCTAACCAGCTTTTGTACTGACTTGCCATTTGAAAATCACACGTAAGGTTTGTAACCCGAGTTAACCAAGTAACCAAATTTGAATAAAAGTTCAAAGTTTACTGGAAATGTGATGCATTTCACCCACTGAGAACAGTGACTGCTGAGCTCATAAAAAATCCAGAGAGATCATTCAGCACTTTCACTTGGCAAGGTACAAAAGCATGAAGAATACTGAAGGCACAGGGATACTATGGACAACCAAGACTGCCCCTGCAGAAAGGATCTTCATTTTGAGTGGGTACATTATTTTAAAGCCAACCATTTCTCACAGGGAGTCTATGAACTAGCATTCTGTCAAGAACAGACATCTTTTCCTACCCAGTATCTCTTTCCTTTCACACAGCTGAGAAGTGCCTTATAGCAACTCTCCCTCTTTGACCATGAGCTGAAACATCTTTTTGAAAACACAGTTGTCCAGCAATAACTCTGCTAGATTTTGCAGCCTCCTGTCTCGTTGTGACTTATGAAAACTGGTTTTGCTCCTAAAACACAACCCTTTGGTCTGATTTGATCTTAGCCTGCTCTGGCATTCCAGAAACCTGCTTGACTGCGCTCCAAAAAAACCCAACAAACCAGAGGGGTGGAGGAGAGAAATTAAGTGCTCCAATTAGTTTTAATCATTCTACGCACTGAAGAGCTTTTTAAAATTACCAGACAGCTTCCAATTTGCATAAGCACAGGCTTGCTGAACCACAGCACTGGGAACTTGTAAATTCACTTTGCAGTGATTGAAAGTTGCTCACTAGAGTTCAAAGATTAAAACAAATAGCAATTTGGGCCAGAGTATCAAAAATGTAAGAGAGAACAACTGGCTAAAAATCTATTTAAATATTTATCTTCATACAAGAGAGGACAAATAAACATTTCACCCTCAACAATTAAGTTTTTGTAATCTCAGTTCTTTTCCATTTGAGTGCAGAAAGCTGTCTGTTGCCCTGAAAACTTGAGCAATTTTGAATGTGCAGTTACTGTATAATCCTTTGCCACATATATTTCCTTGGAGTGAACCATCTAGAAATGATTTACAGGCTCCCTTGTGAAATTTACTTCAACATTCCTATAAGCAACCAGTGAGAAAAGTAACATAACTTCATGGACTAAGCTTTTTGATTTTTTCATGGTCACTAACTAATAACAGTGCGTGCAATGCAATGAGTGCACTGGAAGCTTTCTGTACCATTCAGAGACACTGAATGCACGCTGATGTGCATGATGTGAAAGTCAGAAGGATCCCAAGCTGCTTGGCACCTCTGAGCAGAAGACCTGAAAAAGAGAGCGGTTTTGCCCTTTGTTTGTGAAGCCACTATGGATACAGTGATACTGTGCTTTTTGTGCCTTGTGATGACACTGCAGTTAGAGGAGGTTTTCTGACTCTTAGTAACCTTTGAAGTCAGTACTCCATGAAGCTACTATTTCTTACAAAGCATTTCAGTGGTGGTGTATACTAACGGCAGGTGATCGCAAAGGCACGAAATACTCTGTGAACAGATTGCAGTCTTCTTGGATATAAGGAAGAAATTTCTTGTGATAAGGGCAGTGAGGCACTGGCACAGACTGCCCAGAGAGACAGTAGTGCCCTGTACATGGAGACAGCCAAGGTCAGGCTGGATGGGCTTGGAGCATCTGATGGAGCTGTAGGTGCCCCTGTTCACTGCAGTGAGGTTGGACCAGATGGTCTTTAAGGGTCCCACCCAACTCAAATGATTCTAAATTTCAAAATTCAGGAAGTTCTTCTCCAAAGTAGAAAAATACTGAACATAGCAAAAATGCTGGTATTTTGGGGACAGACTGCACTCATATTTAGGCAAGGCTAAGTCCCTCTTGCACTCAGCCAGCTCCCGATGACAAAGACTTGCTAAGCAACATCATGTTGACTACCAGTCAACAGCCACAGATCTATCACACATAGTCCCTGCACCAAAAAGCAACACAGATGAATTCCTCATAGGCAGCATTAGAGAAATTCTCCTCTATAATTCATGCCAGCGTAACTGGCTTTGCCCAGTCAGCACTGAGACGAGAAGCCATGCACCCCTTACCCATTGTACTGACCTGGCTATCCAGTCCAAGCAACAGAAGCATAATAAAAAAAAGGATTGCCCAAAAGGTGGGCAGTGGCATCATGGACACAGCTTTTGGGTAGGCAATGAAGGCCAGGCCTGGACCTAGAGAAAGAGAAAATAGGAAAGGGGGAGGGGAAGGGAAGAAAAACAGTAAGTACCAGCTCTGTGGTAAAGGTAGCACACTCAAATGCAGGAATGCCTGGTTCCGTTCAGATAAATCCAAACGCGGCTGGAAATACCAGAAGTGAAACAGTTTGGCTCTTTTATCTGAAAACGAAGCACGCATGACTAAAGCAGAAACCATAGGCCAACCCCCGAGGCATTGCTAACTGATCACCAGCTTTAACATCCGTTTCAGACATGTCAGTAATGGAGGTGTTCCTACACCTGCCCACAGGGACACAGGTCAGTTTTGGGGCTGGGGGGAGAAGGGGTGACCCAGGGGAATGGCAGAACCCTCACAGCTAGCCCACGTGGTCGTGATGAAGGTGATGATGATGAAACTCTTTTTTATGCAGGGAAGGGATTCTGCTAGAAAAACTCCCAGGGGCCTTCAGTAAGGCAACCACTGCCCCACTCCAGACACAACTTCCAAAACCAGCTTTTCTAGAGCAGGGTTTGCACTCTCAGGCTGCTCCTTTGCTTCTGCAAACCTTTACTGCTGCACTGACCAGGCTAGTCCTAGTTCTATCAGCTGAGGTCCCTGAAACAAATGCCTTCTGCAGTTCGAGTCCTGTCACCTGGCCAGCTTAGGCAGACCTGCCATAGTGACACTGAGTATGAGCAACATGACCCACAGCTATAGGATGGGTTGATGCAGTCTGGGGTCACCAGGGGGCTGGGACTAGAGCCTGGTTTCTCTGCCCTGGAAACTAAAGGCTTGTTGTTGAATGCTTTTTCCTAGCCTGGCTCTTGCTGCACCGTGGACCACTCACACCCACACACCGAGCATACAGGCAGTGCTCTCATGTGCTGATCTGCAAAGGATCAGCCTGGAGCAGTGTGCTTTCAGCTATGGCTTGGGAGAGCTTCTACTGAGAGAGAAGGAGCCCTCTCCAAGTGGGAGACAGGAACAAGGGGAAGCAGGCATTTACAGCAAGCTCTCAAATTGGCCATAGAAACTGAATTTGAGGGCAGATTTAAATACAGATTAAACCCAGAAATACCTAGCTCAGCTTTAAGAAGCCTTGAAGTTTTAACACTTCCCAATTTTGAAGTAGATTTAAGTAATTTTCAAAGGTAAAAATGATTTGTTTTTTTAACCGCTGCAGTGTGGGGACAGAACTCTGATCTCTGACCTGTGCAGAAAAATCTCTAAGGCTGCTCTTCCTACCTCCCACTTTTCCTTTCCAACAAGAGAGATGGAAAAAGCAAGAGAAAGAGGTAAAAAAAGATGATTTTTTTTTTTCAAACTAAAGAAAACTTTAAGTCACAGAAAATATTTGAACAGAAATAAATACAAATTAGCCAACAATCAAGCAACTAATTTTATTTAAAATGAAACACTGCTAAGATTTTATATGACAGAAGATACCAAAAAAATGGTGAATGTATCAAATTGGGGGGGGAGGAAAAGTTTTATTTTTCCCCCAACTCAGTGGCTACAGGAGATCCTCCCTCAGGCAGAACTGCTACTAGATGGCATTTGCAGTTATCTGTGCAATTACGAGACAGATGTAAAACTGCTCTCCTCAAAACCTGCTGCAATTCTGTATGCTTTGGCCATCACAAGCATCCCTGTACTGCACTACAGACAAGTAACAAGTGCCCTAATCCCTCTTGCAGCTTTTATGTTATTGCATGTGTGGTGAAGTATTTCTTTCAGTCAAACAGAAATGCAGTATAATTTAAACTGGACTCACTATGATATTTTTTGTGTCTACAATGCTTTGCTTTCTCCCTTTAAAATCAGATGTTATTTATTAAAGGTCTGATTTCACTGGGAAGCCAAAGGGGGTTTAATTTAACTCTGGTGTAAGCCTACTAAAGCCAGTGGAAGCCAGCAGGAGCCACTCCTTGCTGATGACAAGGTGTGCTGGGAACACTGCTACAAGGCTGAATTTGGCACAGGTTAAAAAAAAAAAAAGAAAAAAGGGGCCATGAGATTCTTCTGCTGGCAAATTTATTGATGTTCCCTGGATGGCAGGAGGGCAAACAAGGAGATAAACAGTGTCATGCACAGGTCACAGGGGACTTAACACTCTGGGCAGAGATGGGGGCAAGCAGCAGGCACTGCCACTGTGGACAGTATCCTCTGCCCAGGGCTAGAGCCAAACAGCAGTGCCTGTGCTCACCTTTTTTTCTGACCCAAGGGAGTGGTTCTGACCTTGTGTCATGAGAAATCAAAAAAGAAAACGCCCAAAAAAGAGGCTGAACCACCTGCTGAATGTCTGTGCTCTGAGAAGTCAGCCCCAGCTCTGGGATGGGGCTTCCGCCATGGCCTGGGACGCTTGTCCCAGCAGGACTAACTGGTCTGCAGCAGCTCCACACCAGACCTCTGCTGAGGAAGGCAGCAAAGAAGGCCATGGGAAGTGGTTTGGATAATCTTGGTAATGCTTACTATCATATAAAACGTGGCTTACTATTTAGCCAAAGTTCAGCCAGAGATGATGAACAACTCACTGAACTGCTGAGGTGGTTGCAATGCCCGGCCACCAGCAACTAGGGCTGAACTGAAATGAACTAGAAAACCTTAAGGAATAAATACAAAAATAATCAAGAGACCAAAAGCAAAGTTTAGAAGCCAATCAGTGCCCTTGTCGTTTCAGCTATGAAGATGGGATTATCATACCAATCTTCTTTGAAAAATACTAGGTAGACACTAAGTTTAACATTAAAAAAAAATTAGTTAATAATGCAACGCTGCTACAAAATTGTTTGATTCTTAAAAATGCCAAGCAACAGGAACATTGCTGCCTGTTTATCAGAGATTTAATTAATCAAAATTAGCATAAATATTGACCAGAAAAAAAAAAAAAAGCAACCATTTCAAAATGCTACTCTTGGAACTGATCCATCTAGATCTTAAAAAAAGAAATAATAAAATGTGCTGTTTATGATTCACTCAATAGGATTATTCCCTTGCTTCCTGTTTTCAAACAAAGCAATCAACTGGGGATCAAAATAAGCATGGTGGCCAAAAATGTGAACTAATTGCACTCGCAAGAGCTTCGCCAATTGCAGCCACCCAAGAATCCAGTGGTGCCACCAATGTCATTAGTTTTTCATTAGCTTCTGTCAACTGAGGTATTTTTTCTTAAAGACTTAACTCCTGGAGTCATACAATTAGGAGATATATTGAATTTTCTTTGTAAGCGCATGCTTCCAGAGAAAAGCTTTCAAATACTATGCAGGAGAATTAAAATTGAAAGAAAAAAAAAAGAATGAGAAAGAAATGTCAAAGGTGCACTCAAATGACATTACTGTTGTTTGAATCCGATTAGCTTTAAGACTGCATCACAGCTGTTCATTATATTTGAGTTGTAACCATCTAACCTGCCTGTGCTGTGTGCAAGTACAATGCTACGCCTGCCCTCCCAGACAAGACATGCATGGGGAAAAAACATCATCTGTCACAAATGTCACAAGCTGGGAGGATTTAGCCTCCTTCAGCTGCACGTGCGTGGCTGAACATTCATCCTGGAGCTACAGAGGACAAGTGCAGGACTGTGACAGCTAGAGTTCCTGTGGATGACATCTTCCACAGAACGCAGGAGAAGAAGGCTCTCCCATTTCTCTGCCTTTCAGTGAGACTCAGGAATATATGCATGTATGTCCCCTCTGAAGGCCAAGATAATACTCCCACTGCTGTGAGCAAGCAAAAGTAAGCTATGAAAAATGCATCAGTACTGGCTATTTGCATTTGAATGAAAATAAAGGTAGTCTGAAAAGAAGGATGGAATACATTTTTGAGTCAATGAACATTCTGGGCCCTAGATAATGGCATGGCTATCATACCTCTCATCTCAACTCAAACGGATTAGAACATTCTAGGAAATATATTCACTGCTCTGTTAATCAAGAGAGTAATTAATACAACCCCACTAACCATCACTGCCCTCGATGAAAGCCCAAATCAACAGTGTGCTTATTGTTCTGGAGATTATGGGAAATCTTGTTCTGTTTTTATTGCTTAGATGTTAGCTGATTGAGTCTGCAGAACTTTGCTCACACGCTAGGCGGCAGTGCCCACCACCACTGCCACCAATACCATCGTACCTGACTCTGCCACATCAGCAATGTTCACCCCTTGCTCTTGTGCCATGAAGCCCAGGACGGAAAAAATTGCGAAGCCAGACACAAAACTGGTACCACTGTTCAGGCATCCCAGCAGCAAACAGTCCCTAAGTCACACATATGTCATGGAGCAAGTTAATTAAAAAAAAATTAACCCATTGTCCCTACTTTATTTACATCATTTAGCTAAAACACTAAACCCCCTTAGATGGAAACTTGCCTATAGCAGTTGTATTTGTACTTGTTGTAGCTCCCCAGGGAAGTCATTGCTCCTAAGCAGATTGCATATGAGAAGAAGATTTGTGTCCCTGCATCTATCCAGACCTAAAGGGAAAGACAGAAAGACTGTTACTAACAGCACTGCTTCATTGCAACCCTCAGCACAAACACACAGTTCAAACTATACAGTATCAACAAAATAATTGATTCCAATGAGGGTGATAGCTATGGGATCAGGGAGGGTGGGGAAGAAAACATCACATTTGCAAACTTGGCTTTTGAAGGGAAAAGAGAATTGTTAGCATCACAACCCACAAGAACATCAACTCTTCAACAGTTCCAATATTCCTTCCCCAGAGAGGCTTAATATTTCTGGCCTCTTAGTCATTCAGCTGATCCTTCCTGTTGGTGCAACAGTAACTGTGCTTCAGAGCAATAGGAAATGCAGAAGTATTTATAAAACTGCTCATTTCTGTTTTAAGTCATTTCAATTAGAATCAGCTGACAGTGACTAAACTGAGGATGTGAAAAGCTTGAGAAACACTTTCTTTTACTTTGTTTATTTTCTTAATTTTCTAGCTGTTTTTGTAACTGTTTAAATGCAAGATAAAAAGCCACAGGGGTGGGGGAAGAACAAGCAAAGTACAATGCACTGTGTAAGATGCGTATCTGACCTCGGTCTCATGATTCTTTCTTCTGATTATACTTTAAAAACATGTACAGAATTAAATAACATTACAATATGAACTAGCTTAGTAAAGACATAGGCATCAAAATGCATCCACTGAATTACATCTGTTCACTTCTTTCTGCAAATGCAAGCCTGCTAGCATCAGTAGAAACCACCACAGAAACAGAATAAGTGAGAATCAAGACTGCAACCATTATTTTCTCCCTCCCACCACTGCTTTCCAGAACCCTCTTGATAGGTGGTATGTCCTTGGAGATGATGCTTGTGCTAGACTGAGGGAGGGGACCTGCCAGCTCACACAAATCTCTTTTACATTATCAGCTAATAGTCTGGGTTTAGGGCTAATAGTAGATCATAAAAATGATGGAGTCCCATAAAAGATGATGCATTCATAAAATATAATGTCTCCTATAAACAAGGTATCTTACATAGAGGGCATGACTAAAGAATGAAACAAATTTCCACAGTGTTTCTTTCAATTGCACTTTTTCTACTTCAGTTATTTACCTACGAGTGGAGTTGTATTTTAACCAAATACTCAGTAGGAAGAAATAGCAAGGAAAGCCATTATTCTATCTCACTGTGACAATCACTTCATTATTTTGAAGGATTCCTAGTTTCCTATTTTTGGTTAGGAACAAGCGTATTGCTTTGGTTGTACTTTTGGGTGTTTTTTTTTTGCATTTCTCACGATTCCTATAGGGTGATGTGCTGAAATGTCTCCATACTTGCCCTTTGTGAGCACAGACTCCTTACCCTCATAGCCTACAAAAATGGAGTAAGTCTAGCTGCCACTCACCAAGGCAAACTAACTTCTCTGCCCCTCAGAAAGCATTTTTCTCCACCTTATCGTATTACTTTCCCAATCTCCTCCTTCAGAGCAGTAGGTACTGAGGTGACACTGGTACTCACAGTTGCTGTTTGTTGCTCCATCTGTGAAGCTCACGTTTCTCTCCTTTGAAACTAGACTACGCTCATTAAAAAAATTCATCTCCCTTACCTTACCAACAAGAAAGCTGAGATTGAATAACAGGACAGAATTTACAGCCTCAGAGTCCTTTGACACAAAAAGAAAAACACACATGCACACACACACATACATACATATGGAAAGATGCATTAACACATATAACAAGTGACCTTCTCAAGCAGATCTCTGGAAAATACAACCCAGCATTAATGTTCATGTTATATTTGGACCTCAAAAGACTGTGGAAAAAATCTATTGCCATTACATCACCACCATCACCCTCCACCATCCCTCTCTGTGCAGGAAATCATCCCGCTCCCCACTCCTGGTTCCATACCTGTGGGTCAGCTAACCGTGAGATATCAGGGTAAAGATAAAACTTGATGCCTTCTGCAGCTCCAGGCAGGGTCACACCACGGATGAGCAGAACAAGGAGCATGATGAATGGGAACGTGGCAGTGATGTACACTACCTGGGAATACAAAGAAATCATACGGTCAGTCTGTGGCGCTTGATGCTACACCTCCATCAACAGGAATTCAATGCAGGGACCGTTTCTGGTTTTCTTCAGTTGTGTGACTCTGCTGCCAGCCCTGTTTGCCGTGCAACCTCACACCACTCCTACAGGCAATTCCAAGGAGCACTTCATTTGGATGAAGATAATTGGTCCATGCTCCTGCATCTCCCTTCCCTTCAACTTGAAGGCATTAAGACATTCAGATTGCCATCAGCCTCAACAGTGGTAATTTCCAGTCCCATAACTTTTTTTTGCCCTTGCTGCTTACTCAGCAACACCATTATTGTAAACTAAGGTTCCATTCACCCAGTTTTGGGAATGTCTTCATTATCTTTAACTTCCATTCCTACTCTTTTTAAATAACAGCCTGCTTCTTATCTTCCTGCTCATTTGATGAAAGAGCCCTTTGCTTTAATCTCCAGCACGAGGGTTAATTTAGCATGCATTTGGACAGTTCTATCTTTAGACCCACACTTTTTGACCTCTAACATCTTGTTTTCTTTGCTCATCAGTGTTTTCTCTCATTTTTCACATAACTGCTGTGTTACAGTGAAGAGCCACTACAGTCCATGAAAGGTCTTTTTTCATAGTCAGATGATCCCCCCCAGGTAATTGCAGTTTGCTGACTTGATTTAAAACATATTTTTGTTTTCCACAATTTGTTTAGCTCCAGCAAAGCTCCTGGGATGCACCATTTTTCTTTTTAAGTGTGTCCTCTGAGAGTAACCAGGAGAACTCAAAGCCTCCATGGCCATAGTAATTCAATGGTGACAGACTGGTTTTGTAAAACAAAAGGAAACCTTTTCACACAGGTCTTTTTAAAATCCCTCTTTCGAAATCTCTGTGTATTTGCCCCTGACAAATAATATGCCTTACACATTAGCCCACTTGCACCAAAGCTGATGGATTATAGGTGGTTTTCTTTGCTTTCTAATTTTTAATGTGATCCAGGCCTATGATAAATTAAAGTTTTCTTACCAGAAAAACATCCCCATATGTGTTCACAAGAGCTGAACACACAGCACTTACGAAGTGGCCTTTGCCCTCCAGGTAAGGATTCTCTTCTAACACTGAAGGAATTTTAGAGATCAAACACAACTATTATTTTTCCCCATAATTTAGTGTTTATTTGTCCAACATGCTACTACGGGATTTAAATTATTTCCCCCTACTCTCCAAAGAGCCATTAACACACTGGAACCCAGGGAAGTGCTATAAACAGTGATCTGCTAAAGTAAACTAGACTTCTCAAATAATTCAAGTGCTCCATTAGAGTTTACGGTTTACTTTTGTTTGACCCCAAAGTTAATGGAGTCAACCAGAGACTTTCCAATGGCTTTGCTGGGCTTTGGCTCCACACCCCCATGAGCTCAGGCACTGTGGAAAGGAGGCAGTGAATTCCTACTGCCAACTTTGTCTTATAAGATGAAAATTTTGCTGGGTTTACTCGAAGTAAAACCTGCCAGTAGCTCATTTTAACAGACCTGCTTTCAACCTGTTAAATTCACAGGGATGTGAAACAATGTGCCATAGGGAACGTGCAAAATCCCTCAGAGCCACCTTAACCTTTACCAAGAAGAAACCAGGCTCACAAAAAGTACTGAGCAACGTGTGCTTCCACTCTACTGCTATGGGAGGTTTACTGTGCTCTCCTTTACTGTTAAATTTACACCATCATCTCACTGGGTCACATCAATCAGCAGGAACAGAGAAGCAAACATTTTTGTCAACATGTACTTTAGAGGTGTGGACAGAACTGGCAGGAATCCAGAACAAGGCACCAGCATGATTTTAATGAGGCTCCGTGATAAAAATCACAGAAAGCAACACAGAAATGACAATAAAATAAGCAGTTTAGTCAACAGTGGAACTAATAAGGACCAGCTTCATAGAGAATTTTGTCTCCCTGTTGATTCTGCAACACAAAAGGAGATAAAACCGCAAAATCACGTGTTTTCTGCAGTTGAGGAGCTCTCATTTGCTCCCAACTTCCCTAAGGTCTAACAAAAGGTGAGTTCACGCTCTAGCTTCTTCTCAGCTAGGACATAAACAGTCGCTCCCTTCCACCCAGCTGACTAGAAACGTGTGGAGCTTCACATCCTGAGACCTCCCTATCTCTGTTAATTTACCCAAAAAACTGACTCAACCAACAGGTTTGAAAGTTAGGAGAGAGACATGGCTTCAACAGCGTTTTCTCAGGGAACTAGGATTAAAAGCACTACTGTATGCAAGGGGATAACACCATGCTTCAAATTGTTTAGTGATTGGCCAAGAATGCTATAATTTGTTTCTTGCACTGGAGTAGGATGAGGTGCAGGGATGATGTAACTGTTATCCTTTAAAGAAAAACATGACTCCAAAGTGCGCATAGTAAGCCTAAATCAAAAGAATATCCAGGATCTCTGTTAAGGACAGTGCCTGTAAACAAGCACCTAAGTTTAGTCTTCTCTGTCTACACAGAGCTCTTAAGTAAGCAAGCAGCATTTCAAAAATGCTACACATCCAGCATTTTCCACTGGCTTAAAACATCCCTACCACAGCTATGTTAACATCCACTCCATTACACTGAGAATGAACTTGGCTGGTGCGAGAGCACGGGCAGGGAGTGCAGAGCTCTGTGCATCGTAAGCCTAAGACTCTCCAAGCTCATTACATGCATCAGTAGGATGCTTGTCCTCAGAGAAGTAAAACATGCCATTGTCTGCTTCTTGATGCCAGTCCAGGAACGGCTACTTGACTCAGGCATTTTGGGCACCGGCTTACCAGCGGCAGCTGAATCCAAATCCCTGCTTTATTCAGTGCAAAAATACAACTATTTGCAAAGAAATTATGAGCATAATTAAGAAGAACATTACTTCGTATCCTTGCCGTCCACTAACTACAGTGATTATAAAAAGGGTGAACGAGCACTTACCTTCCCAGTGGATTTGACTCCTTTCCAAATGCAGAAGAAGCATATCACCCAGACGAGGAGGAGACACAGTGCCAGATCCCACTTGATAATACCAATATCTTCAATCCCTGAGGACAAGCTCAGTACGTTGCGCCTGAGCGTATGAAAGGAATCAGAACAAAAGAAAGATGCATGAGCAGAGTGATACTGAGTCTTGCTGTGATGTCTGCAAGTACAGGATGGTGCTTGGGGCAGCACATGCATGGGTAGCTCTCTGCCTTCTGCCTGCTAATTCAGAACAGCTTAAGCGAACGAAACTAAGCTCTGCATGCCTAGATCTCCCCTAGCTTTGTGGCACTCTTTTGCTTAATATGTTGCACAGCATTTCACTTTAAGCTCTTTTAGCAGCCCACAATTACCTCAGTGTGAGGTAAGAAACTATTTTGAAATCAGTGTGGCTTTTACGTTTGCTACCTCCTAGCTCCATCACAGACATTTCTTACTATTCTACACCCATTTTCTTCTTTCCATTACCCCCCATGGCCCTGCACACAAGCACTGTCTTGCCTGCACTCAGTGACCACTTCCATACCCTGAACCAGCACGAACTATTTGCTGAACTGTATTCTGTTACTTAGGTTAATAAATAAAAAGATTCCTGTTTTAAGATGGGTCTTAAGGATTAGGGCCAGGGCCAGTTTTTTCCTTGAATTAATTAAACATTTTTGTTTGTATGTTTCAACTAGAAAGGAAAAAATAATGAATGAAGTCACTGATGGAAAATTTGCAATTAAGTTTTTGGAAAAAAACCTGAACTGACCAGCTTAACAGGACTCAAACCTTCATCCATCTGTTTTTGTGACTCTGTTCGCCAAATTCACTTGGATTACCTGTGTGAATGTGTTCTCACATCAAACACTTTATTCTCCCTGAACGTGTGTGCATTTTGCTATGGGAAAGGACTAATGGCACCAGACAGGGTAAGTCTGCCCTAATCAGCACAGCTATTCAACAGTTATGAAAAACCCCTTAGTAATGAACGTCTGGCATAGAGTTGCAGTCCTGGCTCACCTGAGAGTAAAGAAATCAAGGAAAACTCACTGTGAATACACAAAAGAAGAAATCACATTTATAAGACAAATTTCTGCTGCAGCCTCTCATGGCTTTTTAAGAAATAGATGCCAATTTTCCAATTTACAGGCAGTTCATACTAAAATGTAAAAGGCAGCCTATAGAGCTAGCTCTCAGGAAGCAATGAGTAATTAACTGCAAACACATTTCGGGATAAGGATATCTATGAATGCATTCAGCTAAGATTTCATTGCTTTTTATTAGGGGAACTAGAAGTGAATGGCTGTCTCACCCAGAATATGCCCCAGCAGCCCTGCCCAGCTCTCCTGGAAGGTACCCCACGGGTCACTGAGAGCCAGCTATGTTATTTCTCTGTGGCCTGGCAGCAAGCACACAAAGTGATGTGCTGCCTTTCTCTATCTTGAATTCTCTGGTCTCACAAAAGCTCAATACCTTAAAGAATCCACCCAGAATTACCAGTGGGGTCTCAGAGTTAAAACTGTTTCATGAAACCTAAACCAACATTTTTTGCAGAAAAAGCACTCAACCTGGATTTGTAATGTCCTGAAAATTCAACTTCAGGAAGCAGTAGGATCCAGGCTGTGCCGATACCTCTTCAGTTTTGTTACACAACCCACTGTTGCAGAGACTGAGCCAAGCTCACTCACCTCACTCACTCAACTCACTTCATACTATGTATGCATGAATTTGTTGCTAATTATAATTTATAGTCATGATGCTGTCATTAACTGTCTTTAATATTATATCACTGGGGCAACAGGCTGGGGCAGAGTTCTTTGCAACCATGAATCCCTGAACTTTGTTCATACTCTTGAATCGTCTAGTGATGTATAGCATGGAAATGTAACAGGAGCAGCAACTGGCTTTAGAACATAAACAAAAACAAAACAAGGAGAGTTACACAATCTTTGAAGGATATTCCAGCTCATTAATTAAGTGAATGCAGCCAGAACTTACATACCAGGAAAGGCGAAGCACCCTGACAGACATGAATAGCTAACACTGAAGCAGTACGTACCAGAAAGCTCTTACAAGGGAGAACATGAAACAACTGTTAAAATTCTCCATTTACCCCCAAAGGCAGAGACAGCTGCCCTCGATTTACCTCATTTTTGTGTTGCTCCCCTCAAGATTACATGCCATTAGCATGTGATGGTCTTTCTTGGGATTTGGATGAAAAAAGTCTGCTGATTACCCAATATTTATCAACACTTGGCCAGCACCAGACAATCAGAGGTTTTGTTCAACCATAATTATCCCATAACAATTACCCTTTATGCATTAATGTGTGTGTAAGCCTTTAAGGTTTGGGGCTTTAAAATAAAATCTTCAGAAGTAAGACCTGAAGCATGTGATACCAAGAGGTAAGTCCCTGATACAAAGCCAGATTTGCTTAACCCCCTTTTATTGCTGCTCAAGCAAGCATGTGATTTGTACAGAACATTAATTCAAATGAACTGAAATGTCAGGCTGTACTATATGTCCAGCCAGGCTGAGGACACGTGTTGTTCAACATGAAGAGGTTAATGCATCAGTGTGGTCAATTATATCTCTGCAGAGTTAGCCTTACAAAGCAGGAGTGATGAGGACACTACATAAATCTCCCGCAATAAAAACAGCATTGGGTTTCAGAAACCAAATACTCAAACCCCTAAATTAAATTGGAATTAATTGTGCCACAAAGCAGATGGATATCTTCGGTTAAATGCTATTTATTGACCAGTCCTTTCAATGCGGGTAGCTGGCTGGCTGGCAGCAGGCATTGTCTATGATGGCAAAGTGCTCATAAAGTTCTTGAGATTATTTTTAATTTCAGAACCATAAAGTATAGTAGTATGGCCTTGTAAAATCTACGTTGCTTTAATGACAGCAGCGCTGAGTGATCTCTCTCTGTCCTTCCTTGAAGACACCAACAGTTGTTTATGCAGAGAGAACAGCTATTTTTAATACTCCTGTAAGAGCAATGAGTCCTGAAGGCAGCTCAATCTGTTAAGGACAGTTTGCTCATGATGAAACTCTGAGCTACGGACGGTATGTCTGTATTATTAGCAGTATGGAGCCAAATCCCTCCCTGGCACAACTCCAGGGAGGAGTTTAGTTCATGATGTTTAAAACCGCTATTTGAGAGCAAAAGTTAAAGTGACTGCAAAGTACTTGGGAAGCTGCCTGCACAAGCACTGGTTGCTGAACAACCTTTGCTCTGCTGTGCTAAAGAAATGTGGGGGCACAAACCTGTTTGTCTAGGGAAGGTGGAAAGGAAAGCACTGTAAGAACCGAGAATTTCCTCTCCAGCTTTGGGCACCCCCAGTCTGACTACATGCAGTAGGCAGTGCCTACAGGAGGATTTGGCTCAGCTTGCAGAGTTTTGAGGGCAAAAACTTGATTTATTATAGAGGGAACTTAACTAAAAGCTCCACATCCATGGGGACATAATTCCCCCAGCCCACAAGCAGGGTGCCCTGCCCCCTTGTACCTACTGTAGGGTTACCCATGGTGTCTGGTGTCCAAAGTTTTGGATCTCACTGAAGGGATCCCACCAGCTCTCCACATGTTCTTTGCACCTTGCTGCTCTCCTGCCTTTGAGTTCATTTCCCATGTTAACTTGCACTACCTCCTACTACTGTTCCATCTTGTTGGCTTCTTCAATCTTTTATCATGCTTTTTCTTTTACCACTCACTTTCCCACTCCAAGCCCTACTCCCTCTTCTTCATGGGATCAGTTACCTTCTCAGTCTCCTAAAGAAGACATACCTGCTGGGGCCTCATGGAGACAAGCCAGTTGCTAAGTTTATGTATTACAGGAACAAAAGCTCCTGGGGACAGCAGGACAACTCTGCAGCCCCATCAGGAAGCTCCTAAGCTACTGAATGGTACAAGAGGATCAGTGAGCAAACTTAGTGCACAAAATTAAGATGAACACACTGCTCCTAAAATCCTGTGAGAGCAACTGTACGTGATGGCAATACGTGCTTATTACCAAAGCCTTGAGACCTTTGAACATCCCACAAAAACAGCTGTTCACTTGGATTCAAGACCCTGAGTACCAGAGTGGGAGAGTACAAAGGAGTAAGAATTACTTCCTCTTCTCCCATAACTTGCCTTCAAGTTTCCCAAAATACCCAAAGTTGCCATTTAGCAAATCTTTCCTTACTTTCTCTTCCACTCACAAGGGAGGAAAACACCTGGGAAAGTATCAGTCACTCAGCAAGTAAAGGCAGTGCTTGTGGCATGGGGAAAACAGCTGTTCTCTCAGCCTGCACCCCATCCCTCATGTTGATCTCCAGTGTATTTTGACAAACTGCTCATCAAGACCTGCTCTGCACTTTGTACTTTGGCTCTTGCATTACAAATTTTAGCACAGCTCGTAATAGCATTTTTTGTAAACCTAATGCATGCCAGATACATTTGGCATGAACATAATTCCCGCTGGGGGTATTGGCCGAAGCTTCCTTTTAAAAATAGAGAAGTAGGTACAAGTTCATCAGGGAACCAAACAGAATTTAAACATGCTGAAAGATAAGCTGGATCAGAAACTTATTCTACTGCTAATCGATTATCGCATCAAGCCAAGAAAAAAGAATGATTTTCTTCCTAAGCTATATATAGATCCTTTGGATTTAAGTTTCCCTACAGGTGTCTTCCTCTGCTGCTATGTTTTGACAACTGTATAAACACTCAGAGATTTGAGGTCATCCCTGCTCAGAAATAAGTTATGCAATATAATTTTGAACTTGAAAAATAACAGAGAAATGGAAATAAGAAGCTTAAGCCTGACAAAATCCAGGCATCAAGTAGAACAGAACTCCTCAAGGACTGCAGAAGTAAATGATGGAACAAAGATGACCAGAGAAACCTACAATACGGGACAACACCTCTGTCAGTTTTACTGATGAGGTCACGCCTCGCATCTTTGTCAAAGCGATATACATTGTAGTTTCATGAAGTGCACTGCAGATGACAACAGCAAGGGAAGAGGCAACCACAGAGGTGGTGATTTGTCACTGCTTCT
The DNA here is from genome assembly GCF_019238085.1 of Lagopus leucura. Lineage (NCBI taxonomy): Eukaryota > Metazoa > Chordata > Aves > Galliformes > Phasianidae > Lagopus > Lagopus leucura. The sequence continues at coordinate 590,932 of NW_024962277.1, forward strand.
GTTTTAAATCCCTGCCGCCAGGACATCTGAAGTGACTTGTTTCTATTCTCTTGCTGAATTTGGAAAAGCCCAGAGAAGAACCAAACAGAATTTCCTCCAAACTAGAAATTGCACTGGCCTGTTAGGGCTCCCCACACTCTCTAGGTGGAGTGTGGTTATACGTCTAACAACTTCCTCCACTACTCCCAGACTTACCGGTCTGCCAAATGAGCAATATCTAGACCCATTCTCTTCTCCTATCTAGCACTCCCCATTAAACTTCTGCAAAATCTCAGGCATGACCCTTGGCATCCCCCACAGCATCCCAAAGGTGCCATGAAGATGGATTACTTACTCCCAGAACTCTGTGACAGGAGAGGTGAAGTTAGTGGCATTCAGTGATATCCAGAGGGTTTTGTTCTTCCTGAGAGTGTCTTCCACACAGGTCGGTGTGTTCCACTTCTGGTGGCAGTGTGCCCACGGCAGGACACTCTGGAACGACTGGAACAAGTAGTAGAGTCCCCAGGCCAGGATCACAATGTAGTACACGTTCAGAAGGGACACAATCACTATGGAAGCATAACCAATTCCTGGTGAGAGGGGAAGACAAAGGAAATAGGCACAGATGTGATATGTGGTCCTTGCTAGGGTGCCTTGTGAGGCCAAAGACCTCTTGCTACTGCAGTTCCTGCTGCACTATGGACTCGTATCCCTCTCTCCCACATTGCTGCTGGAAAGTGAACTCACACATAAGCACTGGCCACTGTCTTTGACTTCTACTGGCACTCAGGGCTGAACTTCAAGCTATGGCTTGCTGAGATTGAAGGGGAAGAGATGCAGGGAATCTACCCAATTTTACAGGGGCCTTATTACAAGAAAGTTAAAGCATCACACTTCATTTATTTGAAAGCTACACAATCTCACATCTTGGACATGTGTTCAGGCACCATTCACTCTTATCAACTGGCTCAGCTCCGTATAAATGCAAAAAAAGGGCAACTCTTGAATGGGTTAGAAAGGAAAATTCCAGAGTTATCGAACTGAAAGCTGCTGTTTCTGCCCCAATTTCACTTGTGCAAAAGAAGCACGATATTTGTAGCTGTTATGCTTAATTAGATCAATGTTTAACTTTGCTATCAATATTTGACGATAAAAAATGTTCCCTGTTTGTTTTTAAAAGCAGGGTCATAGGCAGATAAGGCCGAGTGCCATACAACTCAGGGAGGTGGTGGAATGCTGTTCCGGTGGATTTAATTAAATACCACAACTGTTCTCCTGAAGCTGCTATCTCTCTTACCTTGGCAGTTAAGCCCTGCTGGCAGATCCATACTACATGTCAAGTCAGAAGCAATCACTATTGTTGTAAATACAAAATGAAAGGACTCTAAGAAGCCTCATTTTCTGAAAATTTTTCAGTATATAGACTATACTGTAGTATTAGCATATTGAACAACAGGAGTGAGGTTTGGCACTTAGGAATGACAGGGAACAAAAAGAGTTAATTTACAAAAACTTAGAGCAGACTCCCAAAAGAGGATGAAAGGCCAATGAAGGTCCCTTTAACAACATCCTAGTGGCTATCAGAACAGCTGGGTATCTACCTCATGTTTGTAGTTTCAAACCTTATTCTAACAGCAGTCACTATTAGCAGAGATCATCTTTATGCTAGGTGAAAGCAATCAGAGCAAGTGCTATTTATTCCACATAGCTGCACTTCATTCAGGATATACAGCTAGCCATATTTCTAGAGCAACAGTTTCTTGTTATGGGTACCTGGGAGATTGCTATTTAAGCTAGGAACATTCATTCTTCCTCCTATGGAGAAAAGGTTTCATGGAAGTGGGAGGAGGAGGAGGAGGAAGAAGAAGAAGAAGAAGAAGAAGAAGAAGAAAAAGAAAATAATGGAGCTAAAGCAGCACTGTACATCGAGCTCAGTAGCATTCTGAGTATTAGGTGGGAGAGTAAGCCCTACAGAAAGTCCTCCCTGATGCATGGAGTGATGTAAGGGCTGGAGGATGTCTGTAACAGCAGCAGTGGCAGAGCTAGAGACATGTCAGTGAGAAATACCTGTTCTTTCCGAATGTAACTGGGAACAGTGCCCCACTATTTAATGCAATTATTCCTCATAATTCTACCTGTGTTGTTAGGCTGCAGAGGGGAATCACATAAGGCAGCACCCTCAGTAATTCTGCTAACCTGCCCTTTGTTTTTCATTCTACTTAACTTTCAGAGTAGCGTTCATATAATTCCTGCGAGTGCTGAATGATTCTTCATTTGCCAGCAAAAGCCCTTGAATAACAGGAGACGACTGTTTGCCAGGACAACCTCTGTTATGAGTCTTAAGAGTCCTGTCTCTGAATCCTGCACAAAATGCCATGCAGGTTTTGGTGTTATCAGTAAGAGACGAATGACGCCAGTGATAAGCTCTCACACGGCCAAAGCGTTTTGACTTCCAGACCAGAATAATATTTTGAAGATGTTTTTGCAAAAGGGCATGTAAAAGGCGCTCGCTTTCCAAAACAACACGTTGTCTGTACCAGTGAATAAAACGTGCCGTTGCCTTTTTGAGGCAAAATATGCAATCTGTTTCTCGCTTACTGGCAGTTCTGCCAGTTAACAAGATGATTGCATCAAAATCAATACAACGCTTTGTCCTTCAGACTCTCCGACTTCTACCTTTCCAGGAACCAACATTGTATCGTCAATTACCAGAGCAAATAGCTGAATGAATGGACACAAGGGGAACTGCATTGCTCTTTCTGATTTGCAGAGGTGTCTTCAAGCAGTAAGGGACAATTAGAGGTACTAACCAGTGAAAATAGGGCAGATCTTTTCCCAGCATGTAATTCCACCTTCAGAGGTATACTGTCCTAGCACCACCTCCAGGAAAAAAACGGGAAGACCTCCCCCAAACAGGAAAATGAAATAAGGAATAAGAAATGCACCTGTGGAGAAAATATGATAGCATAAAATGGAGATAAAGTGAGTGACTACACAGAATAGTTTAAAAATTATTAACAGACATATATAAACAAAGAAACATATTTGATACTTTAATGTCAGTATTCAACAATTTTAATTCAGAGGTATTTTTGCTCATATTCATATACTGCAAGTGCAATGGGTGCATGCAAATGGAAGGGCACTGTCTTACCTTCTGAAGAAGAAAATCTGCAATAACAATGGGGTTAGGCACACAACAATTTCACGTGACTCAGAATGCTCTCACTCTGAAATCCAACAGAAACCATTGTTTGATGTTTAGTCTGATTATTAACACTGAGTCACTCCTTAGCTTGTGTAACTCTGTTTGCACTGTATAACAGAATACGAGTCTTTGATAACAGCATATCAGAGTCAGACTCAATAGTAGCAGAACAAAGGTGTACAAAGCATTCAGCATATGAAACTCAAATTGTTGTTGGTTTTCTGTAAGTTTTAACAAAATCTATTAAGTAATAAAACAGTCTCTCCCAAAGACTGGTGAAAAAGGCAGAAAACAGATGCTGAATGACTCTCTTTAAAAATGGGAAGAAGGCACTGAAAAGAGCAAGAGTGAGGCAGAGAGACTGATTCACAAGCAGGAAATAAATACTCACCTCCGCCGTTTTTGTAGCAGAGATACGGGAACCGCCAGACATTGCCTAAGCCAATAAATCCCCCAGCCACGGACAGCAGAAAGTCAATCTTGCTCGCCCACTTCTCCCTCTGGGGCGGCTTTCCTTCTGCCTCATCCTCAGGCCGCGTCCCCGGGCTCTTGCCGGGGGAAGGTTTGAGGATGTCCTTGTGGAAATCTTTCAAGCACTGAAGCTTTTCCTTTGTTGCCATGTTTCTGCTTTCTACATAGAAAAAAACAAATACACTGGGTTCATTAAAAAGTCTCGACAGGTAGGGCTGTCTAATGCTGCAAGAGCTGTTTACTCAAACTCGGTCCCACAAAATACAGTGTTATTTATCAGACTGAGGTATGGAGATACATTCACCTGCTGCCTTCACTGACCAAGACAAATAAACAAACCATCGTGGGACTCTGTGGCCACCTCCTTGCTGTCCTTGCAATGCCGGGGACAGCAAAAGCTTGATACCACTGCCTACCTGCTGGCCACAGACAACAGTGCAGCAAAGCTGCACAGCAAATGGCTGCACTGAGCTTTGACTGCACCATAGATTCTGTCTGCAATACAGGCAAATGTCTCAAGCTGCTTCCATGTCCATAATAAGGTACAAATCACTGCATCTGATTCCTGCTCAAAAAAGTGAAATAGAGCAGAACAGTACCTCTCACATTTTCAGATAAAACCTCTATTTCCCAATAACACAAACCATCCTGCATCATTTATTGCCTGCAATTTCCTTTCCCTGTAGTGCTGTAAAGCTTTCAGAAAACTCTATATTCATAAAAACTGGAATGGAAAGTCATTTGTCCCAATCAGCCTGCAGGAACTGAACAAACCTTTGCAGTTGATTCCATTTTCATAACTGTGCTGTTTTCCCTTGGCATCAATAAAGGGACAAAAATAAACCTCTAGTTTCAATTATCACACCTATGTAGCAACTGAACAATTTGCCAAAAATGATGGCTTTTTAGTTAATTAAAAATCCAGTGGCATGAGTCACCTGATGCAAAACTCAAACCATATTCAAGTTGCCTACTTTACGATTTACATATTTAATTTGTAAAAGACAAAAGTCAGAGGCTGAGTAAATAATAACAGCAAGAATTATTATATCTAACAAGTGTCTCTTTACACAGATTGCCTAATGAAAATAATGTAGGAATAGCTTGTAGTTTGTATGTTAAACCTGAACTCAGGCATACAAGGCCAGTTCATTCTTCATTATAACTCAAGTGACTTCAGCTGGATTCGACCAGCTATTTTTGCATAGTATTTTGATGCTGAAAAGCACGTGAAATTTTCACCGGATCCAGGCAAGCCAGCAAGTTTATACCAGACCACAACCATTCCCTGCTTGTACATGTCATTACAGGTGCAGTCATAAAAAATCATGCTTCAGATTATCCCAGTTGATAGCTGCAAGCCTCCTACCTGCCTGCTGGTTTTGATCTCTAACCTGATTTAGCTTGTAGCAGTGACCTGAAACCTGTGCTGACATTAGCTCTGCAGGAAGTTTTTAATCCGAACATGATTCTGAGATAGATATGCATCGCTGTACCCGTAAATCTTTCCATGCACCACGGAAAGATTCAGAAGGCTAACATTTCAGCATCACAGCAGCTCCAGTTCACCCACTGATGTATCTGTGGGCTTCGCAAAGCACTTATTGCGACAGCAGTTGCCTATCAGGCCATGATCTAAAAAGGAACTTTAATCTCCCCAGTGCTAATCATTATGACTTTCTATTGTTTTTAAAATAGACCACTGCTGACTGCAGTTACAGGCAACTGCAATGCCTCTTAGTTAACAGCAGAGAGAGCTCACAGGAGGAGAAAGTTACCAACAGAGTGGTGGATCTCCATCACCCACTATGGGTATGGGGCTGGACACCAGGTCCTCTCCAGCAACTCCTACTGACTCCTGTTAGAGAGAAGGCACAGGGCAAAGCAGTGCAGTGACTAAATGCAAACTGTAAAGCCAGCTCTGCATGAGCCTTCAGGCACCTAGCTGCTCTGGGGAATTATTTCACAGCTAACTCATGCTCCTAGTATTGGGCAAGGTTCAGCCAAGAGGGATCCACCAGCCTACACCTCCCTGGGACACTGGCACATTACTGCCAGCCCCAGACAGGCTTCACCTGGGAGCATCCCCTGCAGTCATCACTTGTGGGAGAAATCAAAAAGGAGGTGTACACACTTCTCTTCAAGGAGGCACTGACAAGCTGATTGAGGTTGCCCCCAAAGGAACATCAAGCTGGCATGGAGAAAATCTAATTTCACTTCCTTTTGCTGCCTGTGCTGCTCAAATCCATATCTTTCATCTGGCAGGAGAATGTCATAACCATCAGGCGACACTCTATTCAGGGCTGAGGAAAGGAGGCTGTAAGAGCTCTCACAGAAGCTGTTCTTCACAGGGGTTACTGAAACACCCATCAGCAGAGGAAGAAAGTGTACAAAAGAGCACAACTCACACCTAGTGCTTAGGACACTCTTTAGTTTGTCAGAATTTGTTGGTGAGCTGCTGGGATAGCCATAAACCTGCTTAATGGGGCAAAGAGACACACACATTTATAGATCCCTGCAGGATTAAGGTTTGAAACTGGAGCTTAACTGCTTCCCACAGGGACTGGTACTGGAAATATCCTGAAACAGGGCACTGGGCACGTTGAGAACCTGCAAGTCAGAAAACAAGGGGAACTACAGATATTAGCCTCCTCTAAGATGAAAAACTGTGCTTGGGCTGCAATTTTTTGCGATCAATTTTTATCCTGCAATAGAGAGTTCTTTACTTACTTTTTGCCAGCTCTAATCCTCCTCACTGCAGATTGACTTTGACCCAAATGCTACTCGGTGTTACACAGAAAGTGCAGCATTTCTCAATCTGTAACCCTAACTCTCCCTGGAACAAGCTGATTGCCCTGTGGTTCATCATAATTACCTGCACACCACGTGTGAAAAGATGCTTTCTCAGATGCCTGCTTTGTAACTGCATGGGACTGCATTTTAAGAAGATATTTGTAATTTGTCTTAAAACACCCCAGATTAGTGGATATGCTCACAAATGTAATTACTGAGTGTAAATTTTGTATCAGCCTTAGCTAGAGGGTGAAGACAGAAGTGATCCCTCTCTTAGCATGCAAATGGCAAATCCTCAAGCCCATGTTTGCTTCTGGGATGGCTGTTTCACCTGATGCCAAAAGACCACCACAGTTTTGTTGCAAGTCACGAGCTCTGGCTAGTGGGTCACAGTACAGTAGTGATCTAACGCCTGCACAAAATTAGCAACGGCCCAGCTTTGCTGTGTACCTCTTATCTAGTCTTGCTAAAACCCAATTGTGTTTCAAGGGCCGGCAGCTGTGGCTGGCAGGCACGTACCGCCGACCAGTACCATAGGAATTGACAATAAGCAGCCACCTGGGACTGCAGTCCCAGTCCATGTCACGTTCAAGGGATGTCGGATTTATCCCCCTCTGCTGCCAACCATTGGTGTCCACCCAGCCATTCCCAATTACAGGAACTGCCTACAAAGGCTGCAAGGGTGGGGGGTAGGGGCGATTCTCCTTGGCGAAGAAAAGCCAAGAAAATAAAGTTTGTTTAGTGAAAGGCATTGTCTTTTTCCTTAATGGGGTTGGAGTTTCATTTCCTTTAGCTATGTCCCACTGGGTGAGGTTAAAATGGCTCTTAAGGGAAACAGTCTGACAGAGATGCTGAAACAATATGTTGTCACCGCCCAGGTCAGAACCAGAGAATAATAGGTTATTTTTACTGTATCACTTAGTGGGGATGGTATCCGAGATCTAAGTCCATCTGATCCCCCAAGGAAATATTTTGTAAGAAAATGCTCTTACAACCACATAGTCCAAAAGGAGCGATCCAAGTTGGAGGCACATGTCTGCCTGCTGGAGACACGCGTCTGCCTCCAAGAGACACGGCTGCCTGGGAGAGTACCCCCTCCAGGAAGCTTTGGATGGCCCCAGGAAGCTCTGTCTGCATCTGATGAACTTAATAGGGATAAATAAAGAGCAGCAGTCAGGCCTGCCCATTGCAGTGTGCTGCTGGGCTGAGGGCAGCCCAACAGCCAGAGCCTGACCCAACAGCACGGGGAGCCAGGCCTGAGTCTGCTCTTACTAAACTCTTACAAATCCTAATTAACTGAGGGTAAAGTTATCGATTAGCAAATTGATGCTGGTAAAATGTGGAAAAACAGAACAAGGGAGCAAGCATGGCGTCTTTGCACATCTCAAATGTCTGTGCTCTTCACAGCCAGGAGCACCTCAGGGGCTCCTCGGGAGAATCACACATCTGCCCTGTGTGCTTGGGTCAAGGATTTCCTCATGGGAAATACCCCTGTAACAACCCCAGCTCTCCTGCTGACCTCCATGGCAGTCCCTGGAAAATACTATGAGATTATCCATAAGGAGCGAGCTTTCATAGCTAACTTGAGCTGGGTCATCTGCCACGATACAGCTATCATATCTTTGCACGTACAGCCTGTGCCTCAGATAACCCATACCCTTTACAAAACACTGGCATTGAAACGTAATCCTTCGTAACATGCAAAAAAATGAGGGGTAGTGGAAGGGGGAGGCTGGGCAGGGGCCTCATGGTTAGCAATGTACATGGAGGAAGGCCACCACGACCTGCTGGTTGTCAGAATGACCCAACTCACATTACTGCTGAACCACCGACTTTTTTGGATAGACAACCCCCAGATCACACATCTGAAAATACACTGTTCAATTTCTGCTCTGGGATTACAGTAATGATCCCCTCCAAGCTTCTTACAGCCAGAGACAGGAGACCGACGTAGGGTAACACCTCCCAGGAGGAGCCCCAAGGACAAACTCATCACGGAGCTTACCTCACTCAATAATCCTTACAAATCAAGTCTTCAAACAAGTGGTTTTCCAAGCTCCGATGAATACACAGAAATCAAAGTCTGCCTGTACACACAGATAGGCATTTGTAAATATTTGTGTGTGCTAAAAGTGCATGTCTTGTCTTGTATCTGAAGATCATAAACCACAGCAAAGGAGCTACTTCTCTTTCGGTCACTGCATATAAACTTTACATAGGGATTGGGTATGCTCAATTTGTGACTAGAATCATAACTGAATATTTGTTTTATAGTTCTTTCTTCCATTAGAAAACTAAAAGCGAAGTATGTACTCAGAGTAGCTCTGACCTTAATGGGAATTCTGCCTGAGGAATGACTGCATGTCTATACGGATGATTTTGGGACTATTTTTGCAGCGTGATGCACTGCTTTTGCTTTCAAGGACCTTCCTCCACCAAGTTCAGCCTGTGCAGACTGTGTACCTTGAGCTTCTCAATGCTCTCTCTTTCTTTTCTATCTCAGTGGTTTTTGAAAAACATCTATTTATCACATTATAATTAATTTTTCTAACCCTACTTAAACTCATTACCTCTTTGGACATCATCATTTCTTGAATTTGTCTACAAATTTTTTCTTTCATATCTTGGAAATCAACATAACGCTCCCTTAAAAACAGAATTTTCCTGTATCTGTTGGTATTTTTCTTTGAGCTTCATATTTATACTCACGATTACTTCAGAACCAGCTGCCCTGATTGCTGGATCAGAGGAGTTGCTCTTTGAATAAGCATCTTCAAACTCTTGCTGAGAGACAGGGAAAAGCTGGTATTGAATTCAACAGTAGTAGGACCAGGTCCGAATAAAAACCGCATTTATGATGTTTGGCTCATTTCCTAGGATTACTTGGAACTTGGAAAGCTGTAAATTTTGATGCTGACAGCTTTCCCCTCCTCAAGCAGCAGTGTGGTTGAGTCAATCAATACGTGATTAAAATAAACAGCCCCTTGATCAAACCTATGGCCTTAGTGCAAGTCTTCCTGATCTGCAAAAGAAAAAGCCTGCATGCTTGGCAGCCCTGGAAGCCACACTGGTACCTAAAAAGCACCTGACTTCATTTATTGTCCTTAACTCATATCCAAGTTCCTTCATCAAACAAAATATCTGTGCCTTCTGAAAAATGATATCCTTACTTTAGCGCACACACTGGCAGTGCCTCAGCTCCCTCTCACTCAATCTCTTTGTCTTTAATGGACTCCTCTCTTCCTGGTTGTTTTTCCCTGGGTAAGCATATTTATTTAATCATCTATCAATTCATCTTTCCTCTTTCTCAGTTTTCCCTCCAGCTTTCGCCATCTCCCTTTTCATTTACTCATCTTTCCTCTTCCTATCACTACCACACATTTTTTGGTTTTCTAAGGTTGAACTGGAAAATCTTCTACTGAAAATGGTCCAGGAGGAAAACATACTCCTTCATAAAGCTGAAGTCTATTCTGAAAGGAAAGCCCAAGGCTTAATGCAATTTCTTTTTCATCAGTAGTGATTTGGACAAGGGATATCTTTTTTCCCACATACTCTTTTTCTCTGCGATGCTTCTATTCAGGTTCTTCAAATACTTCAAATAGGTACTTATTTGCAGCTCAGAGCTGTTGTAAAATTTGGAATCTTTACTGAGATTTCAGCAGCAGAAAATTCATCATGTAATGCTCCAGATGCTCATTTTGCTGTACTTTGTTTATATGCAATAATAAAACAGTTACAACCAGCCCAGGGGATGTACTCAATGGGAGAAAACTAAAATCTCCCTTCCTGTTGTGTGGGGAGGAAAAAAGGGGAATGGAGACCCACTGAGATCAAACCCCAATGGGTTCCAGTGGGAACACGATCCAGTCCCTACAGACTGGGACTGAGGCAGAGGTGATGCTGCCCAGCCTCAGAGAGATGGAAACCAGAAGCTGCAGCTCTCCTGTAGCCCAAAACCCAAGCATCCCGCACCAGAGAGCTGCTTTCCTCCTGTTCTGTCCACCCCTCAAAGAAGAAAGCCCAAATCACAAAAAGAAATATGGAGGAGTCTATGAATGTGAGGTTTGGCAGAAGGAGGGAGAACAAATGGAAAGCGCTCACCCCTGGCACTCTGCACTGGTAATTACATGTGGGAAAATATCCAGCGATCGCTTGGTTTTGTTCACTTGAAGCCAACTGCTGACCTAATTTAATGCCCCCTGATGCACCAGCAAGCAGGCTCCTGACTGTCAGGAGGATGGAAAGCTGCACCAGCTCCCTGCTGCCTCCCTCTGAGCTCTCTGCTGTACCAGCTCTCCTGTTGTCAAAGGGAAAAAACATTAATTCTCTGCGTGATACCACCTCTCAAAGCCTTAATCTTTAAGAGAAGGATCTTAACAAAACACAAGAGTGTATCCAAGTGTATCCAAGGTGATGGCTTTGCAGGCAGGATGGGCATTGTAAAGACGACTCAGTAAGCTCTGAGCATCTTCATCCTTTCAGCCTGCATCCTGCAGTTACTCAACTTTCAGCTAAAGCAACAAGCATTTCTGTGCCTTGTTCTTGATTCAAAAGCTCTGTTGCTTGGAAGACTGCAATTCTCAAGTAAGTCTTGGTGTTAATTAAACAAGTTCTATCGCCACTAATAAACCACACAAAAAACTACGAAGATATGTCTCTCATCCTGCTATAAAAAAAGAAAAAACCTGAAAGCACACAAAGCTTATGAACTTGAATAGTCAGTGTTGTGTGCTGTGCCTACTGAATTTTTTCTATGTGATTAATGATGTACTGATTGTACGTGACACATCTGCAAGGCACTTACAATGCATATTAATGTCTGAGAGCCATCTCCGTGCCTCAACAGCAGAGCAGTGCCCCGGTGCACGGAGGAGAAACAATAAAGTACCCATTCAGTGAAGAAAATGAACAATTCAATGTATGAATTTATTATTTCACTATTCTGGGGAATAAATCGTTCCATTCTCACCTTTTTTTTTTTTTTTTAATTTTGATTTGGTGTTATTTTTTTCCCAACTACTTCTAAATTTAGCCTTAATTTATTGACCAGTAAAAGTGCTGGCGGTCAGATTTTTCTTAACTGAAGACTGTTGCACTTTTTCAGTATGCTACCTAAATAGGGAGGAAAGAGGTACGTGTAAGAGCACACGTTTTTGGAAAAATGAGCCCACTTTCCCATAGCCACTGAAGGCTTTGATCTGCTCACAGATCCTGTGCCGTATCTGCACAGGACACTTCAATACAAAGACCAGGTTGTGTTCTCATTGTTTCTATCCATTCATCTTAATTCAATAACAGCTGAGGATAGATCTCTGAGCCCACCTGTGGCAGCTGCTTAAGCAGGTCCCACAGTCCTCTCTTCTCACAGCCTATATCCCAGCAGGAGATGTCTGTGTGGGCTGAGGTGGGGTAGCAGCCCTTACTGCCATAATCGAGGGGCAGCAGTGCCCGAGCTGAGCACACCATGCAAGGGCTTCAGCCGTATGACACTTCCTAATCACCCTGAGGTTTAATATACTGTTGTTGTTTGCTTCCCTTCCAGAAAAATAAATGGAACAGAAACTTGAAACACATGAAGTTTCGCAGCGGAAATGAATCTGAAGCTACTGATATGGTGGGGCAAAATAGAGAGCAGGGGATTTCTGCTGAGGATACGCTAAAAGGAGAAGTGACAGCACTGATGAACGAGCTCAGAGGGAGAACTCAATTTTGAAAAACAGGTCTATTAACAAGCACAAAAAGAAAGAAAAAAAGAAAGGAAAAAGTAAAGCTGTGCAGACACTGTGCTGTTTGCTTGCTTTGTGCAGCTGGTGCCAGGTGCTTGCCTGCAAGGCTGGACACTGGCACAGTTTGTGCAAACCCAGCCCAGCCTTGGCACAGCTTCCAGCTGCAGCCCCTGCACGTAGGGCACGTCAGAAGCAGGGCCAGTTTCCTACAGGCCTCTTGGAGGACACGATCTGATCAAAATCCACACCTTTTTGATCACTCCTCATCTATTCTTTGAAGTAAGTACTTCTGTATTGACCGCTAAACCAGCATGCTTCGAAACACCATGTGCTTCAGGCTGATTTCCAATAGGGGTGTACTTTCAGTTCTGTTTAGCCATGGACAATCTTTAACATCAGTTCAGAGAGCTGCGTTCAATTTTATGTCAAGAGAAATGAAAAGCAGACAGCACCCGAACAAATATTCCACTTCTCCAGGGAAAAGAACTTATAAACCACTTCTGCATACCACGGGTTGCAAAGTGCTGAGCCCACACCAAGCACAAACAACGCCCTGATCCCACACAGCTCTGGGACAACAGCCCTACTGAACTCACATTGGCACTGCTGCCCCTGCAGGGAATTTCCTATGAACAAAGCTGACTCAATGTGCCACAATACTGCAGCGCAACCACTGTCACTCCTGTGGGCTACAGGTGCTTGCTTTTCTGCTGGCTTTTGCAGGTAAGCATCCCCAAACAGAGCACAACAATATACAAACACCTGAGCAGTTTTCTCCAGCTCTTATCTTTTCAGAGCCAGCTGATGGCTTTCATTGCATGTTGCTTTTATAGTCCCAACTTGACTACTGTAAACCTACCCTACTCCTGTTTACCAGCTCAGACACAGTTCATAAAGCTGAACCACTGAGGATGAATGCTTTCTTAGTGCAATTTCACATCAGCAAAGACGCTTACAACAAACGTGGCACATTAACCTGTAGTATCCAAAGCTGTTTTCATCCCGACAACAACTGTTTTTCATGACTTTCTTTCATGTGCAAAAGAGCTATAGATAGACAGGTGGGAAACTGTTTGCAGTTCCACCATAAATGATGTGTGCATGGCAAACAGCCGAGAGAGCCATATAAACTCTTCGTATGTAAACTGACAGTAGAAAGCAGGAAGACATCCTCCGGTTCACTTTTCTGGATTTTTGTGCTAGGTAAGTTTTGTGCTAGGTAAGTTTAAGAGGAGCAGAAAGCCAGGTGATTCAGTCACATTCTTTATGCAAATACTGTTGTAGGAATTGCAATCTGTTGTCTGTGTACTGTGGGAGAAATGGAGAAGGGTTCTCAGTTCTACTCATCAAGTGTGGTTTGTTATGCCGCTGGATGCCTCTGTGTGGCACAAGGCCCTTGTGCACACTGGAAAGAGCAACCCACTACATCAGCTAAGGAGGATGCATAATAGAGAGAATCTTGCTGATGAAAAATAAAAAATAAATAAATCACATTATCCAGGTAGGCTGTATGGGAAGAGCAACTCTACAAAACTATTCCCATATTCCTTTTTCTTTTTTTTTTAAGCAACTGCAGGTCACACATTGTAGGTAAGATCTAGTTCAGGGAGCACAGCACTCTTCTGAGAAAGGGCACCTTCTGCTTGCATATGGATTGACACGTGGAAACCTGCTGTCCTTTGGAGCTCACCAACAGCTCTCTGCACACCACAAGCTCTTTGGCAGACAGCTGCAGGGCTGGGAAGGCGCTGAGCTGAGAAGCAGATGCTTTGTGCAGCATTAAGTCCCTCACGTGGCCCTGGCTGCATGAGGAGAGCAGCACGTACTGGCAGAGCGAGGGCTCTTGGTGACCACTAAATCCCAGATACCCCAGAACTCTCTTCAAGGCTGCTTGAACTAATCACGGAGATACCTGAATTTCACCTACTGCCCTCATTGGAGGTTTGGCTTTGATCACCCATGAGTAAAACCTCTGTGACTTCACTGACCTTCAGTAGGAGATAATGACACGTGCATCAGCATGGCTGAATCAGAACAGGAACTGGGTACTAAACAGAGCCATAAAATAATTAGGATGTAGGGACTTCCGGAGGACGTGCAGAGCAGGCTCTTAGCAAAGCAGGGCCAACAGCTGGCCTTGTTCAGTCAGGCTCTGAAATCTCCAAGAGTGCAGCCTGTACAGTCCCTGAGCAACCTGTCCCAGTGTTTCACTCCTCCAAGGTGAACAATTTTTTCCTAATAACCTGGAGTCTGAATTTTCCTATTGGGGTAAGTAAGAAGACTAGAATTTAAAGAAAGAAGAGGATTGACACAAAGCGAAAAGTGAAAACACTGAGTGGAAAGCTCAGCCTTCACATTCTGACACTGCATGTATACAACACAAGTCATCAGAAAGAAGCAGATATAGAGGGTGTGTGCTGTGAGTGACAAATGAGTGAGCTCCAGGTCAAGTGCAAAACAAGCAAAAGTCCCTACTGACAGCACATCAGAAAATATTCATGTTATGGTCAGGCTAAAAGCACATTCCTTGAAGAAAACCAAACAAAAACACCCAAATGAACAATGCATGCCAGTTACTGCTTTCCACAATGTGTCCTGCGACCCACTGTGCCACAATAAATTGCAATATGTTTCTCAGTCAGGGTGTATAACTCACACATTCGCAATGAATCTGAAGAGCTAATAGTTACTTGGACTGTAGTTGATTAAAAAAAAAAAAAAACAACCTAATTTCCCTGTGGCAATGAAATAATCGTCATGCTTATTATTGTATCACTGTTTTCAAAATATAAAATAATGGTTTTAGTGGCAAGCATCATTAATGCCTGAAGTCTCTTGTATTCTAGGGAAATCAAATCAGACAAACTCTGGCATGCAAAAGCACATAAATAACTGAATACTACCTGTGGTCTTCTGAGTCCAGATTTGCCCGATGCCAAGAGCAATCAATTCTTTTTTGGCTGCAAAGGACAGGAGGGCACTCAATACCTTGCAGAAGGCACTTGGTACCTGGCAAAAAAATCAAGCTTTCCACGTGCCGGCACCCCGTGAAAGAGCAAACCCAAAAGTGTGTATGACAGCAATGGTTCTCTCCCTTAACGAGGGAAGGCAACCTCCTGGAGACACTGCCAGCTGTCTTCAAGGTGCTGAACGCTCTCCCTGCCTGAGAAAGTTGCACCTCCTAAGCTGACTGCTTAAAAAAAAAAGAACACAAAACTGTCTTATCAAGGGATAACACGAAAATAACAAAGCATCTTTCAGTGAGTCTGAAATGCAGGAAAGATTTTACCACTAATGAGACATCAGAGATGCTTAAAAGCAGGGACTTGGGCAGCAGCACAAGAAAGTGCGTGTGATTACAAGAAATTTCTTCTTCCCTAATCAAGATCACCCAAATGAGCTTGGGCTACACCATGACCTCTGAGAACCACCAGAAGAATATGGTTTCAGAGTGCTAATGGAGTTTTCCATCACAGTGAGACGATTTAATGGGGGAAAATATCCTACACAACAAGTTCTATGTAATACTCGTATACATCTTAAATAAGTCTGCTCAGGCAGTACTATTCATTAGCAAAAGTAGATCAGTAAGATCAGAAGCTGGGATTCTGCCTGCGCAGGGACTCAGATCTATTGCAGACATGCCTCAGGGTTCAAGGCCAGCAGGACTGATCCCTGAACAAGGGGAACTGGCTCTGACTCTATCTGTACTGTGATAAAGCAATAGCAATGCCGCTGGAATCAACAAAGCTCCGCTGGAGTAAATCAGTGGAGAATTACATTCTGATTTTGTGTGCCTTTGCAGCTAATTTGACAGGCAGTATTAAACAACACTAAGATCTCAAAATGTGACTTGGAAGGAATAACATAAACAAACATCTCAACCTACAGCGCTATTGCTCCCTGATCCCTGAGGAGGCAATTACTCCCTCAGTGATGTTCTGTGTGGCTCAAATACAGCAACTGCCAGTACAAATATTTTCTTTCCTTTTTTTTTTTTTTTGGTGGTGGTGGTGGTTTTGGTTTTTTTTTCCTTTATCAACCATAGAACCTAAGAACCATAGAATTGTTTGAGTTGGAAGGAACTCTTAAATGCCATCTGCTCCAACCCCCCTGCAATGAACAGGGACCCCCACAGCTCCATCAGGTGCTCAGAGCCCATCCAGCCTGACCTTGGCTGCCTGCAGGGATGGGGCACCACCACCTCTCTGGGCAGCCTGTGCCAGTGCCTCAGTGGCCGTACTGTAAAAACCTTCCTTATAGCAACTCCTTATAAACCTCTCCTCTTCTAGTTTGAAACCATTTCCCACTATTAACCAGCCATGATGAACAACAGTCAGCTCTGCCTATTCCTTCACCTAATATCTTCTGAACTCTTTAACTTATCTTCTAGTGGGTTGTTTGTTTGCACCTAGCTTACCTACCTTCCTCTAGGAATGTACTTGAGAAACTAAAAGTATGCAGAAAGTGTGCAGAGCTCAGACCTTCTTCCAGTTTGAAGACTTATTCATCTATGCTGAGAAGCTGATACCTCCATTTCACACAAGGAGATAAAAAAAGCATTAAGGTAATAACCACCTTCTCCTCAATGCAAACATCCTCCTTCCAGAGAATGAAATGCTGCCTTTGGCCAGATCCCATATAGCAGATATTTTGTTGGTTATTTCATGAAGCGTTAGCTGGATTTTCATTATAAGCTATTATTTTTGGCTGCTGTTTTCATGAAGCAGCTGTAATAAACAAGTGAGATTTATGTTCCTTTTTAAATTGCTTGAAATAATTAGGGTTGTTAAATTTAGACTCGGAAATGACTGATTTCTCCATTTTTTTCATAAATACAGAAGTCACAAAGCACTCTACAACTATTGGTCAGGCTTGGGACAGCATAGCATGTTGTATACTATCCAAAATGTGTTTTAGATGAGGAAATGATCTAAGTTCTCCAAACAAATGCTTTAAAAGTAAGTGACAATTGTGCTAACTAGTTTTAACAACTGCACTGTGCGTTCTTTTTCTGCAGCCTGCCCTTTTCTGGCTTCTTTTAGGTCCTATTCTGATCTACACAGGTGTGAATAGATACCCTGAACCTGGATCATTCCAGCAATCTGAACGGAAAGCAGGACCACAACTGAGGCCCAAAGCCAGAGCAGACTTCTGCAGCTGACTCCCTAGCTTGACTAGCTTCCTAGTTTATACTGCATGCAATTATTACAAAAGCTCCGACCCATGCCAGGCGTTCAAACTCCAAACCCAGAGCTTGTGGCTTCCTCTCATTTCTGCATCATTTATTTTTTTCCAATCGTTCTCCCTCAACTACAACTTGAGCTGCTGAGAGTCCAGATACGTATTTAAAATAGAAATGATGCACCTCCCACCCCAATCTGGGCACTTCACAGCCTATTGCCGCATCACAGATCCTGAACCAACAAATTTCCCTCATGGAAGCACTGAATAAACATCTTCTTAACAGCTTTCCACCTTCAGGAATGTTTTTCAGGATTTTTTTTTTTTTTTTTTTTTTTTTTTTTTTTTTTTTTTTTTTTTTTTGGTTGGTTGGTTTTGTCATTCATCAACCTCACTGTTTTTTCCTTGTGCAGACACCAACACCTCAGCAATCAACATTTCCTCAGTGCAGCGAGGCAGACAAGCTGACAATATCGAGGTCCAGGACTTAGCTTTATGGTTCAACCATAGGGGTTCTACCAGATGGTTCTGCCAGAGGGGACAGGTGTTGTTCAGCTGACTGCAATCCCAGAGGAGGTGAGAAAAAAGTTAATTGTGATGTGGAAAGGCCACATCATAGCGTACACAGAAGGAACACAGCAACAACATCTCAGCTGTTTAACAAGAAGAAAACATACAACATGAAGGAAAGGAGAGAGCTAGACCTGTCCATTTTTACTTGATGAATTTTTATAACTAGAAGAAAAACTAGGGGAAAGTATGCAAACAGGAATGATGGAAATGGAAAAGGATCCCAGGGTAATCTGCAGAAGACAGATGTGATAGGTAGTAAATTACAAAATTGTTAGTATTTCTTTGCTCTATAGATCATAGAACAGAAACAACTTCTTTTTAAAACGAAAAAATCCCAGAGCATTAATATCAATACATAGGAATACTGTCTTAAATCAATCTGAGGTAACATAACCAAGTGGCATGAAATGGGATGGGGCTTTGCTGCTAATAAAAAGCCCTACATCTCAGGAGAGCAGTGACATTGCTGTGAACCCAAGACCTAAAGGTGACTGCAGGTAAGATTAGCCATGTAATTCAGCTTCTATATGTGGTGCTTCTGAATGATGCAGGAGAAGGGGCAAAGCTAGGCTATTTTGGATCTGTAGATATGAAGGAGTGATACAGAAATCTAAAGCATGCTGCCATGTCAGAACAACTGCATTGGATATACAGTCTGAACTGTTCAGCCTCCACAGATTATCAAGGAGATAGAAAAAGTGAAGAAAACACAAAAAGGACAACAAAGAATGATCTAAGGAGAGAGTAAGAGAGATAAATTAATACGGTCTATAAATAAGAAGACTCCTGGGCTGTGATCCACCTATAAATACCTTCAAAGTACTATGTGTAGAGGCACATAATTAATCTAGCTCAAAAGACAGCAGGACAAGGAGCAATTGCTTAAGTGTAGGGATGGAAACATTCAGGATGTACAGTAAGAAAAAGTTATTTGAAGAGACACAACTGCTCAACAGAACAGATTCTGCAGGTGGTAGCCAAGGCACACTTACTGAATGCATCCAAGAATAAGTGGCTCTGGGAAATGATGTAGTCTCAGCCTTCTAGTCCAAACAGATCACCACAGACCAACTTACTGATCTTTTAATATCTTTCTTAATGGATTATATGAAAGACTGCTTTTTTTAAAACAAACAAACAAACAAACCAAAAAAAAAACAACCAACAAATAACAAAAGAAATAAACAAAAAATCCACTAACACCACACAATAAAATGAGAACAAAACTGAACCTAGGTATACATGTAGTGATGATACATCTGCACCAGAGCTCAGACGTGGGGGTGTGCAGCACTCTGATGTGCAGCACAGGTAATGGCAAACCTCCCTAACTCTTCTCCTGGCTTTTCAGCAGGATGTGCAATGTCGGTCTGCAGGTAGGACAGTGTAAGCAAGACAGAAACTGCTGACCCAACTGGCAGAATATTCTGAAATGTTCTGAATATCTCAATGCTGAGGTCAAAGGCTGATGTGGGCACTACCTCTTCCGATATTTGTGACCATCCTCAATGTTGTGTTAAGACATCTGCATGGAAGTTGCTGCATAAATCACATGCTTTGTCTTATGATTGGATGGGAACCAACACTTTGTCGTATTTATCAATTCTCAGGAGCTCTAAAATACACTTGCATTGAGAAAATAAAAAACAAAACATTTGCAACAAGCCTTAGAATTTTTCAAAGACAAATGGGTATACACAAACGTGAGGAATATAAACCCCAAGTACCATTATACCCCCCCTTAAAAAGATCCCATCCCAACTGCACTCACCAATCGGGACTTCTGTCCCCTCCTCAATGTAGATGGGCAGTGGTGATTCCTCCATAGGATGAGGCACTGATGGAAAGTAATGAATTGTGGTAGTATTTGTCGCAAAGTGACTACAATAAGATGGTCCCTCTCTTATCATTACCACTACACAAGGCTGGTTATTGGCACAAAAAGTCCTTTCTGTCATAGCGACTGACTTGTGGGCTGACCCCCCATGGTGCATTTGGCACCTCAGGAGTTGGCCCCATCTGACTGGGCTCGGAGGAGCGTGGCTGCCCATCAGGGCCACCATCTTGCAACAGCCTCGCTAGGCCCGTCCCTGAGGTTTAAACTCTTTCAGAAGCCCACACAGTTGAAGAAGCTAAAGGGAGCTGATGCACAGACAGGCACAAGTAGAGTTATTGAGTCAAAGTCATAATATTTCATGCACAGAACCAGAAGAGAGAGGCTCTGATGCTTAAAGCTTGCCGTTAGCTGTTGAAAAGCCACAGCAGGTGATGGAAGGTTGCACCACAAATGGCCTATGGACCACAAACCTTTCATTGCTCATTCATTTTGGAGCATATGTATTGGACTTAGGAGGCTCCCGATTATTTATTATATTGCCATGTCCAGAGAAAACTCTTCAGACTTGTGCTGCATGGGGCTGCACACTCATTCCATGCAGTTTCCAGGCACCATACAGCCACTTCTGTAGGGTTCATCTGTTTGGGTTCTCTGGTTGGGAGCTTCTTTTTTTAAAGGTGGTTTTTGTTAGTTCGGGGTTTTTTTTGTTTTGTTTTGTTTTCCCTTTCTTTATTTTTTTCCCCGCATAAAATCTCTGGAAAACACGTACAGATTTTAATTTCCTACACTACAATGAAATACTAATCTGAATGATAATAATAAATCTCCGTTGCCTTTAAAAAAATGATCATGTACCTTGACAAACACACAGCCCCCTGAACTAGTCTGAGTTAGGATTCAAGCTATAAGAAAGGATGATTCCTTAGTTCTTTCTGGGGGTTCCTTCCTCTTACTATGGACTTTATTTTTTCCAGGAAGGTGGCCCTATGATATCCATAAAACCAGCCAAAGAACACTTACTGTTCAAAGCTATTAATTAAAGCGCCTTACAACTAACTTTCCTCCTACAAACACAACTGGAACAAAGAGTGCTTGCTGCAGATGCTTGACTGGCAGCAGGCCGCACACTTGTGCTTTGTTGGGTTCAAAGGGCCGCCGGCTCTGCCTTCACCCCACCCCACCTCTCTGCCATGGAAAATGAAGGGAAGCAAGGGAGAGAAGCAGACCACGGTTGCCTACGGAACTACCATACAAGCCACAGAAACCATGGGCTATCAGGGCGCCTTGCGCAAGCCACTTTTATCTAGAAGCTGAACTAACATTCCAGCTCAACAATAGCAAAAAAACATTTGTTACCACACCGCGTTTTGCTACATATTAACCAGCAGTTGCTATGCAAGCATAAATGGAGTGCTGCAATTCAGAGATATATGTTATTTTTCCAAAAAAATGTTCATTTATGGGAAATCAGCCTGATGTGAGCGCTCGTGGGCTTGCCATGCCACTTGACACAGTACATGCTTTGGGGTTATGCAAAGCGGGCCCTGCATTGGGAACAATGCAGTCATTTTCCTTGCTAAGCTAATTTTGCATTAAGCAATGAGACTCTTCATCTATGCAGCCCCTTAAAACGTTTAATCAGATTTATTTACTAGGAAGAAATACCAGAGCAGAGCTTACTAG
This sequence comes from Lagopus leucura, assembly GCF_019238085.1. NCBI lineage: Eukaryota > Metazoa > Chordata > Aves > Galliformes > Phasianidae > Lagopus > Lagopus leucura. Next base: position 612,386 of record NW_024962277.1, read on the forward strand.
GCTACTCAGAGTTTTCAAATCAGACATCTGCAAGGAAACCAAATCGCTACATGGCGTGGAGAAAACTGTTTAATTTTTATGACATGCAGCTTTCTTTGCCCCATGAAGAATACTGTACTGGGTTCTTCCAGACCCAGGGTCCAGTCTGGAGCCAAATGCTTTAACAAAACATTTGCAACAGTATTCACCAATCAACAGTGGCATTTTAGTCTGACTTTAATGGGTATCACCACAGGTTGTAGAAAAGGCCTGAAATACTTATATGTGCTATTTGAGGCCAAATACGCATACACACACTCTCTCTTCCTCACACAGAGACATGCACACGCTGGTACACGTGCACGCAAACAAACGGCTCTACAGACACAACTTGGATTTTGTAGAATCCAAGGTGGAGAAGCCGATTCTTGTCATGGGGTTTGGGGGTCAGGGACTCCGAGGTGCTAAAATGAGTTCTCACCCATCCATCTCCACTACCACTGTAATATTGCCCCTTCAGGATTTACACACCAACTTCACAGCCATGCTACTTAAATGTCTGCAGAGTTTCCACATTCTGCAGTGATATGCACAGAAGAACAGCACAGATAGATTTAAGGTAACAGTTGCTGAGCATTATTGCAGCATAACTACAGCCTATCTTTACATGCTCTACAGTTGGTTCTATGAACAGATGGCGAATGTTCAGAATTGGAACGTTTTAATCATCTTTATAAGCCTTTTGTAATTTTATAAACAAGCATAAATAACACTTACATGAAGAAAAGTCTCTCCGGAGTGGATTTTCTCTTCCTGTTTGGAAATAAAAAAAGAAAAAGCAAAAAAAATATTTTAAAGGAAAAAAAAAGGGTCCAGGAAGACAAGTCAGGCACGTTATAACATCAGCATGCATAGAGTTTTCTAAATTTCTTCTGTGTGAGCTTAGTTTTGCAGAACATCAAGGCACTGAAGGTAGTAACAATGTCAAATCAGATTGCTTCTCATCTCTTTCATTCAATGGAAAACACTGCAGAAAATTTGCCTAGATCAGTTTCAAGAGTAAGGGAACTACACTGCAGCAGTGAAATAAAATGCAAATGCCACATGATCTGAAGCAAAAAAAAAAAAAGAGGGAGCTTTTAACATTTTAGCTGACCAACACCTATGGCTCTACATACAGACTGCTTTCCTACCTGCGTGCAGCCCACCTACCCCACACCCCAACCCTGGGTGCTACTGCTGCACTCTGGCACATCATCATCGTTTCTCCACACCAGCACTCAAGCACCAGCTGCACTCAGACCCACGTCCTACAGCCAAAGGCACTCCTCTGGGCTGGGCAACAAAGAACCACAACAGGAAATCCAATAACTGCTGAAATGAATGAGCATGCCCAGGAGCACATGGCTTTTACCAGCCACCCTCACATAGCCGCATGCCATCTGCCTGCTGCTTCCCACCTACAGCTGGCTGCAGATTTGATTCACTCTCCCCTTCCAGCAGCCAAGCTGGGAAGATTTGTGGATGCTCTTGGGCTTAGAGTCGGTACCGATCTGCTTTTTGTTTGTGTGAATCTGGACGTGCACACAAAAACGAGGCTGACAGAAATGCAGCAGATGCTGTAGGACACCAGACACGGTTCCAGAATCACAGCCTGGCAGCATGGTAGACCTTCCAACGGTTGTCTCAGGGGGAAGGAAAGAACAATGCACAATGGCAACCCTCATTTAATTTCTACCACATTATCTTATATCAATATTAGCTATTCTGTAAGTAATTTAAAGAGTATCGCCTAGAGTTTACATGCCTTGGGATGATACTCAGCTAGCACAAATCAATTAAATCCATGGCATTACAACAGCTGAGGATTCAAGTAAGTATGCATTTATGGGAGAAATTCAACAATTGTTAAATCACTGAATTTTCATCCTCATGCTTCTCTTCCAAATGAGGACTCAGCCCTGCAAGCAGCCCCCCTTCACAGGAGTGAAGTCAATGATGAGAAGTCAAATGCACTAATCCCAGCAGTTAATCTATTCAGAACTGCACTTCTTCAATGATCCACAGTTTATTAGTATGAGCAATCAAATAAGCATTACCTGTAAAAGGCCTTAACTACTACTGCTTTCCCATCCATTCTCATGTGTTGTAATATGGTTAAATTTAAAAGAAACAAATGAGCATAAGCTTTTCAGAACGTGACTAAATGCCTGGGTAGGGCACCAGTGCAAGGGATACCTCTACTGATGGAACAGGCAGTTTCTATCCAAACCAAGGGTACTGGAATAGCAAGAAGGGACAAAATTCCAATAACAGGAGTGTTCAGGTAAGTACTGTGGACAACACTGCCTGAGAGACACAGCAGCCTGTTTAAAGGCTTGTGCCTGAGGGTTTCTTTGGAGACATTCAGCCAACAGGACTTGGCTAGAGACCACCAAGATGTAGCTCAGTCTTGGTTCTGCAGAGTATTGGTTTAAGAGGAAACTCACTGAAATATCTGCAATGATCACCTGTAGGACAAATCCATCCCTGAGGCTTTACAAACAGCTGTGCTCAGGCACAGGGCTTCCACAAGCTCTGTGTAGAAAAAGCAAGCTAATCCAAAGTGCCTTCCTTTCTTCCCCAGCAATGCTGCACCTTTTCCCATGCAGGATTTAAAATGCACCAAAGCCTCCTGCCACAGTCCATACATTTCACCTCTGCCATGTAAGAAACAACCAAGCAACCCCCCCAAAAGCTACAAATTAGTCACTGCCAACAACATCCCGCTCTCAGCTGCAGCACAGTAAAATAAAACCAAACAGCAGCATCTGAATTATTCCGAATTTCTGCTGAGCTCTAGACCAAAATCCCTACAGACAAAGCCCCAGGCTATTTCACCCAGCACCCCAAGCACACAGCCACCTTCCCAGTACCTCCCAATGTCAGCTCCCGCTTTTTGCAAAGTGTGGCACCAAACACCCCTGGCACCACACATAAAACATGCGGGTTAATAAATGACAGCGAGAAGCGGCCTTTTGTCCCCCGGGCTGTGGGGTCTGCTCCCTTCCCACACGGGGCAGCACGGGGACAGGTGTCTGTCGCCCTCCAGTGGGTGCTGCCTCAAAGCAACGCAAAGCAGGTGAGAAGGAGAAGGAAAAGAGAAGGTGAGATGCAGGCAAATGGGGAGAAGAGAAAAAACACATGCAAAGCAGAGAAAAGGAAGAGAAACACAAAGATGCTATCTCTGAAAGTGCCAAAAATTTGTTTCCAGTGTCAGCCTAACCAAGGCAACAGTGACATCCTCCAGGCACACTCGTGCTTCAGCCTCAACAGTACTCCCTCTCACTGTGTGCGGATGAGTGACTCCGTCCTGGTGCTGCCTGCCTCCATTACTCACATTTTTCTTTAATAAAAAACAAACCAAACCCACCTCTGGGCAACCCCACCACTGCGCTTCTGTGACAGCCTTCGGGGAAATCTCTCTGCAATACTCATGCAAAAGCAGACAATGAGAATAAGCAGTGAGCTCACCCAAATCCTAACCCTGAAGTAAACAGCCAGCTATCAGAAGCATCAAGGCTTTCCACCAAAGCCTCTCACCTCCAAACTCCACAGCAGCAGGTTTTAATGGGCTATTTTACTCCCAACTCCGTGCAAACTAAACCGGTAGCAACTGTCACCCAAGCACCAAATTACACTGACAAGCCTACAGACAGGGCTGCCTCGCTTTCCTGCTAATACAAAACATTTTGTCACGCAAGCAAAAAAATACTGCAGTTACCAAAATAGCACTTCCAACGTAACCAGCTCCTCTCACAGCATTTTCTTAATGCCTTTCCCAATACGGTTAAAAGAATGAGAACGAACCAAAAACTCCATCTCTACACCTCGGCACAAACCGTGCTGGAATACATGTGGAGCTTTTTCTTTGCATTTATCTGCATCTTCCCCCACTACTTTTTCCATCAGCGATTTCCTTTAAACGTAGCTCTTATTAAACAGCAGAAATCAGCTTTTACAGTTTCTGAATACAAAGTTGTGCCCCTCTCAGAGCTGCCTATGAACAACACAGCTTGTCTTCTGTTTCCTAACTAACACACAATTCGCACATTTCTTTGCCCGTGTGGAATAAATTCTCCCATGTTCTTATATGGAAACCTCGCAAATCCTCCCACACACTGCCTGGTAGGGGTGAGATGGGCAGCTGTTATCCTAAAACCATTGGGGGAAATGTGGATCCCACTCATCCCAGAATCATCACCCCACACTGAGCTCCACACCCTGCCCTGCGCAGCCCCAAACACATCACAACTTTGATTTGAGCTCGCCAAGGAGCAATTAAAAAAATAAAATTAAATTAAATTTAAAAAAGAGGAAAAGCAAAGGAAGAGCAGCAGCGGTATTACCCACCAGGTAGGCCCACGAGCATCAGATGCAGCATCGCCTGTATCAGCCTCTGAACTCGAGGTTAGTGCACGGCAGCCAGAAAAAACACAGCGGGCAGAGTGGGAGCGGGAGGGGAAGGCGAGAGAAAAAGGGCGAAAAAGAGCAACGTGCTCGGTAGATGCGCTGGAGGGCCGCCAGCAAGTGGGTAATTACACCGCTACAAACTGTTATCTCGAAAAAAAGTTAACGCAAGGTGGTGATGGGGAGGGGTGAGGGGGGATGAAAATAACCGCTGGGGAAGAAATAAAACCACCCGGGTAACGAGACAGCTGGGGAGAGGGGGGGGGGGGAGGTTAAGAGACGAAGAAAGAGCAAATAAATACACGGAGGGGGAAGGGAACGCGCAGGGAGCGCGGACAAAGGCAGGGCGCTGCCGGCCCGGTTCGGCTCCGCTCCGCTCGGAGATGCACGGCGCAGCACGGCTCGGCTCGGCCGCCCTTTGTTCGCAGCTCCGCTCCGGCCCCACCGCCCGCCCTCCCGGGAGGTGCCGCTACCTGCGTCCGCTGCTGCCCGCGGTGCCTGCGCGCCGTTGCGCCCCTGCGGCCGTGCGGAGCGTTCGGCGGAGCGGTGCGGCGCGACTAACAGCGCCGAGCGGGAGGAAACGGTAATTTATAAGCGCTTTCTTCCTGACCTCTCGTGTCTGTTGTCTAATGAGGGAGCTTTGAGCATCACCCATCCTGCTGAGTGGAAAAACACCGGCACGGCCTCTTCTTTGCTGGGGAGGGGGGAGCCTAAAGGAAGGGGTGTGGGGGAGGAGGGGCCATGCCGCAGACACGGCGGCGGAGCTCGGGCTGGCAGGCGGCCGCGGGGCGGCGGGGAGGGGCGGGCGGGTGCGGGGCAGCGGCTGCGGCCGCCCGGGGCCGGGGCCGGTTCCCCCCCGCGCCGCCCCGCGTGCTCGCGGCCGCAGCCTCTCCCGCTGCCCGAGGGCTCCACGCGAGGGTTTCGTTTCTCGTCTGTTGCTATTTTTCCATCCCCGCACAAAGAGAGCTCTTCTCTCAGACAAAGCATCCGGCCGCGCTACCCGGGAGGACGACGGGCGCTCGGACTCCGCGGTCGGTGTCGCTCCGGGTTGGCTGGGGGGCATTATATGTTCCGGGCGACCCTTTCCTGCTGGGGAGAACGCGGCCGGCAGGTGCCTGGGGAGCGGCACGGACCCGGCAGCACCGCTCTCTGCCTCCTCCCCGCCCGGCTTCGGCCGCGCTACGAAGTGCGGTGGGGCGGCCGCAGGAGAAAGGAGCGGAGCAACGGTTTGTCCGTTTGTCCCGCATTGGCTCTCGTTTCTCCGAAAGCCTGTGTTGCTTTCCTCATGGAGTCTGACGGGGATGTGGCTCAGAGATGTCTCTCTGCTCTTCTACCCTCATCTGCTGTCGTTCTGTGAATAAAGGGTACGGCAGCATGTAGGCTCACTAAGCATTTTCATACAGCCCCTGCAAAGAACTGAGATGCACTGCACTGTAAAATACCGTTCACGCTGCAGAGCAGCAGATAAAGAGATCCCTCTGTGCTAACTTCGTACGCTGCGAGCAGCAGGGATTGAGCCAGAAGGAACAAACATTCCCGCCAGCACTGCCGTCAGGCTGTCCCAGACACTGACCCGAACTTCCCACACCACCGGGATGGTGCTCGGTGAGTGACACCTATGGAGCCCCTCACCTACCGCCCGGATAGTGAGGGAACCAAATTCCATCACATCGGCCTTAGGGACATCTCTAGGAAAAGCTGGTTCGTGCAGAAGCTTGGGGAGATGCACTGGTTGCAGGCAGGACACCAGGTGCAGCGTGCCACAGCCACAGCATCACAACTCGGAGCACTCCCTGATTTCCCAGCACCGAGCTGGTGGGAAAAATGAATAGACCTCAAACTGAAAGATAGATACAGGTGTAAGATAGACTCAGCTAATTGAAAAGCTATCTGCTCTGACAGACTGGTTTAAACTAATTACACGATGTAGTGCATGCTGCCACCTACACCTTATGAATCAGGTTTCTTGCACTGCAGCTCAGCATCCGCGCGCATCCCTGTGAGACTCCACGGGGGACCGCAAACCCTGGCAGCCACGGCCGTGCTGGGGAACGAGGCAGAGCATTTCCCACCTGCTCACTGCAGCGAGGATGCCTCGATGCCAATGAGGAAGCGGCAGCAAAATGCGAGTAGTGGCTGGAGCCTCATCTGTACCGCAGCTCCTGCCAGCACAGCTGTACCACTGACAGCAGCGGAACATTTTGCTCAAGTTCTCTAGAGGAATCAAAGCCTGTATTTTCTGTCTCTGGCTCTCTCTTGTTCTGTTGTTCCTCGTTCTTTAGAAAAAAAATAAATAAATCAGCCACACGCAGCACATGGCTGCTCGCTGTGTTTGGGGAAAAAATTGCTCGGGGGGGAAGGAAAAAAAACAGCCCAAGCTGTTTTGAAATCAGTAGTGTGTAAACAGTACCTGGAACTGAGGGGAACAATGATATTAATTAGTACTTCGGTGTCATAAATATGTGCATCGCTGCCTGCTGTTTCAATACGAGACAGCACAACTTCTGTGATGGAGCTTGGAGAGTGCTTGGGGAATGGCACCACTAATGCCTCCTCCAGCTCTTATGTAACCGACATCACAAGTCAGAGCCCAAATTGCAAAGCGTAAGCATGTGCATCATATTAAGCATGTAAACAGTGCCTTAAATTACTGTCCTTTTACTGATGGTCTGGCTTTAATCTACTGCTATTTCTGTTCCTCAGTTCCGTTCATTTCAATACGCGATGGTGCCATGAATAGCAGAGCCAAGCATCTCCCCTTCAACAGCACACCATGAAAATGTTCCTCCAAACTGAAATAAATTCAGCCCAAACCGCTTTGGTTACAGGTAAAATACAGTCTGAATGACTTGTACACCAGGCCTACAGCATATCCAGTGGTATGATGCTATGGAAAGCCAGGATACAACGCTGCTGTGCTTTGCACGTCACCCAGCGTGGCTGGTTTTTTCACACCTGTCCAAGGCACAGCTTAGCAGTGCTCTTTGTGTTCTGCCTCCTTCCCACAGAATGTATTCCCCATTTGCACGCAGATCTCCTGTCTGGAGTTTTAAGGTGTTAGGTGCTGATGTTGTGAGCACCTCTTGTATCTGTTTAATCCAATAACAGAACTCGTCTTTAATCTCCACGTCTGGGTCACAGGTTTTAAAAAAGACACTGGGCCAAATCCCCAGCTTGGCTCCGGCGTGTGGAAATCTACTGAGATGGCACAGAAGTTAGGAGAGATTCGCTGTGTCTGCACCATGGTCTCACGGGGCAGTGATGGGGCTGCCTCATTTCGCACATGGATGCGTAGTAACGCAAGCATATGGCACAGGTAGATCATGTTTCTATCATGGAGGGGGGGTATCACACCAGGACCTAAGATATGCTCATCAGCAAACCTTTAAAATTGAAGTGGATTTCCTTTTTAAGGAAAAAAAACTTGTTTCTTCTCATCCTGTGCCTGCCCAGGGGAATGTAACTCAGGACCAAGGCATGAACAAGAGACAGGTTTTGCAAGGATTGGAAAGATTTTACATATAAAGATTAAGAATAAAATAATTATAAAAGCAAGAATTTATTCCAGGCAGAACTCTAAGAGCACTCACTATCTGTAAAGAAGGACGGAGGTAAGAATGATAAAAAGATGCTCTGATTAAACCCACTGCATTAACAAGTCTCCAAACACAGATTTCCTGTATAAATACCCCTATACAAGAGCAGCCTTCAGGGTTCCTCTGTGGCAAAGAACCATGAGCTTGAAAAAAGGGTAGCAGATTTGGTGGGAGATTTAAGCATCATGCAGTGACTCCACAGTGCAGATTTGAAGCATTACTGAACCAGGGAATAGAATTGTTGCTGTTGCTATTATGTACTGGGATATTTCACTAATCCACACAACCCACTCAGTTGTTGCAGTTTTAGTTTGTATTTGTTTTAGATGAAATTATATATAGCCTGGGCAGTTAGTTTTTCTTAGTTTATCTCCTTAAATCATACGTACATAAAATATCAAACAGAAGTCAAAGCACGACCTGTGATTTTGGTACACCCCATCATGTGAATCTGCCAAGGATGGAACCAATGCACACCAGGAAACCAAAAGCCACGGGAATTCTTAAAAAGCAGCCTCAATGGCTTTACATTCTATTAAGAATGTGATTTAATACTACTGGTGGCCTATTTTGCTTATGTTTGAAACTGCTTGCCCATTACAGGATTGCTTCTTCTGGTCGTTTCCAGACATCGAGGTAATTACCTGTTAATTTGAGGCACTTTGCAAATCTGAAAGGCTGAAGCCTTTCCAAAACACCAGGCAGGTCTAGAAATGCCTCCTCCTTTACAGGAGCTGATTCCTAAAGCGAGGGGCAAACCCAGAGGGACCAAACTGGGCGCCAGTGGTCACACTGGTGTCTCAGGTTAACTGACAGCTATTTGGAAATAAAAAAGCTCCCTGTGCCCATAGGATTTTCAAGAGCTCCTGAGCAATTTAAAACCCTTGAGTGGAATGTGGCATAGAATGAAAGCTATAGGTATTATTAAAGAATGTATCCAAGCTGAAAGGCAGCCGGCTTCATAAAAGTGAGCTAAAAGCAATAACAGGGACTCAGCTCTGCTGGGTGCTGCAGGAGCTGTATGTTTTGCATTTTGGAAGTCATGTCCAAAAGAATGATCTTTTTCTTTCCTTCGCTGTTGCTATTGGGGAAAAGCAGTAAAAGAGCCGTGCAGAACATGAGGTTAAGGTAATCTGATTTAGAAAATAAACAATGTGTTTTCATCTTTAATTCACAGCCGGTCGTTTGGGATCCAACATTAAAAAAACATATAAATTCAGCAAAGGTTTTGAAGGGTGACTGTTTCCCTTTAAGATTAATGATAAACACACTTGTGTATTCAAGGGAGAATAGATCCAGAGTTATGTAACAGGATAAAGAAACAAAATCCTTTTTCCTTAAATTAAAATAACCGGTACGTGTGTGGATTTCAGTCACCAAAAATTCAAGAAACCTGTTTTTGTTCAGCTGCGTCCCACATGCTAAATGCTGGGGTAACTCTTAACAGAGACACAGCAAAGAAGTGCAACAAGGATGTGTTGCTTCTGTTTGACTGTTCTTTTCCAGGGGTCCCTGAGAAATACTCTGCAGCATTTGTCCTCTGCAAAAATCCACATCTGTGCTCTTTGTTTCACTTACTGCTGCAGAAGGAAATCCAATGACTGCGCTTCCCAGAAAGTTCTTGTATTTTAATTAAGCTTACCTAGAGCTATGTGTATACTGCCAGATGTACTACTTACATCTTTTAATCATTTCTTTATTGCTTGAAATAATTGCTACGTAAAAGCTCTTATCAAACCTTGCAATGCCTGCCTGAATTTGCCACCTGATTGGATGGGACAAGATCAACAGGTAACAGATTTGTTAAATGTTGCCATTGTTCTTTCCTGGCTTTGTCATATGAAATTTGCAAAAATAAAAGACAACAACAGCAGCAAATGAACAAACAAAAAAGAAAACAACTTCCCACCACATACCCTACATTTTCCACTTCTGTATTTTGCAAGAGCACTCATACCAGAAGTTGTGCATCAGAATTTAATATATAAAGTTCCTCTTTATCATATGAATTCAATTTTCCAAAAGAAGGCAAACAATACTATTAATAACCGAGATACAAGGCCTGAAAAGGCTAAGTCTGAATGTGCTTGCTGCAGAAAAATGTCATCTTGTTGGATCTAATTCTGGAATCAGTACTTTGCACAATGCAGAGCAGGCAGAGATTTGCATAGAAGGGCTCTGCTGGGTTAAGGTGATGCTCACTCCTGCGTGACAGAAGCATGTAGGTGCAGAGCTGAGCTGCAAGGAGCTCTGTGTGCAGACCAAGTAAGTCATGCTTGTGTTGGCACAGCCTTTTGCATGTCCACACTCTGAGTTTGCAGTCCTGAGAGCAACACTGTAAGTCTGGGCAGTTTAAGCAGCATTCCCCTGGTGGGGTGAGTCCTGCACCTGCACTACACCAGTGGCACAAGGTGTGCTTGGAGCTGATGCTGTTTGCCCTGTAGCAGAACAGGGCTGCAATGACACAGCTGATCTACAATTTTGAACACCTGCTGTACTCCGGCTTGATATTCTGCCTGCACAGAGATTTCCTTAGCCTTGCAAGCAGAACAGTTCTTGCAAAGCTGGGGCGGTTATGGGGCATTGCAAAGGCCATGCAAAAGATGAGAAGTCATGGGAGGACGTAGGCTAGGAGATAGGGAAGAACTTGTGGCAGATGCACTGACAGCAATAAAAAGTCAGCAGGGTCTAAGGCTGCTGTGCAGATCCCTTTCCATTCCATCTGCAGCTGGTCACCATGCTGAGCTGCCCTGACCACGTGCCAGGTGACAGTGGGCACTGCAGGGGAAGGCAGTGCTGAGTTGCACGGTGGTGAGCCTACCTATGCTCCCACTGATCCAGACAAGGTGATGGATCACACCCACAAAGAGAAAGAAGTGTGATCACTCAAGTATATTCCTCATGCTCATATTCCTTTCTATTTGCTGGGGGGTCCCCCTGCTCCCTCCCCTCTCAAATGATGGTGGAACACTTAGGAAGAGTGTATAAAAACTGATTTTGAAGTACCTAGTTTATTCTGACAAATTACATTGGCAGCTGTAGGCAAGCAGTAACAGAAAATACCATAAGAAACAAAACCGCTCCCAAATGCACGCTTTTACTGGTTCAGACAGATAGAGTTTCTACTTAGGTGAATTAATGCTCTGCAAGCAGAGAGAGGAAGAGCATCAAATGCTCGAGCATCCAGAAAAAATAGAGAGAAAATTTAAAATAAACCCTGCGAGCTATCAAGCAACTGCTCATTCAGCTACATGATTTTAATTAACAGAACTGGAACGCAAGCATGTAATATAAACTTAAAAACACAGCACTTTGGTTTTCCAGCCTACCAGTCCAAATGCAAAACAAACTGCTTGCGTCTGGTGGCTGGGGCAGGGGAGCCGGCGCAGGGAGCTTCGTGGTTAACCTGCAGAGCACTGTGCTGCCCTTCTGCGGAATGTCACACAGCTCCTGGCACGTCCCTGCCCACTGCCCTTGGGCGCAGACACTTGGAGCCATCCCCACGTGCCCCATGAAGGATGCTTGGGCTTCCACGGCTGCGGCAGTGCTGCTCCGGAGGGCAGCGATGTCACTGTGGAGAGGCGGGCAGCTTGGGTGACCTTGAGCCTTCCTAAGCAGTTACCTTTTCTGGGCCTTTGGCACGCTCTCAAGTGATCTTTCAGCCAGAATCTCCACTGCCCAAAATAAAGTCAGCAGCACTCAGCACGGCATCCCTGCATGGATACCTGACGCTGGCTCTTGACCTGGGCAGGCGTTGGCTGTGGAAAGTTTGCCCGGGTGCTTCCCAGCAGCTTGCTCCTGGCCTGGCCCCACGCCAACGTGACTCACCGTGGTGTTGTCAGCAAGGGCAGAATTTGAGGGAGTTTCTTGCATGTCCCTGTATGCTAATGGCGTGCATATCTGCCCTGTTGTTTAGAAGCAGCCTTGACAACGGTGTTTTTATGAGATGTTTCCTCCCCACCTACTGAAAGACCGACCCATTTAAGGAGACGAGAAGCTGGAGTGAGCAGGATGTGTGCTCCGATCTTTTTCTAGCTTTTGTTATGGAGCCTGTTAGAGAAGGGGCTGCCTGCGTGGGGCAAAACCCACCAGGAGCCATACATCCATGGGAGCAAAGCCAGGCAGAAATCCATCCACCTCAGCATCATAGAATTATTAAAGTTGGAAAAGACCACTAAGATCATGTAGTCCAACCATCAACCCATCACCACCATGTCCACTAAGCTATAGAATCATAGAATCATTTGAGTCAGAAAGGACCCTTACAGACCATCTGGTCCAACCTCCCTGCAATGAACAGGGACACCCACAACTCCATCAGGTGCTCAGAGCCCATCCAGCCTGACCTTGGCTGTCTCCATGGACAGGGCACCCACCCCTCTCTGGGCAGCCTGTGCCAGTGCCTCACCACTCTTTTTGCAAGGACCTTCTTCCTTATATCCAACCTAAATCTCGCCCTTAGATGCAATTCATTGCGCTAACAGTTCATGTAAAATTCCTGTCCATACAGCGTAGCATGTAATCACAGAGCTGTGTTAACATGACACCAGTCACAAAACGAACGCAGGACCCTCAGTTACCTTGTCTCAGTTCTATGGGGTGCCCGCAGCCCCTTTGCCCCACTTGGCTCTGCGGCTGTGACATCAAGCACAGCACACAGTGCTGATAACAGGGATGCTTGCCTCACAGGGATCCACCCACCCAGATCACACCGGGATCCTCTCCGTCTGGCAGCTACACGCTCACTGGGACCACACGTGTACCAGGCGCGTTCTCCCTGCCAGGCACCCACTTGCTGCTCCCATGGCACAGGGAAGCAACGCGTGAGCTCCTGCCCACCGGGCACCAGCAGCCTGTTCCAGGTCCCATTTCTGCCGCTTTCCACCAGCATCACAGCTGTTTGCTTCAAATATGGAAATATTTTTGTAAGAGAGAAAGCGTGAATTATTTTAAACTTGCTTCAGGATGAGATTTCAAGGGTACTGGGGAGAATGTGTTCTCACAACAAAAAGGAGCTCTTCTCCTGAAGGGACCCTGATACTTTCCTGAACAGTAGAAAGAGGTTGCTGAAATGTCAGCATGTACCTGGAATGGGCGTTTGTTTCCATTAAGTCCTTTGGAAGCTATTGTTGTCTAATTAGACCAAGAATTCAGTTTGGCAATTTTATTAGTCCTTGCTTTTAGATATAGGCAATTAGCTTAACAAAATATCAGATAGGATCTCTGCTGTGTTTGCAGTCCATGTTGCTCAGATTCATACCTGGTGGGAAATGTCTTTGGAGGTGCACAGCCACATCTTTGCAGCTGTTTACATCACATTTCTGATGGAGCTCCACCCTGGTTTCCCCATTCTCATTTGTTTTTCATGAATAAAGGTCATGGCATTGGCATCACAAAAAAAAAAACAGTGTTGCTGTAGAAGGAACTCAGCTGTCCCCTTTGGTTATAAAACAAACCACGCGACTGGACAGTAATGAGCTCAAACATCAGCAGGGCAGAAATCAGAGATGGAAAAGAAGCATAAGACCAATGGAGCTCTTTGCAGGTCCCCATCATCTGACAGGTCAGCTGCCTTGCTACCTGCAGCAGGCTCTTACAAATTGCACACTCTCTAGTATTTTGCACAATATAGTTTTAGAGGCAGCCCACCTGTCAGCAGTGGGGCATGGCATGGTACTGCTTCCCAGCCTCATAGGTTACACTGCTGAAATTGCCTTTTTTATGGTCAGAGGGCTATTTCTTGTCACCAGTGTCATGCCATTAGTCCAGCACCTTCATTCAGCTGTTGCGGGGTCAAAGACAGCTGCCTCCCTCTTGGTGCATTACACAGGGGTACCAAGGGAGCTCTGGTGCCAGGAACTGGTTTAAGTCACTGTAAGGGACTCTGACCCCTCTGTATCCCAGCTACACAACACATCTTTTGGGCCATATTTCATCTAGATCTGGGGATAAATGTGTTGTAACTACTTCCTTTGACTCTGCTAGAGATCTATGAAGTGAATGACTATGAAGTGAATGAGATCTTTCACATGTTTCTGTATTTTATAGTTCACACTGTCCTTAGTTTTCACGATGATGCCAAAAACCCCACTTCTCTTCTGGTTCAAAAGCCAGAAGACTTTTAATCTTTCATCATGGGTGACTCTCTGAAGCTCTGCTGTTTTCTCTTTCTCTCTGTTTGCTGACACTTTCTAGCAGCTGCAATACTTCAGGAGTAATGTCATTGCCTCTACTTGCAGAATCGTGGCCACAAAATCCTGGTTCAGGCTTTCACAATTCTCTTGGCATATCCTATGTCCTGAATTATTCTTAGAGTATGAGGGGAAACCAGAAGAAATTGTTTTTACAGCCAAGGATGTGGAGTAGGCAATGAAGCAAAAAGTCTGCATCAAAAGCACTGCAAATGTTTTTCAGGAGGAACACTGCTCAAGCAACCTCTGATTCACAGATCTCAGAAGGAAGTGTATAGGAAAAGAACATCCAGAATAAGGGTATCTTGAACTCTCCTTCCCAGGATCACATGAATATAATCGGGTAGTAAAGCAAATTCTACAGAAATGGCTGGGGATTTTATTAGTAAATAGCCCAGATATAAGTTCCTCATTTGTTACCTATGGAAGGTATGCTGAGCACTGAGAATTGTCTGAATACTAATGAATGCTAGTTTTCACACCCTATTTTAGCTTTACCCCAGGAATTATTTTTTAAGTAGTGCAGATCTTCTGTATTGCAAAGCTCTCAGGATTCATCTGACAGTATCCGTCCAGATAAAGTAGTAGCCATTAATAAAGCATTTAATTGTTGGAAAACTGTTTCTTCTCTTTATCAGCTTCCTCTTTCAGCACTGATGACAAACAGAATAAAAGTTGTCTTAAAAATAAAGCGATTTTCAAATACAAGGGCATCACACTCCTATTTTCCCTTAGCATTGACTAAGAAGTGGCTGCGGTTACATCCCCATTTAAGGTTTCCACACCACTTAGTTCTCTGCGTTGTATTTCCTCCAAGAAATTTCACAACTTCTGCTAGCTGTGTAGGCCCACAGAGCACATATCTCTATAGGAAGTGGTTTTAATGTTGCTCTAGCAACCTTCAATCAGTACTGAGTAAGCAGAGGCGCTGCTCAGCACAGAAATAACAGCCAGCTCTGCCTGCACATCCTCATAATGGTCAAGAACAAAGGCAGAGACAAGTTGATCAAACTAAATATCCTTGAAGGAAAGAAACTGCAGCTCTGCCTCTTTTACTCCTCCATCTCCTCGGATGAAATTTCTAGCCTCAGCACTGCCTGCTGCAGTGCATTCTCACCGCACCTTTGCTCAGTGTCCCCAGAAATGGGCGAAGCGTGGATACCACATCCTTTGCAACTCTGCGGTAACATAAAGAGAGAATCCAGGTCCTCTTTGACTTTACACCACAGCTGACTGCATTTTGGGAGGAATAAATTAATCTTTTTTTTTTTTGTTTGCTTTATCCAAGCCTCCTTCGATTCACCTCTGTGAAGCTTTGGGGATTGTGGGATGAAAAGCGCCAAAGAAACACATGGTCTCCCTGCTGCTTGGGTTGTGAAACTGAGGTGCAAGCTCTGAAAGGAGAAGTGTGCTGAGAACAAAGAGGTTTTGAACACAAAAACAAACCGTGGCCATGCATGTTGACAAACACTTTATCTGCCTCCTGCTGTTTACTTCAAACACACGTGGAGGACCTTGGCCACCTTTGTCTGTCACGGAGCCAAACCTATTTAATCTTTCTTCAAAACTAGTCCCTGCTGCCCCTCAGCTATTTCTTGTTGTTGTTGCTTTTGTTGACATTCACCTGTGAGTTGTTTCTAGTCAGCAAGCATTTTCAGAACTGAACTGAGCATTTCAGGCAGTCCTCTAAGGGCACTGAAAGAAAGCCTAAAAGTCCCTCCTTCATGACTCTGTCAAGCCACAGCCATTTGATTCCTGGCTTTGTTTTAAGTCTGCACCAGAAAGGCTTTGCCATCTTTGCTTGGTTCCCATCCCCCCATTTAATTTTGATTCTTTCCAGTTTTCTGGGTTGATTTCATACAGTTTACCACCACAGCTCTGGTGGACAATAAAAAAATGTATGGGAACTCCTCCAAAGTACGTGTTTGCAAGGAGTGCTATGCCAGGAACATCATTACCAGAGTCCCAGTAACTAATCCAGAACTGGTGCCATAACTTTTATGTGTACCAGGGGCACTGAAACCCATGCTGAAATATTTGGCAAGTCTGCCCTTAAATTAGGAGATATTCTATTGATATTGGCTACAATCGACTACAACATTCCTTGGTTTTGAGGTAGTATTTCTGAAGGGAGAGGGTTTGAGGTGCCAGTTCTTGTCATGTGTTTTCCTGTCTCACCCTATCTCCAAGCCCAGCTAATCTGATGATATCCAACTGTCCTAATGAGGTGCATCTACTTCTAGACTGAAGCGCTGACAGCTGCCTGTCCTCCTGCCAACAAAAGCTTCAGAGACGACTGTATCTCGTTCCTGCAAGTACGCAGATTGCTTAGTTTCCAGCCCAAATATGAGACATCATGATACTTCTTTTCATTGATCCAGGTCTAAAAAAAAAAGGTGTGTCAAGAATGTACTCAATCATTTCCTCACGTGCAGTTTAATCGTGCAGCTGGAAATGAGGTTTCTGTCTGCTGCTTATGGGGGAGAAAGCAAGCGCTCACGTCCCTTACAGCAGAAGTATGGTCACATAGGCTAAGGTCACAGGGAAGGACACGTTCCTCCAATTAATGTTGGCATGTGTTTACTTGTATTTTTATACATTGGTAATTCATCCATTTGCTGCTCTTGGATTTAAAGAACGTGGCAAGAATTTTAGCTTGTTTCTATTCAGGTAGGAAGTTTTGCCCTTAAATCTTCCCCACCTACCTAGCCCACTTTGTGCAAAAGGGTTTGTTTTCTTCCCCACAAATGAGGCCCAGAGTCAACAGACTGAAGGTTCAGCAGCCTCTCCTTGCCCTGCCTGCAAGTCCAGAGCACCAAAACTGGGCAATGGGTGAGGAGATAAGGCTGGGCTCCCAGCAACCCACTACTAGCTAGTCAGTCTTCTAGAGGGAAAACTATCTAAACCCGAAGCTGAATTTGAGGATAAGTTTCAGCTCCAATGACTTCAGGGTCCACAGGAATAGTAGACAACAATGCCCAAGCAAACACAGAGAAGAGATACAGAAACCCTGACCTTGATCCGAATGCATTCAGAGCAGATAGAGGGAACACCTCCACTGCAAGCTGGGCAGGGAACTTCTCTCCAGGCAGAAAGAATAGTTTTCTCCATCAAAAGAAAAACCCGCATCTACCCTCTGCCTCTCAGAACTTTTATGACTTGCTGAATTCCAGGAATCATGTAAAACAACATGGAGCCAGGGGTTAAGGAGGAGAAAATTGAGGGGAAGCACATCCAGTACCTTGTGGGCTCCTGGAGCAGCCCTGGTCACTCGTGTGCCTCTCCCATGGCAGCTTCCCCCACATCATTCTCACTGCCCAAGGTAGAAACAATTTATTCAGCTCAGCTTTTCCTCACGCAAATACAAACATGAAGACTCAAGGCTTTTAAAATCGAACTGGGAAGGACAGAAGAGTCTGTTATTTATTGTTCTAGAGTTTTTATTCTTTTATTTTTTTTAATTTCTTGGGATGTTCTCAAACATTATGATGGTGGAGACCATATAAGTAGCTAGATTAGAGCTACAGACATAACAGTGGTATTGGATAGAGAAATAGCAGTCACTGCCAGTTCCATGGAAAGAGAGGACAAATGAATAAACATTGATCATAACATCCGAAACCACCGGGCTTGGAAATGCTTCTTTATTTTAGTAATAATCTGCTCAAAGATGCCAGGGCTAGATCTGACCAACTCTGACTTTTTTCTCAGGAGTATAATTGCCATTGAAGAAAAAAAAGCTATTTGAGAACACATAAAGCCAGGAACCTTCTATGTCATCATCTTTCAGTCACTAAGATCTAGGGACAAATACAGGATTTTGTTTGTTTTGTAGGGCTTGTTATTATTTTGAATCTGCTGTTTTTCCTAAGTACTTTTCCCAGATGTTTTTCAGAGTGAAAAACTGCACGTAGATCCAGCATGATGTTCAAATTGAATGCAAGGCAAGCAAGAAATCCAAACAGATCTGTCTCTCAGTCTCTCTTGAATACAAGATGGTTTCACCTCTACTGGACCTTCTCTTGTGTTAGCAGATCTGAGGCACCATCAAGAATAGGGAAAGGAGGAATCTGTAAACATGAGTTTGTTGACTGATTGTCAGTGCAGCTACACTATGAGTTGTATTCCAGCCTACAGGGTTGGAAAAGTATTTTCAGTGCCTGGCGTTATTTATCAAGATGTTTCTGAAGACACGCCGGCTAAGCCATTCCAGTAGGGGCAAACAATTTCTTTAGGATTATCGAAAAGTTATTAAATAAGAAGTTTTCTGTGTTTCCTCACAGCTGGAGACCAATTGGCGTAATGCAATTAGAAAAGCTGGAGAGTGAAAAAGAAAAATTCTCCATTTGACACAAGCTCTTGCATTATAGCTGTTGTGCACAAAACACGTCTGGGTTCTGTTGAAGTGCAAGATGCTGAATGTTTCTGAGTGTCCAGCAACATTCTGAGGTTTACATTGAGCTGAGTGGTTGGATCCTGGAAGGTGGCATTGAGAGGGCAAACCCTTGGGCCATTCTTGGTGTCGTGTTGGCTATGTGAGTGGACTCTGCAAAGGGATCTCTGAATGTGTCACAAGGAGGTGACATTTACTTTCTGTAGGGCACCAAGAAGACTATTTTATAAGACTTCCCCATTTACGTTTACTCAGAAAAAGAAAAGAAAAAAAAAGTAATGCAAGTAAACCCAAACATAGCCACAATGCAGTTTAAAGAAGCTTCAGAGATTGATTCAAGAAAGGGATGACTAAAACAAACATCAGAGGTGAAATGCCAGCAGCATCAAATCAGCAAGAAAATCTCCCAGCGACTGCACCGGGACTGCATCCACACAGTCTGTGCAGACAAAGACAGTATAAACACCAGAGGCTCAATTGTCCCCGAGGTAACAGCGTGCAGTTGTTTAAGAGCAGGAAACGGCCCACCCTCTTCCCACCTTTGTACACCCATGCAGGGGTCAGGCACAGTGTGGCTGCCCTAAGGGCAAGCCTGAGCCGAGCTGATGTGTGGCACAGGGTGACAGAGGCAGGGGGCGGCAGAGCCGCTTCCCTCAAGCTCTCCAAATGATGGTAGAGATGGCTGCATATGGGGCAAACGTGCAGTCAGCCCGTGGCTGAGCAGCCCTGCTCCAGTGGTCTGGGACAGATGGCATTAAACCACTGCTCAAGCCGCAGTTTTCTTTCTTAAGGCATAAAGTCAATACTCAAGTGATAGAAAGGTTTCAACGATTGCCCTTATAAGGGAAGAAGTCCAAGGAAGCAAAAGTGCTGCTGCCATTGACACAACACACTCCACCTTCCTCTGGTATCTTTTACCAACCATAACAGGATCCCAAAGGGTTGTTTTGAATTCAAGACTGAGGTGATTTCATCCTTTAAGTTCATTATCTGAGTAAGCAAGCACATAGTTCTCTCATTTTTCATATTTGCCTCTATTATTCACCTTTGGTAATGGAATATATAACAGGTGTGAGGTCACTGCCAGGGAATGCCTGAGCATGAAAAACAAAATGCAGGTACAAAGCTCAAAAACAATGAGAGAAGAGAGAACTTATCTTTTCACTCTTTCCTAGCTTACAAATCCAAGGCAAAATAGTTCCCCTGCTCTCTGCAGGAGCCCTCTACAGAGCTGTGAAGCTCTCCTCTCGGGAGTAGAAAGAGGAGGCACTGAGGGCTGAATTTCCATGCCACACAGACACAAGCACATTTAAATCGTGCTGTGGTCTCCTTAATATGCGAAGATTCTTTAGTCAGCTCCGACTCAGCTCATCAGTTCCAGCTAATTTTCAAGCTAAGGGCTCTAATAAGCAAGTTCAGGAGTAGTAGGGCAAATTTAGCTGCAACCAATTTGCCTCTGGAATATCCTTTGAATCTTTTTGCACAGTCTGTGTTCACAAAGCTACATAACACACTCCTTGCCAACTGCTGGCTGTGCCTCTCAGCCTGGCATGCCGCTGTCGCTGCTGAATATCCACTAAAGCCTCAACAAAGTGCTTACGGCCATTCCCCTTTCCTTTACTTGATATTAAGTGTACCCCCACGTAATGAGGGTGAGCTTGTGACAGATGGCTGGAATAACGATGAGTTATCCACTGGATGGGCAGAGGGCTTGGTGCCCCACATCACTTTGCACAACCTTGGCCTGGTGATAGGGTATCTGAGAGTAAGAATGTAGAGCAATCGCTCCCACCCGGACTTGGCTTCCCCACTGCAGCACGGTGCCAAATTTGATAGTTTCTTTGGTGATCCAGCCACATGCCCATTAAGACAAGTTTATTTTAAAGAGATCAGGTGGCAGCTGATAGGTGGTGGAAATCATTTAGCATTCCCAAACCAGGCTCTTGTGGCATTTAGGGACGTTTTTGAGTGGGCAGTATTGGTGGTAGGTGGATGACTGGACTACTCTTAGAGGTCTTTTCCAAACTTACTGATTCTATGATTCTATGATCAGCAGATGTACTGCCAGTACCCTGCGCTAGAGTCTTTCTGAACTTTGGGTACTTGATGTTTGGTGCCCAATTGTGTTCATCATAGCAGCTCTTAGTTACAGCACATTGGGATCCAGGGATCACAGTCAGATTCAGAGCTCCACTGTGCCAGGAGCTGCATAGGGAGAGGTGCCAGTTGAGGTAGAGATCATAGAAACGAAGGTCCTGCAAACTCTTGCCCATGTGTTGAACTTTTTGTACAGCTGAAACTACACTTGCCTCAGTCTGGTCTCTGCAGATACGCAGTTCTATTATGTTCTAGTTCATAATCCATATAACTTCTATTGAAATCTCTGCAACTGCTTAGAAGCATAAAGCAAATCGCGTACATAAACATTTGCCGAACGTGGGGCTTCATAAAGACCAGCAGCAATACAGGCAGAGGAAAGCTTGAGAGAGATGGAAGATAAAAGTAACCATAAAGGAACTTGTGATTACATAGACTAGCTACATTCATAATTTGTGGGCTTTGTGGTTTGGGAATTCTGTTTGTTTGTTTAATGTAAATGAGCAAGAGAATGTAAAGAATCTCCACCACCTACTGAAGCCGAGAACTGCAGTGTTGTAGGCCTCACCCAGCGCATGTATAAGTCCATCCTTGTTCAGCAAAACACTTGGCCACATTTTGCACGCTAATGGAAGAATACCAAGCAGCATGTTTTCTGCAAGAACCGGGGCACTGCCCTGCAGCTTCCCCCAAACACTCTGCACAATGAACACAAGTGGGGAGGACTCCTGCGATGTTTGGGGGTGTTTCTTCTTTCAGTATTTGTGAATTCTTTTCTGCATTACTCAACAAGCTCCAACCAAAAGCTACCTTTGGGAATGTTCTGTATTCAGAGTCTAATTTAGATGTACCCAATTTAGATGCAAGTTCTCACCATGCATCACTTTTAGAACAAGTTTCTTTGTAAGCTGTTGACAGAAAATGTTTATAGTCCTATTATATTGGAGTAAAAAATGTGAACTGAGTAATGGATGTAATATCTTCTCCTTTGGCTTACTTGAGTTTATTTCCCTGTTGTGCAAAATTTTATCCAGATTTTTAAACAAATTCATTTCACATTGGCTTTGTATTCTCCATTAACAGTTGCAACACTTGAAGTTTGGAGAGTTTGCAGAGTGCATCTGCGTTGGAGAAAATGGGACATCATTTCCAGGGAGCCAGGGTTCCTAAAACCAATTATGTTAATCAGAAATGTGTTGTAACTCCTCTGCCTTGGGAATGGTGTGATAGCAGGTTACCTTTAGCTTACTGACACACTTTAAATTCTGACAACTAAATACCAGCAACAGTTTACACACTGAGATCAGCTATTCCTAGTAGTCAGCAAACAGATTAAAAAAGATGAAACACTGAATGATTTTGTATCGTTCTTTGCTGGTCTAAAAGTCGTAATGAACAAAGAGTTTCTATACTTGCTAAACTTAAACATACACTGAAGATAAGCGTAAGCCTGAACGCTTTGCTGAGCTCATTCTTGGTTGAGCACGTTTTTGCAGTTTTCCCTAATCTGGCCCACAGCTAACAGCTGACTGGTGATACCCAGAGGAACAACCAGGGCTCCAGAGTGGGTGTGGATGCTATTTTTGACCCACTTCAAGTGATTGCTTTTCACATTTTGTGTCAGTTACGTTACCATGATACAGAGACTCAACAAACAGGCCCGAGTTATCTTCCTGATTTAAGGACACCTCACTTTCTCAGATGTTTCCAAAGCCCTTTAGCTTTTCGCACTGCATGATGGCCTTCTCATCCCAGACTGCCAAGCCAGCTGGTCACAATGAGTATCCATACATGAAATTCTATGATTCTATGAAATGAACAAGCCTTCCTTTGATTGAACTTGGGTCTTGTTTGCTCTTCCCGGCACTGGATGAGCATTATGTCTGCAGGGAGGGTTAGCCTTTAATCTGCGTGTTATTCTAACTTGTCTCCATCAAGACAGAGGCATGCCTCAGCAGGACAAGGTGCTGTGAAAGTTCAGGTTGCTGCTGTTAGCTTCTAGCAAAGGAAATTATTTTTCAGCCACCCATGTTGAATTGCCAGTAGCCAGTGCAAAACCCTTTTGCCAAATGAAAGCTGCTGGACCACTGGCACTTAAAACTAAGATGCAGCCCAGCCAAATGACAAAAGCAAAGGCAAAATCTTAAGTTTCTCACTGAAGACTTGATCTCGTTAAGTTTGCCTCGTGAGAAATCTTTCTTCATGGTATTAGTCCTAATGATCGGAACACAAGCCCAATCTTTTTTCTACTGAAATTCCCGCTGAATTGAGTTAGGAGAAGCCAAACCTTGTGGATTACGCCAGTGAAAGAACATGCTAAGAGTGGGCATTATGGGCTTTGGAAGGAACAGAACAGAGTATGGTACGCAATTATGTAATGCAGGATCACGCTCTTACACCAGCCTTTGGGTCTTACAAGCTTCCCTTTAAAATGAGTGGGACGGAGGCTGCTGAGGCTGTCAGTTCTGTACTGCAATACACCTGTGTCATATCCTCTGCTCCAACAGCTTTCCCAGCGTACCTGCCTGCCCACAAACCACACCTTCCAAAGGTCTTTATGACCTTTGTGTGGAAGTCTTGCTCTTTCCAACAAAAGTAAATGCAGCTCCCAGCTCACGAGGAAAGACACTCAGATTATGACAACCTGCTGACACACATGATAGAAGTGCTTTCCCAACTCAAAATAGTTAGAATATCCCTATGAAATATTCTTTCTCTCATGACATGCTGTTTTCTCATTATGTGTGTTGACATTTTTCAAACTGACCTCTGCTAGATATTTTGTTCCGGAGTCCCCTTTTAGTGGAACATTTAAACAATAACACTTTGAAGCATGCTCAGTCTCTCTTTTGAAGTCCATTCAGACTCTGCCCTAAGGTCAGCAGGCACATTCCAGCAATGATGCATGGACCATCTGCTGTACAAGTTTAAATCCCACTGGTCCTATACCTAGAGGTACTAACATGTTGCATAACTCGCACTGCAAAACAGCTTGCCAGCTCACATGGCCTCTGTATTTATTCCTATAGTTCTCTTATGCTCCCACTGGAGGGCCTGCACACAGTAACCTTTGAATGTGGTTTCTGGAGACTACAGCTTAATGAGATAAGTAATAAGGAAGGACACTTAAGTTCCTTTATTCAAAACCTTTGCTTTCCTTTGCTTATTTACAGCCTGGCTCTGTGATTGCCAGAGCTTAGTGTCTGGCATCTCATTTAGGTGCCTTCTTATTCCAGACTTCTCACTTATGTGGACTCTGGCTAAGTTACCCTTAATACTGGTCCATGGCTTAGTGTCAATCGATGAACAAGGGAAAAGCAGGATGGTGCAATACAAAGAGTGAGTTTTCCAAGACAATGTCTATGATTCAGATGACCAGCAACCATTCACTTGGGTAGGAATCTGGCATAAGAAACAGGACAAAATCTCTGCCAAAATATGTCTTTGTCTATATATTTTATCCATTGTGTTTTAATGTTAACTAGTCATTATTAAACTTAACAATGTATTGGCTAAGGTTAATGTATTTCAGACTCAAGCACTGTTGGTCTTATTGATGCTATGTAAACATAGAAGAAGGAGTGGTCCCTGCCCTTGGGAGTTTAAAATCTAAACTTGGACAATACACTTCAAACATATGGTATATCCTGCAGGCTGAATTACCAAACTTCAATCAGCATTGGCCTTAACAATTAATTTATGTCGCACATATGTTCTACATTTGGAGGCATTAGCCCTGAAGGGCCCCTTGGAGGAAATGTGAGTGTATGGACCTTTTGATGATGGCAGAAGGATGCAGCAACCAGCAGGAGGAGGCCAGTCCAGACCTCTGGGTTGGAGTGTGGCATGAGGGTAAGCACGGATGAAGGACATAAATAGGGTACAACAGAGGGAGAGTCATGTAGTGTAAGCTAAGGAGAACAGCCATAGGAGAGCAAGTTTTTTGAAGCACCTCTGGCACTAGTTGAGCACCAAAGTAAGGAGGTATGTTTCCACCTTTTAGTGTCTGTCATTTATTTAGATGCTTCCTTGGAAACTGAGCTCCCTGGAAAATGTGTCCTCAATGGTGGGTGCTGAGCACTAGAAAATCTGGCCTGTTCATTTTCTCAGTACGTGGTTCATCTGTTCTAAGGAACAAGTCCTTCTGGAAACACTGGGGGAAAAAAAAGGCAGAAAGAAGTGTTGGGTACAGAAAAGCACTCAAGCTGCTTCAAGAGATAATGATCAATTAAGGTAGTACAAGCAAAATTTCGTACATCAGATGAAGTCAAATGTCTGAACGCCAGGAACCCTCACAAATATTGCAGCAGTATAGGAGGAAGGGTCGGCATAGGTTAAAGCACTGAGTCAGATAGGAATTGGATGATTTCCTTTAAATGCCTCACTCTGGAGCACGGTGTGGACCAATCAACTTTTCAGGTAGAGCTGCTCTGACCTCACTGTCATTTCTGATCTCTGTGAACTAAAGCAGTTATCTGGAAATAGTGTCACCCCCTTTTCATCCCCTGATCTTGTCCTCATATCTCCCTGGTGGGATCATGTAAGAGGATTGGGTGGGCCAGGAGGGAGCAACTTCATTATCTGATCACTAAAAGCCATGTTCATTAGGAGGCAGGCATCATAACCAGAACAAAATGAGTGGATTTGCCATTAAAACAGATATTCTTGGAGGGCTTCCTCAGCACTACATCTTTTATGCTAACAAAAGCAATTTAGAGACATGTTCAGTAACTCCTGAGCTTCAGTCCCAGCTCCAACACGAACTCTGAAGACAGTATAATCCTCTTGTTTCCTACTATAAGGCTTCAATCCTCTACTGCCATAAATCAGCCTAAAAACTTTCACATGAGTTAGTGTTACACCACCTGAAGATTTAATATGAAAACTGGAGCACCGCGAAGCTGGGTCCTGCAGAAATAAGCAACAAAACCTCATCCCCAGAGATGCTTGCAAGCCAAAACAGTAAGACATGTAATTGTGAGCTGTTTTCATGATTTTTCAGGCTCACAGAGTGGTTACCTCCTGACAGGACATGTTCCTCTGAGATCCAGGCTGAAGATGGATATCTCTCCAAATAATTAACCGTCTCCAGTTGCTGCTGCCAGAGAAGGGAGGGAGCTTTGCAGTGCCCACCACACTGCTATAGATTAATTTTATGGAGGAGCAGCCAGAGACTTGTTTGGTTCTCAATCCAGTTCAAAGGGGCCAGATCAGGAGCTGGTAATTACTCTAAATTTAAACAAGGTTCCTTCTTCACATCCATTGCCATTTTCTGGTTATGTTTGCCCTCTCCTTGGTAAATAGCTAACATTTTCTTGGAGACAATCTCATTTCTTATGCCAGTGGCAAAATAAACCCTAGCTTGTCATGGACACGTCCCTTCCAAAGAAGTACCACAAAAATGTCTGAAACCCTATAAACTCTGTTAATGAGTCTAAATCTCCATAAGAATTTTTTCTCCCTTCCTCTTCCTTCTTTTCTCCTTGCTCTGACAAGCTGATGAGTAGGGAATGGTTTAAAATACCACAATATCCATGGCAGGACATCAAGAAAGAAAAAGAAACAGGGTTTTGAAATACTTTGTGTAAGGCTCCAAGCACATGAGATGGTGCTTAACTGGCTGGACTTCACCACACGGCAGTCAGATGATCTCTGCAGCTTTGGGAAATAAGAGAAACTCTGGAGAAGGGTGGGGGGGAAACGGTCTCTGCCACATTGGTCTTTATTGTCTTATGGATTTTATCACAGTATTGTTCTTTATTTCCTGCTATTTATAGGCTCTCATGTTTTGTGCTGCTTTCATGTTTGCGTTATCTGCCTTCCCACGACATGTTTCACCCCAGCCCTTGCCCACAGCTGAATCCATAAAGGCCACACCAATGGTTATGACTGGCACATCAGGGCTCATCCTGTCTCCAGGCAATGTGTGTAAACTGCCCTTTTCTGAAGCACTAAGCGGTCCAAGATGGGCAGCTTAAATGATGGTGATTGCTCTGCACGCTCTTACGTAAAGGATTCAAGCAGTTTGCCACTGGGCTTTTGGGCATCAAGCGATGATATTTTTTAAGAACCTTGCCCATGTGGCTGTTTCCTTCAAGGGCCACGCTTTAAAATGGATTTAAATGATTGGCCCTTTCGTATGTGATTTGATGATAAGCTCTGGAAAACTTCACTTGAATTATTTTATAACTCTCATCCCTGTGCAAGGTGCTGCAGAGAGCGTGTGCTGCAGTGGCTATTCTCATCCCAATTGTCCTTGGTTCAGGGATGTAACTGCTCTGAACTGAACTAGCTAAAGTCAAGTTAGTTCTGGTTCGAACCACACGATGAGGTTTGTAAAAATTGGTTGGATCTCTGCCCTAGCAAACTTACTGCCTAAAAGATGGCCTTGAGAGGCCGTGATAACGGAAGTAAAAATGGGAGAGGTGCAAAATAATGCTGAAATCACTGAAGTTAGTGATTTACTCCTGTGTCCTTGTACCTCACCCCACAACAGCTCCCAGGCAGCTGAAACGCAGCACCAAGGCTCTCCATCAACCCAAAGCGTGCATTATTGCACCTGGTGTGTGGAGCAGCCTGCCTTGGAAGCAACCAGACAGCTCAGTGCCAGTAATAACAGGGAAAAACCCTTAACTTAAACAGGGAGAAACATCAAACCTTGCTGTGGGACCCTTTCACAATAACCATCCAGCAGCTGCTGTGGAATTGCATAGAAAATGAAACACTTTCTTGGAGATGAAGCCAGGTCTGGCCAGCTTTGGATAAGTAGATTTTTGGGCAAGTTGCTGGCCACGTTTTTCACCTGTAGGTTAGGGTGAGAGCCTCAGAACATCATTCTTCTGTATCAGAGCAGCATAAAGGCTTCTGCGTGTCAATCAGAATCATTCCTTTTTGCCTCAAATTGTGTCTGTTCTGGGAAAATCTTTTGAAAAAAGAGGCAGTTTTTTTCTGAAAGCACCATGAAGTGCAGATTTCTTATTCAAACAGGTTTCTGCAGTTTTCTTTGACTCTGTAGCAGCCAGACTGACACAGGAGACATGACAGAAATAGAAAGCATCCAAATGCACCCAAATGAGAGAAGATAAGTACAGTACAGAGATTCGGAGGTGGCCAAGTGCCACATTAGGGGCTGTTGCTCACATTAGTGAGACCCAGGACTTTTGCTGAGGTGATGCTAAAAAGCAAATTTATTTAAATGCATGAGCATCACTACAGCAAATGCCTCCGAGGTGCCAGTGAGCACCAAAAGCTGCCATTTAAAATTTTTAGTGTCCATTTTTAGAAGCCATCCATTTCACCAGATGCAAAGAACATGGGAAAAACTATGTGGCAATCCATTCTCAGGGTGGGAGAAAAAAAATGCCACTAGGAATTCCACAAGGCTGGAAAACAAAGGCGAGGCCAACTCTCATCCCATCCGAGGAACAACTGAAAGTGTGAAACCAATGGTTTCCAGCAGAGACTGCTGCAGAGGCTCAGTTGGCAATGTGGGTCCGAAGCAGCTGCCATAAAACACAGCCAGCCTCTCAACAAGTGCTGAGTGCCTTGGTGGCTATGGGGAGTGTGGATGGGGCTGGTACCTCTCTTAAGCTCAGCAGTTACGTTCTCCTTCTGCCTTTTGTTTTGGCTGATGGAAATGTGACTGTTCTCAGCTCAGAGGCTGATACAAGCCAACTCCTGTTTATCTTCTAAGAAGTGCTTTTCAGTGTGTCATCGGTTCTTCTCCTGCCTCCACCTAAGGCGCATTGACAGGTTGTGGTAATTTTCCAGTCAGACTCCGAAATGGTTATTCACACTTCTATCATGGCAAGATTAGATTATTGTAGTTCTTTTTTTGGCCAGCTTCCCACATCGGGCTCTGCACAAACTCCAGATGGTGTGAAATGCGGCCGGCAGGATTTAAGAAGGGCCAGTCTCACCCGTTCTGTTAAAACCACTACCTTGGCAACTGGTTAGATATCAAATTGATTTCAACACTGTCCCTTTCCCCGCTGCTCTCAGCAATCTTTTGACTCATTGCGGTGCTGAGCACCTTACCCACTCTCTACCTGGTAAGTTACTTCTCTTAAGAGTGATTGCAAGGAGGCGTGGGTAGCTTAAACTTGATTTCCATCTGCCTGTTCTCTGCAAAAGCCTGCACAAAAGCTGGATACTGCAACGACACCCTTTGCAAACGTTAGATGAGAGTGCCAGGAAGCGATGAGCTTCTGCAGGGCACATCAGGGGACACAAGCTGCCTGTGCATGTTCCAATATGCCATATTCTTTGTCAACAGTGGCTGCACAAACAATTAATAGGGTAATAACTGACTGCACAGTTTGTGCACAGAAGAGCACAAAGAAAACACTCCTGCTTTAGTCTCCTTAAAGCTTTCTTTCTGTGAAAGAACACAATACCAAAGGCATACTCCTTCATATTTCATTTGCTTTTAAACTGAGTCCAAGATTTAAAACCTCCACTGATTTAGTTCACAATGGGTGAATTCCTACAGGCCTTTAATGCAAGGGAAAAGTTTTGGGAAGGCTGTAACAGAAGCCTAACAAAGGACAATCAACTGCTAATTACAAAGCAGAATATGACTTGCTGTCTAAGAGCAGGAAAGACTGGAGATAGCTTTTGCTGTACTGTGGAATGGCATAGCAAACACAACGCGTTCTGAGCTCTTTACCTTCCCCATCACTGCTGCAGGGAACCTGTGACTTAGCACTCATGGCTGCAAAAGCTTGTGGGTATTTTGTGTGTGTGTGTGAGAGAGAGAGACAGCTGACACAGACTGTTTGCTTTGGAAAAAACAACCAAACCCTTTTGTTTTGCATGAAGGGGGTGAAAAAAAAAATGTACATAAAGGATTACACTGACTCTGCAAACTGCCACTGCATAAGGAAGAGAGAGTGGCAGTCAGCTCTGGGGTCACGCTGTCATTTTAAACCTGCAGTGCAACCTTCATTTTAGAAATTCAGAAGCCTGGGAAAGCGTTGAAGAGACAAAATGTTTCCCTGTGTGTATAAAAGGACATTATTAAGAGAAAAGATAGTGTGAAAGAACAGGTGAAGACACGGTGGCTAAGCTGAAATCACCACAATTTGTAGTTTAGAGAAAATGAAACACAGGCCTTGGACTGGAGAGCTTAGCTGATCTGCACTTGCCGAGGGATCAGGAAATGTGCAGGGACCTCATGTATCACTGTTATGCACTCATCAAGACATGCTGGACTCTACCAGTGGGTGGGCTTGAGGTGTCTGAATATAGATATCTGGAAATATCTTAAATACCTGGAGTCACCTGAGACACCTGCATGGGGCTGACAGATGAAATGCAGGACCTACAGGAGACCAACATCCTCTTTTAGGGATGGATGGAGCACATGTGGGACACAGGGAGGCACTGTAGTATATCACAGCGTGTCATTCAGGGCCAGATACATAAGGGTCAGCATCCCAGAATATATTCCCAGAGTATCTACTCTGAGCTTCTTTCACTGTTGAGAATTGAGCCTTGAATGCATTCTCTGCATTTCAAAAAGCTGCCCAACAGGAGCCCTTGGAAAGGTAATGTGTGCTTGTTTCAGCAAGAAAATCATAAACAGACTACTTGTGTCTTTGTATGAAGGCCTAACATTCAGACACTTAAAAGGTCTCCATTACTCCAGTTCCCATGGCCTTAAACAGCTGAGCAGCCTGTGCCATGCACCCAAACTACTCCAGGCTGCATCCAACCATCGATTCATTCAGCACATGTATGTGATGGGTCACATGACAGACTGGAGAATCAGACAGCAGAACTCACCCCACTGCAAGTCTCATAGTTGACCAGCACAAATACATGCCATTTCAGGCCAAGTTCTTTACCAGATGAAAGGAAGGCTCTCTTGATAAG
Source organism: Lagopus leucura (assembly GCF_019238085.1). Classification (NCBI taxonomy): domain Eukaryota; kingdom Metazoa; phylum Chordata; class Aves; order Galliformes; family Phasianidae; genus Lagopus; species Lagopus leucura. The sequence continues at coordinate 642,967 of NW_024962277.1, forward strand.
ATAAACAGCACAGTGAGTGTTACAGCCCTCAGCTGTGAACATGAATACTCAATGCACCAGGTGGCTTAAGCTGCTGTATAGCTTTCAGGCATCCTTTCATGTACTTAATTCTCTTAGTAAATTTGGAAGGATTTTTTTTTTCCAGAGAACACATTTTCCAGCAGTTCACAACATAAAGCATCACACATTGTGAACTCTCTCTATCTGACTACAGCCAAGACTGGCAGAGCTCAGATATCCCTGCAGATCCATTTTTGAACACCTGGAGAAAAGCACATGCAGAAGTTGTATGCTGTATTCTCTATATACCACCACTATGACCATAAATGTAAATGACTACACAAACCTCAGGTTATTTACAAACCCAACTGAAAAGCAAGTAGAAAAACAAATGAACCATATATTAAAATGTTCTTACAGAGCATTTAAATAGAAGAATGTATGGTCTACATAGGAAGGCCATATCTTCACGTGGTGTAAATTAGCACAGCTCCATTATGGAATTACTTTAGTCTCTGCCAATGAGGATTTGGTCCAGGTATGTGTGTGAGGATGCCTGCCTTTACCATGGAAACACAACACCTGAGCAAGGGACCACATGAGCAGCTTAACAGCAACTGTATTAAAACTTGACAGGGCAGGAAAGAAAAATGGAAACAATTGCTCTAATTGAAACTACAGGGGGTGTGTAAGTAGGGCAGAATGCACGGTAATTACCTGAGCTGGAGCTGGGCCAGTACACCAACATTAACACTCCTGCTCTATGGGACTGTGAAAGCCTAAGTAAACAGGATTTTGGTTTTCCATCTTTGGCTAAAATGGTTGTTTACACAGAAACAGAGAGCTGTGCAAAAAGACATGGGGTGTGCTCAATTCTAAGGAACAAACTGGCGCTGCAAGCTGAGGAGCTGAATTCCCACCCCTCCTGGCACTGAATGGCCAAGAGAGGTGATGTTACCTGGAGGAAATGCTTCCTGCCTTAACAGTGGAGCTGTGTGCCAGCATAGCACTGTCTGGCTGCAGAAAGGAAGCACCATGTTAGTGCAAATAAAAACAAGGTTCTGTTTACCCAAGTAATGGGGAACCCTCTGGTCACCTGAAGGTTGGATGTGCTCCCAGCTCGCTCTGCAGCTCTGTGGGATCCACTCCTATGCCTTCCTCCCGACTCCCCACTGCCACCCCTCCTCTTTACATTGCTGCGGGGAGAGGCAAGCCTGCATGGAAAGCTGTGCACAGACTGGTTTATGGAAAGTCCATTTCCCATGCTTCTGGGAATTCCCAACCATAGGGAGCATGCGAACTATGAAGCTAATGGTTAACAGTAAAATGAAAGTCCACTGATAGTACAGGTAAGGGATAACTTGGCTGGTGCGACCTTGATGTATTAGCTAAGAAGCAGCTACTGTGCCTGTGGGAACTACTAGGTGAAGGACAAGGGGGGAATGGCTTTAAACTAAAAGAGGGGAGATTCAGGTTAGATGTTACGAAGAAATTCTGTACTCAGAGGGCGGTGAGGCAGTGGCACTGCTGCCCAGAGCTGTGGGTGCCCACCCCTGGATGTGCTCAAGGCCATGGACAGCTTTGGGTAGCCTGAGCTGGTGGGGGCAGCCAGCCCACGGCAGGGGGATTGGAACTTGGTAAGGTCTTTAAGATCTCTTCCAACCTAAGCCACTCTATGGTTCCATGAAGTCCTGGATCAACAAAACTCTTTTTCCAAGAAAAGATAGTGGGCAGTGCCTCGTCCAGCATTCCTATCCATTGCCCAACAAGAACATCCTAGTCACACAACAGAGGAACAGCTTCCAACATCTGCCCCATCACCAACCATTGTTTCATGACTGTGCCATGTCTGCCAGCAAGCACCACTGCCTGCCAACTGTTAGTCTGCCATTTCAGAGCTATGTGTCCTCTTCAACCAGCACACACGTTTGAACCTGTGACCCATAGGTTCTGCAGACCATCACAAATCCCTTGAGACACACGGTTCTCCATAGCCTCGCAGGTTGTTTTCAGTTAGACAAATTCAAATGGCTGCCACAAAAGCTTAATCTCTTTCCAGCCACACTCACGCTGAGTGTCAATAGGAAAAAGTCCCATGAATACGACTGATAATTATTGAGCTGTGGCTGTAGCAAAGAACAAAGTATAATGCAGGCTTGAATACTCAGGAAATTGACTGCTGATATGTTTCCATTCATTGTTTTGTTCTCTGTTCTCAGCGTTATATTAAAATCTCCTACTAAGAATGAGCTTTCTTGTTTAATGGAACTTGTCAGTTAAAGGAAATCTGCTAGAGTTGTTTGATCTATTCTTTAAAAAATAATATTAATTGCAAATTTAGCACGTCCCTATCTTAGCAAATCATTTGAAAACTAAAGTGGGCATTTTTGGAACTTGTTGTCCAGAAAAAATAATGGCCCATCACTTTCCAAGTCATTCACTGCCCCTTTGGTCCAGCTATTGAGTCCTGGCTGCTCATTTGGTATGGTGATCGATCGTACCAGCCACCTGACACTGTTTTCTTGATTGTGTCAGAGGAGAGTGATAGGAGGGAATCACAAAGAGTAAACATGGCGTGAACCTCTGGTCATAAGAAAATTTGGGCAGCTTTGCAATCTGTGAGCGTTTTCATAACATCCTGACAACCATATCAACTTACTCAAGTGTGACCTCACACCCATAGTGCTTCTGTCTGCCTCTCTATTAGTGTAACTAGCTGTCTATTTTGATTCCATCTGACTCCTAATTAAATACTTAATTTGTATGTTTGCTATTCATCCTGATTCCTAGCATGTGCCCTCACACTAGAAATCTTAACATCACGCTTTGAAACATCCACTGCTGAATCTGGATTTCCAAATTCTCACAGTTCAATGATATTTAAATCCAGAGGTTTTCTGTGGTTCCTTGCAGACATAAAAGAAGCACTACGAAAAATCAGTGCCAGTGGTCAATTAGGATTTCATGTAAGTAAGCCAAAGTCTGTCCGGTTATTTCAAATTGTTGGTTCTGAATCCTCAGCAAAAATCTGGATTGGTTCACATAAACATTTCTTTTGTGAGTGCCTTCCTGCTTCCAATTATATCAGAATGATGGAAGAAAGGGGAAATAACCTTCCCCTTTCCAGAGTTCATATATTTAGATATAATATACTCTATCATCATCAGTGCTCAATGCTTTTCACTGGGCAATCTCAGAGGCTTTTGGAAATGCTCAGGTGTCCGTGTGTTCACAGGTGCCATCACTTCTAGGAACTGGACTTCACAAGTTATAAGGCCCCTCCCAGGAGGCAGTCAGAATTGCAGCAAAGCCCGAGCATCCTCCCATCCTAACAGTTCTGGCAGGCACTCAGAGATGCCTCCTGTCCCTGGTGACAGCAGCTTGGTTTATACTTGTGCCCATTCACGTAATTTGCATCACCTTGTCCTTGCTGGAAACGTTGTCCCTGTGCTACATGCCTCCATCGGCTTTGCTGACACAGAACAGCCATCAATGGGCTTGGAGCAGTGAGACACCCCAAAAAGATGCCTTAATGAAACAACATGCCTCAGCCACAGCCGTTCACGCTCTCAGGGAGCCTGGGCTCTGTTTCTGGCCATGTGCTACCCTCCCTTACTCCTGACTAATTCAAGCAGCTCGAGTCACGGGAATCTCCTCTAAAATAAAACCGTTCCTACCCCACCCCAATCCTGTGTGAAAACAAGGGCAGAACTGTTCAGAACACTCCCAGGGAAAAGAAATCCGACCAGGAGCTGACCTCCTTCCAACCCTGGGTGCTGGGGGCTGAGGTGTGGCCCCCCACCCAGCACCCCGGCTCATTCCAGCACCTTCTCCTCACCCCTCCCTCAGCAACAGCCTCCCACGCGGCTCCTGCCTTCCTGCGGCCCATGAAGAACCCTCTGTGTTCCCTCTGTGAGTCATGCCAGCAGGCTGTGGGACGGTGACATCAGCCCTCAGTGGGGCCGAGCAGGCCAAGGGTTTGTTTGGGGCTTTGTGCTGGGTATGAGGACCAGGACCGCGTGGTGGAACATCAGCACATGCTGCAGACACCTCTTCCTTCCATGGGGCTGATGCTCCACCTCAGGCCAGGGCACAGAGGGTGCGGCTGCCTTCCAAGACTACAGTAAGAGCTGTTTATGGGCTTGAAATTTCCTTTTTGCAATACTGGTGAACAATTCCCTCTTCCAGAAAAGCTGCTTTGTAGTACTGCAGGAAAGCTCCTCCACCGGCAGCAGTGCAGCCCCATAGCTCTGACCAGAGGGGTGGCACAGGTATTTCGGTCAGGAGATCAAATGCCTTTATGACCTTGAAGGACACACAAAGTCAGCTCAAGAGCTCTCAGCTGTACAAACAAAACGCTGCCACCTCAATGATAAGAGGGTGCCCATGCCAGGGCAGAGTAGGGGGGAGGAAGGATGCAGCAGATAATGGTGAGCTGGGAAGCCTCATGCAGCTCTGGTGCTGCCGTTCCAGGAGATAGGCACTGTACACGCTTCAGGCCAGTCCCCTCCCCTGGTGGCAGGAGCAGCCAGCCTGGCTTGCCAGTGCTTTGCTACAGACAGTGTTTGCAGTGAAGCATTTTCTACCCATCTGCTTCGAGCACTGCTGTAGGTCAGTGCTGGCATAGAGGGGTTTGCCACCAGGACCTGGTGTCAAAATGCACAGCCCTCTCCGTGTCCAGCAGGGAAGGGTGAGCTCCCTCCATCTGACTTTGCTTTAGGACACAAGTAAGACAATGAGGCAATTACAGGTCAAGAGGCACAAACCAAACGTCTCAGTTCCAATGAGGAGAGTTCTGCTTTTCCTCTGAAAGACTGTTCAGAGCCCACTATTTTGGCCCTGGTTGGGACTCAGAATAAAACTCCAACCTGCAGTTCTGCTTCAGATTTGACTAAACCTCCATGAAAAGGTCAAATACTTTTTTGAGATTCCAACACAAGAGCCTTATGGCTCCTATGGCTTTCTGAGACCTTTTTTTATTCACAACACTTCCATTGCCTGAACCCAAATCCTTCCTATCCTCCAACCCTGGCAAAGACAATCTGTAGCCAAGCAACAGCCCCTTAACTTTTCCTTCTGGACACACAGAAGCTGTTGTTTCACTGCTGAATGAAGTCAGGTTTCATCAGCTAGTCTACCGATTTGCAGATTCGGGTGGCTGTCACAGGCTTGCCACCATCAGCCTCTCTGCCACACACCACTTGGGCCCTTTGGCCTGGCCTGTGCAGTGGCTCCTTAAAGCCATGCTGATCAGGGAACCGAGCTGGTTGAAATGAATTGGAAAAAGAAAAGAAAAGAGAAGAAAGCAAGGTCCTTCTTACAGGGTACTTTGTTCATGGGTTTTGATCCTTATCAGTTCCTGGTATGGCTTGCTGCAGAGTCACAAAAATTGTTATTTAGGCACAACTAGAGTGAAATGTTGGTGCAAACATCAGAGATGGAAACACCTCAAAGTACTGTTACTACTGAAGCTTCCTTGTCTTCAATCCACGGGCAGCGTTTCCTATCTCTGACTGACATTACCCACGAGATAACGGTAACTTTCCAGTAAACAGCCAATTCATTTCACAATTTGCACATCATGACACATCCCCCACATACCAGAAAATCAGCTCTACAAACTCCTTTAGGGCCTTAAAAGATTCCTCATGCTTCAGTTTTAATTTTTAAATGACCATAAGCATTCGACTGAGCTGTAAGCAATTAAAACAAGACATAGCTTTGGCAATAAACAAAATATTTTCCCCAGAATTTGCTTAGCTGCCCCATTCATGGACCTGTGCCTTTGGAATGGGGAACGCTCTGGGATTCCAAAGAACACAAATAACAACAACATCAAGACATTCCATTTTACTGAACGAAACAGTGATATACCAAAACACTCATGATACATTATCACTGCCTGTGCAGGAGTGTGGGTGGGAGGCTGCAAGAAGAGACAGATAGAACAGCTCCTACACGTGCTTTTTTCCTCTGTGCTGCTATTTGCCTTCTGCCCAAGAAGCGCAGCAAATATATTAATATCCAACTGAAAAATGAGCTGAGGTAATTCTATCTATGAGCATGTGATTGGTCCTGCTGCCTCAAATGTTTTCCCTCTTGGTCCGTATCTGAATCTCACACTGACTGACTCACACTGCAGCCACATACGTCACTACTACCCAGCAGCATCAGACCATCATTTGTTTCCTTTTGGAACGGGATGTTCTATAACAGCTCCAACTCCCACTCGACAGTTTATGAAATTGCAGTTCTTTCACATGCCTCCTTTGTTCCTTGTTTATGAGGTGTTAAAGCAGGAGCAGAAGCGGCCTGAGCTCAGGGATGCTGCATCTGAAACCAAAGGGATTTGGCTTTTAGGAGGATGGAAGTGAGATGGTTCTTGGTACATTGTGGAGTTTGTACTTGACACAGGCAAACAAGGGCAAAACTGTTGCTTCCAGCATTGCTGCTTGAAGTACATCCCCGCATCTCATCTGCAGGGCTCCTTGCACAGCCAGGGAGAAATTACACCATACAGGAAAGTAGAAGCCATGGACAAGCTGGCAGAGCCATTAAAGCAGAACCAGCTCTGCTGCTGAGCTCCTGAGTGTGATGGTCAATATGCAACACTCCCTGTTAAGCACTGGCTGGTTTGCTCTTCTCCTCCTATGATGCTATCATAGAAACAAAAAGCTTGGAAGAGACCTCTGTGATCAACTAGTCCAATTATCAACCTATTTTCACCTGTGTTTAGCCAGCACAGCCATTCCTAGTGAAAAGGTCAAAACCAAAAAAAAAAAGAAAAAAATCTCTTATTTTCTACTACTGACAATGAAAGGGGAAAAGATGATTTGGAGAGAATTCAGAAAAGTGAGACATATTTCCAAACTGCACGTAGCATTTCTCTAAGAAACAGAAAAAGAAACAGAAAACCCTAATAGTCAATGGAGGTGTTTAATCTGACCTCTTGGACCTCTGTCCAATTTACATTCACCAAGGTTAAATAAATAAGCATTAAAAAACCCAAAGCTATAGCACTGTCCTGCATGGAGCCAAGACCTTAGTAAAGAGGCTCAAGTCACACGCACATTTCCTTTGACCTAGAGGCCAAGCACAGCTCTGTCCAGACCCAATTATTAAGTGAAAAGACCTTCATGGCTGCACTAACTTGCATTCATCTGCCTGAGAAATCTTTAGAAACCACTGCAAAATCACATCATGACAGCTTGGTGCTCACTGCAACACCCTCACATGCAGCAGGGGCTGGGGAGAGCAGTAAGTGCTCCTGCCCTGGAGTATTTTTGGGACAGCCCCAGGAAGCATCCTAGTAAGCTTCAGGCAGTGCTGCAGTGCAGGAATCACACTGAGCAGGCTCTCAGTGCCAGCCCTGGAGCTTTGGCAGCCATTAGGACAAAAGAATCTTTAAATGCAAGCCATTATCACCTTACAGACGTCACCTACACCTTCACCTGGACTTACCTGGCTTGATCTGGAGGGCAGTGTTCCTCTCGACATTCAAAATGAACGCATGCACTAATGAATACGAGGCGTCTCGTGCACAGGGTATTGTTCTGGATTTCGGATTTCTTCGGGGTTGTCTTGGCAACAGAGAGGGTTTGCTGCTAGAGGTGTGTGAAACACTGGGCAACAAAAAGCAAAGCGGTTCCCAATTGCTTCATTCCATCACCTGGTCAAACTGGACCAGACTTCAGCCTGCTGGGATGCCGTTCGTCAGCAGGGCAGCTGCTTTTCCCTCCCACCAAAGCACTGCAATTTGGAAAAGAGCAAAAATAACCTTCCTCTCTGAGAAACGATGTCTGCTCAGACATCCTGACCTCTTCTGTTCACTTTCTCCCTTCACAACAAGGAGTACATCCCTGGAAAGCAACAGAACAAATTATGGATGGTATTCAGCAAAATTAGTTGGCTCGGTTTGTTGCTTGGTTTTGTTGAGTGATTTTAATTTCAGTTATGGAAATTCTAAGCAATTTCAGTGAAGCCAATGGGGTTACCTTGGGCAAATTCCAGTATAAATGAGTTTGCCAGTTAGCCCCAATTTGAGCAACTCTCATCTGCATGGAGAGAGGAGAAACTGACCAGCAGCATCCACCCTGCTCACTCTCTTACTGAGCACACAACTTCATTCACTGCACTTCATGAGGTCCAGGAATTAGTCTGGAAAGCTTTTAAAGCATCTTTAGAGGCAATTTCACATCACTTATTCATGTCACTTGCCTTTATTTTTACTTACTGAAGGCATTAAAAAAATTAACCCAGACAGCTGTTCAAATTCCTCTATTTTTCATGTAGCAAAAGGAAAAAAAGTCTGAACAGCTGTATCAGTAAAACACAAACCAGGTGGCCTCCCTAAGGCAAAGTTTGTATGAAATCTGTAAGATAATGTTTTTATTATCTGAGTTATTGTATTTCGTTTTTATTGCTTTGCTCTTGTGGATTCTTAAAGAGGCACTGGACATTTATTTCTCACCTTCCTCCTCAACTTGCAACATTTGAGCCCTACTGTAACTCAACACAGATGATAGTGTGATATTCTTCTAGATGTGTGAAAAATCACTCTTTCAGCATAATATCCCTGAATATATTCCAAGGTCTTAAATGAGATTTAAGGCTGGGTGAGAAGCAGTTTCACAGATTTGGCCTTTCTATGGGGCCCAAACCCTCCACCTTGTTCAGCCACCCAAGCTCATCTGCTAAATCCCTTCCACACAAGCCCTGCAAAGAGTGTGCTAGGACTGCTATAGTGTGGCTTGCTGATTTGTGCCATTGTTTTCCATAAATTGCTTATTGATGCTTTCTCGCCCAACTTCCATCCTTGGATTAAGAACTCCGTGGGTAATATTGCTAATTCTAAATCCCTATCCAATCCAATCCAATCAAGTTATATTGTTGAAGTTGCTTTTAAACTTACAGAATAACAATAACGTATAGCAAAATATCTGAAATTTGTTTTTCTTTTTTTTTGCTTAAGAAATAAAATATCTAAAAATACTTGCACATGAGAAGGACCATCTTCCAGGGGAAAACACAACAGAAACACCACTGAGTCTAAAGGAGAATTCCATTCTCCTCTAAATGATTTGCTTTTGGTATGCCTTCCTCATGTTCAGTAGGTGGATGCAATTCCCCATCTATGTACTAAGCCTGTGTTATTGCAATTCCAGCATGATATATGTTTATTTGGAGTCTAACAAGATCATGAATCAGGAAATAGCACTGTACTTTATATTATGTATTTATTTATTGTGTTAGGATGAAATTTACCTGGGTCTAGAGAACAAAATTAGGCTGTTATAGCCCTTGGTTTCACATAAGTTATTTTCCTCTCAGTGCCTATGCCCTGTGGACAGAAATTTATTTCATCTGTACTGAATAAGAATTCTTCCATTCTCTCACAGCTAAGGCAGCCTCCAGATATCATTTCTATACCTTATCTCATACATCCAATTTTGTATCTATTACCTGAATGCCTGAAAATATCTCACATAACACCAACAATCACAGAGTGGAAATGTCCACAGTTTGTGGGAGATTTTCTTTGTTCCTATTCAATCCTTTGGTAACGAAAAAAATCCCTGCTCATTAGTTTGGTGTCTTTGGTGACCCTGTCATACTTCTGACCTCCACCTACCCATTGGCTTCTATGAGCTGAGTGGTCATTGGAAAGAGGAACAGTCTATGGGACTCCAATTTGCAAAATCACGGTTGTTTTCTGAATGTGACACACAGTGAGCAATGAAAAAAGACCTTAACTGGAAGATGTATTAATACATGTAAAAATAGGGGAAGTGAAGTGGAAAATTACATTACAGAATATAAGAGAGCTTGATGTATTTAATAATACAACAGTAATTATCTTTAATAATACTAAAAATATCACAAAAAATATTATGACTGCTCTGTTAAGTGCTCAGACTCTGATTGCTGTATTTGATAACTCTGCAAGAATTTAAGTCTCAAGGTCTTTCTTTGTGAGATTAGGTAGCATTTTTACACAAAATGCAGGAGAGAAGTCAAACAAATGACAAACTTATTTCATACAGAGGAGTTATAAAATCATCAAGCAAGTAAAAGTTTATTCAGTTAATTGGCAAACACCCAGCAAGGATTTCACAACACTGTCAGCAGGGTGCTGAAATACTAAAACAAATAAGCAAACAAAAAAAAAAGCCCAACCGCCAGCTACCAAGTGCTCAGTTCCAGAGAAGTGCTCTTATTTAAGAAATACTTTCTTGAGTATTTTTAGATAAGTTGCCATTTATCAGCACATAATTACGTTCTTCCTGGAAGCAAGGTCCATGCTCAACACATCCTAAAATTCACCATTTTCTGATTTCTTCTTGCTCAAGCACCAGGAACATAGGAAGAGTGGAAGCAATATATACAGCCATGAGGTGTACTAAAATAATATTTGTATATCATTTAGTGACTCGAGCTAAGACAGTGAGCATCAGAGTGGGGTGAATTAACCAGCTGTGGCTTCTGTCACTACTTTATTTGGACAGAGAAATTTCTTAAGGTGGATGGATGTTCACACAAAGCAGGAGCACAAAGAGGCTCATGAGAAATTTGGAAAACCCCGTAATAAAATGAAATCAAGGTATAACCTTTGTGAAGATAATGAAAGAATACCACTGACATCCAGTAAAACCCTGGTGTAATTGTGTTGGTCATGGAGCCTTCTTTGAAACAGAACGTTTCTGAATTTCTGCTCCACGATGAACCTTAGGAATAATCTGGAAATCTAGGAAATACTTCACCTTACCTTCCTGCACACACAGGAGTACAGCAACAATGCAAGTGTAAACACCACTGGTGCCAAATATTTCATTTGTCAACGTGCAACGATGCATTTTGTATCAGGATTACATTATAACCAAGATTAATTATAGTTATTACTGAAAGAGAACAGGGCTGTCTCCAGCAACTCTTTAACAACAACAAAAATTACTTATTTAAATAGCAAAATGTAGCTCACAAGCTTTGTTTGCACTGGGAAGCTCCTGCAAACAGCTGACCCACCAGTGTTCACACAAAACAAATGGTACCACAGCTGCTTTTAATCTGCTAGATACTAGAGGGTATCTCCACCCTGGGAAACAGCACCAGGTTTTTGAAGAAGGAGCTACCTGTTGATAAAGATTTTATGAGAATTGTAACTTTTCAGCAAAACAAGCAATCACTGAGTGTACCCCAGGTTCTCTTAGGAGTAGGGAAACATCTCGCCACCATTGTGTCAAGGAAACTATCATGCAGTAAGAATTCAAGCTAAGTCTTGAGTGGCACTAAGAGCATGAATTACACTACAAGGTAGCTTGCACCAACTGTACCAACTGACTGCTCCAAAGAATGCTTCTGACCAACACATTCAGGCCTGCTTTCTTGCTTAGAAAGAGAAAACAATCCCTGTAAAAAAGCAAAAACTCATGGCTGTCATACTCAAAAGACACACTAAGAGCAGGATTCAGCCCAGTAAAACAGAAAAGCATAAGTAACATGCACCACTTGAGTCTTGGTGAATCCTACCATGACAAAAACTTTTTCATTAGAAGTAAATTTCACTAACTGAGTAATGAGGCAGACTCTCCTTCCAACAACAGGATGAGACCTTTCTGAGTCAAATATAGTTTATAAGGTCAAAGTCATTAAGCGTGGCTGAGCAATCATGGCAAGTGAACCCATCACTACTAAGTGATGTAAAAAAAAAACCAAACACATGAAGAAAACCAAAAGCTTAAAATTTGGAACAGTACCGAGACTGAACAACTTTACTTTTTACACAAACAATTTGTCATAAGGAACAAAAACACTAAATGTGACAAGGAAACTCTTTTGCTGAAAACTACACGTCCAAGTTACATGATTGCATTGCTTGTGCTCCCTGCTCCTCTTCCTCCTCCTGGGTTTCTATCTAGGAAACACTTTTCAAAACATGCTGGTTCAGGTACCTCTTTCAGAATCTCAGTGCTCAAAGGTTTATTACTATAAATGCTTCAACTATAAAATTTCTAAGGAAATTACACTATCATCTTTTCCTGCTGAGTCTCATCTAGGAATTTAAAATCCTCTAGTGTAGGAGAAGGCTCTGATCACAAACTTTATTTTGCTTTTCCATTAAAAGCAAAAGAGGAAAATTTAGGTGAAAAACTCCAAAGTCTGGGAAAGGAAGACAGGAAACAGCAAGACCAGAGAGGTTGAAAACCAGTACCACATTGCTGAGTCTGGAAAATACGAATGTTTGCTCAAGGCAAAGTACATCACCAACTTTGTTTTGGTACAAGAAGATGATAAATAGCACACTAAGATTGCACAGATTTATTATTAGTAGGGTTTTGGTTGTTGTTTGTTTGTTTTTCCTACCTTATTAGTTTTTGAACCTGAATAACACTAACAGCTCAATGTTGAGCTTACAGTCACGCAAATCCTCCTTACTCCTGCAAGAAGTTACAGTGGCTTCCAGAAGATTATTTTTCTGCACACCAACATCACCCTTGAACATTACCATCTAGATCTGGCCTTCAAGCTTGTCACATTATGTATAATGTTTACATAATAGCTACTATCTAAAAATCAGCAGTTTTGATGTGATTGAGGTATTTCATTACCTCACAGGAAGCACACACAATGAATCAGCAGTAGCACATGCAAGAGATGCTCTGTCATTCAGGATCGCTATACTCAGTGGCATGCTATCAAAGATAACATCCAGCTTCTGGAACAAGGAAAACAAAACACCAACTAATACAGAACGTTAAAGCCAAATAGAATTTTCCCTGTTCATCCCACCTCCAGAGAATTGCAACTAACACTACAGAAGAGGTTAAATGAAATCTTGCTGAGTCCTACATGCAACCCATTTGCAAATACAGCAATGTGAGATTTGCCTGAAGTTCAAGGTAAGCCCTCTTCTTTGTTCCGAGAAAGAATAATAAATGTTAACGATAAGATGTGCAAGAGAATGAACCTCTGAGATTCTAGCCTAAAGATCTGCATGAGGTCTCATACATTTATGGTAAGCATCAACACTGATGGACTCCAGAGGAGAAAAATATTGTATTACCTACAAAGCACATGGTTTACAAACTGCTTCTTTCTATCTGTACACAAAGAAGTGAAACAGAGCATTCATCTTGTAGAACTTGTAAAATTCAAAGTTTAAAGCCAAAGAAAACAACCAAGGTAAGAGCTGATCAGCCAAGTCAAATGTTCCTTTACTTAGCAAACAAGACTCTTACAAGTCAGTACTGGGTGTTAGATATGGATTTGGTTCAGCAAAGATCAATTGATGAGTATGGGCTTGAATCACGTCAACATTACAGGCAACACGTGTTGGTAAGGGATTTGGGTACTAGCCGTATTTTTGTACTCTGTTCCCTAAGAATGCAGCAGGTCCACGCAATTTCAGTAAACTAAAGGCCTGGTGTGACCCACAGCAGCTTCTCATGAAGGACACAGTAATTCGAGTGCACTCTGCCCAAAAGCCTGCTGGAAGCCATTGGTTTCTTGGTACATTCCTACCTTAAAGCAGGGAGCCATCACGGGTGACAGTGGAGGTGCATTGAAGAGTAATTCAGCTCCAGGCAAAATCAGAATAGGTCTCTCCTAACGTAGACTCTGAATGCAAAATTGCAGAAGATATGACTAGTAAATACCAAATGGTTAGACATGACAAACACACACTTGAGGAATATTCAGAAACAGAACAGTAATTTCATTACATTACATTACTGACAGCATTCTAATATATAAGACTCTGCTTCTCCCAGCATTCAGTCCTGGGACACATGGCTGGATGCTCCAGGTCCAACCCTTTTCCAGCTGGTCAGACACCAGAAGCAACACATAGCTCTGGTAATGGGGAACCTGCGGGTCTAGGTGTCTGACCATGCAGAGCAGCCAGAGGAAGTCTTTAGCTGCTGAAACACTACCCTCATACCTACTCCCTGTCCTCTTCAAGACCACAGCAGAAAAGGATGTGGGTAAAACAAAACTAGCCTGGTCACAGACTGCCTGTTGGGGTCCATCATGTTAAGTATTTTGGAGCTGAAGTTAGATAACATTTGAGAAAATTTTGAGGCATGTTCAGTCTGGGGAAAAAGAGGCTGAGGGGAGATCTTATTGCTCTTTTCCAATATCTGAAAGGTGCAATGAGAGGGGGGTTGGTCTCTTCTCACTGGTGACAGGACAAGGGGAAATGGCTTCAAGTTGTGCCAGGGTAAGTTTAGGTTGGATATCAGGAAACGCTTCTTTACAGAAAGGGTTGTTAAGCACTGGAATAGGCTCCCCAGGGAGGCTGTTGAGTCACCATCCCTGGATGCATTTAAAAACCATTTAGATGTGGTGCTCAGGGACATGACTTAGCGGAGGGTTGTTAGTTAGGGTAGTATGGTTAGGTCATGGTTGGACTCAATGATCTTTGAGGTCTTTTCCAACTTGAGCGATTCTATGATTAAAAGGGAAAGAAACTGAATAATTAAGAGGAAAAAAACATCTGGTATAAGACACAGAACAGCTCTAAGGAAAAGAAGTAACAACAAACAAGCTCTGCAGTCAAGGAAAGGGTAAAATCTTGGCCCTATCAAAGTCAGCAGGATGTTTGCCAGAAAGCTGTAGGCAGCTTGTTTTATCCAGGATTTTTAATTAGTGATTAAATGATTCAATGGCAAGTTGGCTGTTTTAAGAAGGAAAGAATCATAGAATAGCTCCAGCATGCCTCTCCCTACCCACTCCTTGGGAGGTACAGATCAGGTTTTTATTTATAGGAGACTTGACAGGTATTTCATTGAACCTTAGTTGAAATCTGCAGTTTCCCAGGCCCCGCCTCCTTCCCCAGTTTGGGGATGAAGATAGGAAACACCTGCTAATGACACCAGAAACATAACAAACAGCAAAAGCCATGCGTCAGCAGAAAGCACGTTGAAAGCCTGGTTTCTCTAATACAGATTGAGTTCATCTAATGGTGGTTAGCATATATGGAAAAAATAGGATGGTGCATTCTTTTAATTGGCACAAATCTGAACGTCTGTGAATGTTCTGGAGTGACAAATAAATAAGGCATTTCCCTGCTGAAGAGGCAAGTCTCTTTGTTACAAGCCCTGCAACCCAAACGGTCTATTCATACCACACACATCCCTTATTTTGCATTATTTTTCTGCTTTTCTCAGTCTCCTTCTGCTTTTCCCACTCCAAAGTACATGGGTTTCTATGGAAACAAAACACGTCATCGGAATGGCCAGAACTTGGTGACATCCCTAAGTGCAGAGCGAAAATGCAATCTGAATAACTGTTCTGCAATTTACAGCATGAGCTCAGAAAGGCAGTGGGTGATTATCCTGTGCACGTGTGTGTACATGTGTTCGCGTGGGCGCCTGCCTGTGCACGCACGCATGCCTTGTTCTGCACCATCTACACACATGCAACGCCACCGGCTTCACGGGGCAGCAGAAGGCTTTGCAGAATCTGTCCCATCTTATTCTGTTTTAACATAGCTGAAAATTACTTTGACAGCTGAATAGGTTCTTTGTTTATAACTCGTTCCTCGCTGACTCTGCTGCATTATGTAGCTTTGCAAAGAGGTTACTTTGTCAAGAACTGAACATATATGGTCTGAGCATGAACAGTTCAGCACGATGAACTGCATTCATTTTGTACGACTTGCAGCACTGCAGTCTTGCTGCCTTTAATGCGTTTGCTTTTCTCTGCAGGTTTTGCTTTCTGATCTTGTGTTTCTTTTAAATTTTCCTGGGGTTTTTGGGATCACCTTCTTTATCCTTTCCCACACAGACAGAATTTTCATTATGTCAATTTTCAGTATGTTGGAATGCTGTATTGTACAAAGATTTTGGCTGTGCATAACAGGGATTATCGTTATTGAGTTAGCTAATTATCCACCTGCAAATGTCCTGCTGCCACCCAAAACTGCTATGGTTTTGTTACTATTTGAATTACTATTTCAATACCAGAGAGGTGCTGGGTGTCCCATCCCTGGAGACACCCAGGTCAGGCTGGATGGGCTCTGAGCACCTGATGGAGCTGTATGGTCCCTCCCTGTTCATTGGGTTGGCCCAAATGGCCATTAAGGGTCCCTTCCAACTCAAATGATTCTATGGTCTGTGAAAATGGATGCCACAGTTTCTTACTGCATTGCTTCGTCCCTAGCCTAAAAGCAGCTCCGAATAGGCAGATCTCCTGGTTTGCATGGAAACTGCCTGGACTCTTGCAGTACAGTTATGTGTGAGTGAGTTGTTTGTCTGTACAAAGCCTTATTGATAACACTAAAGCAAAACCAGACTGCATGGCGTTACTGGCAGTCTCAGGGCCTTGCACCATGCACTGGGCTGCTACCTCCAGTGGTGCTTGAGCTGATTGCGTTGGTCATCTCTTATCACTGTTGCTGTTTCTATGTCTAACCATGGCTTGTCCAGAAATTACATTATTTCAGATTTACTCTGTGTCCCATTCGGCACAAACTCAGGATATTTTTCTCTGGTTTCTTCCACTCTTCCTCCTCTGCATTTTCAATAAATAATATTAATTCTGATGGGCAGATGATATGGTCCAGTGTAAAGATGACTAAAAACAATTGATTGTACTAATGGAAAATTCCTATTGACTTTGTAGTAAGCATTACACTGATCTCCTGTGGGCTGGAGACGGAGATCTTTACATAGAGTCATCACTGGAAAGGATTTCTAGTGCAGGAAACAGAGCTGAGCCCTGAAGCACATTGCATTTCAACAGTTTCTGCTCAGCCCATCAGCTGGCACATCTCCAGTTCACAATGTGCCCCATGTTTTGCACTGAGCAGTGTTTCACCACTTCTCAAAATACCAACCCTACAAAAACAGAGGGGAAGTTTGTCAGACAGACAAATCCCTCCTTATCTTTCAGTCATAACCATCATCCACTTCAGATGATTTAAAGAAATTTGCACATATTTACCTTTAAAAAGCAGTCAAGGGAAATAGACTTCTTTGCAAGTTGCTGTTTGAAAACAGAAGCTGAGAAAGATTCTTCCCAACCTTATTTGCTCCCACTCATACTCTTAATGTGCATAGATTTCACAAATGTTGGCACACCGTTTGCTGATTTGTCGAATATATAGAAGTTTTAATTCACCATCTGTGTGGAAGTTCTTTGTACCAGAAACTAGTGGCTTCACTAATGAATTCCTTATCTTCTGCCCTTTCAGTGAATGACAAACTGCTGCCTGTAGCCTATAGGAAAAATGCCAGTGACCATGCGACATTCAGGTAATCACAGAAAGATGAAAGGCCGCACAGGCGGCTAAGGAACAGAATTGTTCTTATTCAGGGAATTTTCAGATTTAGCAAGAAGTCATGAGATCTGCAGGGAGTCAGTAAATTTCCACAGCTGGGTTCTGTTCTTCACCCCCCTTGTGGCAAACTCTGCTGAACCACCAAACATGTCTCAATCAGCCTGAAACCTGCATGATCCCTTGGAAAATCCCAGGCAGCAGCTGGATGGTGTTAGCCTAGGTACCAGGAAAGGCAGTGGTGATTCGCACCATCACCATTTCTGTGCTTTGGTGGGAGAGGGTCGAGGTCAACAGGACAAGACACACAAAAGGGATTGTGCAAAAAAGAGAATGAGAGGAAAGGACAGTCGTGGTTTGCAAGGGAGATGTAAATAGTTTCCGGGATTGGAGGGCCTAGATGTACAGAAAATGAGAAGTAGAGGGGGGAAGGAAGGTGTGTCATCAACCGGCAGCATGATCTTCTTGGAGTAAATAAAACAGCTTTGTGTGTGCCAAGCGTGTCCCTCACTTTCCTTTTAGAGAGAGCCCAATGCTGTTAGGATCCCAGGTGCTTGATTTCCATGTTCACATACCCTGACGTGCATGAATTGGACTATCTTTTTGTAAGGCAATAGCTAATAGTGAGCTAAATACATCTCACAAAGAGGGGCATCCATGGGCCACCGAGAGTCAGACTACAATTATATAAGAAAAACTCACTTTTCTTTTAGAAAAGGCCAGTTTTCTAAAAATCACCTTACATTTTTGGCCCTCGAAATGGGTCAGTGCATAACTCAGGCATGCAGCTCAGATCAGGTGCTGCAGTTTGGAGAAACAGCAACATTTCAAATAGGGTATCAGTCAAGAAGGGGCAAATAAAATTCAGAGGAATACGCTGCAAGCTAGAAGGCAAGTCACAACACAGCAGAATCAGGTCAATCCAGCTATCAATGAAATGATGAATTTACCCCATTGGCTTTATGATATTGTTGTGTTTTTTCTCTAAGACTGCACATGTAAATATGCCAGGGCAATACTACTTTTGACTTTCCACTGGCTCACCAAGTTCAGCTGACTGGTTTACATCAAATTCGTCATAAACATAAGACGTATGCTTCTTGACAAATGCTTGTGCTTATGCTTCTTGACAAAGCAAGCTTGGGGGATGCAGAACCACAAGTCCAGTTCTGGGGGCCCACATGGCAATGAACATGGGAATCCTAACCAGGATTTGCAAATGGATCAAAGCGTTTAAGACTGCATTTGCGGAGCTGAATAACTAAAGGAAGCTCAGCCATCCGTAGGGCATTTCAAGTTCTCCCTCAGCAGGGCAAAAAGGCAGCATTAGGGAAGGGATCTCCATGGCCTGACAGCCGCTACCCTCGCTTGAATGCTGTGAAGCTCTTTCAGTTCTGCAGATAGTAGTTCTGTAAACAGGAATTACCTTTGGACCCTTAAAAAACCTCACGTACTATATCATTCTGGAACGGCGCTAATCTCTATTGTGGAGGTCAAAGCAAGCTTTCTATTATAGGCTCTTTGGTACACACCTACTTCCCAGCCACTCACTTGCAGGGAACAAAATCCAGCCGGTCAGAATGCCCTGTGTGTAACAGGATGCCAGAGCAGGAGCTCCAGAGCAGGAGCTTGAGGCAATGCGGGTGAGGCACTTTGAAGCCATGAGACCTCCAGGCTGGAGACGGAGCCCTGTGTGAGGCAGTGCTGGCTCAGCGCCACTGCAGAAGAGGCAGTTTTCTATTTGCTCCTTGCAAAGGACAATGGCCTATTCAGGGACAATACCAGCTGGAGAGGCCCCTGCTTCACATCCTACCCAACATCCAGCACAGCCTTACTATGGTGCTCCACATGAGAGCAAGTGCTCTCATGGTCTCCTTCTGCTATGTGTTTGCCTTCACAGAGTCCATCCTGATAGCACTTAGGACACATAGAATCCAGGTAAGATTGGGCCTCGTGGTTACACTCACAAAGTCCCAACCTTGCAGTCACGTGGACTGGAGCGATGCCCTAAAGCACAAACACTGATAGCTGGGGTGTGGTAAAGCTGGGGGTTAGCTGAAGACCCTCAGCTTCTCTTTCTTTACACATTTTCTGTGTATTTTCCTAGGGGTCTGGAGCGCACATTGCTTGTGCTGATAAACTTATCAGCAGCAGAATGAAACATCCGTTTCATTTGCACTGTTTACAGACAACATATTTCTCTAGTTGGTGAGTTGGGATTGAGTGAACACACTGAGTCTGTTTTCCACCTGTCCTCATCAGCACTCCTCTTAGCACCAAGCTGCACATCAGGAGATGGGGGATGGATGCTGCCCTGGGGCCTTTCCCTGCCCTGATGCCAAAGTCCTCTACCCCTGCATGCACCCTTCCCAGCCCCAACCCCTGGCGATGAGGAAAGGCCATGGCACAGTATGTGGACTCCGATTACATCTCCAAACAGGAGGAGCACACAATCGGTGGGAGCCGCCTGCTTTCTAGCCCCTTTGTGCTCAGGGGCAGAAATACAAATAAGTCTCCGTGTCTTTTTCCTGCTTATGTGAACAGAGATCCGTTTTTCAATAGCAGGCCCCAACAGATAAGTATTCACTTTGCCTGGTATTTATTTTCTGGGGGAAGGCCTTTCATTGCCTCTCAAGACAGTACCCTGCAGCACCTGGGAGTGCAGGTAGAGCCATGATCCAGGGATGCTTCCACACCTGCTGCAGTGCCACACCACCCACATGCAGCCTGGGCACACCCAGCCACGGGGCCGTGCTTTTGCACAACTCAGAGCCAGTTTGCAGAGCTCAGAGATTCGGCTGAAGCATCGTGCCATGACCATAGGATGGGTGATGGCATCCCAGTGAATTCTCAACTCGTTTGCTTTTGTCTTCATTGTCTGGTCTCATCTCTTGGGTTGTCTCACAGAGAATGGGACCATAAATTTTATGAGCAAGTTTTCCCTCTTAAATAAATTACATAACACAACCATTATGTTTGTGTTGTATCAGAAAGACCACAGAGAGAGAAGTGGTAGGAATGGCAACAATCCTCCAACAAGCTGCAGCACAGCCCCGGCACTGCTGGCAGCACCGCGCCCAGCCTTCACCCCTCTGCATGTAACATCACGCACCGCACGAAACAGCAACGCAGAGCCCGGCCAAGGCAGAACGTGGAGCAGGGAGCGATTGCCTTTCCTCTGCCTGAACTCACCAAGAGGGCTGTTTCTAAAATCACTCATTCCAAAAAGCGCTCGGTGGCCAATCCAGCAGTGCGTGTGCCATACGAGTGGGGGTCCTGCAGACAACTCACAGGATGAAGGCTCAGACATGAACTTTATTATGTTACTGTACTTGGGGAATTTCTTGGGTTATTTCCTAAGTGTTTTCTAGGTGACTTCCTTGTTGCTAGGTCAAAACATGGCCTTGCCTAAACCTCAATTTGCCCATGTATATTTAAAAGGAATGCAACGGGTCAATTTCTTCCCTGCTTTGACTTGATCAAGAATTCACACAACACCTCTCCCATTTACAGCCAGGAAGGATTTTGCAACCCCCAAATGCACAGCATCTGAGAAGTACCTCATGCTGTTATAGGAAGTTCAACAGGAGCACGTGTGAAACGTGGACAGGAACCAGACTAGATTAAAAAAAGGATGTGCTGAGGGTTGGGTGTTGGGGTTGTCTGCCCTTAATAGCAAAAAGATGCACTATCTGCTATTGGCTGGGTATTTTGGTTGGTTGGTTGTTTTTTATCAGCTTGCCAGTTTAGGACTAGGAATACCTTCATATTTCACAATCCTCTGAAATCTCCAGAAGTGTTATAGGAACAGAGATTGCACTAAGCAGCATCCCAGAGCTGACTGTTCCCCTACCTGACATACTGTAGTACATCCCTGCCTCATTGGTTGCCACTCCACAACTATTTGTGCCTCTGCACTCAACATCCTGTTGCATGATGTCATTACATGGAATACTGATAAAACCAGGACAGTCCTAAAGCATATATATGTGGGATCTGATAAAGGGAAAGCTGCTGCGAACAGACAGTGCGAACAGACATAGAGGCTTTGTGGAGTCCTGAATCTGAATCAACACACATAGTTATCAGGTTTCAGTTGGTAAAAGGGATTGTCTGCAGCACCACATATATGAAGGATGAAGTTTCTTTGAAAGGGGGCTCTTGTGAGCTGGTGCATTACATCACATTCAGACCGAGCCATCAGCAGCTCATCGGTTGACCTCTGGCTCTGATTCTCAATACCTAGAAGCATCTGGCATGAAGAAAACCCTCAGAGAAGGCACAGGAAAAGAAAGATCTGCACTAATTAAGCTATGCAAAATGCTTTGGAGAAGGCTGCTCCACTTCGAGGATATCCTGATATTTCCGAGCCATTACAAGTAACAGCGGCAGAAAATTTTCATGAAATCATTTTGTGGTGTGTTTAACTGAGACATCAAGGAAAGGAAATCAGTAGAATTCAAAATCAATTTCTCCCCTACAGCTAAAACATGTCAACTTGGATGACTTAGAAAATATTCCTAGCCACTAATGTGTCTTTATTTTGATTACACAGGAGGTAAATCACCCTCATAAGCATGGTGGAAAACCACATTGACCTGGTACATTTATGATGAATTTCTTGCTCACAGTGCAGATGTAAATGAAATAACTCTATTGCCACATCCTGCTTAGCACTTAAACACCATTTCTATCATTTATTTCCATCATTTGAACTTAAGAACACAGGGGAATTTTCTGAATGTTACAACTGAAAAGTATTTATTTCTTAGACTGAACCTGTAAAAATGCAACCCCTTTTAATAGTTATCAATGATGAACTCAGAGCAAGGCCGAAGGCCCTGCATGTTTAGGAATTCCAGGTTTAGTTCATGTTCATCACATCAGCAATAGCTTCATCCTCTGTCAAACCGCCTTTTGTACTTCTCCATGGTGATGAAGATAAAAGGAACTGGTTGTGATCAGGATGGAAGACTCACAACTAATAAAAGTCCTTCCCACCCAGATTGGTGGCAGAAGAAAGCACTAACAGAAAGGACAGGATTCACAGCGTCTAACGCTGCTTTGTACCTCCATGTATTTAACTCATATACCAGGGCAACAGTTTGCTGCTACTGCTAGCTGAAACAACTATTACTTCAGTGGAAGTGACCGATGAGCCTGAGAAGTGTCTGAATAAGAACTGCTTACACTTACAGAATGTTCTGTCTCTGACCTCCTAACCAGAGCACTGCCCTGCAGAGTGGGTAGTCCAGGTCCCAGTGAATGGGAGACAGCTGACTGGGAAAAGCAGCAACATCTCTGATGTTGTCAAGGAAGAAAACTATCCAGCTCTTCCATTGCAGTATTTCCACTGGACCAAAAAACAAAACAAGCATCCAGCTTGGTTATGCTTGAGGGTGGCTTTTACAGTAATTACCCGAGCCTCCTATTCTTCCTCCAGCTCTGGACTGTGCCTTCACTCCTCTCCTGCACAGCTTGGCTGGGCAGATCTTGGCGCCTGCTCTGTGTTTTCCAGTGCTCTCATATGCCAGCCTAAGCTGCCTTATAGGGTAATAAGCTATTTGCAGGTTTAATACGATAAGGAACAAGAGAGCATTTATTTCTGTTGTTTTATTTACATAAAGAATAATAACTGGCTCTGTCTCAGCCTTGTGCTATTAATAAAGTCCATGTGAGGAATATAGAAATGTACGTCACACGAGGAACCTGTCAACATAACTAGTCTCTGGTCAGAATACTTTCCATGCTGTGTGTCTCCATATAGCCCATCTTTTGGGGACACGTGACCCAGAAATGTGTCATCAGGACACATGCAGTCACTAGGCTGATGAAAGGAATTCAGGAGAAAGAGAAGCAATAATGCTGCTGCTTTCAGCCTCTGTTCAGATTGTTGCTGTTGCTCTCTGGAAGTCACAGACATGAAAAGATTTTGTAGTCCCCATATTGGCTCTGCTTTTACCTTTCATACTGCAGGCTTTTATGCAATGCCATATTTTTTTCCAGAGACTTAAGAAGAATGAACTAAAAATCCGCAGATGTCAGTCTCTAAAAGCAAATAATCACTCCCATGCAATAGCTGAAAGGCAAATTTGTACCTAAAGACATGCAACTAGCATCACTGACATTTTTCATTGCCCAATCAAAGTGTTAAAAATAAAAATAAACAGAGCACACACAGAGAAAAATACACTGGATTTTAACATTCTTTCACAATTCATAACCAAACTGCGGTCAGCAACATGGAGCGAGTTTGGTTATAAGTCATGACTTTAATCAGACAGTCTCATTGGTGTCTGGTGGAAACCTTCCAAATTAAATGGATGTCCAAATTAGAGACATTCTAACTAAAGATGAAACATCACAAACAAGCTCTGTTGTATAGAATAAAGAGAACCAAAACAGCCAAACTCTCAGGAAGATAATCGGTACAACATTGTTCCCTTGGGCATCTTCGTTAGTGATCAACCCAGTCTGTTTTAAATGCCTAAAACAATGACACCAGTAGACAAGCTATTCTCTGGGCACGAACTGCCCTCCTAATCTCTGCTCACCAGGTCTCTGCACAGTCACATCCTTCTGCCATCCCACTTCTTCCTCCCAGCCTACAGCTGTGACTCACTCTATTTAATCAGCGTGGCCATCAGGATATTCACCTACCAAACCAGAGCAACCCTTGATCTCACTGCCATGACACATTTTGTTTATAACTTTCACTCCTTGTGCCAAATCTGAACTCACGCTGTCAGTGCTTTGGGGCAAAGCTCCCATCACGCATGGCACGAAGCCCCTCTTACACACCTTATGTAAGTGTAAGCTCATTAACTGCACAAAGAGATGGAGCAAAGAAAGGACCACAGTCCTCAGGCCTGATTAGGAGCCTTGTGAAATCCTGAGTAAAACTTACACTGGCATCAACAGTGCTGAATCAGGCAGGAAGGCTACTGCTGAGTGCCTCTGGAAGGGTTTGCCTCTTCTTTGGGTAAGGGATTTCAGCCTGTAGATTCAAATCCTAAAGCTGACACACAGTTGTTATAAGAACTATGAAAGTCCTCCAGCATTTGAAACCATCAGGAAAGACTCAGTATTACAGACTCAAGATGTATTGATCCCTACAGGACATTTTATTTTCCTTTCTAGAAAGAATAAAGGAGCCAATATAAAATGTGAGATTTGGTCACAGCAGAGGAGTGTCTCTACTGACAGGAAAATAAGTCTTTTCTACTGTCAGTGTAGTGATCTTCAAAAATGATTGTGAGCTGCATTCTGATGCATTGCAAAGAGTTTTGTAGCATCTCCACTTCCTGGTCAGTGTTACCCTTGTATTATATGCTAAATATATATATACTACATGTTAGATTATATAGCATAACTTACATTAAGACCACCTCCAAATCCAGTGAATAATTAGAATATATGTGGAAGAATATCAACATGGCAGCACTTTTGATTATGGCTGGTTGAAAATGGATGCTTTAATGAAGAAAACAGCAAAATAATATAAAGAACATGGCCAGTGCTTGATTATCTCACACTTGCCAGCATTTTCCTGGTGCTCTAAGGAAATACACTTCCCATATTATAAAAGATGAACACCCTGAATAGTCATAGGGTCACTGACATATATTTTCTATTATTCGTGCTTAATCTTCCTCCTCCTTCACCCTGCCCTTCTTCATTACCTGGGTAACTGTCTGCAGACCTCTGAAGGAGTGGTTTTGGTAGTCATTTGGTAGTTTGAAAGGAGGAGCTCAACCACATAAATGTTTTAATTATAGGAACAGAAAGGCCTCATCACACATTTATAGAAGGTCTTCCTTATATTTCAGATGTTACTTTGCATCCTGCAGTCAATGCTGATGCTTCTACACAGATCAGGCTCCCTCCTCCTCAGAGGTCATCAGCCCAAGGTTTGTCTGGAGGAAATCTTTGAATATGGATTTTGGTTAAGATTCATCATGCAAAAATATACCAAAGCAGCTGTCTATAGAAAAACAGAGTATGGGCAGCACTGAACTCCAGTTCTCTTAGCAAATGTTCTACTGTAAAGGCATCCTAATTATATTTATGCTGATAAGCAACAGAGGGGTTTCTACGTTCCTAAGGATACTTTTTGGGCTCTACAATAGCAGGAACTTCTTGCTGTTTGGGATGAAGCTTGCAGCCTCCAGCTAAAGAAACTGACTGGTTGCTGTGTAGAATGCAAGAATTTGGTACCCATAGGATGGATCTACCCACTCACAACACATAGATTTATCCTTATTCCATCTACTGTCTTCCAAAAATCCCACAGTTGCTTCTATTGCAATTCAGCTCAGTTTCCTTTTCTGGAGGGAAAACAGACAGCACTTTTGGAACATATCTGAAGTAATGATTCTGTTCCAAATTTCTGAATTCTCCTTTAACTGCCATTGCCCAGGGAGTCAGCTGAGTTACCCTCAGGTACACAGACACTTTCCCCATGCTGCATTTATGAGTGTCCACAGAAAGAGAGCACACGCATTTGAGGAATAAGGTGGGGAAAGAAAGATCTGGCTCAGAGCCGCCTTGAAAGAGTCAGATGAGGCACAGGAGTACCCTAAATCTAGGGAGTTAACTCATTTTATTGGAGGTGAGCAACTCAACCAACGCAGGCAAAGTTAACAACAACAACAAAAAATGTATGTTTGCATTATATATCCAGTGGCACTGTCATAAACACTTGACCTCACGACACCTCTTCTGAACCACACCATTCTCTACAGGAGATGGAAGCAGCAGGGCTTGTAGTCATTTAGGAAAAGTTGGTAGAAAATGCACATCTATGAGTTTAGCTAACAGTAGATTTTTCCTTTCTTGTATTCCACTTTTCTTACTCAGATAAAGTTAAATCATCGAATCATTAAGGTTGGAAAAGACCACTAAGATCATATAGTCCAACCATCAACTCATCACCACCATGCCCACTAAGTCACGTCCCTCAAGGTTTTCCCCCCATACACGGTTATTTGCCTGGGAGTTACTTACTCAGCTATTGACAGTCAAGTATACAAGGGGCTGTGCTTTTCTTTCTACTGGATACTGTCCTTCTGAGCTTCCAAAGAAAACTCCTCCCTGTATCAGCCACTGTACATTCAGTTTGGGACTGTGACTTCTCTGAACTACCTAGTGGTATAATTTCTTGGAACAAAGAGGGAAGAACCTAATGCCATACGCCTGGGAACATGGCTACACAGAGATAATGCATGTCAGCTTCAGACTTGTAACAGCAAGTGTTTTTTTTTATTGCTTTCATGATCTAAATGCCCGTATATGGGGCGTAACTGGAAATCATGTGACTTCCTGAAGTTCAGCTTCCAATTCTTGTAAACATACGTACAAATTTCACTTTCTGATTTCTGGAAACCAAAAGTGAGGTGCTTCTCAGTAAACTTTTTGCGCTGCAGAAATTGATGTTCATGCAAATGATCCTCCTAATCTATGCTAAACATTAAAAACTGCACTACTCAGCCACAGCCTGCCTTTGTAAAGCTGGGATGTGCTGGCACAAAGGTATGAAATTTCATACATTTTATCATTTTTGATGACATCATCAACAACCAAAAATATTTAGATCCAATCATAATTGCACTCAGTTACAGTTTCTCTGAGAATTTCAGCACGCTCAGAGCATGGGGGAACTGACAGTCTTTATAGAGAGAATGTACTATAGATCCTGTTAATTGTTTGTGCTGAGAGTGGTATTTACAATTCATTTATTATATGAGAGTTACAGGGCTCTGGTACATTGTTAGTAAAGTGCTATTAATACTGTAGCTGCCTATGCTACAGACACTCTGCAAGATCTTGAAAAATCATGTTCAGATTGGATGGAAATGCTTTAAACACATTTTTGTGTGTTTTTTCTTCTTTGAACAGACTCCCCCTCATATCAGATGAAACAATGCCAGCTACTCCAGCAGGACCAAGAAGAAAGCCTGAGCTGCAGCTGGAATTCAGAAATAGGTATTATGCAGCATCAAGAAATACTGTGCATTGTTAAGGAACTCTTTGAAGGAATGCAGGACCGGAAGGCACTCTCCTGCCATTTTTCAATTCCCTGTTATTAAAGGCCATGTTCCAGAATACCTCTCAGAAACAGCTAGCAGGACTTAGTTGTCACCATTATATAGGATTAGAAACAAGGGAATAAGAATTCAGCAGAAACTACAACGTGTTAGATACCACCTAGACCATTCCACAAATGGTCTCTGTGCTGACATTACTGTCCTTGGTTGGATCTGCCAGGAATCTGCCCAGTTCCATACAGGAATCTGTATGTGGCAGTGTATGTATGAACTAGGAAACACAACATAAGGGAAGAGCAAGGAAGAAGAGAGATGTTAAGATGATGCAAACTAACCGAAGCTTGAATCCTTGTTGAAGCCCTATTCTGCTACAGATTAATTGCTGTAGTTAGCTGACTTGCTTCACTTCTCTGATAAATTTGAATATGTCCCACGTTATGTCAGTGCCACTCGTTTCCAGGTGTATGTGTGCATCTGTCTGTCTCTAAGACACACATTAGGAAACTTAAAGGAAAGCACATGATGGTATCAGTCAGATCAAATACCTGATGTTCCCTCTGCATCCCAGAATACTGTAAAAATTCAGAACATGGTTTTGGGCTGCGATGACTCAGAAATTTGCATCAGCTCATTAACTTGGAAGGTCCCAAGTTGTTTGATTCATTAACATATTTGTATATCACATTCACATACACAAATTCATATATAATCATATTAAAGGTCACAGCTTCTTAGAAAACACTGTTACTACTGAAATATAAAAACTGTCTTTTGTCTACAGATAGAAAACGTATACTCCAAAGTTGCTTCATTAAGTGAATTCATCTGTTTCTACAGCTACATTCCCCAATAGCCTGTAGCAAGAAAATCCTTTTTTTTTTTTTTTCTCCTCCTCCCTCCCATCTTGTATTCTGGTATTTTTATCATGCCTAGCTTTCAAGTGGGAGCATTACATTTCACACAAAGGACTTTTTCTGAAGACTTAATGATTTTGGATAGGCTGAAAACATATTTTGTCCAGGAAAAGTTCCTTTCAGTACACAGGAGCTCCATTGGGGTATAAATTAGCCCTTATGTTATGTTTCAACAGCTGGCATGTTAACCTGCAAACAATTTAAGGGTGGTATCACAGAAATGAGCTCTATAATCAGCAGTAATAGGAAGAATGAAGAATCTTTAGAAGAACATGAGAACCAAAAATTCCTGTCTGCTCTCTAGAAAACTTCCCTTGCAAAAAGGATGCCATGTATCTTGAGATGGTTATGGATAGCATCATGCAAACAATCTGACTACCAGAAATACATTGGAACTTAAATGCACATACGGAGATGAACTGGACGAGCTATAGGACTGGATTGCTAATGTACTAAAGCTAGCAACCACTGGAGTCAGTGTAAAGCTGAACATGAATGTCCTGTAACATGAACCTGGACCCTTTCTTTACATTTGTATGGTCACTAGTCAGATAGTTAAAACTGTGACAATTTTGAGCATCGTGATGATATCTGTACTTTTTTTCCCCATAAGTTATTCTGAAAACTGGAAAAGGTATTTGAGGAAGTAGCTGGGAAACCAAAGTCATATGCTTTGATGTAAAGAAAAAAATCACCCTAGCTGGAATGATAGATTCTGAGCACAGCATCAAACAGAAGGTATCATAAACCTCGTATCTGTGCCTTTGACACGAAATACAGAAACATCTGATTTAGAATTCAGCATATTTCAATGGATTCCAAATAGCCTCAAGGGCAGCTCGGAAACTAAAGGTAATTATGAAAATAAAACCTCACAATTCTCAAACCAAAGGCTTAGTTTAAACTCTGAAGAGAAACTTGTAGGGACTGGTCCAGGCTGGATCACCAGAACAGGAGATAAGGACCGGTTCTGCACCAATCTGGTCTTGTCTGAAGCATGCCTGTAACTTTATATGTGAATGATTGCTATGGCTTCACTAAAACTATTCCCGCACTTGAGAGATAAGCACACAAAAGTCTTAAACAAATCTTACCGACAAATTCAGACCGGAGCATCCTGCAAAATCAGGTTCTTTCAAGAGCAAAGTGTCCATGACTCTTGACACGTAGGCCTGAAGTTTTGGCATCGCTCGTGTGACCAATTTGTTGCTGTTTAAAGCTGTACAGGATTCAAAACAGGTTCAGTCTTGGTATATGTTCATTTAATCACAAAGAGGCTCACAACGTTTTTTTTCTCGCTAAAAACAAGCAGCAGAAAAGAGTTGCCTTGCTCAAGAATCCACCCCAGTAGTGTGCTTAAGGCTCAGGTCTGCCTGCCTTCCCTTGCTCTCAGGGTCTTCAGCACAACACCTCCTCTGGGCTTCCTCTAGCACCTGTGTCTGTGGGTCAGCACTAGTTCCCGCAGCAGTAACTGGAGCAGCAGGGCTACTTGTCCCCACCTTGCCCTGTGGCCTCGTCCCTGCAGCACTGCCTGCCTCTGCGCTGCAACAGGCCTGGCCAGCTCCATCTTAGAGCCCGAAATACAGCACCCAGGCAACCCCTGCAGAGATCTCCTGGTCCATTAATACCTCTCAACATAATGCTACTAAATAAATACCACACAATGTTATTGACTTTACCTCTACATTGTTTCTAGCACATAGCCTCAGACAGGTATTGCACCACACAGCCCCGATGTTTGTTTTATGATGATGACCTGTGCTGGCTTACTAACCTCCAGGCCTAGTTTCCGTCCCTGACTTGAACTTGCATGATTGCTATACTCCCTCCTAATTGCCCCAAATCTATTGCTTTCATCCTCCGTGCCCTTGGGTAGCAAGTAGGGTGCTGTAGACAAAATTGTTCAAAATACCCATTTAACGGTGCCAACACCCCTCTTATTCTTACACTAATTTGGTATTATAAAAGCCCACATGACTTGCAGGTGCTCTGTTTATTTTGTGCAGCCCAGGGGAGAGTTCAGCAGGTTCCCACAAACCTTAGCAGCAAGGAGACTCGGCCTGCTGAGACCTCAGCACAGGACGTGTGTCAGCAGCCTGATGTGACCATTTGAGTTGGAAGGGACCTTTAAAGCCATCTGGTCCAACTCCACCACAGTGAACAAGGATACCCACAGCTCCAACAGGTGCTCAGAGCTCATCCGGCCTGATGGAGTGCCTCACCACCCTTACTGTAAAAAGCTTTTTCCTTATAGTCAAACTGAGTCTCCCCTCTTTTGGTCTGAAGCCATTTCCCTTTGTCCTATTACAACAGGCCCTCTTGAAGAGTCTGTCTCCTCCTTTCTTACAGTCCTCCTTTAGATACTGAAAGGTTCTGTGGGGTCTTTCTGAAAAATTTGCACTTTCGGCCCTTGGCTGGGCTGAAAATCTTTGCCACAAACAACAACTTACCACTTCGCTGGCAAAAAGAATCACCAGTATTCAACATTTAGAGACTTTTACCAAATACTGATAAAACTTTTTTTTTTTTTTTTTTTTTTTTTTTTTTTTAATAATGATGAGACAAAATTAAGAGTGTAAGCCATGCTAATTTTTTGGTCTGCTTATATTTTCCAATTTTTTCATTATAAACTAATCTGCAGAATTTCCCAGTAACAGTGGTTTTTTCTTTATGTAAGTAAATTTAGAGCCTGACGTTGGTAGCTTTCAAAGCACCAGGAGAGTGAAGACAGCCATTTGGAGACTCAAAGATCTTGCCTTATTTCTGTGTATGCATCAGTTATACATACCTTACTTTGGCCACACATTAATTCCACCAAAAATTATGCTAGTTTCCACATGATGGTATGCAGCTCAGCACCAAGGGCTTTGTCTTTCAAAGTTGTTGTGAGACTAATGTAACCTTCCAAGTTAGACTACAAAGCTGTCTTACAACCTTAACAAGCCTACATCTCTTCCACTCAATCTTACTTTTCCTTTGCAGATCCTGTTTCCCACAGACCTGCCTCTCCTTCCCTTCTCTTTGTTCCACATCCTTCCCTCAAGAGCCTGCCTTGCTCTCATCTCCCTGATCTCAGGCTCTTTTCCAGAGATCTGCTTTTAGAAATACATCAGCATGTTACAAACAGGCTAGCCTTGCCAGCTTTAAAACTCCCTCCAGTTATTGCTTGCAAGGCAGGAGAATGGAAAAGAGATATTCTAGGGGAACCCCCTTGGCATGACCATTTATTTGTCTAGATCAGCAGTTTCCAAGATTTTCAGCCTGAAACCTCCTTTCCGGGCTTGTGACCTCTCTTCCTTCAGCACTCCTCAGGGGCACGACCCTAACTTTGGGAACTTCTTATCTGGATCAGTCAAAACTGACTCCTCAAGAATAATTTTCCAATTGGTACCATGTTTGTTTATGCTGCTGAGTGGCATGATTACACTGAAGTTCAGGTTCAAACTTGTCTCTTTGCTTGTTTTTAAGTCTAGAAAGAATTTCTGGGTGTCACTCACCCAGCAGAGAGTGAACTCTGCAACTTTTGACTGTTCTGGTTAGAGACAATTATAGCCCTGCTGACCTGGTGTGGCATTAACGCACTGGTCTGCAAAGTTCAGCTGTGCCTAGATAAAGCAAGGATTTGCTTCTCCACAAACTCTGGAAAGATCATTGTCTTCTGTACTTGCATGCTGTGATCATTCAGATATAACAGTCACTATACCCAAATCTTTCCTTATACAGTAACATGGTTTCATTTACTACACTGAGCATCCTGACTGCCTCACACATGGTGTCATTAGATGAACTCTAGTGGCCTCTTTTCTTCACATCACTTTGCCTTTCTCTTTATAGTCAGAGAATTTGTGGTTAGTGAAGAATTTAATATTGTGATTTCCAGCTCTGCTTGTCATCTACACTCGCTGGTAAAAGGGTGAGAAAAAACAAAAGCAAAGTAGGCAAGGATCTTTAAAACACTACCACAAATACAAAACTTTCTGAATGTTTGCAGTTTGGTTGTGCTACAGCTAGTCCTGCTCTCCAATTCCTTGGAGTTAAAACTATTGGAAATTGCTTCACCCAGTTGTTTCTCACATCTTCACATCATATCCATGCTCAGACTGTTTGTCTCTCTGTAGGGCTGCCTCTGCTTCCTCACTGCTGCATTCAAGGCCAGTCCTTTCAGCTTTACTATTCACAGAATCTCTCCCTCTTGGTAATCTTAGTCTAAGCCTAAAGCAGTTACCTGACTTTCTGTTTGACCCCTGTGCATTTGAATGTTATTGTTTTTCAATTTAAGCAGCCAAGACATATCTGCCTAGACACACCAGGATGGAATTTGGGGAATGTGAAGTGGAAGCTAAGCAGTGCCGGCAGCACCTGGAAGCAGCCAGCCTTCATACCTGCCTTGGGAAGACACAGAGGAGAAATCTCATGCTCAAGGGGGACCAGTTAATATGAGTTTCTGAAGGGACCAGCCACCATCCATGCAGTAGAGGAATTAAATTACTGAAGACCAGAAGACAGAGAGAGAAAAACATTTGGGGTCTGTGGCTTACTGCCATTCAGACATGTGCAAGTACATGAGGCAGTTCGGTACAACCCCCCTCTGCAAATATTCACTCTCCATATGAGGTTTAAGCATCTGACTTCAGTTGCTGCCAATAAAATATATTAGGCTGACAATGTTTCAGCATGAAAGGCAACCACTGAAGCCAACATCAGTGTTTCTCTTTCCCTCAAATATGAGGGCAAAGCCCCATAGCCTAATAGTGAAACTCAGCAAATGAAGAAAACCAAGTCATTCTTTGTTAGAATGAAACTTGTGAGAGCCAGGGCATAACAGCAGCACGGAGAAGTTCCTGTTGGAGCCTGCAGTGGTTTGCATAAGATGATCACCCCTCTTCTAGCATGCAGCACTTTCAGAGGGGTTGCTGATTCCTGCTGAATTGGGGCTGGTTTTCTGTTTTTCCTGTTCTGTTGACACATTGCTTACAAGAGTTCACCAAGGTCAGGTTTGCCTTCTTCTGTGCTGTTAAAAAATGGAAAGCCACTGGAAATGTTAAAGGGGTGAAGTTCAAGAAGCTGGCGTGGTTTCTGCTACAGAGCTGCTGTACAGCTTGGGAATTTTCTGCCAGACTCATTCAGTTTCATCCAAGAGTTTCAGAAAAACAGGTGATTTCAAGTTTCTGGGTGTTTTTAACTTTTATTTTAATTAAATAAACTCAGATTTGGTTCAATATATATATTTTTTTCCCAGAGAGGATGGAGCATCAGACAGATCCTGAATCTGCAGGTATTAATCCTACCTCAGAGTCAGAAAACATCTACCTTTGTGAACACTGTTCTGTGGAAAGGAAGAACTGTACTTTTAATACGTCTCCCCTAGCTTAGAACAGAGGTTCTTCTCTTGAAGATGTCAAGACAATTTGGCTAACATTTGGGCTCTTCTTGTGGATCCAAAGAAACCAAACAGCACATGGAATTGTTAGAAAGTGGTGGATTCCACGTCAAATACATTCAAGATTTTCTGTTCACTGAAAAGCCAAATAAACCTTGCACACAATAATAGCAACAGCAAAGCAAGGGAGAAAATTTAAAGCAAGCTCTACAGGCTCCTTTGCTTGCCCTCCAAAAGGAACGAGAGCTGAGCTGGCATTTCTTGGTAAAGTTCCCACTGCCAAGCACTGTGCATGGAGTGTCACTGAGGGACACATTCTGTTCAGCTGAATATAAGAAAGATAACCATCTGTGCTCATTTTACTCATTTCAGTTCTGAATCTGTGCCCATTAACCATATAATGGTTGGGGGAAAAACAGCTGGTGAGAGAATCTGGGAAAGTATCAAAGGGAATTCACTGAAAAGCTGTAATTCCAAAAAAAAAAAAAAAAAAGGCTAACAAAGTTCAAGGGGCCTCCTCTATATGATCTTGTAACCACTAAATAAAGAAGGATCTAGACAAAATAGGATCCTGTCAGTGAAAACTGATAAATCCCTGTAGTCATTGAAAGGCAGGGATGAACTCCTTGAAATGATAAGAAGGATGGAAAAGGAATAATTCACGTCAGTTTGTTATTTCTTGATGTTCAGTGGCACGTTACTGCCTAAGCCAGCCCAGCTGGAAACAGAGGCACATGGAAAACAAGTGCCACCTGACATCTACATGAGAGTAAGTCTTACTCCATCAGTTCTCAAAATAAGCTTAACTGTATTTTATAATGGTAACTGATCAAACCTAAGACACCATGTCCTCAGTTTCAAAGATTGAAATGTTTTATCCACATCTAACAAATGACAACCCTGCAAACTCCCATGCTGAACTGAAAAAAACTGTCATTTAATGTGCTGAAAGGCATGATTGCCAAACCAGGGAACCTGAAACTAGAAGTGCACAGGAGGATGATTCAGCAGGGCAGCCCAGGGATGTTGGGGTCAAGCAGCCAGGAAAAAGAGACCATAGGCCATGAGTATTTGAAGCTGCATCTGAACATGTTTACTTTCAGTAAAGCATTACCCATACTGGTTGCAAGCAAAAGAGGAACCTTGAGGAAAGCTGCGTTACTGCCGTATGACTCAGTACTCACTCACAAGGAAGGCACTTCTCTAAACTGAGCGTTATCACCAGATAGTCTTTCAGACTTTCTTCTTTTGTGGATGCTTTTTCACATAGCTTGCTATCCAGTGACTTGTAGTCACATGCTCATGCCACTGATCATTCAGTATTTCACAAATTCTCTGGGAATGTGCTCGGACTTGGCCAGATAAATAGAGCTGTGCCTGTCACTGAGGCTCCCTTCTCTGCCCGGCACAAACTGAAGATAGGGGGAGATGTTTCCACAGCCAGCACCAGAGCTGCTGCTAAGGATGAAAGGTGCTCACCTGTGAGCTTGAACTTGAAGGCTACTGCTAACGAGCAGAATGGCCAGAGTAAAGAGTCCATGGATTAAAACAAGTAAACAAGTAAAGACATTCACGAGGTTAGGGTGCAGAAGTGGAAGGGACTGCTGGGATTACTATTGCACTATTGCTTTGAGAAATACAGGGGGGGAAAAGAAAGAGGACAGGACAGTTTTAGAGAGACAAAGAGCACAAAGCAACTTTCGGACCCTTTCAGGTCCCTTCATTCTGTCTGGCATGAAACAGAGTATCTTGCAGCAGCTCTGAAATGTGCTCTGATCCCCACAGCCAACGATGGGCCCAACCATGAGTGTTTCAGCCTGACCCATTGGCAGTGTTCCCCAAAGGAGCCTACAGAACAAGTTGTTTGTGCCTCTCCTGCCCCCTTTCTACAGACTCAGAGAGCTGTCAGGACATCAGATTAACCACAAGTAGGGATCAAGTCCTGCCCCAAGAGTGACTAAGAGGTTTGTTAGATAAACTGCCCGCTCAGGCTGGTAAAGGTGACTGGGAGGGCTGATGTCTTCTCTTTAAAAGGAGCGTGAGTCTTACAGAACAGATCATCATGAAGCATAGAATTATTAAGGTTGGAAAAGATCTCTAAGGTCATCTGGTCCAACCAACCATTCACCTACCTCCAATATTGCCCTCATTTCAGGTACGTCCAAGACCATCACAGACCTCAAGCAAATACTGCAAAAGCCACAGTGAAGTCACTGATGTGAATGAGCTACTCTGTCAAATCCTGCAGCTCCTTGTCTTGACTATTACTCTTGCAATCAACACAGGCACCCAGAATTAGGTCTCAAAACTGCACTGAAAGTAAAGGGCACAAATGGGAGGTGCAAACAGCCCTTCTCCTCACTGTTAAAATGTGAGGCTGCAAGGGAGGGCAGTCAGTTCTAATGCATGACCAGGAGCTGTAAAATTCCTTGCAGGAACAAGAGACCTATTATGTTTATCACCAATTTGCTAAGTAAGGTTAATACTCTGGCATTGACCCTGCCTCACGTGCCCTTAGTAGCACTACCAAGCTTTGTCCCACTAAGATTTTACAGTAGAAGAGATAACACACAGTCGATAACCCATTATAAACAGGTACTTTTATTCTCCCCCCTTCACCTTCATGCCTTTGCAGCAGGGGAGATAATGCTAGATGACCTATTTCCAGCACCTGTAACCAGCTTACGGCCTAGGAAACAGAGACCCATCAGCCACTGTGGTCGGATGAATAGCCTGTGTGAATATCAACATCATCATAAATCATTCCATTGCTGAAAGTCATTTTAGCTTCAGAAGGATCCTAACGGCAACCATTTCCAAATCCTTACATACATCCATTTACAGTAGCTGAACTATGGGAGGAGATTGAACAACTTTCAGCTTGCATGATAGTCAGCTGTTCCTCATTTAGGAATGAATCCATTTGCCTTTGTATTAGGCCCAAATAATAGCTCCTGAAATTGATATGTAATCTCCAACTAAAACTAGGATTAAGCGAAGGCCACTGAATTCCTTTGTTCCTCAAAACACATTCAAACCCCCTGACCAGATTCTGATCTTGATGTGAATCTCAACTCCCTGAGTCAAGTCCAAAAGCCACAGCATTTAAGTGGCGTATCTCAGTGTAACCGACGTTCAGAATCAGTCCTTAATACTTGTGCACATGGTGCTGTGCAGAACGAGCCCCAGACTATTTATAGCTCACTCTATCACTATATATACACCACAGCTTCCAAAAGCATATTTCATCTTTTGGGAGGACAATGCTTTCTGAACTGCAAGAAAAGGCAGTTTTGTCAAAAAAATCTGCTCAAATCCTTAACCTGGAAGAGCAGCCCCACGCTGCCAATCAGATAATAAGCTGAATTCTTACATCACACTTTGTTTGTAGCTCACTGTGTAGTTAATGGTTGCAGCTTATCTAACGGGAGAAATGTGAAACCAGACTTTTAGAACAATGGGAACATGCCTGTCACCAGCAGGCTGCCAATGAATCATGTCCCCGCAGTCAGGCTCTCCCAGAAGGTCATTTGCAAGAGAAATACATCTCTGCCTGTAGCTGGCAAAATGCTGAAAAGTGTTTTTCAATTTTACACGAGCAAAGCAATTACCAGAACAATTTTACCTTGCAGTGTTTTTAAGCTCTGTTGATTGCAGTATTTGGTAATGAAGGTTCTGTGTCTGAGATTCTAAGAGTGTTCTTAAATTCACTTTGAATAGAAGAAAGCTAAAACCCAATCTTTTAGAAACCTTAAGACAAAGGTGATGTAGGGCTGTCCCTCAGATTTAAAACAAAGGGAAAAGAAAAAAAAAGGAAAAAGAGGAAAGAAGGGGAAAGAAGAGAAGGGGAAAAAAAGGGGAAAGGGGGAAAAAGGGAAGAAAAGGAAGAAAAAGGGGAAAAGGGGGGAAAAGAAGGGAAAAAGGGGGGAAAGAAGGGGCTTTTTGTAAGCAGAGTAACATTCTTCCACAGCATTCAGAATGGAAACCCTGAAAACACTGAAAGACACCAAACTCTTTAAAAAGGAATCCCTAAGAAACAGACAGCAGCACCAACACTTGCCTACAGAGATATGCAGAAATAGGACAATGAATTACCTTCCCCCCCCACCTCCAATCAACTATTACCTGTGCCAAATATGGAAGTTATTTTTTTGCTAATATATAATTACTTTAAAGTGACATTTTCGCTGCTCTGTCTGAAGCTTAAAGAGAAAATTCTCTTCTGCTGCGCTTGCAAAAGAACTCCTGATTTTCTGCAAGAGGGAAGAGAACAGATGATGGGGGGGGATCTATTCTTTTATGAAGAATGTCATTGGCACAAACAGCTGGCAGTCGGTGGCACATTATTTGTATGTGCAGTTGCTCATGTTTTTTAACTGATAAGAAAGCGATAGCTCATTTGCAATGCAGGTGAGGAACACGAGTGGCTCCACAGCGCCGCTGGCTCCTGGGCCACGTTCCTTATCGTATCAGAAACATCTGTCAGGGCGCAAATGAACTCATTATAAAAGCACATCAAATGTGCAGTTTCAGAATGAGACAGCAGTCTGCAAAGAAAGCAGAAGCACACACTCCCCCTGTTAAAGCTCAGATGGTTTGGCCCATTTTCTTTTTTCTTTTTTCTTTTTTCTTTTTTCTTTTTTCTTTTTTCTTTTTTTTTTTTTAACCATTTGGGAGGAGGAGAGAAAAAGAGAGAAACCTTGGAAATGTCACAATTATAAATTATCCCTTCTCTAGGAGCCAAATGTGTCTGAGAATGGGCTTGCTGGTGAGGGACTGATGGTTCACGAGCAGAGCATGCAGACGTTCTGCAAAATGAGCATCATGTCACTGCATGCAGAGCCCTGTGCTCCTGTGGGCTGCAGCCAGAGCTGGGCACAGTGCTGAGCTCTGTGGTCAGAGGATCTGAGCTGAGAAAAGAGTGATAGGCTGTGGGAGAAAGGTTGCATGGGAGGGAGACAGTGTGGGGGTCAGCAGCAGCAGTGCATTTGTGGGCTGGGCACACAGATGGAAATTAAGTTATTCTAAGGGGAGGTTATTATGAGCTGATGGGGGCTTCAGCTTTCAGGGGAGGCAAGGTGCATCCTTCATCCACGCTGAAGAGGAAGACAGGGTAGGTTGAAAGCAGTTCATGCGCCCACAGTGCATCCCTGCTGCAGTGCTGCACGTGGCTTACATCTCCAATGCAATGATTTGTAATGTGGGCCATGGTTGCCGCTGCTGTTGTTCTTCGGGGCTGGGTCCAAGACCCCTGTGAATACGAGGATATTTTTGTGCTCCTCATTAACGGGGACCAGGACAGCTCAAGGTGATCTCAAAATCCCTGATGCCCAGAAGAGGCCTAGAAATACTTCTGCAGCTCCAGAAGCAGGTGGCCAGATTGAGACCATGATCTGTATCACACTGAGGGACCGCTCAATGATCTGTGCTTGGGCTTTTATTAAAAAAGAAAAAAGAAAAATGTCTGTGTCTTTTCCTCTTGCAGAGAATGACCTCTCATGCTGATGCAGAGGAGAAAACTACAGCCAGACTGGATGGGAATGTTCCTTCTTTAGCCCCATCCCTGGAGGTGCCCAAGGCCAGATTAGATGGGCCCCTTATGGATGGGGCCCAGTCTGAGCTGGTGGGGGCATCCAGCCCACAGCAGGGGGTTGGAGCTCCGTGATCTTTAACATCCCGGCCAACCTAAGCCCTCCAATAATTCTGTGATTCTTCAGTCCATGCCCAGCAGCCAGGCACACGGTGCTGCCTCTGTTCCACTCAAGACTCTCCAGTGAACCCACCAGGCTACTGCTGTGCTCATGGGCGACATGCACAACACCTTCATTTTCTTCCCAAAGAGCACAAAAAAACAGACGTACAACTTAAAAAAAAAATAGTGGAAAATACCTATTTTAACTTTGCTTCTAATCGCAAAAGATATACTCTTAAATATGCATACATCAGCAGAAGCACTGGGTAAGGGCTCCCAATTTAAAACAAACAGAGATATGCACTTTGAGCCCTCATATGAAATGGCAGTAAAAGCCCAACCCAATTATTATTTTCCTTGATTTTCAGCCAGATGAGGCACAAGACAAATAAGTCATCAAGGACAAATAAAAGGAGGTTCATTCATTGCATTCAGGGCTGGAATCTTTAATGGCCACCGAATGAACTAAGATAACTAAGTAACCATTGTAAATATTAATCTTTAAAGGAAAACAATACTCCCAACAACAGGAAGCCTGATAAGACATTGGATGTTGCCATCAGTGTTATGGAGTCTCTCTAATTTCCTTAGTTTTTTCTTATGCCTGTAGAGGGATCAGGAAGGGGAACATATGGTATCTCTCAAAGGAAGTAAATTAACATTATTAATAGCTAATGTGGGAGAGGTGAAACAGCGATTGTTCGTGGTCGTTGTTATTGTGCTTTTGTTTGGTGGTGGTGCAGAGCCTGCCTGCTAGTGAGCTTAGGCGCTCAAGCCAAATTCAAAATCTTGTATTTATAAACAGAGATCTGATAAGAGTTGCCTAAGCATCCACGATGCTTTGCCAGCGCACGCACATCGAGCTGATCTGAGGGGACTGCCTTGAGGGTTGTCTCGGGTTTGTGAGCTAACGCACAGCAAGGGACAGCGAGTGCTTGTGGCATGGTCCTGGTCCACAGCAACTCCTCGTGTGGATGGACCCTCGTGTCCCTGCACGATCATCCAGTTTGAATTTCTGAGGAGGAGAAGGTGCTCTCTGTCAGCTGTGAAGCAGTTGGTGTGGGCCGCTGGGGAGTGGGCTCTCGCAGGCCCCAGTCACTGATATGGGATGGTGCAGTGGCACCGTGCGTAAAGAGGGAAATTATTTGGGGGAAAATAGTGATAAAGGATGAATTTGAACTGGTGACCCAGCAGGGTATCTCGGAACCCTGTGCCCCGTGCAATTTCCCTGCACTAAGAAGAGAAGAATGTACCTTTCTTAAGCCTTCTGCTTCCGTCTCCCTCACCAAGGCTTACCAGGTGGTGTTTATTTACTCTAGCACTGGTGCTTCCAGAACACATCCTAAGGTGTGCCTACTCCAGCCCCAGCTCTGTTTGTCCCAGAACACATGAATGCAGGACAGTGCAATCCTTGCTTCCTCAAGAAATCCTATGCTCCCTACTTTCTTCCCAAATTAAAGCCGTGGGTAACTCCCAGGTGGCATGGCACAGATGGACATGATGACACCTTTCATGCAGAAACAATCTGCAAAATAATTTGGCATGGAGAACTTGATTAAAATTACCCTGTGAGCTTGGTAGGTAGAAGCAAGCTTTGGTAAAATTGTTCAGTCAACTCCTTAAGAGGAAAACAGTGGATTTGGGTATAATTACTGGATTTTAATAAAAACTGAATAGCTCCATAAGACCACCTCATGCTTCAGTGCACACAGCAATTGCTTTAGGAAGACAAAGAAATTCCCCTTGCCCTTGAAAGCTTGTACTTCAATTGCTGGTCGACGGCTGGATTTTGATTTCCAGGTCTGAAAGGACAGCTTGAATACCTTAAGCCAGTTAAACTTCAGTTAAACTTCATTTCCTCACAGAGCAGTGACACCTGTTTTCCTACCATACAATTCCACTTGAAAATCAGAGTTTACAGAGAATCTTAAGTTTGTGTCAAAGCTTGTCTAAAATACCTCTGCCTGGTTGAAGATGTGATACTTTATTTCTTGGTAAACTCATTATGTTGTCCAAAAGATCACAAAAACGGATAGAGATGTGCATTGCTTGCTGGCCCTGTAAGGTCATAAGATGGGGAGAATTGTGTGCTGAAGGGCTGGTTTGTAACACTGCAAAGTTTTCCCCACTGCCAATTTTAGGCCCCTTTATTATTTCTTCAATATTTCAAGTTACGTAAACTCACAATAAGATGTCTTTTGTGGCTCTGCAGAACGGGATTCTGCTTGCACAGGACAGGGCTGGATTCTGGACATGCTTTCATGATGGCTTAGGAGAGGACATTTCTAAAACAACCACAGCTACGTGAGAAAACAGATGTTTGTTGGGTGGATCTACTGTCAGGTAAGATTCTACCTCCAGGAAATTGAATGTGTCAAGCCAGACTCCTTAGTGACTGAAATACCTTCTGAGAAAGGTAACAAATCTGCTTATCTCTGTAATCTTTACAATCAGTACGATGACATCACTGTGATGATTGCAACTGACATTCACTTCTGGCTGTCCCCACCTTCCATCCACTTTGGCCCTTAAGTGGGTGTTTCGTAGTGCCAGATGTAAACAGCCCTACTCTAAAACCACCTCATCCTGAAAAAGAAAGGCAAGATACAGTGTGCTTATCGGGAATTGCAACACCGAGTCCAAAAGTTTAGATCTCAGAGATAGGTAAGGCCCTGTCTTACCCTGGTATCAGTGGAGTCCTGAGAACACAAGTCTGTGGCAGCTGAAGAACATCAGAGGTGTGGGCCATGTAAAGGACACACTTACATGGTTAATGACCCCACAAAGCTATTGCTTTCTTCTCATCTATTTTCTGCCCTTATCACATAATTAATCACTATGTACAAGCTTTGAGGACGGATCAAGTTGCCTGGGGGTAGCTGCGATTGCTCACTTGTTACTTGGACTCTCCACTCGCAGGGCGAGTATGGGGAAACATGGCACTCCTTCTTCCTCCTCACCCACCCCTGGACCTTGAGCCGGGCGCGAGGAACTGGCCTTCATCCCCCGTGGCACAAGAGAGCGAAGGGCAGACCTGGTCTCTGCCTTGCGCTTGACCGGAGCGAGACATCAGGTGATAGCATTGGGTTATTTGTGGCAAAGCTCAGCGCTTGGTTACTAATCTCAGGACGGAGTGGAAAGCAGAAGAGGGATTTTGACCTCAAGGCCCATCTGAGCTGCTGTGGGCACACACTGCCTCCCAGGGCTGCCCAAGGGAACTCCTCCCTGCACCCCATCCAGCACCACAGCCTCAGGCACGCCTGGAGCTTCCACAGAACAATTTCTAGGGCAAATATTGAGGATAATTAAGGATAATCTCTGCATTACACGTCTTACAAAGAAGGTCAGGTACTCTTTCCTTGTCAGATGTGATGAAGTTAGGCAGCTCCCATTAATAGCAAGTACTTGTTTCTCAGAACTATAATAATAAAAAAAGCCTTGTCTAGTTCCTAAAGGCTTCCTAGATTTAATCTTCTCAAAACTCAGACAAGATCATTACAGCGAGTTCTGCCTCTGAAGAGCCATAACAGTGAACTACCTTCCCAGCACCAATCTCCTGCTGGTGTATGATTTCCTTACTGTACCCCCACTAGCAAATACAGAGAGGTTCTA
Organism: Lagopus leucura; assembly: GCF_019238085.1. NCBI lineage: Eukaryota > Metazoa > Chordata > Aves > Galliformes > Phasianidae > Lagopus > Lagopus leucura. The sequence continues at coordinate 685,886 of NW_024962277.1, forward strand.
TAATATTCTGAGTTCTGAGCTTACACACTAACATCCTTTCAAATAATTTGGCAGGCCAGGGTAGATTAGATACAGTCACATGAAAGCAAAGAAGGAATCTGCCCCAGCAACTACAGCTATTTTTCTTGTGGTCTGCTGATTTCATAATACTTGGTCATAAGATGTTTTTGATATTCATTTATAATCATGACCGAGTTCTTCCTAAACAGCCTTTGGGCAGTAGATGTTTGCATCGTGGAGGCGTTGGTGCAAACCAATTCCTGCTCTTGCAAGATCCCACTGCCCCCACCCGCAGGGCTGGGAAGGGTGCAGTGTGGTTCCTGATCCCTTCTAGAAGCCTATGGATGAGGCTGAAGACAGGGAGGAGGTCTGGTAAAACAGCGTGTTCCAGGCTCTCTTTCACAATCCTCTTGCACCTAAAGCCTGACTTCCAAGAACTCTGAGCATTGTCAGTTCCCACCCGCAGAAAGGAGGGATGGCTCCTCAGAACATCTGCCTTTTCCAATCAAATGCAGTTGAAGCACCAGCAGCCAGAGGATGCTGGGCAGTAGTCAAGCCAAGACTGTGCTCAGGTAGAAATGGCTGATTCAGAACATAAGAAAAACATACATGACAACAAGTACACTGAGAGCACCTTAACGGTCATTGCAGTGCCCCCAGCCCAGCAATTCTCTTAATGGTGCCTTCATGTCTCTCTCCTTCTCACATCTAGGTGCATTGCTACAGTACCAGAGCCACTTCAGCATCATTTTTAACATATCAGCCCGACAGTGTTTTAATTAAGCTTAAGTGATGCAGAGCCAGCATCTGATCCTCAAGGCTGCACGCAGCAGCTGAGCTTAACAAATAACCATGGAAATTATGAAAAGGTAGCTCTGCAATTCTGTGTACTCACTAACATTAAATGAGTGCAGGCTATTTTTACCTCTGCACTATTTTGTGTTCTTGTGATCTTTTGAAAGCTCAAAAACAAGAATCCCCTGAAATATCCTGTCTGCACTACATCAAAGGATAGGCAAGGGAAAAACCCTTGCAGTGTGAGGCCAGACAGTGTAAGGCTGCAGGAAACTTCTCCCTAAAGCAGGTTACCCTCTTCCCGAGACTATCTCAGGCAGTCTGGTCCTAGTTCTGTTACTGTGTGCCTCCAGTTAGCCCCAGATAACTTCATAAGTGAATGAACCAATACAAGCACAAGGGTCTGGCCACTGAAATAAAAGGACTATTGATCTGGCATGGCATCTGCCAAGCTCCCCAAACACCTCACATTCTGGTACAGACAGAACAGATTAGAAATGGCATCCAGCCCCAAACTCCTCACACTACCCTTCAGGTTTGTGGGTTTTGTTTCAGTAGGCAGAGGGCTCCCTGGAACTGGAGGTGACCTCTGAATGATCCATGAAATAACACAGCAGGCTGATGTAGCTCTGTTTACAATGCATTCTAAATTCAGGATATAAAAGGCTCTTAAGACAGAAAGCAAAAGAGTAGGGTTAATTTATAGCTGAACCACAGTGTCACTCAAGTGCCTCTGACTTGAGTTAGTCCAACTGTTTGGCCAGTAATAATTTCTTCAAGACAAACCGCAGTACATATATAGACCTTTCAACTCCTAGACCTTAAATAATTACATATAAAAAGAAAGTTGTCATCATACTGCTTTTCAGATTGGAAAACAGAGGCTTGAGAATATTATCAGGTAGCTTGTCAAAATCCCACGGCAGTAAAGCCCAGAATCACATCCACAGCTCTGTTCTCTAGCTAATGCCCAACTGTTTGCATAATTTTCTGTCTGGCTCTGCTGAAATCCTTTGTTGTGACAAGAATCTAAATGCCTGATATCACTTTTGGCCTATAAACTATGAGAGCACCTTAGTAAGATGTAAAAGTATAATAAATGCTTCTCAGTGTAAAGTTTTCTCAAGCAAAATGGAAAAAATTCTAGTCTGAAACTGTAAAGATAGGCTTTGCTTATTCAACCAGAGGAAAAAAAACACTTTAACATAAATGTGCGTTCAGGTGTGTTATGTACAAGGCAGAATCAGTCTTAGTGCAGTGTGAATACTCCCTCAGCACCAACATATTTGAAATTTTGGGTTGGAGCCCTGCTTATTCGTCTGTAACAAAAAAGTCAGACTGATTTGTTATTGCATCCTGAGCCCAGCTTAACTGCGTTAACCATCAGAACAGGGTCACGCTGTGTTAAGTTTGTGCTCTCACATCCCTTAGTAACTTGAGTCATCTTAGCTGTCACTGCACTGACATTTATGGTCTTCTGCTATCACTCTTTTGTTTATGTTCAGAGTTCATTCATTGCCTTTTTCCATTAGAGCTCCGTAACACATCCTCTGCCCTACTGCCTCGTGCTACTTTCTACTTACTTGAACCATCAAAAGTTTCTATCTGTCACCAAAGAAGATGTAGTTTCCATAGAAACTGAAGAACAGGCTAAGTTAACGAGGCATGAAATGAAGGCAGTGTCCTCAAGCTCACCCATTTTGAAAATCTAGGTCAGCAATGTTTGCTTAAAACATTCCGCTCTTCTAAAACCATGTTCACTTCACTGTTAAGGGTATAACAAAAGGAGAGGCCATAGAGTACATCCAATTTAGCATGTTTAATATAATACCATATGTCTGTATGAATAAACCATTCTTACAACTCCTCCAGCATGTTTCCCCTGTTGCGTTTCCTTCAGTAACCAGCAGGGATTTATTTTCACCAGCCAGTTACATATCATTACCAAATGTTTACTCTGGCCATTGCAAACTGCCTTTCAGGTAGAACTTGAGTAAGCTGTATGACATCACCGAGGTCGGGAGGTATTAGCTGTGTCACCCATTAGAGGATCTACAGGAACAAAAGGACTGCACACATGAAAGTCAAACTCAGTCTCAACACGAACAGCACAGACAGAAGCCAAGAAACGAAACCAATGTTAAACCTTTGCTGGGTTTGCTCACAGTCGATGCTGACGGAACTCAGCCACCAAGGACAAGTGGCAGACTTTGATCTGTTGAGACATAATGGATTGTGCTACAGTAAATTAATTAACTGTATTTGGTAGGTTTCCTTAGTGACAATCACATTCCTTCTCAGGAGTAGAAACAGTCATACCAAGTGTCAGTGCTAAAACATGCTGTCAAGTACACAACGTTATAGAAGACTGCCTGAGAAAACTGCTGCAGAAGGAAATAACCCCGATGATTTGCTAGTTATTTCCTCTGCTAATTAGAAGCAGATGTAATCAGTTGCAGTGAAATACCTTCCAAGATGCAACCATTTCACTACAAAAGAAAAATACCTCAATTTTCAGGCATGTCTTATTCAAATCTCTGCTATCTATAATTTGAGCTGACTGAGAACATTCAGCATTTTAGACAGCTGATCGATGACCTGTTCCTTCTAGAAGGTGAGGTCCCACAGAAACAGCTGCTTTGCTCTGGATGCCCACAGTTGATGCTGATGGGATTTCAGCTGTTGATGACAAGCAAGAAACAGAGGTTAAGAAAATACCTATAACCTTATGACTTCCTGAGAAAGAAATGCACACATGATGATAGCTTACAAAAACCAGTATTCCGTCCTAGTAAAACTTACTGCAGTCCATACAACGTTCATGGTGTTATTAAATATTAATTCTGAAGAAAATTGAGCATTTTTTCTAACCAATCTCCCTTTCCTGACTAAACCCTTACATAACGTGTTGATTTAAGAGCGACATGGAACCAGGACAGTTTGAACAACTTCTTTGAAGCAGAACAGCAGTCCTCAGAAATACTTTGGTGTAATCCAATTACACTAATTAAAATAATTACTTCCACTTAACTGGTTACTGAACTGCTTGCTTGGCACGTCTAGAGTCAGCACATACAAAGGTCAGGTGCAGCCTCTCCAAAAATCTGGGGAGGAGTGTTGAAGGAATCAAGTCTCTAGGTGTTGGTAGTGGTTTGATTTTGCCTGAGAATGCAAGCTAATAACAGGCAGGTGGAAAGCCTTCAGCTTGTTTCATCTTGTCTGCATGCATCACACTTCCCTCTTCTTGCTGCAGTCGTGCTGCAAACTGAATTCCCAGCCTAGCAAGCTTCCTCCAATGGTAAGTTAGGAAATGAGATGTGCAGAAACCTTACAATTTCTCTCCAAGAATGGGAACTGGAGTGCTGGTTGTAGAATAAGTTGTAGATAAGTAGACAGTTTGCCCTCTAAATTTGCAACTGAAGCATTTGCTACTCATGCAAATTCATTCTACTCATCTTCTGCAGAATCTCTGGAGGAAAAAACAACCCACTTTAGAAGAAAAACAAAAGAGACTGTTAAAACTTCCATTCCATATTTTCAGTCTAAGCCTAAAGTAAAGTTTCCTTCAATTCACTCTGTGTTGCCAGTCTTGTCTCCATCACTCTGCAATTTTACTATGTGCCGATTTGCTGTCAAACCCTTCCCTCATCACAGCCACAGAATAAAAAAAAATCCATTGCTTCCCTCACTTGAACCTCTAACAAGCCACGGGCTTCAACTACAGCTTTCTGTGAAGGAGCATAGAACACACTCCTTGGTCATTCCCACCAGGCAACCACACAGAACAGCTTTCTGTTCTTTCCTTGCCTCTGCGATATGGGGGTTGGACTCAATGATCTCTGGAGGTCCCTTCCAACCCCTACAATTCTGTGATTCTGTGATTCTGTGATATCACCTCTAATATTACCTTGAATAATGCCTCTTTAACTGACTACTTCCACAGGCCTCTAGGACCCTCATTCCTCCACCCCACACAAAGGAGTAAGCCAGTTCTCTCCCTTTGCTAACCCTGAACCATAGGGTTAGTGTCTGCTGCTGCCAAAGCAAATGGAAACAAAAACAGAGCTCCAACAAAAAGCAAGAGCGACTTTGGATGGTGGCGAGCGAATGGATGGTGCTATATGGATGGAGCGTATGGATGGTGGCTATAAAAACAGGTGCAAGTTTTCTTGTGTGACTTTATATTCTCATTATTCTTGCTTATATTTGAAGGGCAAGGCCATGATCTGCATCCTTAGGAATATGTCCCTGTGGCCCCTATTTTTATATTCTGCTGACATTGGACTGTTTGTGCTGCACTTGAGATAACACTTCCTGTAGACATCAGGAGGCACGTGAGGTTATCTGTTAGGTTATGTGCTTTCATTCACGAAATAGATGCTCAAAACTACTAAGTGAAAACAGATGAGCTCAAATTAGCTACTGTTTTAACTCCTGAGTGAAGTTTAAGTTAAAAACATTGCACAGAAAAACAACAACAAAGACAGCCAAGTCTTATTATGATAATGATGGAGAAAACAAATACACTTGTTTAGCAGATCGATAGTTCTACTGATCTGTCTGTGAAGAACGTAAGTAATGGAACATGTAACAGGCACACAGAAGGTACAAACGACACCTGCTGTTTTGCTGAACATAAAAATGTGCTCTTGTAAACTACTGATTGTCACAGAATTTGATCACAGCACAGATCTCTTAGCACTGGCAGTAGCCTGGCCAGGCCCCAAAGGACTAAAACACAAAAAACAAATCCCAGTGAAGAATCTTCCACTCTTCTATCAGTCCCGTTCAGATGCTTTTCAGTGCATCTATGCATATTGCTCCAGAACCTGAGAGCTACCTTTAATCAAGGCTTGTGTTTAAATGACAAACTGTATTCCATCACTCAGATGTCCTACTTCCATCCCAGGAACGCAGCTAGATTCTAGTTTGCATTATCCCAGGGAGACTGAGAGATGCTAATCCATTCTTGGATTACATCTTGGCTGGACTCCTCACACTTTGCTGACAGCTTTAACAGGCAGGACTATGAATTTATTGCAGCTTAATCCAAATTTATCTGCAAAAAATGCCACCTGAGACTAAACATTCATGTATCATTTTGCCTGGCTTTAGATCCCATCAACACTCTCCCCAGGAAAGCAGTGTATTGATGCTAACAATTTCTCTGTTAATGCTTATTGCTGCTCATTTGTCTGATCCTCTGCACGGGCATACATTGCTCCAGGCTCATCCTTTCACTCTGCTCCTAGTGGACCAATTTGATGATCTGAATGAGAGTAAAGAGCACGCTAATTAAATTCAGAGATGTTTAATCTAAATCAGGAGGTGCTGTGAACATCAGGGAGGACAGGGAGAGCACAAGGAGAGCACAATTCAAAAGGAGTTCATAAACCCAGGGACTGAGTGGAGGAGAGAAAAGAGTATATAAAAATCTGTGAGGGTGCAAACAAGTGTTTGGGAGAAGGGGAAGAACATGAAAGATATTTTTATAGCAGAATCATCGCAAACCACTGATGTTAAACAGTCTGTAGAGAGAAAATTAGATAAAAGTTGGAACTAGAATACTGTATTAAGGAAAGCAGAACTTAAAGAAACTAAAAGTTTGTTACAGAGGCAGACACACCTCCACTTTCAGTTTTTCTTCCGGGATGTCACAGACCAGAAATACAGCCAAAGGGTAAAAAGAAACTCAAAGGTTCAAGGATTTATAAGGAAAGATATAAAGGACTAAATGTGAATGGCATGGGCAGATGGACAGGAGGAGGAGTAGAAAGGTTGGCAAGAGTTTGCTAAGCAAAGCTGCTATGAAAGAAGAATTTGCAAAATTAAATAAGTGGAGTCAAGCTCTGGGAGTTTAGAAAGAAAGGAAAAAAAGAAGTAAGAAATAGCGTTGTTGTCCAGAAAGAAAATGGTGTAGTATAGAAATATGCTGGTCTGAAATATACTCCCCAAGAAAGAAACACTGGTGGCTGATGTATGTCAGGAATGGGCTTAAGAGCCATAGAAACATCAATGCATATTCTTCATTATCATTTCTGTAGGTGATGCTTTTGAATCAGACAGTACTTTTTCAGTTCCTTCACTTCATTCAGTAAGGCAAGTGTCGACTGGGGGGAGATACCAGGCTGAAATCCTGATCCAGCTCAACTCAGTTCAAGAAGGTTAATCGGAAGAAGCATTTAACTTTGTACAAAGAAAAAATGATAAGGACTGGTAAAAATCTTTATGTGGTGGGATACAAATCAATTGTGATCAATACCAGGGAGCAAATTCACCCTTCGACACTGCATCATACAGCATATGAGGAAATAAAAGCCCTGTTGAAAACCCTTCTCGGCAGGTCTCTTCAATGACTCAGTTTCACTGACATTATCAACATAGTTATTTCACAAACTACCAGAAATACCACACTCTTACAAGGAACAATAACAACTATAGCATATCAGTTGATACATATGGAAAAGCAAACACGTTTAGGCACACAAGCCCTTCTACCCCTCTGAAGCAGAAGCCCCTAAGCTAGGCTAGGAAGGCTGCTTGAGTTTTACAGCTGTGCTCAGAAATGCACCTTTTTGGAGAGGTGAGCTCCCATCTTCTTTTGTTCCATTTTCCCGTGCATGGCAATTTTCTGCTTGTTTCAGGGCCTGAACTACATTGCACACTTTCTTCTGCACAGGCTTCCCTTCCTCCACCTTTAAAAAGACAAATCTCCATGAAGAACAGAGCTGAGGCACTGTCATTCCTGTCCAGCTGCTGAAGATACGAAAAGCCAAGCAGAAGGTTGCTGTATTAGGATGCGTAGAGTGGAGAGGAAAACCAGAATCCTTTCTCAGGTCATGCGAGGTAAGTAGGAAGGAACTGGCTCACAATATTTAATATGCTGCCTGTCCACGAACACCTTGCAAATATTAACTAATCCTCACAAAAATCTTGTGAGATACATTAATATAAACCATTTAGATGTATTTCAGCAGTGAGCGTGCCCAGCGCCTGCCTGGGTGCTTTGGCAGTGCCTCAGGAGCTGATGTTCAGTCAGACATCTTCTGATGCTCTCCCATCCAACTGGCTTTCATGTCAGCAGAACACAGATCAACATCACGTTGAAGGTTCAAGCACAACCCAACCCACCAGACAAACTGGGATTTAGGATTTCGTGGAAATCCATGCTGGGATTATGGGAGGAGTGTGGTTTTCCAGGGTTGGGATGGCATCAGCTCAGTTTTGGAACTTCTGGGGTTGGTCCAGGTGTGACTCAGTAAAATTTGAGTGTGTGGCACACAGACAGCAAAGAAATTCTCTGTTTTGAGAATTCTCACCCCTCGGACTGGCAGGCTAAGAGGTGTTTTCCCATGAGAGGCACATCCTTGTATCTAACCCAGGAATTTAACACAGCTCTTCAATAACTAAGCTTAGACTCTCAAGTTCTGTCTCCTCAGCTTTATTTAACATAACTTTAACTTCATTTAGCTCATTTCTACAAAACGTCTTCCACTCATTTACACTGGTGAGCACAGAAAGATGACTTTTTTCCTCCTTTTTAGTAGAAAAGTATTTCACTGGCAAGAAGAACCTGGTTGTCCATCAACATAAGGGCATATTTCAGCTTCCTCTCACGTGCTTAGATGTAAAAGAGATGGAAGCATTTGCATCACACTCCTGTTGAGAGGAAGAGAAAGGTTTCATGCCTCCTTTTCATTCCCACTCCATTGGAACTGGCATGAACACAGATGACAGGCAGTGACCCATTCTGTTAAGATTTAAATTTAGCAAGGAACTGGAAAATCTCTGGGAGCTTTACCTCTAACCTCTGCTTCAGAAAAAAATATGCATAATTCCTGTCTTACTGCTAAATTTGAGTTAATTTCAAAAGCCAGGCCAATAAAAGATCTGTCCAACGCAAACCTTGTCTGCCCCAGACGCATGTATCTGCTTACAGTATCCTTTGTTAGTTAAACAAAACAGAATCATTGTTGCTAAGAAGTTAATATTGTTTAAGATTCACTGGCTAACACACAGAACACTCTCCTGAGTTTCCCCAAACACATTCCTTTTTTATTCTCTATTTTAAGTTTCTTCCCCCTCTTTTTTCCTTTCCTTCTGCCTTGGCTGAGGCTGAAGATTTCTCTGGGTGATTTTGCTCTTGAGGTGATGTGAACTGCGAGGGAGGCAAACATTTCAGTTGATATAGAAAAGAATGTTTAGATAAAAGCAGAGAATTAAACTGAAGAGTGGAATCTGACTAAAGCAATTCCCCAGGTATTGAACAGGAGCCTCTGTGCTCCATTCATAGCAGCTCACCTTTCTCTTGATTATTTCCCTAACCTGCCTTTTAAACCTGCGTTGCCAGTGCCCTTACCTCCTGTGTCCAAACACTAAGTCACTGTGGAAGGAAAACCAATTATAATGTTTCAGTGTCCCTACAAAAATTAATGAAATGCTTTCTGTAGTGTATTACGTTTAATTATTTGATGACCTTTCCTAGTGCTGGGATAGTGCATGCCACAAACATCCACAATGAAATGAAAATAGAAACACTTAATTACCAGTGCAATCAGCTGAGACATCAGGTGCCAGAACACATCCCTGGCAGCATGGCATCACAGTATAAGTGCATCTGGTGATATCAAGGCTGTGCTTTGTATTGATCTGTTGAAACCATCCCATCCTCTGTGTTCATTTCCATGCCCTGCAGCATTAATGCCTACCACTGAACATTGGCTTTTGTTAGGATAATTGCACCCACCCCATAAGCGTCTGCCAACTGAACCCTGCCCACCAAGGCGCTATCACTTTACCTGTGATGCTGCATACCAGAAGCCCAGGGCCAACTGGTGTGGGAGCCGCCAAAGCCCTGCAGGATGCTGGGCTGCAGCCATCGGTGTGGGGTAGATGAGGTCACGGTGAGCTCCATGCCGTGCCTGGCCAACCTGGGCACCTCCACGTGAGGCTGCAGTCTGCAGCACAGGCAGGCACAGATATGCTGAAGGTATGTAGGTGAGGCACGCTTAAACAAACAAAAAACATCTTCCTGCTTTGGCTGCCACCACAAAGACAACGTTGATGAGGTTTACTTTTTGCAGCATGTGCTCTCCTGTCGGAGGTAAACATCTCACTGGCTCTTCACTGACTTGACTACCAATAATATTTCCCAGAGACTTCCAGAAGCTGCAGCAAAGCAATCAGTGAGCATGCATCTTTGTACTGGGCAGAATCAGCATCTTCCATCATATGTTATAAGGCACTGCAGGAAGAAAGCTGCTGGTGATTCATCCTGGCTGGATGGGGATCTGTGGCTTCGGAGCATGAGGAATTCATCTGCTCTGTGGTTCTGCTCACCGGGAAGTTGCACGTGGCTATGATATATAGCACAGAACCGATTGTGAGGCTTCTACATGATCCTGACATTTTTCAAGTGTATCAGCACTGAAAAAAGTCTCAATTCAAGTGTGAATTTAAGAGCTAGGTGAAAGAACATGTCCCTTTTTGCACCAAGGAAGATCAGTCAATAAAAACAGATTAAACGAAACATTAAGTGGAGCAATTCCAAGCACAAGAAAAACGATGCCAAGATCAAAAAGAGTATCTCATTTCAGAAATACCTCCCTTCCTCTCCACAGTTAGATGCAATCGCAGAGCAGAACGTAACTAAAAGGATTCCGAGCATCCATCAAAGAGAACAGCACCCCAGATCAGAGCTGGGAAAGGACTGTTCCCTTCTTCCTCCAAAACATTTCATTATCTGCATTCCTGATTGATTAGGAGATCCCTTTTTAGAGAGGATGGAGGACATCCAACAGGCACGTGTGCCTCCAGGTGCCTCCTGCACAGACCTTTCCATGCACATCTATTCTAGGTTCACAACACCCACTGTAAATCTTCCCCTTCTTCCACCTCAGCTTGTATAAGCTGCTACCTACCAACTCTTTTAGATTATGCATAGCAACATGATGGAGAAAACAGAAACAGAGAGTTTGGGGATGATTTCCCTCCCTCCACTCTTTGTTTGGTTTTCTGGAACTACTTCATCCCAAACATTTGTAAATAGTGCCTGGAGTTACATTCCGAGTTCCAGCAGTAAACACTAAACTAGCTAATACATATAGACAGATCCCTGCTCTTCCAGTGTATCCAGGCAACTCTGCAACACAAAGTTAAAGCACAGCTATTTGTTCAAAAAGTGTTTTCACAGCTATTTCCTCTTCCCCCCCTTGACTTTTTCCACTAGGCGCTACTTGTATTTATCATCTGGAGATTCAGTTCCCTTTTTCCCTTTTGAAATCCATGCAGCAGCTCATTTTAAGAGCGGCAAGGCACAGACATTTGCTTTGCAATGAACTTTGATTTAAGGCACGAAGAAGGAAGGAAAAAGAGTAAAAATTCCACAAGAGCATCTGAACATTACTCCTCTCAAACATACTTGCAACTCCGGAAACAAAATCAATTCCAAATGCTAATACCATAGGAAGACAGAAGTATTTACACAGATACTAAAGCAAGCAGGAAAGGCAGCTTGTTGTATCCCACCTAAGAGTAGGTGAAGTTTCTATAATAAAAGAAGTTCCCTCAGAGAACATAGGTTAGGTTGAACTGTTGTTTTTCCAAAGGAAAACATCAATTTTTTATTGAATTTTCCTATTGAGAAAGCTTTGGAGCAAAGCCAGCATCTCAAAATGAAGTGTTTTACATTTCAAAATGTCAATTCAAAATGAAAATAGTTACTTTGATATATTGAGTTTATTTTCATAGAAAATGGTGGCGTTTTATGTTGATACCACAATCTACTGTAGGGAACCTGCTTCAGAAGGGGGGTTGGACTAGATGACGTCCAGAGGTCCCTTCCAATCCCTATAACACTGTGATACTTATTTGAAAAATCTCTTTGGAATATCGTTTTTCTGTTATATAGTTCAAAATTTCACCTTTTTGCTTCCTACTCCGATTTCAAACATATTCCTACCGTTAAAGCTTTCTGCTGTAGTAAAAAGTCTATTTGTTGAACATTCCCTGCACTAAGTGCTATTCTCTTTTCAATGAGTGCTCTACAGCACATAGCTGAAGTGTTTCTTTTAATCTGAATAGTACTGAAATATTCATTTAAAAAAAAACACAGAAATCTTTATCACTTTCAGCCTTTGGGGTGGAGGAGGGAAGAAGAAATAAGGAAAATGATCTGAAGATTCTCATGCCATTTTTCAGACTGTAACCTCAGTGCTTTCCAACAATCTGCAGCTACACAGCTTCAGTGTGTGAGCACTGAAGTTATGAAATCCACTCTTACTTCCCCTACAGAAAACCCACTTCCTAAATGACAGCTTTGCCTTTGTGGGATCTGCAGACTGAGGGTCACATAGATGAGCTAGGAAAACCAGCTTGACATTAGGAGCTGGAAATTAATTTGCCATATTTAAGTATGGAGTAGTTTACACATCTCAAGTGCCCAGAACACTGACTTTTCCAGGCAAAAGCTCCCAGCAAAGCATCCTTTCCATTCACCAAAAAGGAAGCAATGGGTGCCAGGGCAGATGCTGTATTGGTGAACACAGACTCCTGTTGTGCAAGTTGCTTTTCCTGGAGTTGTTTATGCTGAGAGCAGAGTTTGAGAAGCTGAGGTCAGCAAGGGAGTAGAGTTAACGGTTTGGCCTCAGAGTTGCTGTGTAATGACTCTTCAAAGCCCTGGTGTTCAGAGGAAATGGCCTTCACAGTCCCAGTATTTCTGTTCACCTCAGTAGTAAATGTGGGCATGTTCCTGACCAGGTGAAGATCTGAGATAATTATTTCCTGCCTGACCCCGTGGGGTGATTTCAAAGAATCATAGAATCATTAAGGTTGGAACAGACATCATTTAGTCCAACATTAACTCATCACCACCACGGCCACTCACAGAATCAGTAAGGCTGGAAGAGACAACTAAGATCGTGTAGTCCAACCATAAACAGAGCAAGTAATCATCACCAGGGATTTCTTCTCCTTTTGAAGAATTCCTTAATTCTAACAGTTTCATTAAAGAATGTGACAGAATCTTGATGGTAAAACAGAACTGTCAATCACTCATTTGCATCTGTCAGTTGCTAGCTGAAAAATCAAGCTCAATGTCTTTGATGCTACATTACAATGATCTAGAGACAGTGGTAAGGCAAGGAGAACATCACTGATTTTTTAGCCCAGTTTTGAAGTACTGGACAAATAAAATAGTAGCACAGATGATAGCAGTACAAGCAAGACACTGTTTGAACACATCAATCTTCAAGGAACTGATTACAGCAGTAGTGAAACACCAACAAAGCTATAACGAGAACAACTATAATCAGGGTTAGATGTCATTTTCCTCTTATTCACTAATGAAATAATATAACTCAAGTAAAGCAAAGCATATTTCTAACAGATAATTTCTGAAGGCCTCTGGCTGTTCAGCCAATGCAGTGTATTTCCTATTACACTGCTGCCATATATCAAGGAAAATAGTGGTTAAAAGGAACAAAGTTCTTGTGGTTATAAAACAGAGGACGGAGCCAGAAAGTCAACAGCCTTGTTCACGCTTCCGGGGCAGCTTCTGCATAGTACTCTCATTTGTTTTGATTTCTCTTTCTTTCTTCTAAACAAAGATAGTCATACCAAACAAGCTAACCAGAATGGAAGGGAAACAGTTCAAAAGGTGTTTTTAAATTACTCTGCCATTTCAGCTGGACAGCATAACAGAAACTCAAACTATTACTTTCAGCAACAAGGCTGAGCTGTGTGTGCTGCCAGGCACGTCGGGATGGCAAGGGATACTCGTTCTGCTAATGAAGAGATTTTCTCTTCCTAGGATCAGGAAACATTAGCTACCTTCCTTCTAACATAAGGTGGTTGCTCAAGCTTTGGACACACATAAACATCACCTCCCTTAAGCTCTGGGTAAACAGATGTCTTGGCAGAAGCTCACATTTCTGGGTTACCTCTGCACATAAATATGACTTCGCTCCCTTTAAAGAAAAAAGCAGCTACATAGGAGTTGGGGCTTAGTGAATAACTGCCTTTTTTTTTCCCCCTCTGATCCCCCAAATCCAAATACAAACCTAACAAAAACAATGCAGACAGCCAAAATAATAGCTTGGAGGAACAAACTTTCCCAAAACAAAATGGAGATTCCTAAGTAAAGGAAGTTGTGATTCTGCCTGGGTCAAGGCAGTGTGTTAGGATGCTCCTCCACTTATCTGAACTCAGCAAGCATTTCTGTCCTATGCCCTGGGAGTCCCACCACATCCCCCGGATGGGTAAAGGTAGGGCTGCCCCACCTTACAGGCTCTGGTATCATTTCTCCTTTCCCTGCAAGCTGGAAGGCACTTTGAAACCCCAAAGTCTTTTCTGGCAGCAGTGCCTGGTACTGGAGCCAAGTGTCTCTCTGTTCTCCAACACCCACATACAGCTCAGCCTGGTTCCTGAAAATAGGATCCAGTCCTAAAGCAGGGCTGGTTTCAAAGCCCAATGAAATAATGGATGACCATCAATTATTTTCAGCTTTAGCTGCTGCAGAAGGCTAACTAGAAATGAAATCACGAACTGATAGAGAAGAATGAATCCATCGAAAGTGAAAGGATGGGAAAGGTGACCTAGAGTGTTTGGCAAGAGGGACTGACTCCTTCCCCTTGCTGGTTTGTACTATTTCTGTTGGCAGATGCTCCCAGGATGGTTGCAACTGGGCATGTTCACAGAGCAGCGGCGAGTTTTCCCAGTCACAGAAAGACAACTGCTGCTAAAGCAGGCTGATGGTGAAATCAAAGCTCTATAACTCCTGAAGGTCAGGACTAAAACCCACAGAACACTTGTAAATCAAGGAGACAAACCCAAGGGGCACCACTTGGAATAGATTGCCCAGATCAGCAATGTGACTTGGATACCACCATGACAATTTATAACATGTGAGGAATCCACGCTGCATATTTTAAAGCAACAAACTTTGACTAGATTAGGCTGGCCTAATCACGAAAATGTTCCTTTTAGAGAATGGCTGTCACCCAAAAGAGAATTGCCAGAGCCCAGCCATTGTTAGCAGGAGAATAGAGGTCCAGCACCTCCCTGGCTGCCCCTGGGGAAGGGCTGGAGGGTCAGGAGAGAGGAAATTCTCCTTGATAACTCTGCTGGGACTCCAAGCAGCACTCCAACAGGTTGCAGAGCTACTTTTCCTACAGAAAGGACTACTACACACGCTCTTCAAAACACACTGTCAGGAGGAAGAACACCTGGGGAGGATGATGCAAAGGACTGGAGGCTGTGAGTAGGTACTGTCTTTGCATGCTCAGCCAGTGATCTGGGGCTAACATATCTATAGGAAAATGTAACTGCTGTTATCAGCAATCCTCATCCACTTCAGCTCCAAACATAACTGCATGTTCCTTCTTTTCACAAAATGGGTATGTAGCAGGTGTGTGCACATCCAGTGACCCTGTGCAAAGTGATGGGGGATTCCCCAACAGCAGACGGTCGCTCCCTCTCCACAGAATCGTCTCTCCAAGGTCCTTAGGTGTTCATAACGAACTCACACTGCTGATGTAAGCTTTTCCACCCTCCTCCATTAAAAATGTGGCATCTGGGAAAGTGGTTTGAAAGAAACTAGGAAAACATACAAGACAAACAGAGACACCTCACTAGCTGCAGAGCTGTATGGGTTCATATAGCAAATTCATCCAAGGCACAACCTTGTGTCTCCATTTGGATTATGAAAGAAATGATTTGACCAAATTTATCCCGTCTGGTTATAAGCTTGGTAGCAATAAATACAATTGGTACAAACTATTGTAGTACAAACAAGCAACTGCTGGGATTTATTTCCTTTTGGTTCTTTGCTGTCTAGCAGTCTAGTTCAATTTGTCACTGCATTAAATTTAAAAGTTTTAATTCTTACTAATATATTTTCCTGCCCAAAATATCACATTCCAGCCCTGCAGCAAACCTGGAAAGTCTAGAAATATGCATTGAGAACGTAAGAGATTCCTACACACAAAGGCAGTTCAAGGTGAAGACAAATTCCAGAGGATGTGACACAACTAGACAGAGCAGATAACAGCAGAGAGAAAGCTGGCACTGCCATGCAGGTGGTGTCCTCACGAGATCAGCCAGGTAGGCAGCACCTCTGACAGAAGGCTCTGAATTACCAACTGGCCCACACTGTGAGTTCTGAGAAACAGAGTTCTCTGCTCTCTCTTCATTCTCCTCTTTCATGAGCTGCTTTTACAGCAGTTCCAGTGCTTACTCAAAGCCTTCTTAACCCACAGAGAACTTGGAGAACAGCTCGTTCAGGTCAGCCAACTTCATAATCAGCATCAGGAGTCTGGAACATTGGCACCAAGCTGTCCATTAGCATTCTGTGCTCAGGATATTTAGATTATACTGACATGACGTGAAACGACCAGCGGCAGGTTTCAAATGAATGAAAGGATGTTTCTGAACACTTTAGCTTCTGCTTTCAAAATACTTTTTGCTCAAGTGGTGAAGCTATCTGAAAACACTGTTTATGCTGGTGTAGAATAAATACATCATGATGCTGCTCAGTAGCATGAGTAGAGGCCAAGGAGCCTCCTGTCATCATGAGGATAAACATACTGTGTTTTATTAATATTGATCAAGTACATTATCAAGGTCTTCAAAACTCTTTCAATAATTTAAGACCCAAGTTCCTGACAAACCGAGCATTTCTTTATGACTAAGTAAGGAGACAGAGCAGATATCAATTTCAAGGAGGACTGAAGAACTCTTGCCCTGGGATTCCTTCCTCTGCTCAACACAAACAAGAGCACGCAGAGGACATCTGTCTAATATTGCATACACACTGCAGGCTTAAAACACGGGTTTGAAAAGATTATCTTCCCTGCTAATAGAGCCACATCACCTGATGCAGTGAATTCAGTTTGCATTTTTTTTCCAGAGTGCCCAGAGGTCCCACATCAGTAGTGTACCTGCTAACAGCTGGAGCTTGCCTGGCACCTTTTTTGCACAAACTACCAAGCCCCCAATGAGCATTAGAGGACATCCATGGGTGCTTGATGTGCACATAGGTGTGTTTGCGTCCTCTTGAGGGAATCAATGTTGCAGCAAGACAGCATCTCTGAGACTAAGGGTGCAGAACTGAACACT
Organism: Lagopus leucura; assembly: GCF_019238085.1. Lineage (NCBI taxonomy): Eukaryota > Metazoa > Chordata > Aves > Galliformes > Phasianidae > Lagopus > Lagopus leucura. Next base: position 702,794 of record NW_024962277.1, read on the forward strand.
AGTTAAGAGAAGGAGCCTTCATCTGACCTCGCTTTCCCAAAAGTCTCCAAGCAGGGAATTTTCTCTCCAAATGCAACCTTGATCTAACCTTTATGCCTATGACTTTGAGCTCCAGGCCCTGACACAAACAGAGATTTCATCAGGGAGCTGTCATTTGGGAGGAAGGACCCAAAGGAATGAATGTATTTATATCTCAAACACTTTGTAAAGCTGTTACATACAGTACAGTCTATTCTCTTTCATTGCATATGTATAAATAGTCTCTCCATTTAGGGGTCAGTTCAGCTTGTATCACTCTGTCAGCTCCAGGCTCAGGAGCACTCAGGATGTCTGCTTGTACCCAACAACCACCATAGGTACACGACTTTCTGCTGTTACACATGCTTTAAACGTGACACCACAGATCTGCCAAGAAGCCTCAGAGACTCCTTTAAAACGTACAAAAGCAGATGCTTGCCTAAAATCCCAGAGCTGGGCCTGCCACAAAGCCCCAGCTAGAGGAACAATGCTGAGAGCAAGCACTGCCTGGCTCCTGTCCCCAGGTCAGCCAGTAACTGTGTGGGCAAGAGCATGCTACAGGATGTGGGAAAGCAGAATTCAACCCTGAGCTTCCCAGCTTAGGCTTGGGGCTCGATTCCAGCTTTCCAGTGTCTGTGTGTGTACTTAGCAAAGCCTACGTCCCATTGCAAACCCAGCACTTCTGGTACCAACCAAAGAAAACACTGAACCACCTCCCTCGGCTTTCTCATCTATTATACTTTTGGCAGCTGACACAGGATCCTTTTTATTTAGTGCACACTTCACCAATTCCTAGAGACCAATATCTCTGTTCAAGTGGAATCTAAAGTCCTGCAAGCTGAGTGGGATCAGGAACCTAACACTCTCAGGTCTTGCTTTTATCAGGTAAGATGATAGCTTCCTGGCAGGGGAACATCCTATTCACCCCAGCATTTTGCTGAGATTGGGAAGAGCTGTACCAGCGAGCTGGTCCAAGGGCGGTGCTATCTTGGAAACAGAGGAACATCTATTGGCTCCTACAACATCCTCCCTCTAAACCCTCTGCACTATTTTTCTTCTCCCCTAAGCCTTGTGCTGGCTTTCAGTGCCTCAAACACCAAAGCTCCTTGAGTTTAGATGGACCAAGCAAACAACCAGGAAATACTTTGCCAAAAAACATCTTATGCATTGCTTTCACTGCTTTTATTTTCCCCTTGAAACTGTCCTTCTGCTCTTGTTTATCCTTCAGTGTGTTTTTAGGCTTTCTTTGTCCTGCTCAGAATGGGAAACTGGATGTTCCAGTGACTACTGGACCTTAGCTCAGTGTTTAGGAAACTTTGGAAAAAACTAAAAATAAAAAAGATCAGCCAATAATACTTTACAGTTATCAGTAAAACTTCTAGTGCTTAATTTTAGTCATTACCCAAAGAAGTGCATGGTACGATCTTTCCAAACCTCTGGCCAGGTCTGCTGGCCAGATCTATTTATACATGATCCCAAAATCCTGAAATCATAATAGTTCCAGGAAAAGAGAAAAATAGATTGAAAGAAATGTGCTCCAAGGGATCTTAGGTTGGTAAGCCCAAATCTATTTCTGCTCAATATCCAAAGGTGGTTTGAACTCCCTGAACACAGTCATTCTGTTCATTAGACTTGTTTGTGTAGTCTATGTAACTCCTAAAAATAGAGAGGAACTATATTTTTTGTTACATTAGAATCTGAGTGTTTCTTACAGACTTGGATGCTAAGGAAAGAAGCCACTAGGGGAAAAGGCAGGAAAAAGCTAAGAACATTTCCTGCAGCCAGCTTCTAAAACACACTGTGCATTTCCTCTCTGCATGAGATGGAGAACAGCTTTGGAAAACACTTGTTTCTGAAACCAGTCATGAGATTGAGATGTGAGTGTGTGAGAAACAAGTATTTGCAGCTGCATGAAAGTGACGATCTGCCATTTGCAATTATTATTCTTTTCTTGATCTATAGGACTTTGGAGTGCTTACATATGGTGCCTTTTGTCCACCCAACCAGCCAGGCTTCGTGCTGGCCTGCTTGCACTTTACCCACAGGGCTTCTGCCTCAGACACAAAGTTGGCAGCCTAATCCTCACCGTTTGCTCTTGCAGGGGGTCCCGAAGGCTTTGCAGTTCTGGCCAGGTCACCCTGCTCTCTCCAGACATCTCAGCTACCAACAGGGACACTGTTTGATCTTAGACAAAGGATCCACAAAATGGTAAGAAGAGAGACTAGGATGAGTTACCTTATTCCTGAGGTACACAACTCACAGTGGGAATAGTAGGAAACTACACCACCACAGTGCTGGGAACAGAACTGAACTCAATGGTGTCTTCTGCATGTGTCACAGACAGGAAGGGTAAAAGTCTGCCACTCTCACCAGACAAAATTCCAGTGCCTCATTTGCCCCACAGATCACTTTTCTGCATAGACCAGCCATGAAACTTGTTGCATTGCTCCCATCCATCCAGGAGTCCCGGGCACACAGAACTGGACCGAGTGAAGAAGCTCAGCTTCCTTCTGAGTACAAGAGCCTCTCTTCTCATGTGTAGAATTTATTTTCCACCTAAAGCACCCCCAGGACCCTGCAAGTGCATGTGGGAGAGAATAAAGGTATCTGTCATGAAATCTGCAAACACAGCATTTACCAGATGGAACGTGAACAATCGCCAGACAGTGCAGAGACCTTTATTTGCCTCCTGGAGAAATGCTTTCCTGGTGCCAGCAGAAGGGCACGCAGCTCATCCAAGTCTGCCAGGTCAGTTTTTAGAACAACTCACTGCCATTTGCCTCTTCCTCCTTCGTCCAGCGTGTCTTCCCCTCCTGGCAGGCACAGCCCCAAGAGAGGAAAGTTACTGTGCCCAGGAAGAGCTTGGCACCTCACGAATGTACACTGACAGTGTGTTTTCTTGCCTGGCACCTGGCCACGCACAAATCCTATACTGAGTCACTCCCAGCGAGAAAACCAACACCGGCATTCCGCTCTGCTGGAATGGTAAGCCCGAGAGAGCAGGCACAAAAGGAGCTGCCCATCAAAGGGGCTGGGGATGAGCTGGTGTCTGGGAGCATCAGAGACAAGGGGAGGGAATTCCTATAAATGCAGCTCAACAGCGATAAGGGGGAAGAAAAATAAGTAGTGAAGTATGCTGGAAAAGTACCGCTTGGCAGAGTGGATGATACACGCTTCCGTCAGTGATCTGTAGAAGTGATGCCTCACAGGCCAGATTCCCACTCTCTGCTTTTGCTCTCATTATTTCTATTGCCACAGCCTTTTGCACAGACATCAGGGCCGTTTTGCCCTGCTCTGTACGAATGTGGCAGATGCCATCTTGGCAGAAATCACTGTCCTTGGCAGAACAATGAGAGCTGGGCTGTGCGGCTGGGAGCAGGAGGCCAGGACAGCAGCTGGGGGCTATAACAGACCAATATCCTCCACAGATCGGGCACAGATGTGGACATGTCACCACGGGCAGCGCGTTACACAAACATGTCACGTGGATAAACCATGCCTTGCATGCTCACAGCCCAAACAGGCAACAGGGGAAGGATGGAAAGAGCCAACGATTGCTAGCTAAGGTGGGAGAGTCTCATCTTTTTCACAAAAAGAGAGATAAGTGATGGAAGCCTGCCTGGATCTCTCAAGTCGTGATGAGTCATGTTCACAGAACCACACTTCTTCCAAGAGACAGCTTTGCATATCCAGAAACAGAGAGGAAGCCGGGATCACATTTTCTCAGTAACTCAGATCCCCTCGGGCTGCTCTCCCAGAGTTACTGAGGTTGCTGGTTACTTTCCACTCACACCAAGCAGGTGGAGTGGAATAAGTGAGAAGCTCAATTGGCTAAAGGTAACCCCTTGCATGGCTTGGAAAAAGTGGAATGAACGTCAGCGGGACTCCATTCAAGCACTCTGATGACGAAGTCCTCTCTGAAACCTTTAGGCAGCCTTAAGCATGTGTCTGTGATGGCAGAGACGTGGCAGTGTGCAAGTCACAGGTCACTGCTTGAGGCCACGAGGATTGGGATCTGTCCGGGCTGCTTGCAGAACCTCAGCAAGCAATTCCATCCCCACCTTTCCACACAGCAAAGGCATAGAAAGCAAATCTATAGCCACAGATCTGATTACACTTACTGAGTGCTTGAAAACAACCCCGTGCTCCAGGCTGCTAAGAACTGAGTTAAGGAGCAGATTTCTACTTTCAAAACCCTCTCTGACCAAAGAAAGATCAGCTATCACAAACAGGGGGTCCTTGGCTATGTCTGTGCCCCACTCAGCCCAACTTCCATAGCTTCCAGAAGGTGCAATTGCTCTTCTTTTCACAGAGATACTTGTTTACCCTCATCCTACTCATTTGAGCAAGTCTCCTTTTCTGAATACCACCAACATTTGACCAATAGTTGCTGGTTGTTAGCACAGTGCCATTCTTTGAAGAGGATGGACAGAGATTGGTGCTATGTAGGCATCAAAACATGCTCCAGCAGAAAGCAGGACCTGGGAACCATCACAGCCTCCTACAGCACTTGGACCATCAACCAGTTGCTTTGTGACAGAGACAGAACACCTTCCTCTTTCTTTCCTTTCAGATACTCTAAACCAAGGGCTGTCTGTTAAAACACACTCTGAAATTCTGGGTTTGAACAGTTGCAATCATCCAAAGTTATCACAATAGGAATAGAAAAAGAAACACTACCTAAGCATCACAGCCTTGCAAGGAAAAAAAGCAGGTGAGCAGACTTACTTCCTGCAGCACTGTGTACTATACACCAGACAACATACGATCCATATGCTCTGTCAGGCAAGAGGCTGCAAGGGCCACAGGACTTGGTCACTTGGTGTCACACAAATACAACTCTGAACACTTCCAGGAGGCAATAATCAGTGTAAAAAACATGAACGCACACTGACTAACTTCAAACACCCAGGAACAGCACACAAGATTAAATCATTATCACATGGCAGTTACCACAGCATGAAACATACAAATAAAACGGAGAGGAAAGCACACATTAAAGGCATAAACTCAATAGAGCTCAGTAACTCTGGGGATCGGGTCCTATACTGGGTGTGGGTGATGTGACCTCAATATCACTAGCAGTTGTCCCTCAAAGCAGTCAGCCCCATCCTGTCTGCTGACATGTTTCATGATAAGATCATCTTCCCTTGTGCATGTTCATATTTAAATGCATCTGTACAGCTCATACAGGCTCTCACAATGAGCTTAACCAAAACTACCCAAACCACATAAAAAACACGAGAAAAAAGTACAGTTCTGATTTATAACACGAGGTCCCACAGCATTTCGAATTACAGTAAGAGCCTCCAACATCCAGTCGACATCAACGAGTCAATTGCTCCAAGAAGCAGGGCCTGGGTGCATACAGATGACTTTGGACTCGTATCCAAATCTCATGGCTGAGGATTCCCACCTGAGCTCTACCCTCTATGGGTATTTTCACAGCTTGCTTCTCCCCAGCACATGCAGACCACTCAGGGCTGAACTGTATGACTGCTTGGGGCAAAGCATTTGGTTTTTCCAAAACCTGGCTTCAAACCAAAACCGAATATATCTACTCAGGCTGGAAGCAGATCTGTACATGCATGCATTTGTGTGCACACATACATGTACACACACTGACACTATGCTTAGCACCATCGAATCTGTGCAGAAACACCACTGGAAGCAGGCCAGTGCTTTTGCAAAGCCCAAACCCTGCGTTGCAGAACATCTGTAGCTGAAATGAATCAGCGCACATAAGATTTTTTTTCCACCTCTTGAGGATCTAACACTAAGTGCTTTCTTTGTGTTTGTTTAAAACAAACTGAAAAGACAAGTTACAGCTCCTGGGAAAGAAAGCACATGGGAACTAAAGGCCGAGCAATCACCTCCCCTGAGCAGCAGCAGTACCAGGTGCTGTGTGATACTGCTACCCTTGAACTGATCCCTGGATGAGTCATCTCCAAGGCTGCCGAAGCTGACAGGTCATGTAAAATCACTGTCCACAGATTACATTCAAAGGGAGCTTTAAAATGTTTTCTAATTATTTTCACTTCCACCCCAGTGAGCACTGTTAATCAAGAGCTGTTTCCAAAACACACTGCATTGTAGCAGTGCTATACTCGGCAGGAGATGCACCAATTGGGTTGGACACCGTCCAGCTTCAACTGGAAGATGACCAAGCTGTTCTTCTCATAAAAAGGTGCTTTCTACATGCAGGGAATTTATGTATCTCCTATTTTAGGTAATAGCCAGAAGGTGGTAGGTGTGGAGAAATCACACTGACTGGGTTTTGCATTTTGCCCATTCACCACAAGCATACAGATATGACATTTTTCCTCATTTGCTCTTCGTGTCATTTCCCATAGCGTTATTTGCTCAGGCTGCTCATGAAGACTTGCCCTGGTCTGCACTCACTCCAGGTGGGCACGATGGCATACAGCACTCAGACCCTTCTTGGGAGGGCAGCAGGAAGAAACTGAAAGTAATTTTGCAGCTTTGGGATTTAGCACTGTAAGCTTTGTATCAATGGCTGGGCCTGGCTAGCACTGTGTGATACACAGCATCATGTTTGCAGGGATTATTTCATCCATCCCCTGGTTTTCTCCTACTTTGTATACTTCATCTTTTACACGCAAACCTCAGTATGAGGAAAATGATGAATACAACACAGAATGAACCTGAATGTTTCAAACACTGAACGACCTGAAAGTATCCCAGTGTGTGGAAAAATTTCTAGACGTTCTAAAGAAAAAACAAACAAACAAACAGAACACTTTGAATGTGTCTGCAAAAAAATTACATTAAGAATTGCAAAACCTAACTTTCCTTAAAGAGAAGAATACTTCTGTTAGGTAACAAACCCACTGAGCAGCACACTGTAGCCTTACACCTGCGCTCTCTGGGAGCAGAGATCAGTTTTCCCTTTTCCCCTTCGCAGCCATGCATATTTTTGATCAAATTAGGTGCAGAGATCCACAGTCTGCTAAAAAAAAATCACATCTTGATCCTGAAGATCATGGACTGTTCTAATCTGGAGCGTTTGTTCAGTCTTACAACTATTTTTATTGATTCAAAGAGTGTTTTCACACTGCCTCTCCTCCGAGGCACGTTTAAACAAGCAGCAGCAAGCAGTGCTAGGACTGCACAGAATCACATTATATAGACAAGTAAACAAAATACCCAATGGCTCTTAGCTGCCCGTGCCATGAAGGGATTTTAAACAAGTCACTTCAAATTATCTTTGCAGTCTTTGTACACAAAGCACTGTTGGTTTGGAGTTCCTTGGCTGTGTTTTGCGTGTTTTTGGTATGTTGGGTTGCTGTTTTGTTTTTAATTGTTTTGTTTTCTGAGCCATTGGCTGGCCCAGACTCCCCAAAGATGTGGTCTATTCGTTCCCTTCCAACTTAAAGACTCAAACTCGACTTGATTTCAGCAAGAATTGCGTGGCATATAATGTGGTTATAATTCAGCCTGAAAGCAGAGTCATCCCTACCACACATGGCTGCGTGCCCTGTGACTACAGGCTAGATAAGATGGCCTTTTAAAGGCCCACTCAAAAACACAGCATTTGATAGATCTTAATTAACCATCCCACTGGTCAGAGGGTCAGGATTGCAGACCCAGTGATGGCAGCTGGTCCAGACACGCAGTAGCCAGGTTAAAGAAAAAAAGATCTAGGAAAGAAAAGCAGCGATTTTCCCCAAGAGCCAAGTTTGCCTTCTCCATAAGTCTGCCAGCAGAGGTGTGAGCCAGCCTCAAGGAAGTAGCAGTCACTGCAGCAGGATGATCAGGTAGCAGGTTCCTGCTGCTGTGAGTGTCCAGCCCGGGTCACCCCTGCAGTAAATTGCCTGTTGTGACACATGGTGGGCAGGAGGGAGGAGAACAGTCCACACGTGGCTCCAGCATGGATCTCAGCTTTGTTAGCAAGAGCCAAAAATAACAGCCAGCCAGCTTTGTGTTGCCTCCCTGCTCTCCCTGTTCCTTTCAAAGCATCTTTCCTGAGTCATGTCAACACAAGAGCTCCACAGTACACAGTTTTAAGCTCTTCCTGGAAGATCTGTGTATCTTAACCTGGGATCAGCTGTTTCCCCATCACTGGCAGCTTTCCTTGCTTTGCTTTGTTCTTAGAATGATCAGCTAGTGGTTGGCAAATCTGCCTATTGCAGGGGGCTGGAACTGGAATATCTTTAGGGTCCCCTGCAACCCAAGCCATTCTATGATATTCAAAGTTTTTCTTAAAAATGCAGTTTTACACTTGATATGACTGTTGGAGTCCACTGCCTTCAGCAGCATCAGCAGCCCAGAAAGCACAAAGCTGATAATTCAGCTCAGACATATGAGGGGCTTCATCTCAGTACCCCCAGTCCAGCTAATGAAGTGACTCTGCCCTTCCACCTCTGCAGTCCCAGGCTCCCCAGGGCTCCAGGTCTCAGCTGGTGCTGAAGCTGCTCTAGAACAGCAATGTCAGCTTCACCTCCATGGCAGAACTTTACTGGCAAAGAAGGAGATGAAATTACAGAAAGCTGCAATGAACTCGGAGGTGGGGGTTGGCCTCTTTTCACAGCTAACTAGCGACAGGACCAGATGTAATGGCTTTAAGTTGCACCAGGGGAGGTTCAGGCTGGATATCAGGAAGAATTAGAAAGTAGTGAGGCATTGGCAACAGCTGCCCAGGGAGTGGTGGAGTCAGCATCCCTGGGGATGTTCAGGAGCTGTGGAGATGTGGCACTGAGGGATGTGGTCAGAAGGCACGGTGCAGGTGGGATGATGGCTGGACTCCATGATCTTAGTGGCCTTTTCCAACCTTTATGATTCTATGCTACGATAGGCTATGCACAGACCTCCCAGATGCTTCTGACAAAATTGTTGCTCGTGGGCAGTGCCACTATCTCACGTTGAAAGAGAAACACGGACAGGACCTTCCCCCACCCTCACTTCTTGTTCTTTTCTGTGCTTCCTTCTCCCTCTTGCAGGAATATTTACTGTTTTGACACGGACTTGCATCAAGAGCCAGGAAGCATCTGACAGCATGTTGTCAGTGACAGACAGCACATCTCTCTTCTTTGGTCCCTATTTTGTGAAACACAGATCTCATTGCTTGAAATAGACCACAAGTTACAAACCACATTAGATGGGAACACTAGGATATTCTGCTGCTTAAGATTTTGGCATCTCTACTACTATAGAGTAGAACAAGTGACATCAAAATTGGCATAGAGCTGAGGTTTAAGACGTTATGTATGCTGAGGAACAGAACTGCACAGTGTGAGAAGTTTCCAGCGCGAATAATTAAGACCACTGACACATGGCCACACTGTATTCCATATTTGCAATTTGGGTCAGGGTAGATTTTGCTTCCATGACGTCATGCCTACCGAATCCCACTGCACTGTGTGCTTCTGGCCAATGGTGATTTTAGAGGGCTTAAGTTAAGTGCACTGGATTCAGAGTCTTATAACATTGGAGTCCCTCGAGCTAACACCATGGAGAGGGTACAGCACCTTCACAGAACATCTGAAGAGCAGGGCACAGGAGGGCAGATGACTTTAAAAAGTCTCTGAAGGACAATATTTCAGTGAGCTTTCCCCACACTACTCCAGCTTTTATGGCATTTTTCAAGCATCACCAAAACATATTAAAATTATTTTAAAAGGTATTCCTGTTTCTAATAGTTTCTTTATGGCCAAAACCAAAAACTTATTTGCTTCCTTCCTAAGGTGTTTGCACTTCATCACCACACAGACACTTTCCAGATGAACTGGGTTTTTATGGCAGAGTTATTCTAGAGCACACAGCATTTTGCTCAATAATGGTTGCTGCACACTGAGTTTTATGACTGTAAGGCTGCTCGTAAGTACCTGGTTTTAAAAAAAGCAGATGGGTTATATTCCTGAAGGGAGGTAAAATATTATTGGAGCTTGGAAGTACAAAATCAGCCATGTTAAGTGTGGTTTGAACAAGAGCACCAGGTATTTATTTTCAAGGCCCATAAGTATTTCAGCACAGCACTTTTATTCCAGCCAATAGATAGGAGAAAAGTTGCACTTGAAGCATAACTAGCCTTCAACATGTCTCCAACTGAAAGTGATGCACTGACAGGAAATGCTAGATTCTAGGTCTCCTGCAAATAATTGCCTGTAAATTGTCCTCCCTTCTCTACAAACTTTTGTCCCCATCTGCCTAGGAATGCAAAACATACCCAGCTTTAATGATGTTAGTCACAACAGGAAAACTGTATGGGATTGAATTTTTGGATCTTATAAAGATTTTCATGCAAATAGAAGCAGAAAGTGATCTTTCATGTCAAACTCTTGAAAGCATCTCTTTCCAATAAAAATGGTGTCATTCCGTATGCAACAAACACAAGGTTTTGCCCATACGTTGTTTTTCCCTCTTGCAGTGATATTACAATTAATGGCCAAATCAACAACTTCCTAACCTCACAACTTTGCAGTTCTCTGTGATAGAACCCCCTGCACCAAAGGTCTGAGCAGACCATATGCACCATCTGCTACACACAGTTAATTAAACAGTTTAAATTCATTCAGTGGTGCGTGTTGATTCACCCAGTTTGACTGCGGGTCCTGGTAAGTCCACGTGTAAATTAAGCATCTAACCCACTAAACTCACATCATACTATTCTTTGCAAAGAAGGAAATGTTCTATCAGGCCACGGTGGAGGTGGCTGAGTTGGAAGCCCTGCTCACCTTCCTCATCACCCATTCCCAACAAGCTGAACTGAACACAGTCACCTGTTTAACACCTGAAATCAAACTTCACTGCTCCACAAAATAAGAGATTCTCTTAAGAGCCTCCACCTGTATCCTGAGATCTGAGAATGAAATTTATCCTGCTCCAGGCATGTTAACTATTTCAGCACCCAGAATTGAACCAAGATGCCTATCATCACCTTGCAGTCCATCAAACAGGACATACCCAAGAAACAAGATTAGCAACACAGCAGCCTACCTTCTACAGAAATAACTACAGCAAAGGAAGCAACTCTACCCTTATACCACACTGCTTTGCCAGCTCACCTGAGCTTTAGCCATCAAGGTTTCCCTCATTCCTGGCCATCCTGCTGAGACTGCCAATAGGGGTGACAATTAGCATCAGTCATGATGGAAAGATCTGCATTGCTGACAGATGACCTCGCAGAAACTGGACCGTGCCCAATATTTCTATTTCTGCAGGCTATTAAACAGCTGTCAAAGAGTGCTGACATCTAATTCCTCCCACCCCAATCCATGGAGACTGTGAGATGGTGAGAGAGGTACTAGGTACCCACTGCCAACTTTGTTGCTTGCACAAGGAGACGTTGAATCAATGTTGCTCAGTGGCCAAACCCACTGGGTTTGATTTTACATCCAAAGCTATCCAGCCTGCAGTGAGCAACAGCCTCAAGGGCAAGCAGCCTTCCCTCCTGCTTTACACGAGGAGAAAGGAGTTAGTTGTTCAGAGACATCAGAGATCCAGCAGCCACCACCTTCCAAAAGGATCTGGCACCTTCAATTCTGGCAGAATTCTCCTTATCAATAGTGTTTACTTGGATCTCCACCCCTCAAGTATCAGCCTGCCTTAAGAAATTCTCTCGGACTGAATGGTATGTTCATTTTAATGTGGTTATTCATAAATGAAAAAAAATAATAATCTGATGCCATTTGCAGAGACAAAACACCTTTCTGATCATGGGGTTCAGCAGCAACTTTTCCCCCAGCAAAATTCAGCAGACTTGAAGCTACAGCATTTGAAGTAACAAGCTCTCTTCATCTCTCCTAGAATTCTTTTTTTTTTTTCCTCCATTTATTTATTTACAGCCAGTCTTCACTCCCTCTTCCCATTTCTACCACTCTTCCTCATCCCCTCCATTCATTCCCATCTGTATGTACATATCCATACATACAGTAACTATGTCAACGACCACTGCAGTGTCATCCAACACACAGAAAAGCAGACACGCAGGTTGGATATTAGGAAAAGCTTCTCCAAAAGCATGGTGAGACATTGGCACAGGCTGCCCAAGGAAGTGGGGAAGTCACCGTCCCTGGAGGTGTTAAGAAATGTGGAGATCAGCACTGAGGGATGTGATTAGTGGGCAATCTTGGGGGTAGGTGGATGGTTGGATTAGGTGATCTTAGAGGTCTTTTCCAACTTTAATGATTCTATTCTATGATTCTAAGACCTACTCACAGATATCATAATCCTAAAACATGCAAACAAATTCACCTAATAACCTCTGCTTTAAAGCAGCCCTAATTCTGCCTTATTCTCTTCACTTCCCTACCCCCCTTCCTACTGAACACGATAGGTGTTCCCTGTTCAGGTCCACGTGGCAGTGCTACCCAACAAGCCCAGAGATGAAAGCCTGCTATGTATTCTTGATTTACATCCTGTAAAGTGCAATGTGTGGAGTTACACGAGAGCCTGTAAACAAGCAGAGGGCCAGTTGCTTTATACAGCATGGAAAGTTTCTGTTTCTTGGAACCGACTGGTCAGCTTGGAAGGAAGTCAACCCTCAAGGTCCTTCTCCCTCTTTGGGGCTCATCTGAACCACCGGCTGGCCCAGGCAGCTCTGCCCAGGAGTTAGGAAAGCCAAACAAACGGATCCGTGTCCTCACAGCCTCAGCTGCAGCGATGTTTCCATTTCTCGACTGGCTGGGTGCTGGGAGGTGGGATCATGTCATCAGAACACGAGTATTTCCTCAGCCCAAAGGGTCAGCAGTCTGGCAGTTTCTGCTAATGAGATGCACAGCTGGGACTGGCAAGCGGCAGTTGTCCCAGGGTTAATAGATGCCTGTGTGCCTCCCTTGAGAAACTCGGGAAAGCAAGAAAACCTGAGAAGTGTTCCAGAATTAGAACGCCAGCTGCCCAGCACTGAGTGCACAGAGCAGGCTCTGATGCAGGTTCCACACCAGCAGCTTAGGCCCAGAAAAGTCTTCCTGCACTTCTGCTTTCCCTCCCAGCTCACTTCCTGCACCAGCAGAACCGTTCCCTTTGGCTTTGCTTCCCCCCTACACCCAGTACAGCTCTGATCCTCTTCCCCCTCAACTCTCGTGCTGGATTCAGCTCCAAGCTGTCACTCAGAAGGATGGCACTTCTGAAAAACATCCAGATGCTTTAGCTATTTCTATTCTGCCTGGCATAAGGTGGATAGCCAACTCAGCTGGCTGTGCTTTGTCAGGTCTTCTGAAGCCAGCATTCTGCCCTGCAAAAACACCCCCATGGTTTTGGAAACACCAGCCCTAGCTTTGGTGCTCCTGATGAGAAGCAGAAAAACACACTCTGCTTAATCCCCTCTGCAGAAAAGGATCCAGAGAAAGGAAGATGCCTGAATTGGAAAAAAATACTCCTGCTCACTTACAAACACTTCATGTAGTTGTTATGGGAGGAAGACAGCAGTCTCTTGCCAAACACATTGTCTTGGCATAATTATTCCTCTCTCCTCCTCCATCTGAATCAGGCCATAAGGAAGGAGCAGAGCCAGACAGGACTTGTACGCATCTTGGCTCGGCGTACTGCAAGTGGAAGCTGTCAGGCAGCACTGCAGCAGCAGGAACGTGTTACTGAATGGTATAGGAATATTAATAAGCTGGAGATGAACAGTAACATCTGCCACAGAGTCTTTCAGAGCAACAAAAAGAATAAGAAAGGTCTAAACAAGGAAAAGCAAACCAAAACAACTTTCCCTGATCTGCTGTCCAAGCTGGTACCTCCTCACTTCAGAGAAAACAAAGCTACATCACAGAGCTCATGTGAAGCGACCAAGAAGGCTGAGATCTGCAAATCTGGTGTAATATTGCTCCCACTGAGACGAAGAGTGACCTGTGGATACATTTCAGTATTCTGGAGCAGATGTAAATAAATGAGAAGTGTCTTCAAGGTACTCACCCTCAAATCCCAAGCCCAGAAACAAGCAAACAAACAACCCCAAAACCCAGCTCACCCACACCATAAGGTCAGCTCTCCCTTTACTATACCCTACCAGCTGCCCTCTGACTGCACTTGCAGTGCTGGAGTGCCCAGAACACAAGAAAATACAAAAAGCAATGAACTCAGACCTGAGCCTCAGGCTGCAGCACCTTTAGCACTGCAGAAGAAGAAAGCTGCTGCAGGCTGCCATGGTAAGAGACAATTTCTAAAGGCCTCACCACAACCATCAGTTTCTTCCCAGTTCCTAGGCAGCTGGTCTTCTGCTTATTAGAGATATACAGCCAGCTATGAGGCTCTGCAACACCTTCCCTCAAAACACATAATATGTAGCTGCTTTTCTAAAAAAATAAATAAAACATAGGAAATAAAATAGGAAATTCTCAGCACCACTCACCCCTCACAACACAGCCACTTTGTTGTTTAGTGATGCATCTGCCTTACAACCACATCTACAAATGAAAATTGCAAAGCCTTGATGGGAGAAGCAAAAGCTTTGTGGGCAGGGCCTCTTACAGCTGTACCTCAAAGGGTTAACGAGGCCAGCAATGTGCAGCCTGTGGGGCTGATCAGGTGTGCTCTGACCTTCCCACGGTGACCTGGGGGCAGGGATGGGCTTCAGAACATGTCTTCATTGCAGTTGTGCTCTTCGTATTTTGGTAAGGCGTCGTTCCGGTGCCATGGAGAAAATCAGTTTGTGTTTTCGCACCTTTTCCTTTTGAAGACCATCTTCTTCACACTGAAAATAAGTCCAGTTCTCCATCTTGGCTGGGGGTGGGGGAGGAACGATGTCTGCGCAGTGCTTTGAAAACCTGAGTTTTTAGGAATTATCTGCTGGCACCAATGTCAGAAGCTGTAAGTCATTCAACACCTTCCAACTAGGAAATGAGATTCTACTGACATTCCTGGGAACGTTTTTTCTGGCTTGAAGCTATTAGGTATCACTGTAAGTGTGTCCTATAGCCAGTATTGTTTTGTGGCCAATACTATTGCTATAGTATAGCAACAGCTCTATAAATCTGCAGACACTCTGCAGTAGGAATTAGTGTCAAAAAAACATGCAGAGCTCCCTGCTCTGCTTCCAGTTTGAGAACACATGCTGGAGTAATTCAGTTGGACAGATGTGGCATACTGAACACCTGACGGAGCCACTCAGGACCTGCAGAGGGACGTCTGCACGTCCCCAAACCTAAATGAATTTTCCTGCTCAAGCGTTAAAACAAAAGAGTGAAAAATAACCAGGAGACAATGTGTATTAGCACTCCCCAGCCCTACACCCAGCAGAGATGTACTTGGCAGTCAATGGAGGTGTCTGTGTGTTCTCACTCTTCCCCTCCTCCCCTGCCAAGACCAGCTACCACTCTTACTTTCTTTCCTAGCATGAAGAGCACTCTGGAAAACTGCTTACCACAGGAAAACAGCCCCTTTACAGAGAGAAATGAGAGAGCAAGGAACATCTGTCCAAGCTGATGGGGCCAAAGGGGCTTCACAGTGCTGCAGAGCCACCTTCCAACTGTGCAATGATTGCAGCAGAGCCAGGCACCCGCACCCTGGGCATGCTCTTTCTTGATGTCCCTGCAGGTTCTCTGCTGGCTGTTCTGTTCCTCTTGGTGTGAATGAGAGAAGCTCTGGCTTCAGATGGTGCCCTGAGTTCCAGTTCAGGTAGCAATTGTCCTCTGGACAGTGGCAGTCCTATCTTTTGGGCTACTATCTGCAGGAAAAGAATCGAAGGGAAGGGATGGAGAGTTATTGAGCGGTGCTGACATCAACTCTGTGTGATGTGTGCTGCAGCCATGGGATTTTGCCCTTCGGTTGACTCTTAAATGAGCGCTCAGCTGGAGCAGGCTACTGTCTGGCCTTGCAGCTCACAGCACAGGAGGAAGGCTGAGGAAAACGCCTGTCCCGTGGCTGTGATGGGGACTGTGGTTGTTATTATTTATATTGTGGTGCTGCCTAATGTGTGCTGGGTGCCTTCCAAAGGCAGGGAGAAATGCGAGACTGCCCTGCAGCGCTGTGTGTCACTGCGAGAGCGGTCGGTGCGCTGTCCAAGCTGTGGGCTCTACAAACGAACCATTGCCTCCATCCAGAGAATAGTTTGGGGCTGAAGGGAGTGCCGGGGATCGTGCAGACCACCCCAAGTACTGTCATAGACCAGGATTTATTTAATCTTCCCAGAGCAATGGCTGGAAGCTTAAAAGTGATTCCACAATGTCCCCTGATAGTTTGTTCCAATTGCAGTAACTCTTCTTGGAATTATAAAGTTTTTTCCTAATATTTATACTAAATGTTCCCTGCTGCAGCCTCAAGACATAACAGCATTTTCTGTCATTTTACTAATGAGGATTGTTGATGTGTGCTCTCCCTCAGAACATCTCTTCATGTATCTGAGTGCAGCCAGCCTGTCTCCTCCGTGGGATAAATCAATCCCAGGCTCCCTGCTCTTCCTCCCAGGCCACACCGCTTTCGTGGTCAGTGCGCAGCCCCACTTGGTTTGCCTGTCTTCATCTCAGCTTGTACAAATGAACATTAAACACAGGAATCTCTTTCTCTGCCTTTCCTAATGCATACTGCATGGCCAAAGCTCTCAACGCCTCCAGCATCCAGGCCCTCTGAGCTCTGCAAACCATCATTTATGAAGCTTTGCGACCATTGACACAATATAGGACTCTCCAGTTGTAATTGAACTCTTTTGTTACAGAAGCAGTGAGATTAATTGGAATTTCATAAGGTGTTTCAGCAAGACAGTGGCAGAAATGAGACTGCAGTCCAGAAGTGCTGTGCATGGACCTCTTGGCATTGCTCCTGTGTTCACGCTCATTTATATACATATAGCAGAAGAAACATACTGATACTATGTTCTGTTCACATATTCCTAGCAAATCAAATTCTTAGACAAAGCCAAATCATTTCTGAAGCAGATTCATGTGGTTATCCATGAACTGGGAAAAGCTATCTTAATTTCTCCTCTTCCTTTGCAGATAGCTGATAAAAGCATATATGTTGTGGTCTCAGCTGTGAAAAGCAGTTTAATTATTTATTGCAATCTTCCTGGAAAAAGCTTCTCAAAACTTTTTCTAATCTATGGTGCCCCAGCCAGGAATTCAATTTCTGGGAACGTTGTGTAGCTGACAAGGCCTTTTATTTGTGTCTGGGCACCCAGAATCCTGATCCTCTCTGAAAATGTTGCTCATCATTAGCAAGGAACTGGTTAAAGTGCAGCAGGGACCTCAGTCCTCTGTTCTGGAGACAGCTGTGTAATTGTGTTTTTAACAGGAGTTAGGAATGGCCCATATGGATAAAACCAAGACTGCACTTCCTGGAGATTTACCTTGATAGAAATAAATCTATGAAGAAAAAAGTAAAGAAAGGAGAAAAAAATAGGGGGGAGAAAGGAAGAGAGAATCCAGGACAAAAGATCATTCCAGAAGGATGTTTGCTATGAGCTTTTGGGTGGTCTTCGTTAATTGTGACTCAGAGAGTGCACAGATCTTCCTGGCTCGAGGAGGACACAATTATGTTGCATAATGTTATTCTCCCTGAATTCATTCTCCAAGTGTGTGCATGGGCTTCACTGATGTCCATATACCCTCACTACATCGTTTAGTTTACAAGCAAAAAAGTACTTGCTTTCTTTCTTAGCTGTCTTTTCTTGAGGTTCTGAATCACATCTTAGGCAAGCTGGTAGGTTTTCAAGCAGGGGCAATCGGTGTCTCTAATTGTGTGTTAGCCTTAAATATTGCAAAAGAGTAGTCAGTCAATAATCAAAATCTAGAGGGCATTCCCTCAATTTATTTCTAATGCCTAACCTCAAATTCCTTGTGTGTCTAGGCCTCACAGATTAGCCTAATGGTTGGAGAAGTATAATTGATATCATAAAGCCCAGTACTTCTCAGCTTAGTAACAGTGTGCCTTGGCTGAGAACCTGAGATGAATCCCATCCTGGTCTTGCTGTTCTCAGCTACAGAAAGAGGTTGACATCTCACAAGGTTTTTGGGAGCCTTTGTCAGCCACTGTGTACACAGAATTTGCAAACCTGAATGTTTATACGGTGCAGCATTTCCTGAAGAAAACTAGGCAGCACATAATCTCAAGTGACCTGAAAGAGACTGGGAAACTTAGAGAGGAGCAGCAAGCTGCCATGTGACCACCTCCACAGTGATAACCATGACCATCGTGATGGCACTGATCAAAGGACAAATGAAGATGGCAGATATGGGATGCTGTCCCAGAGCCTTGTGAGAACCACGTGTGCCAAGGCAAGTGTGCAGTCAGTACAGCCAGCAGTCAGTGCAAGCAAGCCAATGCAGTCTGGAAGAAGAAAGGACGTTGGGGTCAGGGTAGTCCCACTACCAAGTGGTTGGAGTTGCCTGACCGCCATCTGCTCTAAGTTAAAGCTGGCAGCTGCAAAAGCATTCAGTGAGCGTGCTATTCTTTGCAAGGTTTGTCATTCAGATCCAGTGTTTAGCTGGACTTGGAGGAAATCACAGACTCTCTGTTTCAAGCATGGGGACCAAAATGAAAGGCCACAGCTAAAACAGCTGCTTTCTTCAGCCTCCTCAGCGCAGTGCAGAGAGACGAAAGCAGGCTGCTTCCCCTGTTGTACGTGGCAGCTCAGAGGGCAGCCCTAACACATGCTCTTAATTCCTAGTAGGGAGGAGGACTTCAGAAACAGAAATCTCAGGTAAAGCTTGTGGGAATCCAAGAAAAAAGAAAAAACAAACAAACAAACAAAAAAAGCAAGGTTTCAGCAACTATTTTTGTGTAAGTTTTCTCTGGAAAATGAGTTCATCCTTTGCTGAGAAGAGATCCTATCCTAGGTGAGTGCCTTTGTGGCCAGCAGAGAGACCTGATGAGAATCCAGCAGAGATGCTGGAGCTTTCCCAGATGAGGTTATAGCATTATTCTTTCAGTTCCCTGTGAGGATCAATCCCAGTGCTTCAGAGCACGTACTGCCCATCTCACCAGTGTTTCAAGGCTCTTACCTTCTTTCTTTTCCTCCAGCTTACAAATGAGAAATTCTCCCAGTGATACCTGGCAGGGCCTTCAGCAATTAATTCAAATTTCTCAGCAAACAGACATTCTGCCCTGGGAAAGCTTTTATTCCTAGATAAGCAGAACATCTGGAGCCTAAAAGCAGAGTATCAACATTCCACCAGCCTTGAGGAGGCACACTGTAACCTGCTAGGCTGGATAACAGGCTCTGTAACAAAGTCAAAGTGAGTGAGTTTCACTCCTGGATTTTTGTATGGTGAGCATGAAACTCACCCAGGAGAGCTGATGGAGGAATGCTGGCAAGTACTTAATATGTGACTGGCAGGAATGGAAAATGGGTCATGAGGTCTTCTAATGGGAACACGTTTATAAAAAGTATCTCAGGTGCTTTCAGATGAAATGCGAAAATGAGGTTTAAGCAATTCCTGGAGTGTGTTCAGAGTAGGCAACAGAGCTGTGAGGGGCCTGGAGCACAAGTCTAATGGGGAGTGGCTGAGGGAGCTGGGATTGTTCAGACTGGAGAAGAGGAAGCTCAGGGAAAACCTTATGGCTCTTTACAGCTGCCTGAAGGGAGGCTGTGGTGAGGTGGGGGTCAGCCTCTTCTCCCATGTAGCAATAGAATGAGAGAATGGCCTCAAGTTGTGCCAGGGAAGATTCAGGTTGGACATTAGGAAAGACTTTTTCTCTGAGAGAATGCTCAGGCACTGGAATGGGCTGCCCAGGGAGGTGGTGGAGTCACCAGCCCTGGAGGTGCTCAAGAAACTTGTAGATGTTGTACTGAGAGACATGGTGCAGTGGGAATTATTGGTGATAGGTGGATGGTTGGACTGGATGATCTTAGAGGTTTTTTTCAGCCTTGGTGATTCTATGATTCTATGATTCCATATGTTAGGTGACTGCAGCAGCAGGCAGCAGGAGTCTTCACCTCACCAAATCCTTACTGGGTGATCTAACAGCCTCAAGTCGGAGTAGGATGGGAATGAAACCCAGATTTCCTGTGTCCCAGGGCTCTATTTCCCAGACTGTGGTTCTTTGCAGATACACTGCATGTGACTCATATCTGCACTGTCAGAAGTGAACTAAATACACACCAGTAAATGGAGGAATGTTTCCAGACCCCTGTGACCCAAAGTTATTCAGAATTTCCCTCTCCCAGGAGAAGAGGCAAAGACAGAAAAGATGGACAACTGGACAGGAACAGTCATCATGCATCAGAAAAAAATCCTTTCATAAATGTCATCTCAGAAATGGATTATTCTACTGAATAATCACTGCAGAACTGCACTTTTCTGAAAGCTTGAAAACTTCTAATTTCCAGGCTAAACGTATTTTCAGTAGGATATAACAATATTCTTGGCCAGTTCATACCCTTCTATTTCACTGCCAAAATTTATCTTCAAGTTGGATAGGTTCTAACACCCCAGTTCTGCGTTGCCAGAACAATTACATCCCCTCTTGGCCTTCTACTCTTAGGTATAATGAGAGAAGGTTATTTCAACATTTTAAATGATGGCTTTTTAACTTAAAAAATCACCACTGTGACTGTTAAACTTCTGCTGTTTCACTGAAGTCTAGACAGATGTGACCCACCTTATCTCCTTTGTCAAGATCTTATGAACAAAAACCATGAGGTCAGTCAGACATGATTTATCTTTGATAAACACTTGTATTTCATTCTGATTTCCCTTTTCTTTCTTTAATTATTGCTTTTCTCAAAAACTGTTCTAAATCCTTAGAAGCTATTGAAGTCTGATAATTTTCCTCATTGCTTCCTCCCTCCATCTTAAGGAAAAGTGCCGTATTTTCTATTCTTTAACTTGACAGATTCATGAAAAAAAGTTGTTTGTTTTTCTAACTTGTAATTTATGCATCACATCTCTCAAAAGTTGTGGTTGGAGAGGCAGTTAAGCACCCTGTGTTTTTGCCATATTTGGTATCAGCACAAGATACCTATTTCATGTTTGGGTCAGCCCTGGACCACACATTCTAGTAATCCCCACCATCCATCATGTACAGATAGGCTATGTTAAGTATCCACTAAAAAACAAATAAATGCCCCCAAATGCACCCACCATTTTCTGTATCAAAGCACTGATACGTTGACTTCCCTCTTCAGCTGCCACCTTTGTATTTTTTTCCTCCTCTCTTCATTCAAAATAAGAAGGGAGAAAAAAAATATCTTTGTCTCCAACCAACTCCCTTTGCTGACTGTTGGCTCATAGGCAAGTAGATCGCCCAAACCAGCTTATATAAAGGGAGAATGGAATAACTCCTACAGCCAGCAGGAAACTGATTCTGATTATCCACTCTGATGTCTGGAAGGAAAGAAATGTTCAGGCTGCTGGCAATACCTTTACAGAACACTTCTGGACCATGTGCAGGCAGTTCATTTTTAGCTCCATAAAACTGGGGCTAAATTGGAGCTAAGGTTATACTAGATTACTACGTGATCTCAGCTATATGTATAATATGTCCTGAAAAGGTCCTGAAGTGAGACATGTAAATCATACCAGATAAGCTCAGTCTCCCTGTTTTAATTCCAGCTGCAGGATCTTTTAGAACTCCCTGTCCCTTTCCCTACTTAGAAACCTTATTAGTAAGTGGCCTCCGCTCAGTTCAGATGGGTTTGTTGCCAGATGTCTGTGCAGGCAAGATTACTTGCTAACCTCATTCTAATAATAAATATGAACACTGCTTTCATAATACCTTTCACCAGGGGAATTCAAAGAGTTTTAAATATGTTCAACATTTTAGCAGTAACAAAAAGCAAATTATGTAAATTTTGTTTCAACCTTGTCCTACAGAAAATGTGATGGAAGTGCCACAGGATCCTTATGGCTCTCCTAAGCACTGTGAAGACAGGTTATCTAGGTGCTGCCCACAGAGATGTTCTGCCTCTGGAGCTGAGCCATTCACAGGATTAAATCCGTCTTTGCAAAGTGCCTGTGCCTAAAACACCCTGGTGAAGAAAAGACTCTTTTCCGAGCAAGATGTGATAGCTCAAATAAACCAGCCAACCTCCCTCTGCTGGAGGACAGTGTCTGAACGGAGTGCTACCCAACATTCATCACATTATGTAACACTTCGGAAACTCTTCAAGACATTTTCTGGTATTGGCTTAAAACCTGTTGCTCAAGGGAAGAATATTGAAGCCTAGGGTGGGAGCTGCAGGCCTCACAAGTCTGTCTGGGCTCCTGGATGTGCAAATGGGAGCTAGGGAGCTCCAGGTCCCCACTTCAGCACATTGGAGCTACATGGGAGCTGCAGACCCCCTGTGCCAGCCCTACTAGCAACCAGGCACAGATCCAGGGGAATTTAGCCTGTATTTCAGTGGGAATTTATTCATTTAGATGAAACAATATTTGTTTGTTTTCAATTAATCAGTGCTCCCTGATGAAGAAAACATTTTGTCAGAGAATTCCCAGCAAACTCTACCGATGAGTCAGCAGTGATGCCTAGAATCAGCCCCAGTGCCCTCTCCCAGCCTGGCACACAAAGCTCTTTACCAGCCTTTGCCTCTGAGTAAGTCCCTGAGGGCACAGTCACCCTTCTGCAGCTTGGTGGGACAGTAGAGCAGCCTCATAGAGTGCCTCACCTCATGGAGAGGAGGCAGGCTTTAAGTTGGGGCTGTGGTTTTGTTTCTCTATCTTATTCACTTGTTTAGTATTTATAACAAAGCTCTAAAACATTATTTTGCTTTCCACCTCAGCTTCACTTCAGCTTGGTTTTCAATCCAAGAAGCACACTGGCATGGCCAAGCTACTCTTCTGGGGTAATAGCTTCAGGTTGCATTCAGGCTGGATATTAGGAACTTTTTTTCTCAGAAAGAGTGGTGATGCAATGGCCCTGCTGCCCAAGGAGTGGTAGAGTCACTGTCCCTGGAGGTGTTCAAGAACTGTGGAGATGTGGCACTGATGGATGTGGTCAGTGGGCATGGTGGGGTTGAGCTGATGGTTGCACTCAATGGTCTTAGTGGTCTTTTCCAACCTTAATGATTCCTTGCTTGTGATTCTGATTCTCTGAGTGGTTGGAGAGCTCAAAAGTGTTGGCAGCTGCCACCATTCTGTCACAAGATTCTAAAATCGGCTGCTGTTCATACACTCCCAATAACCAGATCCATGTGACAAACAAACATTTTCATTTCAGCTTTTTGTTTCAGCTCCAGGAAGACCTGAGAGCAGCTGTTCAATAGCTAAAGAGGAGCTATAAGAAGGAAGAAGACAGACTCTTTAGCAGGTCCTGTTGTAACAGGGAAAGGGGAAAGGGTTTCAAACTAAAAGAGGAAAAGTTTAGATTGGCTGTAAGAAAGAAGTTTTTTACAATAAGGGCGGTGAGACACTGGCACAGGCTGCCCAGAGAGGTGGTGGTGCCCCATCCCTGGTGGCAGCCAAAGTCAGGCTGGACAGGCTATGAGCACCTGATGGAGCTGTGGGTGTCCCAGTTCATTGCAGGGGGGATGGATCAGATGGCCTCTAAGGGACCCTTCTAACACAAATGATTCTATGGGTCTAGGAACAAAGGGAGATGTTAGTGCAAACAGAAAATATAAACTCAATATAGCTCTCCTCTTGGAGATCATAATTTTTCTACTGCTTCTCTATCTGTCCTCAGTCTTCTCTGAGGTAACCAGGGCTTGAGTTGTCCATATAGCTTAAAACCCCTTTAAAAATCAAATCCCAGTATACTTCTGGGAGTATACTGTTAGTATTCCCAGTATACTACTTTCATTGCACTCCACAAAGGTGTTCTCATCCTATGGAAACTCACAGCCAGCCCTGTGGCACTTGTCAGTGCAGACCTATTGCATTACATTTTGTAGACCTGGTGCTGTGTGCTTTGCCCCTTGAATGTGGCAAAACACCACAGGAAGAAAATAAAAGAGGTGTTGCTGCTTTTCATTTCTTGCATTAATCCTCTCAGCCTGCAGTGTTATCATCATTCATACAAAATGATAACAAACCCAGCCATCTGCTTAAAAAAGCCCAGGCTGGTCATAAATCCACTGGGTCTCTTAGATTTAAGAGAGGAAAAGCTTGGAAGCAAAGAGGCTCTTACGCAATGCCAGCCCCCTCCCTGGGAGCACTGAAACCTTTAATCACGTAAAGAGGGGGAGATGCACTGAGGCCGGTCCGTATTATTCCTCTTACATAACCTCCTGCTTTATTTGCTGATAGAGTGGCTTTTTTTTTTTAATTTTTTTTTAAAACTGAACTTGTCCCTCGGATGCCAAAAGAGCTTAATGCTAAATTGCAGCCCTCCCCAAAAGAAAAGCAGACTTTACCCACAAGCAAAAATAAAACTCCATCGCAGATTGAGATTTTTCTATCTAAAAGTAAACCATCATTAACAACAAATAATCCAGGACAGAAGCAATGGGAACCTTGCTGGCACAAAACGTCAGAGCTGGGACAGGAGGGCAGAACTCTCCTTCTCCCACAGACCTTGCTTGAATCACCTGCTACATATTTTCTTTACCCTCCTGCAGAGAAAATGTTTTATTATAAGGCCTGTCCCAAACTTGTGATAAACCCCCTGGGGCTGAGCGAAGTTTGGAGCCGGTCAGCTTGACATGTCTAGAAGGCCTCTTTTACTGGCAAGCACTCAGCACACCTGAGAGCAGCTCAGCGAGTCCAATAACGTGTAAAAGCATGCAGGAGGAACCTATGGGAGCAGTTTGGACACAATGAACTGTGTGCACTGAGATGCTCATGCTGTGCCACAATACATTTACAGTCCTCTTATGTGAGTGCATGCACAGCTGTGCGCAGCCCTGTCCAGGCACCTGGCTTTGCACAGTTTGATTTAATTAAAGCACTATCCCTGGCAGGCAGGCAGCAATAGGAACGTCAGTTGCACATATCAACATGCACAGCGTCTGCTGTGCTCACAGCTGACCCCATTGCCCCATACCCCCGAAGCTGGGGGTGTGACCCTCCCCCAACTTTGTACTGCTGTGTGTGGGCTGGGAACGCTGCACAGCACCTTCAGCTCTCTGCTCTGCCTGCTGTATCCCTGCTCAGCTGCTCGGGAAATCCCCCTGCACTTTACAGTCTGATGCTTTCGGGCATCCAAAGTCAGAATTGTTTTACCTTAAAGCATGGCAGCTGTAGAGCAGCTTCACAAACCTGGAAGGGGAAGGCATTGTATCTGTTTTACAGTTAAAACCACTGTCCCTGTTACACAGTGCACACATGTACACAGGTAGGTGCCCTCTTGTTGTGCATGCTTGCATGCAAACAACCCGATATTTACACTTGAAAACAGACCTGCAGCCCTTGCTCTGCCTTCTTCCAGGGTCTCTATTCACAGGCATTCATGTGCAAAAGGAAAGGGTGGAGATCCTGCGATTCCACCAGGATATGTAGGCACTACCATTGCCCTTGTCATCTTTTAGGCTCACATGATAAAGCTGCTGTCCGCAGACCAGGGCCATGCCAACTGAATTGTTGTCTAGGCCAACCAACACCCACAGGGCCCAATCTCTTTTGTGCTCTCTCTCTTTGAACTGAGTAGGAACCACCCCTGTGAAAACCTCTGGTATTTTTAGGTCAGAGAAGATTGGCTCACGGTTGGTTCCTTTCCTGCCTGGCGTGCAGAGGGCACTGCAGAGAGCTGCAGGCAGGTCAGCCCAGGAATAACACAAGATTGAAGATATAGGAGGAGCTCAGAGCCACCTTTGTTGAGAAGTGGGATGCTGGGCCTGGTTAGCAGCCGAGCATCCATCACAGAGCGAAACGCGCTAATTGCCTCCATCCATGCTCCCCAAACCTGCCAGCTGTGGCCGATGCCCACTGTTAGCAAATCTGACCCTCATTATCTGCTCTCCTCCCTCGTCGTTCTGCGGCGCCTAGCACTGCAGTGCACAATTAAGCACCCGCCATCGCGTTGCTCCCAGGCTGATTTGTCATCACCAGCATTTGTTTGGGAATGTTTGTTGGGGAGCACATGGTGGCGGGGTCAGTGGATGTTGTTGAGGTTTTTCCTCTTGTGCCTGAGGGCCAGAGAACTTTGTGCATTTCTCAGTATGTTAAACTCAATTAAAAAAAAATTAAAAAAACAACGTCAGGATAACTTAAAGCAGATGTGAGCACAACAAGCCTGAGACCCTTCTGAGCACAAACATGGCCATTTCATTGCAATTCCAAAGGGCTTTTCTGGCAGCCTCCCCTCCATGTCCTACATTCTTTCATTCCAAGGAAGACAAACAATTCAGGCTGGAACAGCAAGGCACGTTTTTCAAATAAACAGGTTCCCTCAAACAATTTTTGCCTTTGTGTCACCCCATACACACATTCTGCTCTTAAAGAAGTGAGAATACCTGTTGGTGTTTGTATCACACCTTTCATTTAAGGAGTTCTATGCACCTTGCTCAACCGTGTGAGCATCTCACATGGAGGTGTTTTCAACTCCACAGCCCAGCATGACCTGAAGTTACAGGGACAAGCATGGCATTGCTGGATGCTATACCCAAAAATCCCACGGAGGCTTTTGTAGCCTCTCGTAATTGGAAGGGGGACAAACAGGACATGGCAGGAATGCAGAGGGGACTAATGGCCAGTGACTGGGGATCCATCCCCTGGTAAAGCGTGTTGTTTGCATCTGGTCATCACCACCAGGTCTGTGGTTTTCAAGAGCACAGAATCTCTATTTCACTCTACAGCTCTTTCAATGGCTTAAACATAAGGCCAGTTTTGGACAGAAGTACAGTTTATGATGCACTGCCTAATTCATTTGTTACCTAGGCTTCATTCCTGTCCTATTTCCCTCACACCCCTCAGTCTAGCAGCTGCCTTGACCAAAATCACTCATTCCTCTTTCCTTGCTCCTAAGTCTCATGCTTACTTTGCTAGCTCCTTTTCTCTCTGGCTTTGGCTTCTCTGACTGCTTCTTACTTCCTGCTCCTGCCCCGCTCAGGAGCTCTCTGCAGTCTCCTTGCAATGGCTGCTGCTCCTCCACATTGCTTCACTCGTCTCCTGAAGGGGAAAAACAAAGCCATGTTTTGGAGGATTTTATTTCAAACCAAGGTTGTTTGAAAATTTACTGAGCTGCCTTGCGTGGACAGCTTGAAGGATTTCTTATCCCTTCCAGTCAAATGGAATGTAAATTAACAAAATAGACACTAAATAATAAATAGTGGAGGTAGTAAGTATAATAAACAGTAGATAATAAAATAAGTAAAGGACTCAAAATAAAGGGGAATGCCTTCTGCAGAGTGAGCAGTGGCTTGAGGACCAAGAGGAGGTGTTCTACAGCCCAACACTTGCAGTCTGTGCCACACTCTGCACAGTGCCAACAGCTGCATCACAGGCTGAAAGCTGGGCTAAGGTGTAGTTGTCTCAGTGAGGCAATGACACAGAAGGGCTGGCTGATGTCTTTGGAGCCTGGTGACTCCAGTGGAAGGGGTGAAGCAAGAGAAATGGGACAGCCTTCACAGCCCACCCCTTAGGGGAGGTGGGTTCTTGCGTCCTGCAAGAACAGAAATGGCTGCTTCACCCTTCTAATAGGATTTTCATATTCTTCAAGAGCTTAACATGGGAAAATATGTTTAAAAAAATAAAATAAAAAAAATTTAATCATTCCAAATCATGATGATGAAAAATCTTTAAACCTCCCAAATCCCTCTAAATCCCTTTACAGGATTCCGTATTTCTCACAGTAAGTTCCTTTGGTTAATTCTGCCACTGAGTTAAGGTGCCCAGAGGAGAAATAAAGAAAGCTCCACTTGAAAAACATTTTTCTTTGAGTGCTGAACTTCACAGGATCTGAAAAACCAAGGGACAAGCACCCCACATCAAGGACAGCTGCATAAACTTCCTGAGCACAAGAAATTAATCATAATAAAAGGCTTTTTTTTTTTTTTTTTAAATACAGTTAGGTACCAAAGATAAAATGGTTATTTCCCAGAATTGTTCCTGTTTGGCAAAGCTCCTGATTGCTTAGATTAAGAACTTTTATTATTGAGCTCTTTATAACCTCTACCCTCAAAATCTGGGGAATGTCTTTCACGGACAACACAGAATGACTGAATTTGCAAACATTCCCAGCTTTTACATTCCCTCCCTTTCAGCAGCTCACCCCAGTGAGTTCACTTCAGTGTGTGAAGGCTGCTTCTGAGCTGACTTTTGACTAGTAGGAATGATTCTGAAAGTTGTATGAGATGGAACAGAGCAAAGCAAATCATTGTATAAGTTTATCCATATTTGCCTCTACTTTCATAAAATAAAAAATTGTGTACTTAAGGGTTTCAGGCTTTTCCCATATTGATTGATGTTTCAGATCTCCCTGCCTATAGTGCTTGAAAGCTATTTGCTATCAGTACTGGTTGTGTGCTACTCTCTCAACGGCTTTACAACACAAACCCATGGATCCACTGTGCTGTATGAACTGATAGGAAATGAGAGCTCAGGCTGTATTGTATGGAGCCATCTCCAGCAAGCGACTTTAAACTAAAAGAGGGGAGATTTAGATGTTCTGAAGAAATTCTGTACTCAAAGGACAGTGAGGCAGTGGCACAGCCCAGAGCTGTGGGTGCCCATCCCTGGAGGTGCTCAAGGCCATGGATGGAGCCCTGGGCAGCCTCATCTGGTGGTGGCAGCCAGCCCACGGCACGGGGTTGGTGCTATGTGGTCTTTAAGGCCCCCTCCAACCTGAGCCATTCTATGATTCTTTGAGCTGGGGATGACAGCCTAAAGCTGACCAGACAAGGGTCCCAAACTGAGCTTCATTTGAAGCAGATGCACAGGATGTGGGAGAGGAGAGGTGCTGCCTCAACACAGTGTGAACACAAACGCTGCAGTCCTTTTGACAACCCTGCATCTTCAAGCAGTGGGAAACTGAGCTGAGAAGCAGGCAGAAGTGAGTCCTACCCTGTTCAGGCTGGGGTGAGGGCCAGGCAGCACAGCTGGCCCCTCCTCAGCTGCACTCAGAGTGCACATCACAGCAGCTGGTCCGGAGGCAGGAGGGAACAGGGGAAGCTCCCTCGATCCCCATCTGCCAGAGCTGTGTCCAGTCTCATGCTGTAATTGCATTAGCATTACTTCATCATGTACAAAGGCTGGTTTCAACTGCCAGCTTTTCCCGTAGGCTGTAAGGGCAGAAAATAAATTTCAGGGACATACTTGATCAGTAATGGCCTCTAACATAAAAAATGAACATAAAGATACTAAGGGCAAGAGGGGAGATCGGTATTTGTGGACAGAGGAAGAGTTGTGACTCAACTCTACAGGGCATTTGGTAGAGAAATAGTCCCTTTGAAATTATCATGCAAATCTGAGGCTTTTCAGCAATTTCAGCTAAATCCTTCAGGACTGTGCACACAGAGAGGTTAATTTGGTTTCAAGTGGTGTGGATTAAAAGCAGAAGAGTTCATCCCAATTAATTCCCTCTCTGTTCACTCCTACTTTGGAATTAAAATGCCTAATTCTGAACCACTGCAATTCATCTTTAACCTGGCTCAAGTTTATTAAGAGTAAATCAGCCTCTTCCAACAACAGTGCTGATAGACACAACTGATTGAGAACAGGCAGAAATTGCTTCACATCCAGTCAAACCTTTACTATGCAATTAAAAAAAACCAACACCTGAAATGTGGTATATTCACTACATCAGATTCAGATATCAATTACATCACTAAGAAGTTGATGTTGATTTTGTCTGTCTTCTTCCATGAGCCAAATTTTGACCTAACTCACTTAGATAACCAAGAATCTGACCACTGGTGTCTGAGGACATCTTTCCAAGAAAAAGTATAAGCAAACCTCCAGCAACAATTTAGGGATCACTTATACAGGACAGGATGATAGGACAGACCTTTATTTCCACGCAGTCAGTTTAATGACTTGTGATCTGAAAAGAAAGGTTCTAGGAGGAAACACGTCGAAGATCTTGAGGTGCTTCTAAGTTTTTAACTAGTTTGTGTTTAACGTTTTATAACAAGGAAATGCTTTATGAAGATACCAAAAAATGACCTGTGAGCTCAGGAGATGTTCTGGGATCTACACGTGGATATCTAGCAACTGCCCACTTCCACCTCTGAGCTCAAAGCACCTTAGGATTCCTGTAGTGACTCTCAGACTGGCTTGCTGTGTGTCCTACAAGACTTTGGGTTTTTTAATAATATATATCAATTGACAGATCTTTGAGATCAAGCAGATTAGTAATAGGCAGACTAAGTAATTTGAAAAAAAAGGCTGGGATCTCTGGGTGGTGGGCACCATACAAACATCACTCTGTCATTTGCTACTTGTGCAGCACAGCAGGCTACACAGAATAGGGCAGGAGGAAGCCTGTCACTGGGCTGCAAATGCAGAGATGCCAAGCTATAAATATGCTGCTATATTTTTATTCTTGTTGTGGCAAAGTCAGGATGGTTGTTGTGATGCTGGGGGTGTTGCTGGGGTCGTTTTCTAATTATAATTAGATTCCATTACTTTTCCAGGGTCATTATCAGAGACGCAGTCACGTGTGCTTGCTTTTAAATGCTGCTGGCCCAGCTAATTATCCTGGGCACAAGTGAACTCCAGAGGCAGAGGGGAAATAATTCCAGTCCCAGGAGCAAGGCTGTCAGGGGGTGGGTACCATTCCCAGTCTGATACCATTGTGGTCCACAGCAGGGACAAAAGATGCTGTGAGTCATTTTCCAATGCCAGCTGCAGTGAGCAGCTGACCAGAAGCACACTTTAGGGGTGCTGGCAGTCACCCTACAGGTGCTCTTGCCTTGCCCTTGCTGCCTGCCCTTACATGCTGGAGCCCTCGTGTCTGTAGGCTTTTTTGCACCTGTGGATTCAGAGGCAGGATTTGCAAGCAAATGTATTGGAACATTTTCAGGCTCTAAAAATAAACAACACCTGTCATTAGCAGTGACTTGCTGAAGCAGCCATACTTGAGCGTCCATGCCTCATCAGAGTGCCTGATGCTGAAAGGGCTTTTTGCTGCTGCTTGTGGTACTCTTGCTCTGCATTCCACAAGTGCCACTGCAGGAACCTTTCCAAACAAACTGCGAGGAGCCATGCCTAGGAAAACCAGGACCTGGGCTCTGCGGGTGAATCTGATGTGCAGAAAGATCCCAGCTGAAGGCAGCAGAGGACTTAGTGGAGCAGCTCTATGCCTACAAATCCACAGGGAAGTGGGATTAAATTATTGGACTTGACAGCTAGGGAGAGGTATGCTGTCTTTGTTTAATCTTCCTTTCCTGTCCAGAAAGAAAGGTTCTGGTGCCCAGCATGAGTCTTCCTTTGCTCAGAATCAAGCCCTGAATTCTGTTCTCCTTTTTACAGGAGTTTTTTCCCTTTGTAGAGCCAGTTCCCTTCAAACGCTTTCAGATGGTTTCCAATCACCTTTTAATCATCTTGTAGAGCTAGGCCATGGTTACTATCTCCATTGACCTTCCTTTATTCAGCTGCTATACCATGAGGCAAGATGCTTGTACCAAACAGCCCTCCACCTTCCCCACTCTGTACCCACAGTGCAAGGGACCACTCACCTCCACAAACAGATGAATATGGACCAGAGTGATGCAGGATAGCCCTTCACCTACCTTACACCATGGAAATGCAGGGAGTCAATCCAAAACAATGCTTTTTGGTTTTAAAAACACTATATTCACCTTCTAAAACAGGAACACTAATTGACCTGGCTGCTCTGACACTATTTTCTCTTGGGAAAAAAAGTTGCACTACTTCTTCGACATTCAGAACTTTTTAATCCTGATGCCAAATGCATTTCTCTGTATTAATATTGGTGGAATGAAAAGGCTTTCTTCTCTGCTTCAGCCTTCTCTCCCAGGATAAATCTTTTTGGAATTTGCTTTATATATTGTGCTTTTGAATGTCCTTTTAAATGTTAAAAAATGACTGTGTGAGAATGTCGCCTTCTCATTAATATAATTTAGTACATATTTTCCTCCATTGTTACCAGTACAGTTCCAGCAGTGTTAACAATGGGAACCCTAGAGCAAATGGTCTGGCACCAGCACTTGTCATCTAACTATGACTGGTCAAAAATGTGTTTGAAAAGTGGTTTTGTGTTTTTTAAATGTGCTTCTTTTGAGTAAGCACTTCCAAATGATGTTTTTAAATTAAAAAAAAAAAAAAAATCCAATTTTTAGTTACATTTTCATCAGGAAAATCTTGGTTTTTTTGTTTGCTTTTTTTTTTTTTTTTTTTTGAGTTAACAAAAGTGCATCCTTCACTCACCTGTCTTTTTCTTGATCAAGAGGAGGAAGGTAAAAAACAAAAAGGTCAGAGGATGATTTTCTTCATCAGAATGAAATTAATCAGGGTTTGTTTTTCTTACATTCAAAATGTCTTTAAAAATCTAAGAAAATAAACCCCTTAAGGTCTTAAAAAAATTTAATCCTCCCTTTGTAACTCAGACCAATGTCAATACAACACACCCCAGCACAACAGTGAGCAGGCAAGTTTTCCAGTTACCACAAAGCTTTTAATGCTGCTAGTAAAGGGAGCTCAGGTAAATTCAACAATGGCAGTAAATGTTTTAAAAGTGTGTCCTGCACCGGTGAGAGAAGCATAGCAGCACAATTCTCTGACAGAAGCTCTGTGGGAAGTCACAATGCTCTGATATTAATATCCTCTGATATTAAAACTCAGGAGTCTACAGAATCTAGTCATTACAAACTACTGCTGCCTTTTTCCCTTTTGCAATTACTGAGATCTCCTTTGTTACCACAAATCTTTGCTGTAACTAAAACACAGGGAAAGCACACGCTCTGAAATCCTTCAGCTGTGCCTTCCCAGAGCCATGGAAACAGATCTTTGCATGCCCAGAGCAAGGCAAGGTGATTATTTTTCTTTCATGTCATCTGTCGCAGAGTTTGCTTGCGTCTCTTGTGAATATACGAATCAAAATCCTTGACTCAGGCATTTTTATTTTGGTTCTGACAAGGTCACACCTTTGGCACGACCTGAACTGGACCGGCCTCCTCACTGAACTGCTTTTTATACAGTTCTCATAATGAATTTAAGCCCTCAGCTGTTAATACTTCTGCAACCCTACTGCTTCCTTCCTGGTGTTAGACAAGGGTTCAGAGGGCCCAGTTAATACTCAGAGCTCTATCCAATTTAAGAAGAGGATTTGGAGCTCAATTAGGTCGCTTATTGGCTGCTTCTGGACCTGAGCTGGGACTAAAATGTGTCCAAACCTTCCATTGGGTCAGATGGAAATAACCCGAGATACGTCAGCACACCTGAACAAAAGCTCCTCTCCACTTCCCATGTAGTGCTCTCATTCCCTGCAGAGCCGTGGAAATGCCTACATTTGTATAGGAACTTACTCACCGACAATGCAGCCTCATTTATTTGATGCTGGCAGAAAGGGATATTATTAATAGTGTGTGATCTACTGCGCCTTCCATCTGAGGATCTCTCTCAAAGCATTTTAGGAGGCTGAATCAATTTTCAAAACACTCCTGTGTAATGCTATCCCCATTTAACTGGAAGGTAAACTATGGCAGCGGGAGGAGATTTTCCCAAGGGTTCGTTGGTACAGTCAGAAATTGAGCCCCAGGCTCGTGCTCCAAATATAGCCTACATTCCCATCCCATGCCCGAAATCTGAATGCAGGAGTGCCCCAACTAACACAGCATCCCTTCTGCCTGCTGCTTTAGCTTCCAAAACTGCCTGTTGCCATGGGAACTGCAGTTCAGCTCAATGGACCAGACTTGCTGCAGTTATATCAATGCAAATCGTGAGCAAATTCATTTAAGTTAATGGAGCTACTCCAGATTTCCATGGTGGAGTTGGGTGCTGAGCAGAACCAGTCTCTCTGGATTTGATATGCAAGGTAGAGGTCTCTTGAGAATGGGGAAAAAAATGCTTAAAAGAGGGGTCCAAAAGATGAAGGGCACCTTATAACAACAGTGTAGAAAGCAAATCTGAGAACTTGACTTCACCCAGTGTGACATGCTCCAGGATGCATCCTTGTGGACTTTCCCTTGGGATGAAGGGAATGCCTGAAGGAACAGGAACCTGAATGGACAATTTCTTCAGTGTCTGCCCACAACACCATGAAGGCGTGGATGGCTGCTGTCCAAGAGATGGAAAAAGGCAAGAGGTGAAGCAGATACCTCCTCTAGCAGTAGTAACCATCACCCTCTAGGTCTCCTGTTCTCTTACAGCAGCTCAGATCTGCAGGGCAGCCAGCACCAAGCAGGCTGGCACTGCCTGTGTCCCCTGTCCATCACAAGCAGCTCTGTGTGCAGCAAGAGTCGGAGGCTGGCACTGCAGGAGTATGGTACACTGCAGGGAAGGCGCATCTCAAAGGCATGGAAATTGGTCACCCTGCACTTGTGCTAACGTAGGAAGTCTAATTTGAGATGAACTTCTCCTATGATACTGGAAAGCAAACCACCCTGTGTCTAAGGCTGAGTAAGCAGCTACGGTTTCATATGTTCACACATATGCTGGAAATATATAAAGCTATTAAGTGCTGTCTTTCACACTGCTAGGGATTTGCTGTTTATCTTGCTGGACCCGAAACAGTTACTTAACTTCACAAATTAGTACTTAAATTTCTGGAGCCACCAGCCATTTAGATTAGATTGCTGCTGACCACCTATGGAAAATACTTTGGATCAGGTAGGTTCAAAGATGGCATTAACACCATGGCTAAACTGATGCTACTAGATGAAACTAGATTCTCTAAGTGGAAGCTCCTGAATACCCAAGCAGGAGATGGGAAGCCTCTGAGTAGCAAGGTTTGGCACCATCTGCTGTTCCTTATGGCAAAAAATCCAGCAGATCTGCTTAGACATTTACACTACAAAGACTGTTCTCCCAGTCTGAGGGTAAGGGGCGCTGGCAGGAATGCTGGGCAGTGACATAACTGAGCACTCAATTTGGAGGATGGTAGTCACTATTCTAGGGGATATTGCAAAATTGACCCTTGCACACATTGAGGATGCAGGCAAAGATTCAATTTGGAAGCAGAGCTGATCAGACCAAATATAATGCCCTGCTGGCATAACAACTGCATGGTGGTGCTGAGCACCTCAGAGCTGGATTTGGCCCATGCGCAGTCAGCCAGGCCAAGGTTTGCACACATGTTTTGAAAGTCTCAGCATTTCTTGCAAAACATGTTATTCTTTTGCCCACCTCACAATAAAAGGTCAACGCTCCAATTTGTTGTTTCATCACCAAAAAATTTGGATTTTTTCCCATAATTTTATCATAAACCTGACCTGAGTTTCAAGCTTTTGAAGAGATCCCCTCCTATATGTAAACATGAAATTCAGGCTGAGGGTCCAAGGTGAGCACTTTGCACACCTCCTATTTGGTACTGGCTACCAAACAAGACATGACCACAGATAATACAGAAGTGTCAACATTTCCATTTTGTCAGTTCCAGATCTTGAAAAGTTGTGAATCCTAATTTTCTTTTTTCCTCTCCTCTCCTCTCCTCTCCTCTCCTCTCCTCTCCTCTCCTCTCCTTTCCTTTTCTCTCCTCCCTTCCCTTTCCCCTTCCCCTTTCCTCTTCCCTTTTCAAAAGATCAGGAAAAAAAATTGAAAAAACAACTTATAATTGAGTTATTATAAAACTAATATCAAAACATGCTTTAAAAAAAAAAAGGAAAAAGAAAAAGAAAAAAAAAAAGATGCTTTTTATGCCTTTCCAGCATATGGAAAGACCCAATATAAAGTATTTAAATGCTTCAGACTGGTAATACTAGGGATGCCATTACTATGAGACAGCAATATATATTCATGTAGGATAAGGGCAACATGCCAAATTCTCCCCTTAAGTTAGATCACATTAGTCTCCTACACACTCCCCTTGAAGAATTTTACTTGGAGAATGGAGACTCTCCACTTGAGAACTCTAGCTGCTCTGTATGTTTACCATAATTTGAGGGGTAAAATATTTACATGCAAAGGCAAAAATTCTCAAAATTTGAGTTTGTTGTTTTTTATTTAAAGTCCAGAAATTAGGTGGTCTTACTAATATCAGAACAGTACTTCGTAAATCACCGCTTGGGCAAGAACATTCCTCCAGTAAAGCAAGCTTATTTCTAGGTCTGATCGAAACATCAAGTTATGTGCAGTTCCAGGCAATCCAAAGCCCATTTTCTCAGAGATCTCAGACAAGGAAGACTCACAAACATTTCCCAAAAGAGCTTCTGCTTCATACAGAGTTTTTTTTGCAGTGCTAATCCTGCCCTGTGCTGGAGGCAGTGGTTGTAGGATATCACAGGTCTTCTGTGTCTAAGTATGGCAATGAAAATCCTCCGGATCTCTGATTTATCACTACTTTTTGGAAATAGAAATATATCACAGTACAAGGGAGAGATCGTGAAACTAATATCCAAACCAGAGTCTTCTAATTTTGGCCTCCCAGTCATCTCTGACCATGAGGCTACACCAGGATACCTTATTGGGCATCGTCTCCCATTCCTCATGTCTGTCTTATGGAAGCTGGAAAATAATGTAGTCATGCCACACCATTGGACTCATTACAAAAGGAGCTTTGCAAAGTTAGAAAGCACCAGAAGACAGAGCTGTGACCTCTTTGTCAGAAGGCCTTCAACCAATGACTTCCACCAGTGCAATTCCATGTAGGTTGCATTTACTGTGTCATGTTTTTTCTTTATTTTATTTATTCAATTACTGCCCACAGCCATTTTTCAGACTATGTAACACTGTTCCCAGTGGCAGAGATCAGTGACAGTAACACTCTGAGCTCACAGGGATGGAAGCTTGAAAACTCCATGTCAGCCGAATATAGATACAGTTGGGTTTGCATAAATGAGCTTTACCTGAGAAAGACAAGAGAGCCTATATCATGCTGTCCTATGTAAGTCCCTGGTAGCCTCTCTGAGGTAACAGGACAGACAAAGCAAAACCATCCATAGACAAGCCAAGTCACAATTACATGATTGTGCCAAAATTAAAGAGCCATATAGAGGAAGCAGCAGTAAATTAGCTGCTGCATGAAAAAGGAAAAATATGTTTGACTATCATGTTCTCTAGCACAGCTTCAACGTGCTAGAGTTTGTGATCTGCTCACAGCTTTTTGGCTTTGAGAACTCACATGTCTTTTTTTTCCCACGGTCACAAACCAGCCTGTCCTATTCCCATGGTCCCTGAATGCAAACTGCACCACCCGCAGGATGCCTGTGCCCAGCATCTGTGCCACACAGTGAGGAACCATGAAGAGATCCCTCAGCTCACTGACACCTGACAGGCTACGTCCATGCTGTGGTTTAGCACGGATGGAGCTAACTGAGGTGCCAGGCAGACATACCATTAGTTTCCTTTCACAAGTCTCCTCTGTAGTGCAAAATCAGGTTCATATAACCTCAGGGGGGCCCTGAGTCAGCCTAAATCTATGTGCCTACAGGGAAGAGGAGGAAGATGGTTTGGTTTCTTTGGTTAATTCCATGTGAATTTCCAGTGAGGCCAAGGTTTGTACAAACCCATTGATCTCCATAAATCTCTGTTTTCCCAAATAAGAAACTAGGATATAAATGCTGCCTTTCCTCAGAAAGAAGCTACATGTAATTCACCTAAGCTCCAAGATCAAGTGGGACCAACTGGAGTTAAGTTGTAACATCAGTGAGAAATCCACAGTCGCATTCAAGAAGCATTTGGTATTACTATGTTACACCTAGGAAAAAAAGACATGAATAAATAGCCAAAAGACCACAACAAACCAACATTAAAACCATTACAATCTCAATGTTCAGAATTGACACCAAAACATG
The DNA here is from genome assembly GCF_019238085.1 of Lagopus leucura. Taxonomy (NCBI): domain Eukaryota; kingdom Metazoa; phylum Chordata; class Aves; order Galliformes; family Phasianidae; genus Lagopus; species Lagopus leucura. Next base: position 740,433 of record NW_024962277.1, read on the forward strand.
AACTCTGTAAGGGAGGGTTGGAGCCTGTCACACAACACTCCCTGCTCTCCTCTGGTGCAGACTGACCTACTTGATATATGTTCCTGCACTAAGGATCCAGCACTAAGTATCTTAGACCCCTCAAATCGCATTCCAGATTTATAATTGCAAAGCAGCTGTCAGCCCTGAGCCCTGCCATAGTACCTCCCCATCTGTTCAACCCATCTAGCATTACAGCAGAGGACAGCACTAAGGCTGAAACTGTATCGTTTGTGAAGAGATAACCTGCTGCACTGCCCACAAGGCCAGATGAAATCGCTTTGCACTTTCATGGTCTTGAAATCTTACAGGCTTCAGAAAAGCAGTGGGCAGAGGCTGGTCAGTAGAGGGGAGAAGGGACACCGGCAGAAGGATCAAATTCTGCAACATGACTCTGGCAGCTGAGTCAAAAAGACAGACACCCTGGACTTCACTGAGGAGGTGTTCGGCTTCTGGCAGGGCTGGGGATTATTTGAGAGCCCCTTAGAGGAAAACCTGATACTGTGACTTTCCTCAAACCCTCCCCCTCCACACCCCTCTCTATTAACTCTTTCTGTAGCAGATGATTTTGCATAGACTTAAATCATATCCTAGAATGTAAGCTTTGAGCCACAGCCCCTCCTGAATTGCTTTGATAGAGCTCTGATGGGGAGTAGTTGTCTCGGAGTCAAAGTAAAATAGCAGCCCTAGTCCTGTAGTCAATAGTAATCCAGATGAAAGATAATGTCTCTTATAACAACTCTGGAGAAAAGATTCAGGATTTGGCTGAGGCCACACTAACTAAGTTTAGGGGAAAACAGCATATTGTGTCCAGGAGCTGGAAGTGCGTGGATCCATCATCTTGCCAACGCAAGCAGAGAGAACAAGCAGTGCACACAGCCTGATCAAGTACGCCCTGTGAGAGCTTATAGATCCTCCATGATCCCAAGGCACCTGACCAGTCAGCATGTGCTACGAAGGTGGGATGAGGAAAGCCAGGTGCCATTTTGTCCCAATGAAACCAAAGAAACGTGCTGTTGCCCTCCCAGCAGCACCCATACCAGTAAAGGTGCAGACAGCAATGCACTGAGCTCCAGCAGTCCTTGTGCTGACAGACATTGTCAGCAAACACGCTTGGGGCTACCAGGGCTACTTGCGTAACCGGGCTCTCCTATAACCCCACTGCTGATGCCTCTGAAGGGCCCAAATGCTCGCAGGGTAACGCTGTGATACCCAGCCCAGGGCCACAAGCAGCACCTCACTGGTCGGAGCTCCCTATGCAAGGCCAAGCTGTTGTGTGACGTGCAGGGCCAGTCCGCTGGGTGACCCGCTGTGGTAGCAAGGCTTGCAGGCCCTGCTGCTCACCCCGCTCCACGTGAGCTCGCACGTTGCTGGAGGAGCTGTGCCTCAGAGGACCCGTGTGTGTGCACATGTGTGTGTGCATGTGTCCCGGTGCCCGCGAGCGCTGGGCTCCCGCATGGCAGCAGATTGGAGGCAGGAGCTTGTGTCTCACAAATTCATTTTCTGGCAGCGCGGATGGGGGAAGGGACAAGCGCTCTTTGTCAGCCCACACGGCTCCACAAGTCCCAGCGTGGATAAGCCAAACCTCTTAAAGGCACAAAATGTGTGCGCTGCCCGCAGCGGCTCTGCCTTAACCCCTGGACCAGCTGGCGCGAGGGCAGCTGTGAGCACAGCGGCTGGGCAGCGGGCTGTGACGCACAGAGCTGTATCCACGGATCTGCTTTATTGTTTTCTGCTTTCACCTCTGAACCTTTGGGGTCTGAAGGACAGATACGGAGCTCTGGGCAGGCCCTGCAGATGCTGGAATGGGCTCTGGTGATGGCTCTCACCAAGAGCAGGCTTGAACCACTGCTATATATTTTACTGCCTGGACAGCTGTTGGCTTCACACATGCCTCCCTATTCCAAAGTGGCAATTAGGAGCGGAGCTGAAAGGGCAACATGTCCTTTACTCTAGATCTTCAGCCAAGTCTGCAGGCACAGGTTCCACACTCAGACAAGCAGGAATGCTCACATGGACACTAAGGATGTCACAGCATTTGAGCAGCAGCACATATAGCAACACGTGACAAAGCTGCAGCGTAAGACGGGGTTTGCTAACATGTGTAAACTGACATAACCAAAATATAACATGAAGAACCAAGCAGCACCTAGAAAACACTTCCATTGGATCATTTAGACTGTTTTGGGTACATCTCTTCAGTACATCGGACCATGTCATAGGTCGGGAAATTGGGGGTTGCCTGCGACGCCGGGATGAGACCAGCTGCCATTCCTCATCTTCTCTCAAGCTGTCTCTCCCTGTTTGACTACAGTGAGAGAGATGGACCAATGTCAATTCACCACAGGACAGCTTAACCAGCTCCTTCTCCAGTGACTCCTGAAGAGCCAATGATTATCCTTACAAGTCTGTGTTGTATGTTTACGGCAGCCTAACGTAGACACTACACGTATTCCCTAATGTACCTTCACTCCCCTCCATAAAGCCACGTGTAATCTTCTCACATGGAAAAATCTTACTGCGGAAAAGGCAGTTTGAAATTATCACCTATCAACCAGTCATGACATAGCTTTGGCGCCAGCCATTTGTACTTGGCTTGTTAGCACGCAAATAGGAAAAATCTTTCTGTCCTCTTCAGTAGGATCTTAGCTCAACTTAACTGTCTGCTTTTATTTTTTTCTACGGAAGACAAATCTTTTTTGGAAAGTTCTCGGGTATCTATTTAAACATATAAGGCATTATTGTATTAATATCTGAGATGGCATCTTTCCTAAGTACCAGTAATCGTAATTCAACTGGAATAAAACACATGATTTTTAATTGCTCACTTTCCAGCAAAGTTTAAAGTGGCAGTTTTGCAATGAATTCTGAAAAGTGAAATTAGATTGCTTGTTCAATAAATATTAAGAGCAACCAACCAATGCCAGAGCAAGATACAATTTTGTATTTCTAATATCAAAAATACGTTTTCTTTCCAATTCCCAAAAAAGAAAAGATAGCAAAGGAAGCTTGACCTACTTTCATGCCAAATCAGTCTTTTATTGAAGCAGAAGTATTCTATCAAACTTCTAATTGTTCTTAGCAAAGCAGTGCCATTTCTATGAATTTAAAATAGATGCCTGACAACTCTAAAATCATGCGTTCAGATCAAGGCCCTGAAGAACCATAGAGAACATCTTCTCTCTTGTTGATGCCAAGGGGAATATGTGCTATGTACACACTCGCAGGCCTGCATCATGGGCCCAAAGGAAGACAGGCATGTTCATGCCACACACACCTACATTGGAAGCCCCATTTTTACCTAAGGATACTTGAGGTCTCCCTGATCAGTTGTCGTGGCCTACCACAACCCCATTTCCCTACCCTGCAGCCCTTCACTCTGCAGTGAAGCTGTCTGCATGTGAAAACAGGGTACAAGGCCAGGCTCGCAGTGGGAACTTGCAGTGGGTGTCTTAGGGCAAAGAATAATGTCCTAGTTGTTCATGCTGAACTGGACACTTGTGATCCCCAAAAGAGCAGCCAGGCAACAGCCCCATCATGCTGACTGTTTTGCACTTGTTTCCTCCCCCCCTTCTCTCCAAACACACAATTTACTCTGCATGAGGGAGCCTACTGAGTTTGTATCTGTCTGCCTACTGGAGCAGCTGGACTGGTACAGCCAAATGGACAGGCAGCCCACCTCCCTACTGAGAAGTGCAGGCAAAGGAAGGGAACATGCTGGAGATAGAGAATTCTGCAGTTGCCTGTGGTGGCACCCATCCATCCCACGTCCTCCTCCCCAGACTGCTTGTACATTCTGTGTGGCTACAGGCTGCTCAGGATGTCACCATGAATAAGTATAGCTGTCAGATTAAATCACTGCCTGCATGGGATCTGCTGAAGCTATGACACACATTCTGGGCACCTAAGTCAGTCTAGGGAATCTGTCCAAGAAAGAAATCTAACAGGAGCCGCTTCACATGCTAAATCAGCTTTGGAGCTATAGGATCAAAGTGAGTCCTGCCCTATGTCAAGAAGGCTAGAGGAGGTGGAAGGAGGAGACATATAGACACTGCTAATGCACTCATAGAGTAACTGTATTTACGTCTCCAGAGGCCTGGAGCAGAAGGCTGAAGCAATAACTACAGCTGACAAAGCAGAGCTTTGTGTGGTAGGAGCACAGTAAGCCTATAAGCAGTGGTTGGAATGAAGGTATATAGACCTTATAATATCATATATATAATACCAATGAAGGTACATTGCCTTCACTTAGCACTCACACAGGACCAGGCTTTATCTAGAAGCCTCTACTGCTGGCAGTTCCCACAGCAAGTTCTAACTGCTGGGAGGAAGGCATGAATTATTTCACAAAGTACTCACAGCTGTTGGCACTGTCATGGTGCCATCCATGCCTTCCCTTGCCCAGGCTATGGACATATTCAGAACTGTCCTTCCATGGATTACTGGTGGATGTGCAATGCAGAAAGCACTCACGGAGCAATGTTCTTAGGACTGTAACCCACCTGATGCCCTCCTAGATATTTCAGAAGAGCTCAGAAAACAAACAAACAAACAAACAAACAAACAAAGCGGTAAGTGAATATACCTGCTGCGAATATAAAGAAAGGGGAATCTTGTTTGGGCACTGCCTCCCCCTGCTTCACTTGCAAGTTGTGCTCTGTATGAAAACACGAGTAAACTTATTCTATGCCTGCAGTTTCAGTTATAACTGTGCCACCACCAATTCTAAATGCTAGTGTCTGTAACATTTTCTGTTGATTTCCTTACTTTCAAATTTAAATATTTGTCCTGTCCCTGAGGGTTCTGACACCACATTGTCCTGGAAGCTAGGTTTCTTGCATACTTTTGCCACCTGCCTGTGAATGAAATGCTCAACTCTGATGAGTACTCACTGCCATGCTGTACCTTCACATGGAGAAAGAGGAGCCCTGCTTGCCCTTGCTCTGACCCCTGGTGACCGTGGCACCAGGCCAAAGATCCATCTCTGATGGCTTCATTCACAGCTGACTATTTAACCAGGCAAAGCAACACTGGTTTAAACAAACTTCCCTCGAGTGTGCTCACTGAATGAACAGTAATGACCATAACACTTTATGCTTGTACTGTGTCTTTCATCCAGTGTCATGACAACGCTTCAAAAGGTGGTGGGGAGATTTATTTCTCTTTATTTTTATGAAGACAAGTGTGGAAAAAATGAGCTATAGCAAAATGAAACATTTCTGCAGAAGACACTGGTGAAGAAAATAGAGCAGAACCCAACAAGAATGCTGCCAGTCTCTAGCTCTAGTCAATACACCTAATTTCCCAAGCTGATAAAAAAAATGGACACTTCCAAACCTATCCTGAAAGCATGCTGCTCTCATACTGATTCTCAACACTGCCACTGGTCTCTATTACTGAAATAGTGTACTCTGTTGAGTACTGTTTGCAAAAGGAAAACATTCCACTGGATCAAGCTGCTCAAGGCTCCATCCAGCTTGGCCTTGAACTCCTCCTCCTACAGGAAGGGGCATCCCTGTAAGGAATCAGAAGAGGCTGATAAGGTACATGCAAAGAAGAGGACAACAGTGAAATAAGGAGAGAATTATGAACAGAGGGAAAGTAAAACTGAGATTAAAGGGAATTACAAAGAGAAACAGAATACAGATGACCACATCTGCACAGCACGGTTCTTGGGCTGGGCTTTGCGAACCCGTCAGAGAGAAGATCCAATTAAACTGAAAGGCAGAAGACTGCTCCCTTCAGTGGAACAGTGCTCCCTCTCTATGAGATCACTCAACACGCTCCTGATGCTGTCAATGACCCTACATTGTCCTGACAAAGTCATTCTCCGAGACACCCTGCAGAAGAATAGCCATTTGTAACAAGCTGTGGGGTGCTGGGAAAATGATGGAGCAGGGAAATACTGGGCATCGCAGTGGGAGGGCTGAGGAACAACCAGACAACCCAAAGCATCCAACCTCAAAGAGCTGTGCACAGGGGGCACTGAGACTGCAGTTCTTGCTAGGTTTGCAGAAAGGAATGTAACATTAATTTGTGGCAGTAGGATGCCACTAGGGATTAAGGGAAATTAGTAAAAGGGGGTGTTGCTGCTACTTCATAGGAACTTGACATGATGTTCAAATGCTGTCTGCTGGGAGTCTGGATTACTTTATTATTATTTTTAATAAGTCCAGAGGGCTTTCTTTTGCAAAGGAACTCAAGCTGAGATGGTGGGTTTATATGTTCACTATTCATTTGGAGAGAGAATTGTTTGATGGATGCTGAAGTTTATAGTTCTTTTGCAATGAGAATTGCTGGAATGTTTTGCAGCCCAGATCTGTGCTCTCATTTTCACCACGCAGTTATGTAAGTCTCTGGAATAATAAAATAATGCTGGCTTTTTTAAGGAAAGAAATGGTTGCATGTGCTCTCAGTGTGATGGTCTGCGTGTGGTACTGAGTGAACAGCAGAAGTCAGATCTGTAGAGTCCGTTCTGATGGGTCTCTGACATGCATCAGGACTCTTTGTTCTACCGCTGGGAAATGAGAAGAAACCTGTGCTTGAGAATCACAAAGGATTACTGATTTGTATGTGTGCTCTAGACTGTATAGATTTGAATTAACATCAAAGAGTAGATCTCTCATTCCTCTCATGTGTGTATTTTGGAGGAAAGGGAAAAGTTTCCAGTACTGAGAGAATCTGCTAATTTCAGCCGTTCACCTGATTTCCTTTCTGCACAATGACTCCACAAACAATATTTTATTCTACAGAGGAGTGGATATAGAGTCATTTGGACTGAAATGAAATAGTAGCTTGGCATCTAGTCAAAAAGCACTACATCACGTGCAGCACAACTGATTTCTTTCTCCCAGTATCCCCTAAGATCCTGGTATCCAATCAGTTCTGATCTCTTTATTATGTCAATTCCACAACTTCCCTAGGCATCTTGATCCACAGCTAAAATACTCCATGTAAAGGTTTATCTAATGTTTAGTTTAAATTACCCTGCTACAGCCTAAGTCAATTTATTTCTATTCCCTCTTAATTGACTAACAGGTATAATTGATGTTTCACTCGCTTTTCTCAGTAGTAGCAGAAAGTTGCATAAAATGTTTCCCAATATACTGTGTTACAAAATGATGGGCTAACTAGGTATTCAAATAAAGAGCAATAAACAATTAAAGATAAGAGATTAATATTAATGCACTGCAGAAACAGAGGAATCAAGCAACAAAGAGCGAGGGATTCTGAAGGAACTAAATTCTGTTCCTACTCTTTGGATGTAAATTCAGACTGAGTCCTTTAATTACAGAGATCTGGGGTGAAGGTAGGTCAAACAGAATCTGAATTACAGTCCCAACTGTTGTACAGAAATACATAGACTATTTTTTATGAAGCATTTTTTCCTTTGGCAAGACTCTACTAAACTGCAGTGGATTTGTTACTCAGTTAAACCAAATGAGTGTAAGTACATCCATGTACAGAGATCCTACAATAGGGATTTGGGGAAATCATTTTGTTCAGTCTGTACAGTTTCTGTGAGTAGAATGACCCTTTGTGTAGATGAGGCCCAGTGCCTCTGAGTACATGGGAGGAAAATCTCCCAGGGTTCTCACATGCAGAATCCTCTAAATACATCCCCAGGGAAAGCAGATTTGCTGCTGCTTTCCCATACTCAAGATGCAAGAATCAACTCAAGGCTGATCAAAGCAAGAATAAGCTGCTGCTGCTCCAAGATCTTGGAGCTCTGCTTTTAAGTTGCTTCCAACCATGCTGTGAACCTCCCCAAGATCCTTTGCCAGCATGGCTGTGATGAAATGCAACAGATAAGATTTCTTCTGCCCTTTCAAGAGAAAGTTTGAAAGCCCGGAGAGCTCTGCTGGAAGATAATGGGACACAGACTCTTCATTTTCTCCAAAGGATCAAGATTAATGATAGGCAGATGATTAATTCAAACAACGATAAAAAAATTCCAGAGAATTGTTAGAAGATTTTATAAATTGGCTTTTCCTCCTTTACAATCTAGAAAATCTGAAAAGATCCATTCTCAGAAGCAATTAAGATCACAGTATCCCCTATCTTCGGGTTTCATCAGTTCCCATTCCACATCTATTTGCACACAACTAGTGGGAAGCCTGAAAGAGAAGCTGTTATATTGTAAATCAATCAGCTCTCCTGTAAGACAGGAACTGAAGCCTCAGCTCTTATCGAGAGAAAGAACTGAGTCATTTGACATGACTGCATGCTTCTGAATGTGATTTACTGCTTCTGCAGAGCAAAAAACCAACAAACCAGCACACAGTGCCTTCCCTACATTTCACAGCAACATTTACTGAGAACCAAAGATATATGCAAGTTGATTTTTTATAGCTGAATTTCATTCCAAATTTGGACCTGCCTTTATACTGTGCAGCACACAGTGAGACAGCAGTTGTGACAGGGATCTGAAGCAAGGGGCTTGTCTCAGAGATGTTGATTTCTCCCTTTCAGACAAATAGCTCTTTCTCAACAATCTGCACAATGATTACTTTTGCTGTGAATTCTTGGAAGAGAGACATCACTTACTCAGAATAAGGATAATTTTATACAGCAGTTCAGGACAAATGAGAAGCCATTTAGCTGTTCTCACTGGAATGGAAGGTGAAAGAGCTAGTGAACAAATGGATTGCCATAGAAGAGATTGCTAAGCAAGCTTCAGTCAGAGAAGCCAACCATGCTTTGCTGAGCACAGCAGGACTGTGCAGAGCTGTCACTTTAGAAAAGGTTGCATGTTGACTAGCAAGTCAGTAACACTTTGCTTTATTGTCATATTAGTGACCTTTATGCTAATATAACAAGCACCACCAGATTTTCAAACAGCTTTTTATATTATAGAAGGTCCTGCCTAAAAGTTTTATAAAATGTGGCTTTACAGAATATATTCTCAAAATACGACCAAGTCAGTCCATTCTCTCACACCTGTTCTCCCACCTATTTATGGTATTTCTTGCGTGCTGATGACGTTGGTACTTAAAAGCTATTTCTGTATACAACATACATAGGAAATGCACAAGAACGTAAATTGTCTCATCATAACCTCATCTGTTAAAAACATCACTTGATGCTGTCTTCCAAGAATTCGCGCTTATAGGACTCCAGGTGAATCACTTGCCTGGAAATTGTCCTTCTCCTTTTAAAATAAGAATCTTATTTTGGTTCACTTTCATGCTGAGGCAGTTGGCTGGAACAGAGAAATCTAGATCTGAATGCAAACTTCAGCTACCTTATAAGCTGTTGAAATCCCAAGGTTGTAGACAGCCAGGATGACTTGAGCTCACATTTCTCTAAACTGTGATTATGTTTAGACACAGTGAGTGACAGACTTGTGTGATGCATCATGGGCTGTTGAAACAAACCTGGATCAAACCTGCTCCACTGGGCCTGCTACAACTGTACACAGACAAAGTGAGGGTAAAAAAAACCAACGTCCCTGACATTATTTGTTTCCATGGCACCTGTTTGGGCTGTTTTGTGTAGCTGAGTTTGCAGAACAAAACAGATCAGTAGCTGCCCCAGAGCAGAAGCTGAGAATTTCTGAACAGATCTGTGCAATCCCCACCCCAGAGACAGAGACTGGGGGGCAGGCAGGAATGGGGAGGTAAAGGAGAATGCCCAGTCTTTTGCCTGCTCCACAGCCATCCCAGAGACCCAGTGAGATCACCAAGTGCTTAAAATCCACCAGTTCCTTTGGGAGCCCTGCCTGTGCCTGTGCTGCTTAAGGACAGGAAAGGTTGGGATTGTTTGCTGCCTCAAATGAAAGCTTGCTGATGTTGATGATCTGTTCTATTTCCATTGTTTGAGCTTTCTTTCCTTCAAATGATTTTCTCATCATAATCTAATGACCTTATTCAGCTTAACACAGCGGTTCTAAAATTCATTTCCCATAGAATCTCCCGCCCATACAGTATTGTTACAGGTCTCTGTGCTCTTACACTTGGAAACAATTTTTCCACATACAGAGACATTGTTGCTTCTCCTTGCAGACTTGCACTGAAACCATTCTTCTGTTATATCCCAACATATTATAGTGCTGATGGTTTCCACAAACCAACTTTCTTTGGAATAACTTTCCATGGAATTTCACATTGTAAATGCCATAATCAGTAACTTGTAGACCGGTGCCAAGCTGCTCCCCACTACAATTTCACATTAAACAGTGCTGCTTCAGCTCCCTCCAAACTTACAACTACAGTCCATTTCCCATTCTAATGAGATTGCAAAGGACACATTTCAGTTGTTGGTGTTAAATTAATGTTGCAGGCAATTTACACTTCTGTGGATAACTGCTGCTGAGACGTTTGTGCCATTTATGATGTCTGTCCAAATGGTCAAAATATTGAACCTTACAATCAACATTCATCATTACACGGGACGCAGCTAACAGAAGAGCTGCAATTTCACCAGCAGCACAAGGAACGTCAGGCCGCTCACCCCAAATCATCTCATTTTTATCAAGGCAGGATTTGCCCTCCTTCCTACACTGTTAATCTTTCAGCTTCACTGAAATCTCTCCTGTGCAATATACAACGTAAAGCTGGTGCTTTCTCCCTTTCTTCCAGTATTGTTGTCCATTTCTTTACTGGAATGTAAATTTAATGAAGTTGCTGATGGCCTTCTCATTTGCCTCTTCTATCACTCGCCTTTCAAAAGGAAAGCTAAAATTAACAACCTATCCTACAGTTCAATCAATTCCAGCCTGCCAAAACTAATGATGTAGGTAAAACATGAGGAGCTCTTGGTTTCTTTACTTTGAATTTGTTCCTTCTCCCTCTCAGTATTCTGTTATCTGAACCACTGAAGAGATTCAAGTATGATAAAATTTGTTCTTCTTCCCTAGAATCAACAGATTTCTGTCTAGGCATATAAAGTCCCTTGGCTGTATCATCCTGCACGTATTCCAGTGTGTTACCATGCTCTTAAGGCTAATGTCTGCTAGAGGATATTTGGATTTCTCTCCTACACTGAAACCATAGGGTAAGTTCTTCAAGTGATAGCAGGTGGCTGTTTGCTGGCAAACTCTCAGTTCCAGAGGGCATTAACATGCTTTGCCAGTGATGTGCTGCATTTTCAGCCAGAGGTCCTGATCAGGGTCAGGGTCCCACTGTACCTGGCACTGCACAAACAGGAGTAAAGCAAAGCCTTCTCTTTGAAGGGGTTCAAAAACAAGCTGCAGCAGTCAAGGCCGGGAGGAGAAGGAAAATACTGATCTCCAGAGCATTCCACCATCTCAGCACTTGTGCACTCACCAGGAATGAGAGAAACACAAACCCAAGCCCTTGCTATGCCTGAGTCTTGTCCCTGGGTCATCCAAGTTAAATGCTATGACTTTAAAAAACAAAACAAAACAAAACAAAAAAAAACCAAAAAAAAACATTTCTGGCTCAGTCTTTTTATTAGGGAGCATCTATTTTATTTTATTTATTTGTATAAATAATGGCTCCTTGTGGCTAAGAAGGCCAATGGTATTCTGGGGTGCACTGAAATGAGTATGGTCAGCAGGGTGAGGGAAGTGATCCTCCCCCTCTGCTCTGCTCTGCTGGGGCCACATCTGAGCTCCCCAGCTCAGGGAACTACTGGAGAGAGGGCTACAAAGATATCAGGGGCCTCTGCTTTAGCAGAGGGGATGGATTCGGTGATCTCTAGAGGTCCCTTCCAATCCCTACAATTCTGTGATCACAGTGAAAGCACAATTTACACTTGGACTTCAACAAATTAAGTCAGGTTTTATCTTTAAAACCAAGGTAATTAGTGTAATAGCTCTGATGGTGGAAGCTCTCTTGCTTCCAAATGCAATAAATATTCTTTAGGTAACTTTTTGTTTCACCCTGACCCGAGCATCATAAGCAACAGTTGGACCCTTTGATTTGCCTCTTCTTCCTGCAATCATTCACTTTGCATCTTGGCACAATGTGCGCCTTAGGCAGTTCCTAAATATCACAGCACTGCAGTGGAGCTCTTCAAGATGTACACACAAATTCTTAGTCCTCTTCAGTAAGATCACAGTTCAGATAATGGCCTCCCCAAACGTTCACACAGATCACATACTGAAGAGGGAGAAAATCGTAAAGATGAAATTATGCAGATGAACACATTAGCTAACAATATCTGAAATTACTCTATGAGGAGCCCCAGGGAATTAGAATTAACAGGAGAAGCAGAACGTGAAAAAAACCTCTCAGTGTCACTTTGTGCCAAGCATTCAAAAACCACACACAAACTGCCTATAAACTTGGCGATTGCTTCAAGGGGCACAATCACCATAAATCTAGGATAACACACTAGTCTATTCAAAATAATTTTTTAAAGCACTGTTCTGTTGATGATGTCTTTGTTTTATTTCATCCAGCTCAGACCATTCTAGACTGGCTAAGTTTTTCTTTTGTTTATAGAAGGCAACTCGAAGCCATAAGTCTCAGAAAGTCATCAGGGTTTTTATTTCTGTGGAGATGCAGCTCAAATGCAGATGGCTGAGTATACAAGTGGGAGCTGCAAACGATGCACAGGATTCCCTCATTAGCTACAGGATTCAGTTCTCAAACTTGCACTTCCTGGAAAACAGCTCAGTTTTACTTACATATGTCACAAATTACAAATGGTTATAGCTCAGCCATATCGCTATCTTCGCTTTTTCCCTAAAAAGATGTGGCCTTGAAATACTATGAATGCCCTACATCAATCCAAAGCAGACTCAGAAAAGAATCATAGTTACCAAAGCTAAATATTGTGCTCAAACCCTTCCTAGCAACATGTTTCTAGGTGACATTTGGCACTGGGTACAGTTTAGGGTAACAGCAAGCAAGGACAGAACATGACATAATACAGGACAGTGTTGGTATCCAGCTCCAAACTCTGCAGGTAATGGCTCTGAGATGATATTAGAAAGCATCAGAGTGACAAGCAGTACAGGGGGAGTAAATCACAGTTTCAGGGTTCCCTGTAGTTACTGAGAAAATTGAACTTTAGAAGAGTCTTATGGGCAGCACTCAAGAATTAGCTTAAAGTAAGAAAATATGTCTTTTATAATAAGAGAACGAAAGCCTCGGATTGCTCCTGAATATACTTATGTAGCATCTGTAACACCTACCTCCCATGGGCTGACTCAATCAGCCACAGAGGGAGAACATTAAGTGCTTTGTCTCTTGCATTGTTAAGGGTTTACAAATAACTTCTCTGATATTCTTTAATACAGTATTACTTCTTGAAAAATACAGAAATGAATGAGGGAAGAGATTTGTAGATTTCCAAGCCCTTCTCTTGCTCATGGATGAATGATTTGATTTAAATATTAGTGATTTTTCTAATACTAAATTGGTTTGCAAATGAGGCCCTACCCACGAGCAGCTCACTGACAGCTGCAGTATTATATCTAATGCCAATCAAATAGAGGACAAGTAATGCATACTTAATACACTTAATATACTTAAGAACACTAGGATGCTTCAGAACACAGTCCAGGGAAGAAGATAAAATAGGAAGGCAGAGATCTCTTACGAACAACAGATTGATATGGCTACAGAACACATCCAGTAAAAATATACCATTTTTCCTACTGAAAGAGTTAAAACCAGCAGTTTGCACAATGTTGCAATGGGATTACAAGTATCTTAAGAGATCTGGTACTGTCCATGCAGGAGTGTAGTGAGGCAACAGATGAAACAGCATGATGAAACTGAGGGATATATTTGGAGACATTAGAGAGCAATTTGAACAGCCATTTGGTGAAGCAAATGATTGCCAGCACTGACTGCCCCTCACTGGGTGTGTTACCATTGTACTCTTTGAGAAGAGAATTGACCCTGACTGATTTGTGCCAATGAAAAGGAGATGTAATCTCCCATAGCACAAAATGTGGCATTTGGACTTTTTACTGACAAGCAGAGTGTCAGCCAGCATAGTCAAATGGAAAGGATATTAAGCAAAGGTCAGGAACCCCTGCATCTTACCTTCTTTTAAGAAGTGGTTGAAGATCAGTGAGTGAAAAGTAATAATTCCAGTTATGACCCGTGTAGGGTAAAAGAAAGCTTCTTTTGAACAGGAAAATGACAACATATCTGAAGTGGCTTCTTTTAAATACTTTTACAAAGGGACATTCTTGATTCCTGTTTATCTGATGAAGTACTGGAAAAATACACTGATTTTTTTAACTAGCATTTTCTTAGAACTAAATAATTATCACTGTTATCATGTGATGAAAAGAGTTCAGATCCAGAGCTCTGAGACAACATACTTAGAATGCAGGAGTCACGGACCAAATGTCAGGGAAGTACAACGCAGGGACAAAGATTGTGTTTGAAGTCAATATTTTGTTAAGATCACATGAAATTGGCAGGTAGAGACAACAAAACCACCGTTCCCAGGGTTTAAAGCAGTTTAAAGGAACATTTATGTGAAATATTTTTGCCAACTGCTGGCAAACAGCGAGGACAACAGACAGCAAATTTCCTAATTCACCATTTTTTTCTACTGTGTTGTGTTTCTGTTTTGACTTTCTTTACTCTCATCAGATGACTTTTCCTATATATATATATATATATATATACACACTAGATTCAGCACTGAAAGCTCATGGGAAATAAACACCCCGGCATGTTGCCACAAGTTGCAGAAATGAAATTAAGTTAAAGATCTGATGAAGTGTCAAGATATGTGGTCTGCATCACACCTATGAACAAAGTATTGCAGGCAGTTTCTCTTGTAAGCTGTAAGCTGAAATGGTTTTCATTTCTTTTTCCTAAAAGCAAAATCAAAAAAGAAATGCTGGATAAATAACTTCTTAATTCACTCTGCAAATCGACTGTGCAACATTTGGACTCTGACTGGATCCTTTTGTTCTCAGTATCTGCAAAGATTCTGCAGGCAAAACCAGCCATTCAAAGACAGTCATCCACTTCCTACATCTTGAAAATAAATCCTACTGTTATCACAGTGAAACCAATCATAACTTAGAATCATAAAATAGCTCGGGTTGGAGGGGACCTTAAAGACCACAGAGCTCCCACCCCGTGCCGTGGGCTGGCTGCCTCCACCAGCTCAGGCTGCCCAGGGCCCCATCCATGGCCTTGAGCACCCACAGCTCTGGGCTGTGCCACTGCCTCACCGCCCTGACTTTAATAAGCAGAATCATAAAGGAGGAATTCTGCCTAATTCTCTATGCACTGCTTTGGCTTTTAAAGAAAGAATACAGCAAAAGGCAAAAAAAATAGTTTTTGTTTTTACTAAGTCCATAATTTCTGTCCAGAAATTAGCTGAGTGAGAAGGTCCCACCCTGTCATACCCACATACAAGACAGCTGCATTTCATCTGAATACGGTTCCTGACTGATTTGGTTTCTTTGCAATCAGCCTCTGAATTCTATCTGAAAATCAATCTCAGAACTCATCGTCACCTACACACACACACACACACCCTCAAAATTAAGACAGACTCGGCTTTCAATAACCTCTACCCAGAGATACGCTGTGTTCATTCTCACTGCTAATATTCTCACCATCAGATTAGTGTTACTTAAGCCTGGCGAGTGACACTTTCTGTTTCACCAGAAAACACTGTGCAGGTAACAGCAGTGCCAGTTACCTCATCTTCCTACCTGTCTTCTGATTTTGATCTAGATTGCATTGCTCTAATTGACTAACATTGCTATTATCTTAGGAAAACGCTTTAATTGTGGCATCTCTTCCATGTATTTTACTACAGCCACTGTTGCCAGCAATACAATGCACACAAACAGCGCCTTTACAGGTGCACTGAGAGTTCAGACTAGTCGTGAATTACAGCTATGAATGGGAATTAAGTAGAACATTCCTTTCTAAGTACTTAGGAGTTGGCAATGCAGGCTCCATTTAGTAACAAAGGTATTAAGCCTGAAGGATTTGGCACTAAAATGGAGCTTCTTTCTGGGGCAGAGATGATTTTACTGAAACATTTGATAATTGCACTTATTATAAGCAAGGGCTGGTAGCATCAATTATTACAAAAGTTGCTTGACATTTCCTATTCATTATAAAATCCTATTTTCAATTGCTGAAAACTTTGCCAACCTTTAGCTAGCCAGGCTGAAATTTTCCATGCTGAGTGCCTCTCTTAGCCTGATTTATTTACTTAAAGAGAGATTTTAGCCAAAACACTCTGCCTATTCCAAGAATAAAACTGGAGAAAAATCCATTGCTTTCACTATGTTTAAAACAAAAATCCGGAAATCTCTACAACTCACCAAAGATCCTGATGGAGAAGAGAGTTTTTGTTAAATATGTACCTGCAAAACTCAGAAATTGTTTCAAAGACTTTAATCAGTATTTTTTGTAGGGGAAAACATCTGCAATAACAGGTTAAAGTTCGCAAGAATATAATAAATTCATTTTCAGTAAAGAACTCCATCCCCCAGCAGCACCTACATGGTAAGGTTGGGTGCCTCTGCTCACTTCTCCCTCTAAGCTGAGCGCACAGCATTCAGGACAGTGTTGGTGGAGCCGGGATTTTTTCATTTTGTTTGCTTGCCTGTTTTGTTTTCCCCTGTCTACTCTCCTTCCAACCTGTTTGAGATATGTCCCAGTTTTTAAAGGAAAGGAAAGGTCCATAACTCCTCTGTGTTTTTAATGACCACCTTGCTGCCAAGCCAGTAGTACTGATGGTAAAATACTGTCTTGAAGCAGAAAGTGAAAGGTACAGGACTGCGAGGAAGGGAAAGAAACTGCATGAAACAGGGTTTGGAAAGGCAAAGACTTGAGGATGGCCAAAAGTTGAGTGTAGGGTTGTTTTGGAGTAAGATCTGGGAATGAAGAGAGAAAGGAGAAGACAACAGCTGTTGAGGCTGAAAGGCCAGAAACGCACTGAGAGGGGCTTAGGAACACATAGCAGCAGTGGACACACAGGTAGATCATCTGCACCAAATCTGCCTACTGAGTATATTCTCCTTTAGATCTCTCTACATTGAATGAAGAAAGCTCTTGTGCCATTGGATTGCTGGTCGGGGTGACCAAACTAAGCCACTGCTTTGAATCACCCTCTGAAGAAACCCTTCTACCTGGGAAGCGAACCTGCAGAAGGCAAAGCTAGACCCTATGAAAGCAAAGGCAAAGGTGAGAGAAGATTCATTTCCAGGGTTGATCAGGAGAGTGGGGCTTGGGAAACATCTGTGAAGAGGGGAAGAGAATCTCTTCATGGACTTATTAGTCCAGGTTTCTGTTAAGGATGGATGAGAGCTGCTACTGCAGAATTGGACTCTACCCCACTCTCCCCACCACAGGGTTGCTAAGCAAATCAGTTAATCCACATTTTTGCAGTTTGTCAGTCATCCTCTTAGATGCTCAGTAGGAGTCTGATCTGCAAAAGTGCTGAGCATTCACAACTAGAACTGACACTGCTGGAACTACGCTCTGAACATAGAAAATATTTTGCAGTGCCATGAACTCAGAAAAAAAAAAAAACCACCCACTCAAGAAACAAAAAACAAGTCCCAGACACTCAAAAATCTTTGTTTTTTTGCTTCATCTTTGTATCTGTTTGCCATCTGTCCAAGTGGGGTTGCAGTATCCCCTCACTTCATCAAGGCATTGTGAAGATAGGTTATTTCATGACTGTGATGCACCCAGATACAATAATGATGATTGCTGAGGGAAAGCTCACAAGAAAATTAATAATTCTGTATTGAGAAAAGGCCTTGAATAGTGTGCAATAAAAAAGCCCTGAGGCACACACTGAACAATGAATATAAAATATTAAATAGCTGCTCGTTAAGTGAGCTGCATCCATCCTGCACTTTAAAAACAAAGCAGTTGTTTAACAGCACACAAGCCTGTGAATGAAGACAATACCATACTGCACGCACACAAAGGCTATATGAACTTGTAGCAACAATTTCCATCTTCACTTTCCTCAAGTTTTGAGTATTTGGCTTAGCCACTTTGTTAGAATGCCAAATTGAGTTACACATGAAAGGGGACATAGGTCAATACAGATTAGAGAGTGCTGGCTTCCAGAACTGGCTCAACACAAAGTCCAAGGGTGTCTGGATTCATTCCTTTTTAGAGAAGATGACCATAGCTTTTCATCTGGATTCAGATGTTTTTGAATTTCAGTGCTAATCAAGTGTTAGTTTTCCTTTCCTTCTTCTACTGTGATTTGTTCTCCTTAAGATGGGAGTGCTTCTATGGACCTCTTCATTATCTTGACCTTTAAAAACACTGGAACATGAATCCTGCCATTAAATCCTACTTATTCTTGGTAAATATAGAGGGCATTAAAATAAATGTGGTAGGTATAGGTTTTCCTAAGCAAATTGGGTAATACAGAGCAGAACATGTATTTTTCCCTGTGAAACTAAACTCAAGGAATAGGACAGAAGAGATGCATCAGGAGGATGAGGCACCTTTAATCGAACAGGATGGAGCAGAAATGGATGCAGCCCCATTGGAACATGAAGTGTCTGAAGCATTTCAAGCTCATCACACTTTCTACACACCTCCAACCACATCAAAACGGTGGACAGGAGGAAACCCAACAAAAAGCAATGGGAACAGCTGCACCACAGAGGCACGGGAGTATTATGTGAAAAGTGTATCCTTTACTTAGTATCAATCAAAATATGGCAACCACTACTATCCAACTGCCCACAGGGAACATGGGAAAAGCAGAGACTTACAGAGGTGAGAAATCTCAGAATGCATGTGGAACATCTCATTTTCAAAGCAGACAAATCATACAGCTGCACCTGCAGTCATAGAATGTAGTAGCATCACCCTGAGATTTGCCACTTTGCCTCAGCTGCACCCTGTGAAGCCACAGATGATCAATAGACCAGGTGCCACTTCACATAACACAGCCAAAACACTTCTATCTGCATTGTCACCCAAGCTGTCTGCTCTTAAACTGACAGATACACAAACAACAGAATATTCACGAGGTGGCAAGTAAATGTGGTTGAGACAGAATCACACCATTCCAAACTTGCATGCTCCTGAAAGACTGCTTTTACAGAGTCCTTACCCTTAAAAATGTAAACAGAATTGAATGTAGCTGCAAAATTTTCTTTTATACAGTAAGTTATCCCAAATGTCTTGAAAAGAACCTGGCAATAAGAAAAATCCCCTGCAACATTTTCCATGCAGTATAATAAATATCTTTGTTTAATGGGGCTAAAAGTATTTCCTTTTATCGAGTATAAATTCTTCAGCTTTCAAAGTTATATGCATATTTATTTATAAGTTCTGAGACAGAGGATAGAAGCTCTTGATCCACTTGTGTTATATTGTTTGCCATTACATACAAACCTCTCTATCAGTTCAGAAATGATAGAAGCAGCATGCCAGAAGGGTATTGATGTAACTGGGGGAAAAAAAGCCAAATAAATTCTGTTCTATTTTTATCTTCACTGGATCAGCAGCCAGAAACTCCAGTATCCTAATTTTGGCCACTGAATCCCATTCCCCATGTTGAGAACACGGGCTGTGGCCTGGGAAGCCACATCTGCTTAATACCTAAGGCCTTCTCCCCGGAGGAAAATGCCTGTGTTTTGAAATCTACGGACAGCTCATTCTAGTATGTGAGCCAAATGTAAGCAACAAGTGTGTGTGTATACATATGGGAATGTAAATGCATGGAGAGGAACACAGAGAACTCTGCTGTTACTCAGCTGTGCACTCTGAGCTTTTACTGAAGGCATCACAGCAAAACTGAAACTCTTCCTCCCAGTATAGAAATTTCCACTGACATGCGGGAATCCTGAATCCAGTTTGTTTGCCCACATCAGCCAGCTGACACGTTCTCAGCACATCTGAGAGTGCCTTCTCATTCTCAGAACCCACCTGTACAATTATACAGCAAACCCACCAGTCAAAGCACGTATCTAATACAGGAAACCTGTTTCTGCTCCAAGTATCACGAGCAAAGCTCACGGGGCTGCAGGACTGGGTACAGGCTTTCTCAGTCTTTGTACAACACTGTCATCTAGTGGAGGCGAGTCTGGATAGCAGGGAAGTGACTGCACTCTTGCAGTGCCTGAGCTGCAGCGCTAAGGAGCTGGTATGGAGGGGAAAAAGCTGCCACCCACCTGTAACTAAAAATGAACTTGCTTCTTCCACTTATAAGCTGCTCAGATACCAAACAGGAATCCCATGCTGCTCGTTCTTTTTTATTTTCATCCTCCCTCATACACCCACTTTGAAGAGGGTATTGGAAATAAACGTGTTTACTTCTGCCTTAACTGGAAGGCTCTTCAGAGCAACTGCTGGGGGTCAGTGATTCAGCATCGTTAAGTGCAAGTAATTTCCAGGGCTGGGATGTTAGCACGTTTTGAATAGGCAGTTACCAAGCTTTGCTGGGCAGAACACATACAAAATACTGCAGAAATAAAAACCTAATTTTGTATAGAGATTGTTCTGTACGAGACCCCTCGTACATTTTGAAAGACTTCAGGCAGCCTTATTTCCCTCCTGCTGACAAAGAGAAATGCTAACACCCACCCACAGCCAGGTGGTGAAATCATGCTGTTAGGATCCCACTCCAGGTTCTTTAGAAGAGTTGCTTAACAAAACACTCAAATTTGTCTGCTGCTTTCCAATTTGAGTAACCTGCTTGGAAAACTTCATGACGCACCTTCTGATTGCTCATTCCCCACAATCCAGCTGAACAGAATGAAGAGGCCAACGCTTCTTCCATCTGAAAGACTTGTCTGCAGGTGTTTTGTAAGTGCAAACCCAAGTGCAGAGGTAAAGCCTATCAGCATCTAGCAACGGCTAACCAATTTGATGAAGAGCTACTATTAGTGGAATGGGCCCAACAGCTGCCTTCTCTGTTGCTGAAGTTAACAGAAGCAAACCTAGGAATAAGTTAACATGCAAATCTCATTATCTACACATCACGAGTACAGGTAAAATTAGCTGCTCAGAATTGTCTCAATAAAAGGGAAAATCTATATCCTTTACCTGAATTTTAGACTTTATTTTCCCTGAATTCTTCAAAACCTCAAGCCATTTCATCTCAAAAATAAAGCTTGCTCTCAGAATTAGGGCTTCTCCTATAAGCTTTACACAGCTTCTTTCAACAATGGAAGCTCAAGAGGATTTAGCGTTCTTCTCTCCCCTGCTTTTACCCCAGGGAAAGCAGCATTGCTAATAAAACCCACGAAGATCAACCCTAAAAATAAATATCTGCTGTTGGTCTAGACAGCTCTGGCTCTTGAAAGAATTTGATCTGGGTGGTAATTACACTTCACTTTTGATCCATATACGAATTCAGTACTGGCAAAATGTCAGACTTTTATCTTTACACCCTTATTCATCCATCAGCATTTACAAAGCAGTCACTAAAGCAAGAGCAGTGCTAGAGATTGAAGTCCTTTGTTTATTCACATAGCAAATGCAGTGCAGAAGACAATAGTGGAAGCTTCTTTACATTACCCTGCTACCATTCTTGCACTGTGCTCAGTAAGAAGTTTAAGGCTGGGAAAGAACTCCTTCCATTCATCAGCCTATGTTATAAAGTTGTCTACTGAATTCTTCTAAGGTCTCTCAGGGAAGGCAGAATGTGCATACAAGTAACTAATAAAAGATATCATCTCTCTATGGATGCCCAGCTTCTATTCTATCCTTAGACCACCATGACTTCAACATGACTATTACATTACTAATGAGAAGTAGCTCGGGAGGTATCACTTTTACAAGAGAATACTTGCCTGATGATAACACCACCAAAATCTGGAGAGCACTGCTTAATAACAAGAAAGAAGCAAATCATTTTACAATTCATCTCCTCTGCACTTTAGAACCTGCTTATATGATTACCTCCTACCCTTGAAGAATTAGCATAGCAGCTTGGTGGTGAATGGATTTTGTGCTTTCATGAGAGTGGCTTTGCAAAGTCCTGTTTTAAAGCTCCTAGTTCTTGCTGCAGAAATTGGTACCAAGGGCTCTTTCAGCATCAGAGACTGGAGAGGTATTTTTATGATGTCTGTCTTTGTATTTTGCTGTCCTGCCTAGCTTTGCTTCTAATCAGTTGCCAGAAGATACATGTTTTTTGCCAACTTAAGGTCATCTTCTCCTTTTCCCTTGGGTTTTCTAGTTTTTACAGTAGTGGTGGTGCAAATAGCAATTGAAAATGGGGTAAACCAATCTACACCTAAAATCTTCCTTTGCTTCTCCGCAAAACTGGATTCTTCTCTTTCATGGTAAAGATTTTCATTAATTTCACTTCAAGGATAGAATTTCAAAGAAGGAATATTAGTATTCTTTTGCCTGCTGTTCTTGGCAAGCAGTGACATGCATGGAGCAAAGTCACCGGTGCTGTCAATGCCTTCAAGTTACAGGGGGAAAAAAAAAGAGCACTAGAGACACGTGCACACAAAGACACTGCTGTCTTAGAGTTGAAGAGCAATGAGTGATAGATATCCTGTCAGTCACGTGAGCTTGTAGGACACTTCTGAGTTATTCTTTGAATCCTCAGGTCTTCAGGAGGCCACTTGTTTTTAACCATCTATTTAGAGTAAACTTAGAAAACAGCTCTGGATAAAGTGCAACTCAATTCTCCCACTCAGAGTTGAAGAATCATGCCAGGATCACTTATCTAATTTCAAGCTCTGATGTGAAGCTTTATATCAACTCGTAAATATTACAGATAAAAAACACATCTAAAGTTATTTCGAAAAGTGAGAAGAATGCTTTCAGCCTTCAGGAAAACACAGCTTTGGTTAAACCCAAACCTGACAACGTCCACTGCTTTCAGCGGAGCAATGACAATGTCTATCAGAAATCCCCCCTTACCTTTAATTTCCATTTTCCTTTCAATATTCCTTGCTGAACTCAGAACAGCCTGAGAAGAGAACAATGTGTGTATATTAACACTACACATAACACAGCTGAATCCCAATCTCAGCTAGGGCTTCTAATCACTACCAGAAAATGAACAAGACTAATTAAGAAAAATTAGCATGTTTAAGGCCATCCCGATAGGCCTGAATACTGTGGATATCTAGATCAGACAAAGTGACACAGCCAACAGACTGTATCTATCCTATGGGATGAATCTATCCCACTCCCAAATGATTTTCTATCACAAGGTCTTTTGCTTATGATCAGGGGTGCATGGAGCTGTGGGAGATGAAGCAGCTGTAATTCCCATCTGCTTACTCCACTTTTTGCACCAGAGTTCACCAGTCCCACAACAGCCAGGACTGAATGGTACATGTAGTCTTATTCAGATATCCCACAATACAGCCTCTTTTGCTCACATAAGCTGAATTTAGCTAAAGACTCTTAATATATTAGACTAGGAACTGTAACAGCTCAAGAAAAGAAAGCACATCTTTTCTGCTGATCACAAACCTGCCTGTGGCTGTAAAGATGATCTTTAATATAATATTATATAATTTAGAAGCCCTCTGAAAGTGATATATTATTTGGCCAGAAGCTTCATTTTCTATGTGTACACAATCCTAATTTTCATTCACAATTCTTTCCATTGTATCTCAAGTACATCACTTCATAGCCATATTTCAGTTTTATACCACAAAACTGCCTGTTGCCAAAGCATTTTGGAGTGAGCTAGAAGACAGCTAAGAAGATTAATAAACTTTTTTTTTTTTTCCTGCTGAATTTGAACAATCTCCAGTCCCACTGAAGGTTTGCCACGGCTTCAGGGAAATGAGAATTTTATGTGTGGATTTGGTAGTGTCTAGAGGCCAACCTTTCCTCAGAATTCAACTGAAGGCATGCTGAGACAGGAGCTAGGGAGTTTAAGAAGGGTTGTGTGGCTATGAATACAATACAAGAAGGATTAATAATCCTATTCATGTCAGAAATCAGAAATTTCCAAGAACCTGGAACACATAAGAGTGTAAAAACAATCCTGCTGCATCAGCTGACAGCTCCCTTCAGCCCAGTGTATTGTTTTTCTATAGCAAGGTAAAGAATATAAGAAACAGGGTGTGTATGTAGAGCAATTCTTCCCCAGGGATATTCTCCTCTCCAGCAATTAACAGTTTTGGACGGGGAGATCACACAACAAAGTTATTGTGTTTAACAGTCACAAATGGACCTACCCTCCACAAATTACCTTAGTCCCATTTTTAATCTACGTAGACTTTTGACCTCTGCTTTTCTGTTCTTTGCTGTACACACAGAATCGGTCAGTGCCATCCAACTGCTGGCCAGAGCAACGCCCATTCCTGCACAGTGCTGGACTGCATCAGCAGCTTGGGCAATTATATCACACCTTAGACTGTTTAATCTTAACGATTAAACACAACCTTGAAAGAAAA